>NC_086187.1:13495769-14128461 GCF_023053635.1 Elgaria multicarinata webbii | reverse complement strand
GAGGCTAAGATGTCAGAAGTCTCTTTGATTGGTGTTTGTTCATTTATTGTTATTATTATTATTATTATTATTATTATTATTATTTTATTGTAGTTTACGTGCAATCAGTAAAATGACATTCCTTGCCTGCATGAATACAGTCTAAAAAGACACGGCACACAAGGAAGAAGAGATGGGGAGGGAAGAGGAAAAAAAGTGGTCTTCAGCAGGGCTGGTGAAATGGTGCTACTTCCCTCTCATCTCCCTCTTATTGTTTCTAATGTTTGTGTCACTATTTCCTTGAGGTATGGCTGGGAAATGTTGCGAGTTTTAGAACTTTTTTCTGCAAAAACATGCAAAGGTTTGCCTCCTATATAAAAATAAATAAAATAAATAAGAAGCATACTTCTGCAGATTGCCCCTGAGGAAAGAAATGATATTTCCAAAATGTGTTTGGCTCTAATAAACGGGCAGGACAATCCTACAGTCCCTGGGGGAGCATCCCAAGACCCCTGGGTTATGGCAGATTCTTCCCCCTTCTAGGATTGTAAAGAGAAACCAAAGATAGGCCTCTGTCCCCTTTTCCTCCATGCCTGTCTTCTTTGGGGGGGACTAGGTGCTCTTTGGTTTCTTTACAGTTGTACGACTCCATGATGAAAGATTGCACTGAGAGTTTTCTGTCCCCAACTGTCTCCTCCTTTGAGATTTTCTGGTGCCCTGCTCAGGAGGCTGCATTCTGCTTCCATTGATGTGTGCATTGGGGTAGGGGGTGGTGGAGAGGGAGTAACCCCACCATCTTCATCAGGGGTGTTCTAGCTATACAGCTGAAAGAATAGTTCAAAGACTGAATTTATTGGTCCTGGAAAAACAGCACCCTTCTGGCCTCCTAGGGGGGCGGGGGGGGGGAGTTGATTTTCGTCTCAGATGCAATTCCAAACCAGCAGGGCAGCTGCTGGACGTTTGAGAAACTTTCTGCCTTACATAGAAGGATTTGCCTGACAATGGAGCTAGGCCAGCCCCATAGCTGTCTGCTTTAGCTGGCAACATTTTGCAGCATTTGAGACATATAAATGACATGGGGGGAGGATGTGAGCCAGTGTGGTGTAGTGGCTAAGGTGTTGGACTGGGAGTCGGGAGATCCAGGTTCTAGTCCCCACTCAGCCATGAAAACCCACTGGGTGACTTTGGGCCAGTCACAGACTCTCAACCCAGCCTACCTCACAGGGTTGTTGTTGTGAGGGTAACATGGAGAGGAGGAGGATTATGTACGCTGCTTTGGGTTCCTTGGAGGAAAAAAGGCGGGATATAAATGTAATAAATAAGTAGGAGAAGAGCTGCTGGTGGTATAATGGAAGAGGGACACAGGAGAGTGAAGCAGGAGTAGTGACATCTGTCAGAGCCTCAGGATAATTGAGACTCTCCTTGCTTTTTCAAGTGAATGCAGGGATTCCTGACCTTTTGAGTCAGTGGGCACATTTGGAATTTTGAGAGGGTCATGGGTGCTCTCACAAAATGGCTGCCATGGGGGAGAGGCTTGCCCGTTCATAAGATACTTGTCATGGTGGACACGGCTCAAGAACATAAGGGCAAGGTAGAGGTGGCCTGGGCTGCAAAACAAAGGCACTCTTTTCAACCCAAATGAAGACAGCACTGGTAGGCAGCAGCCCTTTACAATTATTTAAATGTAAATAATTTAAGTGTGTCCATGTGCAGGAGCTATACTAGAGTGACCAGTTACAAAAGAAGGCGGGGCTCCTGCAGCTTTAACTGTTATGATGAAGCAGGAATTTCACCAGCTGCTGCATGCATACAAATGGCACCGCTGAAATCCCCTTTTCTGTGCAAACGTTAAAGATAAAGAAGCCCTGTGCTCCTTTTCATTTGGTCACCCTATCACTGGGTGTCTTTGAGCCAGTCAGCCTCACCTACCTCACAGGGTTGCTGTGAGACTAGTAGGAGGAGGATCATGTAAGCTGCTTTGGGTTCTTTGCAAGAAGGAAAAAGGTGGGATGTAAATGTAACAACAACAATCCAACCCATGTGAAGCTGGTTCCAGGCACTAGTAAATAAATAAAAGATCCATAAGAACATAAGGAAACTGTGCTGTATCAGACCAAAGGCCTATCTGGTCCAGCGTTCTGTTCCCACAGTGGCCAACCAGCTAATTCTGGGAAGACCACAAGAAATTGTGCCCCCCCATGTTTTTTTCCTAGCAATCATTAGATAGATAGATAGATAGATAGATAGATAGATAGATAGATAGATAGACAGATAGATAGATAGATGCAATGACAAGCAAACAAGCACATCAAATTCAAATCTAATTGTTGATGCTTTACATCTCCCTGCTTCCTCCAGCTAATGTATAGCCATCATGACTAGTTGCCGCTGACAGCCTCATCGTCCACCCCAAACAGCTTAGAAATAAGGATGAAATGCATCACACACACGCAAAAAAAGGTTAAAAGCGCTGGCAATGAATCAATGAACCACAAAGGCACAAACCCGGCACTGAATGAGCAAAGCAGCCTGAGTGGAAAACGATGATGTTCGATGCTGAAAAGCCCACCATACGCGGCTTGCAACCTGGGACTCCGTGGCAGTGTGTGTTTGCCCACGGCTCCCCTGCGAAACGGTTAACTGAGCTCCCACCCACGGGCATGATATCACTTCTCCCCTCCGCCAATCGCCGCTCAGCGCTACAGCAAAAGAGTCTGCAGCTCCAAAGCTCAGAGCAGACAGCGAGAAGCGGCAGCCGGGCCAGACTCTGCCAGACAAAATAAGGAGGAGGGAAGCAGAGGCAAGCAGGACTTTGATTCACTTCTCTGTTCTCCCGCTCGCCGGGAAAGCCGTGTCGCAGGGCAGGAGGGCCAGACCCAAGTCCCCACTGGCCTGCTGGACTTGCGCGGCCGTCCTCTGCTGTGTGCCTCGCCAAGATGATGGGCTGCAAGACGAACTCGCTCACTTGCCTGCAAGGAGGGAAGCCGGGGCTGCCCGTGGCCGCCACCACAGACTCCACGGCCACGCTCAACAAGCTGGCCCTGGCCACTGGGGGGACGGAGAAATCCTGGTACCGCTGTGTCTTCCCCTTTGGCATCGTCTCCCTGGTCATTGGCATCGCCGCCACCTGCATCACCTTCACCATCAATGGACCGCAGATGGACATCGCCAAGGTGGTCTCCGTGGCCACCCTGGTCTTCGGGGTGGGCCTGCTGGTGGGCGCCTTGGCCTGCTGGCGGGCCAAGAGGGGGCGGCAGCGCAAGAAGCAGCAAGAGGAGCCCGTCCCTTTGGAACAAGGGGCCCTATGAGGCCATCACCGAGCCAAAGCCCCAACAGGTAGACCCGAAGGAGAGAGAACCCCACCTTTTTCTTGTAACCCATGGCAGAACGAGGGGGAGCCGGGAAGGGGGCTTTGAGGGGGCCCTGTGATGTCCTGCAGCCAGAGGAGAGTGGAACCGGGTGGCGCGTGGGCAACTTTGCCCTGTTTTTATTCAGTGTGATGATCCATGCTATGGACCATTAAGAGACTCGGCCCGCGCCAAGAAGGGTGAGTGATGAAAGGCAGGAGCCGAGCAGCAGGCATGGCTGGCTGGCTGTGTGTGTTGGACTGTTTCCCTGCAAAGATGCCCTGACCTTGGGGTTGCAAGCTTCTGGGTCACACAGAACTGCTTGTTGACATAACAGCCTCCGGAACAGCTTCCTTTAAGGCAGGAGCAGCAGCAGCAGAACTGGAGCCGAGAGGTATGTACTCCTTCCCTCAAGGATGCGTTCCCTCTCTCTCTCCATCGCAGCGACACACGCCCTTGACTGATCACAGAAAGGTATATATTTATTAAAAAGATGAGAGTTTTGTAGCAGCATTCGCCAGGGAGCGCAACTGGTTGTTGTGAAACATTCCCAAGGTGCTGCTTGGGGGAATGATGCAATTCTGACTTTTAAGCTGCTGGGGAGAAGGATGTTGAGAGAGACTTGGGATTTCAGTTTTGGGCAGCTAGAACTTCATCCCTTTTTCTCTGTGACACGGTCCGATGGGATTTTGGGGGTGAACAAATGCCCCCCTCCCATCACTGCCACATCGAGCAAGTAGAAAGTGAAGGAATAGTCTTGACCGCGTCTGCAAAAGTGCGCAGCGGCTGTGAAGAGCCGAGCGAAGTTAACAAGATCTCATGAAGCGTGGAGCAGCTGGGACTGCGGCTGAAGGTTGCAAAGTGGTCCGGCTTTTTACCGTGGAGCTGGTGGGCCGCAGACTTAACCACTGAGAAGTACAGATTGGCACTGATCCTGAAAGACCGTTGAAGTTGTCCCACGGTGCAAAGCGCAGCGTAATAAGGAAATTTCTAGCGGTGGCAAGGATGGAATTCAAGTTTTATCCACCATCCCACGTGTGCGCCGTCAGCCCATGCCATCTGCGTTGTGCCGCAGGTTGGTTGCACACTGAACGTACCCTGTTGTGCACGTGAGCTGTGAAAACTGGTGTCGGAACGGAAGCCGTGCCAGCATGGGTCAACCCACATGGGGGACCTTCCTGATTTAATAGACATATTGTAGTTCGACTCGTGCAAAGCACAACCTGTCAGTTTGATATTGTCCCAATTGGGGCGAGGTAAAAGCAGAGCTTGGGACAGGCATATGAGAGAGAGAGAGAGAGAGAGAGAGAGAGAGAGAGAGAGAGGAAATAATGTGCATTACAAATGGGTACATAAAGAGAAACTAAACCAAACCCATGTCTGGCTTCATCTTTCAGTGTCACTCCTTCGAAAGTGATAGGATCAAAACAAAGCATGCATGTATTGTTTATCCACAGTGTTGCCCTTAACTTGACCCATCCCGGCACATTTATTTTTAAATCAGGTGGCCACACTTCACTGCTGTGTTGCCTAGTGGTTCAAGGTAGGGCTCTCTTCCCCCGGTGGCACTCTGTTCTCGGTCGGGCTCTTGCAATACCCAGGCGGGCTGCTGCTAGCTGCAGGGGGGGGGGAACAGCTGTTTCTTTTGGCTCCTTGGCACCTGGAGACCATCCACATACGCACATGCAGCTGGAAAGACATGTAACCGGACTCTGTAATGGGCCTCGAAGCTGGGGAGAGGCAGCAGCCAGGACAAGCATGGTGGGGAGGTTGGATCGAGCTGAGAACGCAGGGTGTGCACATCCATCACGTTTCTTGGCTGGTGTACTTCACGGAGCCCGCCCACCCCGAGGGCTCAGCTATGCCTGGGCCGGATATGAGAGCAAACTTGTACTCTGCAGGAGGAAAAGCAGACGAAAAGGCTTCTCATCCAGATGGCAACATCCTGCACTCCCCACATCTGTTCTCTGGGGAGCCACCTTCCAGGCTGTACTCTGGGGCACAAGCATATTTTTCCTGCAAAAGGTTCTGAACTGCTCGCTGGTTGACAAGGCTTCATACGGGAGGTGACGTCACCGGAAAGGAAGGCGTTGACAGTTTTATGGAGCAAATGTGCACATGTGCAACACATTTGCAACATAACTAGAGTGAAGACAGTATGGTGTAGTGGTTGGAGTGTTGGACCGGGGAGTCGGGAGCCTGGGTTTCTAGTCCCCACTCGTCCATAGAGTTCACTGGATGACTTTGGGCATGTCACTGACTCTCAGCTCAACCTACCTCACAGGGTGGTTGTGAAAATAAAATGGGGAGGAGGATCACCATGTAAGGACCATAGGATCCTTGCAAGAGCAAAAAAGGTTGGATCTAAATGTAATAAACACACACAATTTTTATTATGATGACATTTTTCTCCTGGCCTTCCTCCAAGGGCATCCTATCTAATCCTCACAACAACCCAGCGAGGTAGGCTAGGTGGTAAGACGGTGGCTGGCCCAAAGTCACACAGAGAACATAAGATGAACCCTGCTGGATCAGACCAAGGGTCCATCTAGTCCAGCACTCTGTCCGTGCACTGGCCAGCCTGGAAACCCACAAGTAAGTTGTGTGTGCAATAGCACACTCCCTGCATCTTGTGGTTGAATGGGTATTTGAACCATGTCTTCCCCCTTTCCTGACAGGTCTCCATCCACCACTCTGGCCACTGCTACACCTCATGAAGGTTTCCCATATTGTATTTCCCCCTTTTCTTATTGTCTGTGTATGTCACTTCTGAGTAGCTGGTGCAGCTCTCTGTTTCTTACAACTTGAAACCGTCCCCCCAACCACCCTTTTCTGGCCGGAGTGAAACTATGAGCAGTCTTGATTCACTTTTGGAAGGGCTGCCAGAGGCAACGTAGAATTGCTGGAAGGCTCCTAGTTTTGGTTGCTCCTGCTCAGGGATGGGGGGGGTGGGGGCATCTGAGAGAAGGCAGCGAGCTTTTTGCCAAGAAGCCTAGCCGCATCAGATAGCCAGCTGACCGGCGTGGGTGGAAGCATTTCCTTCCTTGCATCGTGGCCAATGGATGTGCAGAAGTAACACAACAGATTGCCCGGGGACACAGCTGCACTTTTGATGTGTCCTCAGTGAAGGAACTACATGATAACTGCAGGTTTCTTGGAACTTGGGGATGGAATTGTAGCTCAGGAGTAGAGCAAATGCATTTCATGCAGAAGATCTCAGGTTCAGTCCCTGGCATCTGCAATTAAAAAGAGAGACAAGTAGCCAGTGATGGGAGACTCCTCTCTGCCTATATAGCAATAGAGGTACTTAAAAAGGGAGACAAGTAGCCAGTGTGGTGTAGTGGCTAAGGTGTTGGACTGGGAGTTGGGAGATCCGGGTTCTAGTCCCCACTCGGAAACACGGAAACCCACTGGGTGACTTTGGGCCAGTCACAAACTCTCAGCCCAACCTACCTCACAGGGTTGTCGTTGTGAGGATAAAATGGAGAGGAGGAGGAGGATTATGTATGCCGCCTTGGGTTCCTTGGCGGAAAAAAGGTGGGATATAAATGAAATAAATAAATTAAATAAATAAATAAATAAATTACTACTAGCAGGCAGAGGAGCTCTATAGCAGGCAGAGGTACTACTAGTAGACAAGACGTACGATAACAGGCAGGAAGCTTTGTAGCAGGCAGAAGAGCGGTATAACAGGAAGAGGAGCTTTATAGCAGGTGGAGGTACTGCAAGTAGACAGAGGAGTTTTATAGTAGGCAGAGGTACAATTAGCAGGCAGAGTAGTAATAATGCAGGCAGGGCAACTAGGCTAGGGCAGGATCTACACTACTGCTTTATAACAGTTTATAATGGTCTTGACAACTGTTGAGGCCCACGATACATCCCATATACCATTTTCAAACAGTTATATCCAGCTTGGTGAAGATCTGGCCCTAGATGACAAGTGTAAGTAAAAGATTGCCTCTTGTCGTAGCTTTGCTCTCACTTGATGAAAAATGTGGTCCGTGCACTTCAGAGAGAGAAAGAGGTAGACCCGTCAAGCATAATCATAACTTTAAATGAAAACCATGCAAAGCCAGAGTTTACACTTCCTATGCCTTCTTCCCTCCCTTGAATCCGGAGAAGAGCTTTTGACAGCTGTGTTGTTGTTTTTAATGCTTTGTTCTCTCGCTCAAGTATATCTCCGCGCAGAACTTGGAGCACTCTCTTCTCTTTTCATTACAGTCTTCGTTTAGACAGAGTGGTGGTGGTGCGTTGCGCGGGTGAGAAAAGAAGAAGCAGGGGGGAACTTGTTCACCTGGGGAAACCCTTTGTCTTCTTGCAGAATAGAGCCAGGAACCTGCCAGGGTTAACCCCTTGGTGTTCCGCTCTAGCAAGAGGCTGGCTGGCTTTCTAAAATTAGGCTGCCCACTGCATGTCCGTTTTCTCTATTTCTGTGTACTGGGTAATCAACCCCCCCCCCCCCGGCCCCTTGGCCTCTGAGCAACTGAGTGAAATGCATGGTATTTCCTGAGCTGGAGAGATCTGTAGGCAGTTCGTTAACAACTTCAAGCTCTTAGGATGCATAGAGACATATCTACCTTTGGGAGCTGGTGCATTTCTGCTGCCGTGGGGGGAATTCTGCTATCCGTTTCTTTCATTCCTCTAATGCAGGGAACCTCAGACCTGCGGGCCAAACCTGGCTTGGCTCTTGGCCCAGTCTGGCCTTCTGAGTTTCCATCTCTTGGACTCATTCCCTTTCCCCACTGACTGCTGGTCATTTGGTGGTTTCCGGCTTTGGCACATTTCCCCACCCTGCACTCACTTGAAAAGGTTGAAATGCCCTTCCAAGGGCTCAGCTGCCAGCAGGAAGAGCTTCAAGATAAACTAGGCTGGCAGTTCTGGTATTTTAGCCCTACCGCTCTGTCGTGTTTCCAAGCCCTCCTGCTGAGGTTAGACAAGAAAGACGTCTGCTGTATGATCCACAAAGCATTATTCAACAAATAAAAATCTCTCCGCACCTGAAGGGAATGTGAATGCTAGGAGAGCTATCCTCTAAGCCTAATTTGGCTAACAAAGCAAGGCAGTTGCCCTTTCAACTAAAGCAGGGCTGTTTCCTACAGTCCAACAGGCACATTAAAGCTTCATCCCACGTACCTGCTTCCCTCGGATTATCCCCGTCTTTCCCCGTTGTTGTTGTTTTTGCTACCAGGCGACAACGATCCTTTGCATACCAGGAAGTGAGTTTAAGGGGGGGGATGTAAAAAAATCAATGGATGACCCAATTCGATTCAAATTTGGTATGCTTAAAGCTCTCCCTAATATCTATTACTGTGTCAATTTTGGTGTCTTTATCTTTAAAGCTTATGCAGATGTAAGCATTTCTTTAAAATCCTACTCCTGCGCCCCAGTGGCGACTCAGAAGATACGCTCAAAAAGTATACAGCAAATCTTTTCCCTTTGAAGCACAATTAAAGCAGGTTGCATGGGAGTACTTCACAATCAAAGCAGATTATAAGGTGGAAAACTTCTGAGTCCTTTGCATGCAATTCACAGTGATTGCACAGTATAACGCTGGTGTGATAAAGCTCTTAGTTCAGGGAGGATCTTTCAGGAGGAGCCTCTCGTGAGCCGCTATCCTAAGAGACCACCTACCACCTCCTCTCAGCTGTGCCCACTTGACCCTGCAGCAGACTGTGGGATCTGTCAACTCTGATGTCCTCTCCTGCTCAGACAGAGGCTGAGTTCCCAGGAGTGGGGGGGGGGATGGTCTCTGAGCTGTCTACATTCTCCATGATAAGCTCATGGGAAGATTCATCCCTGACTCCTGAAGAGTATTGGAGAATCTCCTCCCCTGCTTCCTGTGTTGGCTGGTAGATTCCTAGTTTTTCTGATTCTGAGTCCGATTGACCCCTGAAACCCCTTTCCCCCACACTAAAGAGAACAGGGCAGATCTCGACATTAGACCTTCCCCAATCTGGTGCCCTCCAAACAATTTGGGCGACAACTCCCAGCATTCCTGACCATTGGCCATACTGGCTGAGGCTTATGGGAGTTGCAGTCCAAAACATCTGGAGAGCACCAAGTTGGGGAAAGCAGCCTGATAAAAATGTATCCACACAGTCGGCCATCCTGTATGCTTTAGGCCACATTTTCCTCCAACCACAGACCTTGCCAGCAGGTGGACACCTGATGAAATAAGTCTTCTTAGTTCCAAACCCCAATTGTCTTTCTAGATTGTATGACTGCAGAGACACATATACTTCTTTTTTCCCAGTTGCTGGGGAAAGTGGGCAGAGGGGTCCTGATTGTGGGTTTCCCAAGAATGTAATGTTGGACCAGATGAACCCTTGGCCTGATCCAGCCGGGCTGTTCTTACATTCTTATCTTCCCCTGAAGCTACAGAGGTAGGGAATGAAAGTGTGGAATGCTTGTAATGTATTCGACAGACAATGCCAAGAAAGGTCAAGGTTGCAAGCATGTAGGAAGATGCAGCCCCAGCCTTCTCCCTGCCTTTCCCCCCGCTACCGACAGGGATGTGTCCCCCCCACCCCCTTTCTACTGTGGAAGAATGTTCACCTATGCACATTCATGACACCCCCCCAACACTGTATCCACTTGCAGCCTGAAGTGGGACAACCCAGGAATAACATTACCCCTTGACTGACGGCAGGGACCAGAGCTCAGTGGCAGAGTGAACATTTTGCTCGCAAAAGGGTCTCCCCGGGGTCTCCAATTAGAAAGGAATCAGGGAGCAGATCTGGGACGGTTCCCTCTCTGCCTAAGCCCCCGGATTGCAGCTCCCAGCCAGACTAACTCAATTGGCCTTCCCCAACGTGACGGCCTTCCAAATGCATTGGACTGCAGTGCCCATAATCCTTGACCATCCTTGGCTGGGGACGATGGGAGTTGTAATGGCACCAATTTGGGGCGGCTGCATTCCCGTATTGCTGATTGTCTCCAAACCGTCCCTTTAAAAGAGGCTGTCCTTTTAAAAGGAAGCGTTTGAGAGCTTTCAAGCACCGGGCAAGTTCCGGTTTGGGAAGCAGCAGGCCAAGCCATCTTTCAGGGTGTTGAGTGTTGCGGCTGCTGCCGCAGCCAACGCAGCTGGCCAAGCACTCCCCGCTGATGGGTGGCTTAATGCCTCCCTGGAGGCGCTAGTGTTGAGCTTGACCTTCTAGTTTGGCCGAGTTCCAGTTTCCCAATCACACCTTTTCTCCCCACTTCCGAGAAGCGAAATTCAGCCAAGTTCTTGGAAGACAGAACCATTCAATGCACCAGTGGCGTTGTCTCCCTAGCGCCATTCCGAGAAGCCCTCTGTGGCTTTAGCAAAAAAAAAAACACAACTTAAGTCAGCATCACCTGCAAATCTCTTGTGCTTCTAAAGCTTTCTTTCTCCAGCTGGGGTGGAAGGGGGGGGGGAAGGCATCTGTTTGGAACAGCATTTCACAACCTGTTAACCTCTGGATGTGTTGAACTACAGTTCCAATCACCCGCATGGCCAACTGGGACCAGGCAGGGGATGGCTGGTTTGGAACATTCCAACCATCTCATCCCTATCAAAGGAGAACATTACTACTGATTTCCTGCCCAGTCCTGTCTTCTTAATCACATTATCTTCTTCTAGTCCTGGCTGCAGTGGAAATCATCCAGATGTGGCGTGGCTGAAAGTGATGCAACACAGACAGACAATGCATCTGGAACAAGCAACCAGCCCTTCTTTATTTTACTTGGTGTTCAATGTAGTCTGAACAGAACATCAGAAGAGCCCTGCTGGATCAAACTAACAGTCTATGTAGTCCAGCCTTTTCCTTCCTACTGAGGCCAACCAGATGCCTTTAAGAAGTCCACAGGTGGGGCACGAAGGCTACAGCCTTCTTTCCTTCCTTCCTTCCTGTTGTTCCTAGCAGCTGCCTCTGAACCTTGAGATTCCAAATAGCCAATACGGCTTAAAAGCCATTGATCGGCTTATCCACCAATTTGCCTGTTCTCTTTTGAAACCCATCTGAGTCAGTAGCCATCAACCTGACTTCTAGCATTATGAGAGGGAGAGGAATATTTGTTTTCCATTTTTTTCTCCACAGCATGCATAATTTTATAAACCTCTTTCATGCCCCCCTTCCCTTTGAAAGTCATGTTTTTAATAAAACTTTTTTAAAAAGCCCTGATGCTGTACCCATTCCTCAGGTCCAGGAACCTGCCTTATACCGAGTCAGATCATTGGTCCATCTAGCCCAGTACTCTTGACACTGACTGGCAGCAGCTCTCCAGGGTTTCAGGCTGGAGGTTTTATTGCCCTTCTTCAAGGTGCCATGGATTGAACCTGGTATTTTTGTTAATAGTGGCATGGAACCCTTGCGTATTTGTGCAATTCCATTATACCACAGCACCACCTAGTGCTTGCATAGTGGAACATATAGAAAGGCAGAAAGAAAAAGTCCTTGGCGGGGGGGGGGGAAAGCTTGGGTAACGGAGCTGATTTTAAGAATCCAGAAGCAGACGTGTGGATTAAAAGCCTCATATATAAAAGCCCCACATTGAAATCACCAGTTGTTGGGTCTGTCCCGATCAAGATCCCCCTGGCTCCTTTTTTGGGATAGCCAGTTAGCTTTCCACCACATCTGTTTCCCAGTCTCACTTCCAGAGGGAAGAAATGTGGTAAGAGGAAGCTAACAAGTTGCAAAGCTCTCTATCGCTTGGGGCGGGGCGGAGGGTGGGATTTAAGCGCAAAGAGAACACATTCAGAGCTATGAGCAGGCACGTCGGAAAGTGGTTAAATCCCTGAAACCGCTGATGCGAGTGGTGGTCCATATACACATGAGCAGTGTCACGTGAGCAAATTCATTTCCTTCTGCACACAGGAACATTTGCAGGTTTTGCAGGGTTAAGCTGGCCCTGACAACTCTCAGAGCTGGTTCTGATGTTGCTGTGGTTGTTTTTTAAAAAAATCTGTTTGATTTTGCAAGAGTAAATTAAAGTCTGCAGGAGTGGACATGTGGAAGATCATAGCAGGGGCGTCCCTGACTAAGAAAAACAAATGCACCTTGCAATTTGTCTAGTCACGGAAGTAGCCTCTGCAAAATTCATTGCCGGCCCTACTGACACGATACAGGCTCTGAACACCAGACCTCCCGTCTGCCACCACTTATTATGGGGCGACACAGGCTCTGAACACCAGACCCGGCCGAGGCTACTCCCTGCTCAAGCCAAGCACCACCGCTTGATACGCCTGAGGCAAGGGATGAAGCCCACCTTCCTCCAAACTATGTGGAGAAAGGGGTTTAAAATGGAGAAGGATTTTAATATATATAATAATGCGCTGTGAGTTATATCTGCTTAGGTGAATGATTGTCAGAGTGGGTGTTAAATGTGTAAACTTAAGATGATAAACGCCAAACAGACACGTGGGATTTTTGTGGTAGTTTTAAAACAATCAAAATTTATTTTTAAAAGTTCATAAGCTTTGTTTCATATAACAACATTTAAAAACCTTTTTGAAACCTTCCATACAATCCTGTCACTCTCACATTCGCGCTTTCCTTTTTCTCACAATATCACTCCTGAACTTTCTTTATTATCAGTATTGATTAATATACTTCCACTACATGCACACCACACTCTAAAGACACCACTCACTACACTGACTCTCAGATTTCCCAGAACTTAAGTACTATAAACACAGAGAGCACTACAGACTCTAAGAGTCCCTAACAAGTCCCTCCCAATCCCCTCAGTCATTCCCTTATATATCACTCCTATCCCTCCCAAGACATTCTAACTCTGCCCACTCAGGCCAACATTCTAAAAACCACAGACTTACAAACTGCAGACATACATTTGGAATTGACTTGTGGGGTGTAATGCCACACCTACCATTAGGCACAGAGCTGGGAGATGACAGGAACCTTGTAGGTCTCACAGGAGCTGCTCTGAGCCCTCTAAGTTAGGGGCCCTGAAGGGTGGAGGGGGGGCAAATGAAGGATGTCCCATTGTCTCTGTTGAAGACAGATTCCGCTACCAGTCCAGCTGGCTTTACATTCATGGGATGGGAGAGGACGCCATCTTGTTCTTCATTTCAGGTAGCAAACGGTCTTGGTAATGTCCCTCGAATCCACCTCTTTGGATATTATGCTGCTGCTGAGCCTAGCAAATAAGGGGGCTGGCCAGCTGCAGGAACATGGGCACCGACTCAATGTGACAGTTCTACACACAGAAATGTATTTACGAGTGAAAATGTTTTGGCAGCTTCTTTACTCCGGAACCTTTGTTACTCCATCCTGCTGCTGCACCTCTTCTCTTAAAAAGACATAGCCCTTCTTCCCATGAAGCTCTGTAAATAAAGAATGGGGCCCTTTCTTTGGGAAGTGGGGGAGCTGTAAGAAGTTGAGGTCATCAAAGGTATTTTTTGTACACGTTTTATGTTTTCGTACTCCGTGACACCATTGTTGCACTGGAATCATATCCGCAAAAAGAAAAGAAAAAAGAGAAACATCTCTTCTCTACTGAGCCGTTTTGTTTTGTGTGATGCATGAATGGTGCTGATTTCATTCCCCAAATATTACTACACACACACACACACACACACACACACACACACACACACACAAAAAGACAAAGCAAGCGTGTGTGTGGGTGTATGAGTGGGTGAGAGAAAGATCCCAGGAGGCATTTGTCAGAAATCTACTCACCTGACTGGGCCCTGTTACACAGGGATTTCCATGTGCTGTTTAAAATCTCCTCCTATGGGATTTACTACCGACTTAGTTCAGTACTTCCCAGGCCCACTGACACACCTGTGAGCAATTGCCAATGCCCCAGGGCCCTGATGCTCACCCAGTGCCCCAGGTGGGACACGTCCTTCCTCAGTGGGGCCCTGCAGGTATACCTGCTGGCAGAAGTAGCACTTTGTGCAGTGCCACCATTTAAATTTCCCACAATACACCACAATGTAGCATTGGTCTGGCACATTTTGGGAAATCAGAATAGCAGCTCCAGACCCAATCCTCTCAAATCTGGAGCTGGTCCTGCTGCTACCAGATCCCGACCCGAAGGATGTTTCTTCTCCAAAGTAGGAATTATCTTGGGAGAGATTGCTTTGGGGAATATACCCTTATGTGCAAGACTGTGACTTGCCACTCTGTGGCTGGGTTCACACCACACACTCATGGTTTATTTTCTAGGAATGAAGAGAGTTGTAGCCCAACACATCTGGAGGGCACCATGTTGAGGAAGTGTGCATTAAATCAACTGGGACCTGAGTTTGGCTGGGCTCACACAACACGTTAAGCCATGATGGTTTGTTTTCTGGCAGAAGCCATGATGGACTCATGTGTTGTTGGTGGGATGTTTCCGTCACCCATGATGGGTTAATCCACCTAGGCATTCTACTCTGAGAACCCACACTCTGCATAATGGGCTGTTTTGCATAATCTATGACGCATCGTGGTTAGTAACCCATCATGGCTTATCAGTAAGACACATAGTGGTTAGCAACCCATCGTGTGAACCCAGCCAGTGCGTTGAGCAGCCTTCCCTAACTTGATGCTCTTCAGATGTGCTGAAGTTCAACTCCCATCATTTCCCGCCAGCAAGGGCCTTGCCAGCTGGGGTTGATGGGAGTTGCAAATCCAACACATCTGGAGCACATTCCAGCCATAAACAACAGCACCTACTTATCCTCATGTCAATAACATTTCTCAGGCATTTAGCTGGCTGGAATATTTCTTGAGCTCTGGAATTACACCAGCATGGATCGCTGAAACAACAATGAAGGAAAAGAGTGTTTTTATTGGTAAACACTGAGAGATAGAGGGGGAGAAATGTACAGGCAATTCAGAGAAGAAGCCAGCAGAGAAAAAGCAATACTAACTTCTCTGGGGGCCTTGCTAGACCAGGCCTTAGCGCGCCTTCAGACCCAGTTTCCCTGCTGTGCGTCCACATGACGCACAGGGGAATCCGGCGGCAGGCCGCGCTGAGGCCTGGTCTAACGCGCCATAAGCGAATTCGCTTATGGCGCGACTTTTCCCCAGCTCCGGCCTTAGGCTGGAGCTGGGGAACGTCTAGCGACTTCCGCGGCTACTCGCTTACTCGCGAGTAGCCGCAAAAAGCCGCGGACCTGCCTGGCACAGCGCTCATACGAGCGCTGTGCCCATCGGCCCGGGGGGGGAGAGAGGGGAGGGAGAAGGATGGCAGGGCGGGTGGCAAGGGGGCAGGGCGGGTGCGATCGCGCCGCCTGAGCAAGCATGCCAGGCGCCCCATGCCAGGCATTGCCCGGGCAAGCGCCGCTCGCCTGCTTGCTCGGGCGGCGGGATCGCACCCGCCCTGTCCCCTTGCCACCCCCCCTGCCATCCTTCCCCACCCCCCGTTAAAAAAAAAACCCACTTACCTTCTCCGGCTTCGGGGCTCACGCGGCCCCTTTAACAACAACAACAAAAAAATGGCGGACGCCGCAGGGACTCGACGTCCCTGCGCGTCGTGTGTGTGGAAGCCTGGGGGAGGCGCGCTAACGTTAGCGTGCCTCGGCCCCGCCTCCCTGCCGGCGTAAGCCGGCAGGTCTAACAAAGGCCTGGGTTGATTCTTCACTAATGGTGGTTTGCTGAGGCAGCTTTGAGGGTCATTAAGCTCAGGGTTTCAAGGGTTGACATGGTTGGGCACCTGCAAAGAACCCGAATCCCAGCAGGGGCCCACTGACAAGAGCCCCCTGGAGTTGCTCCTCCTTCACACCCTAATAATAATAATAATAATAATAAATTTATTTCTTACCCGACTCTACATTCTGATTGAGGCAGGGAACAACAATAAACGATAAAATGCATAAAACTGAATTAAAACATAATATACATTGTTAAAAACATCCTAAAAACATTCTAAAAACATCTTAAAATTCCATTGGCTAGGCCTGCTGGAAGAGATCAGTCTTCATAGCTTTCTTGAATACTAGTAGACTGTTAAGTTGACAAATCTCCTCCGGCAGGCCATTCCACAGTCTGGGAGCCGCAGAAGAGAAAGTTTTCTGGGTAACAGTTGTTAATCTAGTTTTTGCTAGATGAAGTAGATTTGTCCCAGAGGACCTAAGTGTGCGGGGCAGACTGTATGGGAGAAGGCGATCCCGCAGGTAGCCTGGACCCAAACCATGTAGGGCTTTAAAGGTAATAACCAACACTTTATGCTTTGTTCGGAAACTAATTGGCAGCCAGTGAAGAGATTTTAAAACTGGTATGATATGGTGACGCCTAGGTGTACCGGTAACCAGCCTGGGTGCCATATTTTGAACTAGTTGAAGTTTCCGGACTAGGCACAAAGGTAGCCCTATGTAGAGCGCATTGCCAAAGTTGAGCCTCAAACTTACCAGCGCGTCCACTACCGTCTTTAGATCTTCTAACTCTAGGAAGGGGCGCAGCTGGCGTATCAGCTGAAGCTGATAGTAGGCACTGCTGGCCATCGCATCTATCTGGGCTGTCATTTGGACCATTGTAACCTGCTTGCTCACCTGCCTCTCTCTCTGGCCCAGAAAATGGTGGTGGTTAGTAGGAGGAGCAGGAGTGTTTATTTGCTCACTTTCTCTCCACCTGTCAAGCAAGCAAGCAAGCGGGAGCAATGATGAGAAAGAGAAGGAGGAGCAACAGTAGCCAGTGGCAATGGCAGTTAGAACATAGACTCATTGAGGGAAGTGGCCCATTGAGGATTTCTCACCCAAGGGTCTCCAAAAACCTGGAGCAAGTGTTAGCAGAAGTCTCTCCATTTTTAACAGGAAACTGTAAAGTAGCCATCAAATTGCAGGCAAAATGTCATAATGTCATGTATGCGAAAATATCTCCTTGTGTGCATCCTTGCATCTGTCTTATCTAATATAAACAAGAGCTCCGGCTCCAGTATTCCTGTGTCAAAGTTAACTCTCTGTAACTTACAGTAAGGCCAAAGGTATTGTTTATAGAACAGAGAGAATTGTTTAGCATAATTAGCTATGCCCCAGTGTTATGTTCTGATTGGTTTATGCTGCTACTGGGCCCTGCCCCTTGCAGGCTCAAATACTGTACTGTATTCCCTATGTCTTTTGTCTGATTGCTCCCTTTGAAGAAACCAGGCCTTGATTACTAATCAATAAAGCGCTTTTGAACCCTCTGTCACTGGAATGGTGGAGTCGTGCTTAAGGCCTGTTTGGATTTCGTCCTTGGGTGAAAAGAACATTGATCTAACACAAGCACTGACTAGGTTGGAAGCCAGGATCCATATATTCATGTCCAGGTCAGAACATAGATAGGCAGCAATTCCCCCCTAAGGAACAATTTCTGTCCCCTCCCCCTGAAAACCCCACACCCCCAATCTTTCTTTTGAAAATGAACACTTTGGGAGGTAGCATTTTGCTTTGGGATCAGGGCCAACAGGCTTAGCATCATTTGTAAATTGGAGACCCCAGCTAATATGGGGAAGCGATCCTACCAGATGCTTTGTTAATTACTAAAGACAAACGAGGCTGGAAATGATTATGTGTGTATTTATGAGGAAGAGAGCGGTCAGCTCTTTACTGGACATTTATAGTCTGTATCTGTAGCTTCGACTAGAAGGCATAATAGGAGCTGCATTTCAAGAGACATCTGCTCCAGGGCATGCTTGCTGTTTACTGGAAAAGGACTAATCCTGCCTGTACTCATGGGAGTCTTGGAGCCAGCTCTACTATACAAGAGGCTAGGGTATCGCAACAGGGGCATTGCAGTACTTTCTGCAGTTGGAGTCATGGTGGGGGCATCTGAGTTATTATTATTATTATTATTATTATTATTATTATTATTTATTTATTTATTTATTTATATAGCACCATCAGTGTACATGGTGCTGTACAGAGTAAAACAGTAAATAGCAAGGCCCTGCCGCATAGGCTTACAATCTAATAAAATCATAGTAAAACAATAAGGAGGGGAAGAGAATGCAAACAGGTACAGGGTAGGGTAAGCAGGCACAGGGTAGGGTAAAACTAACAGTAGAAAGTAACAGTAGAAGTCTGCACAACATCAAGTTTTAAAAGCTTTAGGAAAAAGAAAAGTTTTTAGTTGAGCTTTAAAAGCTGCGGTTGAACTTGTAGTTCTCAAATGTTCTGGAAGAGCGTTCCAGGCGTAAGGGGCAGCAGAAGAGAATGGACGAAGCCGAGCAAGGGAAGTAGAGACCCTTGGGCAGGCGAGAAACATGGCATCAGAGGAGCGAAGAGCACGAGCGGGGCAATAGTGTCTTTTTTAATAGAAATCTGAAAAGCTTACATACAGGAGGTGACAAGGAACATCAGCCATTGTCAGCCTGTCTGCAGAGGCACTATGCGCCCATCGCCAGCCATTTGTGGAAAAGAAGCATAGCAGAAGCTCCAAAGCTATCCATCCAGGTCCTGGACCAGTAAGCTAATGGACAATTTACCCTATTTCTTCGATTCTAAGACACACTTTTTTCCCCATATAAACATCTCTAAAAATGGGGTGCGTCTTAGAATCGCAGGTGTGTCTTAGGGTTTTTTTCCCCCCTGTTGGTGGTACTGAAATTAGTGTGCGTCTTATAATCGATGGCGTCTTACAATCGAAGAAATACGGTAGGATATATTTAGTAGGGGTGTGATCCGCTCCGATTAGGAGCGTAGAAGCAGTAGCGGATTGGCCTGCTCCGCCTTACCCAGAGGCGGAGTAGGAGCGGACCGCGGACCCCCTAGAAGCAAGGCGAAGAGAAGCGCCCATTTTTCGGAGCTCCTAGTTCAGGCGGAGCGCTCCGGTCGCCATCTTGAAAACATTTCGCCATAGGATTGCATTGCGGCAAATAATCGCGCATAACTACGTTGTTTTTGAAGCTATCGTTCTAGAAATTCTTGTGCTCAGAGAGTCGTGGATGGGGGTCATTTTGAGACCACTCTCACCTCTCTGCGTTGTCTGGGTCGCGTGCTATATTTTTGTGAAAATCGGGTCAACCGCGCGGCTCAAACGGCGTTTTCGGCTTTTCGCCCATAGGATTGCATTGAGGGAAAGAATCGGGGATAACTGGGGGGGGTTTAAGCTATCGTTCTGAAAATTCTTGTGCACAGAGAGTCGTGGATGGGGGTCATTTTGAGACTATTCTCAACTTTCTGCGTCGTACGGGTCGCGCGCTAGAAGTTTTTAAAAAATCGGCGGGAAAAATACCTTTTTCAAAGGGCTGAGGGGCAGAGTCAGCTCCCGGTCATGATGATCCCAAAGTTGGAGGAGGGCATAGGCAAAACAGGTAACTTGGGATTCTGGGAAACTTCTCTTTCTTCATCTGAACGGGCTTTTCCCCGTGTTTTTTAACACAGTAGCCCCACCAAATGCACAAACACAACCTGAAATCATATACTAAGCCAAGAATAAGAGATAGAAACACAGCACTGCTCCCCACCCTAACCTTGGTGAACAACTGAATAGATGTGGTGCAAGGGGATGAGCTCCCCTAGGGCATCTCATCGTGGACGTGCCCCCACTCTCTCCTGCACTGGAAGGCCATTAGAGCCTTCCAAAGAGAGTAAAACGGTGGAGCAATGCCTATCATGAGTTGAAGTGAATGCTCACTTTTCAGTGGTGGAGCAATGCCTGTTATGAGTTGAAGTGAGCGTTTTACTTCTTCTCAGAGCTGTTGGTGGCTGTCTTGAACTGGCAGCTACTTCCCCCTCCCCCGGGCACGTCCCCCTATTGCTGGTAAAAGACAGATATAGCCTTTTTAAAAAAATTCTTCTTGCTGTTTATTGAGCAACACTGCTGCTTTTAATTCCACCCCTCCTTTGTTTATTTATTGATTTATTCCATTTTATATGCATTACTGGCTTATCCTTGGCTCACTTCCTTATGCCCCCAGAAATGCCAGCTGCATGCCTGCCTGCCTTCCCTCCCTCCTCCCCTGCCCACCTCGCAGGGATGTTGTGTGTGGGGTGCCCGATTTTCAAAAATTCGCCAAAAATCAGGGGATGATGGGATTGCTTTGAAACTTGGCGTGCGTGTGTATATCCCCATGAGGTGTCATGGTGCCAAACATGAGGTTTCTAACTTGAACAGAAAAAAAGTTGTATAATTTTTTAGCTTTCAATGCAAGCCTATGGGGGGGGGGAAACGGAGCTCCGGATCCGGATCCGGAGCTCCGAGCGGAGCGGAGCGGAAGTGGGCGGAGCGGGGGCGGGGCGGAGCGGCCCGATCCGGAAAATGGCGGATCTGCAAGTGAAGCGGAGCGGGGGGTCCGTGCAGACCCCTAATATTTAGCAGGTTTACATTCTGCTTTCCGATTGAATGATCTTCAGCATGATTTCCAACAGATTAGGAACACGGAGTCAGACCCTTGGTCCATTTAGACTCTAGTCCAATATTGTTGACCCTGATGGACAGCAGCATTCCAGGATTTCAGGCAGGTATTTTTTCCAGCCCAGCCTAGAGAGAAGCACAATGGAAGAGCCCTGCTGGGTCACATCAAGGGTCCATCTAGTCCAGCTTTCTGATCATATAGCAGCCAGCCAGCTGTCGACGGGAGAGCCGCAAGCAAGACATGAGTGCAACAGCACCCCTCTGCCCATGTTCCCCAGCAACTGGTGCATATTGGCTTACTGCCTCTGATACTAGAGGTAGCAGATAGCCATCAGGACAAGTAGCCATTGATAGCCTTCTCCTGTCGAAATTTGGCTAAATCCCTTTTAAACACGCCAAGCAAAATGAGTACAAAATTTATACCATAAAATAAACTTTAATAAAATTTGATAAAATAACTAAAAAGTAATTGTAAAAATTTAACTATATAACAAACCATATACAATTACACCCAAATAGAAACTAAAAAGTCCACAAACACAGTGACCTTACTTTTCCCCCTCTAACAGTCATTTAGTAGGCTATATTAGTACACATCCACCTGTCCTAGACACGTTTCAGTCCCAAGGGTCTTTGTGGGATAAAGAATTCTATCAAAACTATAGCCAAAACACTAAAAAAGAGAGTTAATTATCCAATTCAAACCTGCAAGGCAAAATAGCCTTGTGTGTAGGTGTGACCGGTAAAAGCTCGTTCTGTTTTGCCTTTTTGTCCACCCCCCCCCCGCGCGCTAATTGCCTTTCTAACTGGAGGCATCGTTGCTAAATAATCCCATCAACTGCAACAGCTTTGTGGAGTTTCAGGTAGGAGTTTCACATGCCCTTCCTAGAGATGCCGTTGATGGAACCTGAGAGTTTCTGCATGCAAAGCTTGCGTTTTACCCCAGAGCTGAGGCCATGAGAGATGCACACATTAGTCTTTTTCTAGGTAGCAGTAATCCTTTATTGCCGACTGTAGAGGGTACATTTATTCCAATAGATATATTTATTAGCATGGGAAGGGTTACTACTGTGTAATTTCCCCCCTCTCCTTTAATTGGCCTGAGTACAAATACAGCTGGCAAATGGATGCAGATTAAGAGGTTTTGGCTGGCAAAAGTACTTTCTGTTTACCCAGCCAGTAATGTGCCTTAAAAGCATTTCCAGACCTGCTCTATAGGGCTAGAGCCTCGTGTGGCGCAGAGTGGTAAAGCAGCAGTTTCTGCAGCTGAAACTCTCCCCACGGCCTGAGTTCGATCCCAGTGGAAGCTGGTTTCAGGCAGCCGACTCAGCCTTCCATCCTCCCAAGGTCGGTAAAAACGGCCGGGGAAGGCAACGGCAAACCACCCCGCTATAAGGCCTGCCAAGAAAACATTAGCAAAAGCTGGCGTCCCTCCAAGAGTCAGTAATGACTCAGTGCTTGCACGAGAGGTTCCTTTCCTTTCTTCTATAGGGCTGATCCTGTCTGTCAGATGGGTAACTTCTTCCCTCTATGATAGATGCTGAAACCCTATGAGTTATCTGAATACCTGCCACTCTTCACCTGTGCAGAAGTACACACACACACACCAAAACCCAACAGGGAGACCTAAAACCACCTTAATGATGAATGGACATGCTCAGTGGTCACAGAATACTCATTGACTGTTGGAGGAAGAAGAAGAAGAAAGGAAAACTAGGAGAAGAAGGAGAACGCAATGGAATATCCTGAAACGGGCTTGGCTGGCTGGCTGGCATGCACCCAGAAGAGGAGCACTCTATGCTACAATATCCTTCTATTGCTTTTCCTTTATACTCTTCCTGCATTACACGTGCTTCTCTTTCTATAAACTTTGATTAACCTTTTCATCCTTGCCCTTGACTCGCTAGTGAGCAGAAAGCAGGAAGATAGTAATTAAACAACATGCAATTTTGAAAAGACGAGCAGCAGCAAAACTGAGCCCTGGAGCAAAAACAACATCAGCTAGTTCCAACACACACACACACCGGGCACTTCTGATGTGACATTTGTCCTCCTGCCCTTTCAAGATGTGCGTTCTTTGGGCGTAAAGCTCTCTTTCTCTGACTGCCTAGCCTCACTCAGCATCTTGGATGATAGCATCTCTGCATGTTGGAGGGCTCAGAAACGGAAGAAGGTTTAATAAGGTAGTGCAAGCAATGCATGGAAGGATGGAGTGGGTTGTGAGAGAGAAGTATGGTAGTTTCCTTCCCCACTCCAGAAAATGTCTGGAGAGAGAGCTGAATGCCTGTGATTCTGCCTCAAAGCTGCCAGGTTTTCTAATAGTGCAGGTGAGAGTTCAACACAGAGGTGGGCCTGTTTCAGGCAAGCCTGTCAAGTGATTGAAGAATTTATTGCTGATGAATCATCTAAAACCTCATCTTTGGTTTGTCTCCCCCCCCTCCCTTCTTCCCTGCTGTAATTTCTGGGATGACATAAGAATGTAAGAAAAGCTGTGCTGGATCAGACCAAGGCCTTAGCTAGACTTAAGGATTATCCCAGGCAAATGGAGGGGTCGTCCCTGCCTGCCCCCGGGATTCCGTGTGACATTTGGATGCTCAGGGATGATCCCAGGACAATCCTGGGATATAGGCCTGGTCCAGCCATGGCCCAAGGGTCCATCTCGTCCAGTGTTCTGTTCACACAGTGGCCGACCAGCTGCCCACGGGAAACCCACCAGCAGAATTGCAACAGAAGCACCTTCCTGCCCATGTTCCCCAGCAACTGGTGCACATAGGCTTACTGCCTTTGATACTGGAGGTAGATACTGGGAGCTCTGTGTAATGGAACACAGTGGACTGAACAAACTCTTTTTGAAACTCTATGCTATACCCGCATTTTATATGCAAGGACATTTGTGCCCTGTAAGGTAAACTAGGGTACAAAGATACGTACATAAAAACAGGTTCCATTCCACTGTGGAAAGCAGTGCACTAACCAGGTTGAGCTTCATCCCACGTACCTGCTTCCCTCAGATTATCCCCGTAGCGCTAAGCTTTCGCAGTTGTTGTTGTTTTTGCTACTGGGAGACAGTGATCCTTTGCATACCAGAAAGTGAGTTTAAGGGGGAAATGTAAAAAAATCATTAAAAATCAACAGATGATCCAATTTGATTCAAACTTGGTATGCTTAAAGCTCTCCCTAATATCTATTACTGCGCCAATTTTGGTGTCTTTATCTTTAAAGCTTACGCAGATGTAAGCATTTCTTTAAAATCCTGCTCCTGCACCCCAGGGGCGGCTCAAAAAGAAACGCTCAAAAAGTAGGGGCTAAATACGGCGGATCTTTTGGCTTTATTGCACAATTAAGGCAGGATGTAGATTATAAGGTGGAAAACTCCTGAGTCCTTTGCATGCAATTCGCAGTGATTGCCCAGTATAACGCTGGTGTGATAAAGCTCGTTGTCATCACGAGTTTAACCCTCGCTTGAGGATCAAGCTCAGGGAAGAGCAGCAAGTTCTGCCAATCTGAAGCAAAAGCGGCCGTGCAGAGCACTGATTGGCTGGGTGCCCTGGGACAACACGAAGCACCCTCCCCTCTCTCCCTGAGCAGATTTTCAGCTTAAATATAACAGCTTTTAAAAATCTAAGTGCTGCGATTCTTTATATGTATAAACAAGCAAATGGCACTTTAACTAGGCAAACACTGGACAGCGCTTCAGAAACACTGGAGGGAAGTAAAACTGAGGAGGAAATCAATGTTTACTGAGGAAACAGGTCGGTATTGGAGGCATTCTATAGGGGCTTATTAGCTCCTATCTTTATCTACATTTATTATAAATCTTAAAGCTGAGAAAGTGATTTGCCTGGAGCCACTCAGTGAGTACATAAACAAGCAGGTGTATGTATTCCTCCAAACCCAAGACTCTAACCAGTACACCACACTGTGGGTCTGTTGAGGCTATAACTCACTGTGTGTCTAAAAATTATGAATTCATCCTTAACAGGTGGAAGGAGAGGGAGAAAGAGGAGTCCATGCAACTACCAAAAGAAATTAACAAAAGCTGACTTGATTCAACATAAACAATGACTCTTGTGCACCTTAAAGGAATTTTCTACATGGGGCATTTATTGTGTGCTCATTATCCCCTACTCATGGTTGTTTACAGGTTGTAAAGATAACATTTAAAGCCCTAAATGGCTTGGGGCCAGGTTATCTGAAGGAACCCCTCCTCCCATATGTACCTGCCTGGACCCTAAGGTCATCCCCAGGGGTCCTTCTCCGTGAGCTCCTGCCAAAGGAAGTGAGGCAGGTGGCTACCAAGAGGAGGGCCTTCTCTGCTGTGGCACCCCGGCTGTGGAATGAGCTCCCTAAGGAGGTTCGCTTGGCACCTACATTATAGGCTTTTAGACGCCAGGTGAAGACCTTTTTATTCTCCCAGCATTTTAACAGTCTATAAATAAATGTTAACTTGGTGTTTTAAATTTGTAATTTTGCATTGCTGCTGTTTTTATCTGGTTGAGCTTTTATATTGTATTTTATAGTATGGTTTTATACTGTTGTTTTAGACTTTGAATGGTTTTGATTTTTGTGAACCGCCCAGAGAGCTCCAGCTGTTGGGCGGTTTAGAAATGTAATAAATAAATAAATAAATAAATAAAATAACATTGGGACTCTCCAGTTCTACTTCAGTATGTAACCAGCACTTTCAGTGAGTTTTATAGAGCAGGAAAAATGTGGCATTTAATTGTGAAAGTGAAAGACAGTGTGATTTCCTCTTGTATATTTGCACTATTCTGTGATACCACGGTGCCACCTAGAGGGCACAAAGCCATCCTAGTTTGTTCTCCAAGCAAAAGCGGCTGAGCCAGTGTTGTTAACCCTTTCCTGGAGTAATGCTGCTAAGTAAGGGAAAGGAAGCAGTTCTTGTCCCATGCAATGCTAAATCGAAATAGATTTTACAGACCAAACCAGAAGCTCAGAAGCAGTTTCTGCCTGTCAAGGCTTTTCACATTGTCTGTCAAAAGACTGACAGTGCAACATTAAACATGTTTGCTCAGAAAACAAGCCCCTCTAATGGTGTACTCCTGTGCTTATCTACTTAGAAGTAACCCCCATTGAGTTTAATGGGGCTTACTCCCAGGTAAGCGTGCATGGGATTGCAGCTTCTACGCATGCTTTACGTTGCACTTCTGCACCTATTTAATGGGTGATAGATTATTTAGTAATGATGCCTCCTGTTAGAAAAGCAATTAGCAGAGAAAAGCAAAAAAAGGCAAAACAGAACAAGCATTTACCAGTCCTACATCCACACAGGCTATCTGGTGATAATAAAAGGAGACCATATCCTTCTTTCGTGAAGAACAGGTAAAATGGTTTTATGTGTAGAGGATATAAAAAGGTAGCTTGCATCGAAGAACTGTGGGATACAAATGTGATAAACAAATGGAAGGTTTTGACAGTTTTTTTTTCCAGGAGATGAAGGTAGGTGCCAATCCAAACTCCTGGGAGTTCCCAGACTTATAGTCAGTGATGTGGGTTACCTATAAAATGTTGAATCCAGAAAATATTTTGATATACTAAATCAACCTCCACAACCTTTGTGTCTCCCAGATGCGTTGGACTCCAACTTCCATTACCCCCTGCAAGGGTGGTCATAGTAATTGGGAATGATGGGAGCACACCTGGAGGGCACCATGTTGGGGAAAGCTGCACTAAAACGATTAGGACCTGATTTTGCCTGGGTTCACACAACATGTTAATCCACGATGGTTTATTTTCTGGCAGAATCCATGATGGGTTAATGTGTCATCGGTGGGATGTTTTCACCACCCACGATGGGTTAATCCACCCAAACACTCCACTCTGCAAAATGAGCATAGTGGGCTGTTTGCATAACCTATGATGCATTGTGGTTAGCAACCCATCATGGCTTAGTGTTATGTGTGAACTATTTATTTATTTATTTATTTATTTATTTATTTATTTATTTATATAACTGTATTTATATGCAACCCAGTAACAGGGATCTCTGGGTGGGTGGTCTACTATCAATCAGTCAATCTTCATTTACAATCCACAGACCACAGCATATTAAATTGGATGTCCTACTAGAAGAATAACAATAAAACATTACAACTATAAACCATAGCAACAATAAAAGTAATGCAGCATGAAAACTATAGCAAGCTGATAATATGCAAGTTGGAAACTTGCAAGTTTGGATACATTAGTTGTAAACATTGCGAACATTCGTTCTCGACAGCTAGATTAAAGACTGAGAGAGAGAGTAAAGTAAGGTGTGTAGCAACAGAGAAAGATTTTCTGATTACAAGCCACGTATCAAGCAGTAAAACAAATGCCTTACGGAAATACATAATCTGCATTCAAACATTTTAGAAACTAATATTCTGGCTTTACAGAAAAGCAAGAGGGCGTTGTCACATGGACTTTAATGGAACAAAGACCTTTTTCTTTCTCTGTTTTACCTTTTGGAGCAAAACTGAGTAAGAGCATCTCACTTGTGTTACAGTGACATATCCTTTGCTTTAGGCTTCCACCTCACTCCACCTAACGATAAAGCCAGCCAGGCTGAGAAATTGTGACTTGTTCCAGCAGGGCTGATCCAAGGTATTTTGGTGTCTGAGACAAAGGCCAAGATGGCAGCCTCCCCTCCAGTCCCCCCTACTGAAGCCATCTGGACTGACAGCTCAGTCTTACTTTGACACTGGTGATAGGAAAAGATTCTCCACTGCACTTGAGGGGCAGCTGGCTAGCTATGGGGTGCAGACCAGGCCGACTGCTGGAATACACAGCTCTGCTATTCAACAGCTACCTCCTCCACATAACCCAGACTCTGCTGCCTGAGGTGATCACCTCATTCTGCCTCATGCTAGGGCCAGCCCTGTGTTCAAGGCTACCCAGTGAGCTTCATGGCTAAAATAAAGAGCGAACGTCTTTGTTGTGAAACAGGAGTACATTTAACCCCTTTTGCAGGGTTGGCAAACAGGGCTGTGAAAAAGTAAGGACTCCAGAGCAAATAAGAACCCTCAGTCGAAAATTTTGGAAAGAATCGGCATTGGCGTTTATCCAAGTGCCGGCCTGTTTTTTCTGGACCTCTGGGTTGACTGCTGTCACATGTGGTCTGGAATCTGTCATAAACTGCTGTTTCTTCACCCCCCCCCTTTTTTTTTGGTTGGAACAGGAAGAGTTTTGTTTGTGTGTGTGATTTTTAAAGTAACATAGCTTAGCCCTGAGAAGTTGCTGAGCCCTAGTTACTGCAGCAATGGGTGCGGGGTGAGAATGTTGGAAAATGGCCGTAAAAATAACTTTGACATTTCGAATGTAGATACGCTTGCCAGAAGCTTCAACATCTTTATGGTTTTCCTGTTGGAGAGTGAAAGCAGATTTGTTAGATGTCTTGCGTGTGTGTTTTCCCCTTCCCAAGAAGGCCTGCGTGTTTCCTGGAGCAATATAATGCCTGGGTTATGGAGACAGAGGAAGGTCACTTTTTAAGGGGCTCTTGCAACATGTTCAGCATGACTCCATACTAGGGTCTCAGTCTACAAAGCCTGGAAGGGAAATCTTGCACAGGTTGGGGAGGAAGAACACCTGGATGCAAATGTTCTCTTGTGCTGCTGGTAGTTGCATAGTGGATAAAGGTAAATGTTGATGGGATTATTTAGTAATGATGTCTCCTGTTAGAAAGGCAGCTAGCAGAGAAAAAACGAAAGGCAAAAGACAGTAAGCCTATGTACACTAGTTGTTGGGGAACATGGGCGGGAGGGTGCTGTTGCACCTGTGACCTGCTTGTTGGTTCCTGGTGGACAGCTGGGGCGGATCCGCACGTCGGCCCCAGAGCGCATTTATGCGACCCCAGGGCACCCCGAAAACGATAGTCTGTACTTGCCTGTAAAAAGAAACGAGGAAGAGACGCCGCCGCCGCCACCCAGCTTCCTGCTCCCCGGCTGGGATGGAGAGCTGGGTGGAGAGCGGAAAAAGCTCTCTACCCCGCCTTCTTCAAAAAGAGCTCTGTGTGAACAGAGTACTGGACTAAACAGACCCATGGTCTGATGCAGCATCAGGGTTCTTCTGATGTTCTTAGTGAGCGTTTAGCAGTCCCACATGCACACAGACCATTTTAGCATAATAGAAGAGGGACCTCACCCTTCTTCAGCGGAAGAAAGAGGACAGCTATTCTTACAGATATTTATATATATATACAACACAGGTACAGTGTAAAGTTTCAAAAGGAGTTTGTTCAGTTCATTTTGTGTTCCTTTACTCAAGCAGGGGAGAGTGAGCATGCACTACACAACAATGGTGGAAGTTGGTGGAGGGGGGAGGAAGGGGAGGAGCAAAAGTAAGAAATGACAGGAAACCACATTGTGGGCTATAGAGATCCTAAGGCTAGCTGTGGCCCAAATTCCCATAAACTAACTAATTGCAACACTGCCCCCTTCCTGCAATGTGCAGATGAGGTTGCAATATTCCAAACAAAAATCAAATTGGGATCTCCACTCTGGCCTTGACCACTGCTGGAATACTGACCCGGGCAGGTTTTGTTCTAGGTAAAAAAGGAAAACATTTCCCAAACCTGGTGGAGGATAAGGTTATCAATGGCTGGTAGCCCTAACAGTTAAATGGAACATGCATGTTCAGGGGCAGTCTTGTTTATTCATTCATTCATTCATTCATTCAAAGTCTTTCTATTCCGCTCCTGAGCCAAAAAGGCGGCCAGAGCAGCTTGCAACATACAATCAGTTCAACAAGATGCTCCCTGCCTGTAGGCTTATAATCTAAAAATAAAAATGCAACCCAAAAGGAAAAAGGAGTAGGGAGGGAAGAGGAAAAAAATGTCACCTTTCATAAGGGCTGATGAAATCACCCCTTTCCCCCTTCTCATTCCCTTTGTACACCCCTGAATATCAGATGCTGGGGGACAAATCACAAGCCCTGTTTGAGTCTTTCTGGCTGGCCACTGTTTGAAAGAGGATGTTGAACTAGATGGATCCTTGTTCTGATGCAGCCGGGATCTTCTCAAGATGTCAAGTCCTCTTTCAGCGAGATTAACGGTCGCCCCGTTTTCTCTGGATTGTGCTTTGTATGAAAACAAGCCCCGTGTTCCACAAAATTAACTTTAGACAGGGTTTGGTATGTATGACATCCCAGAGTCCAGGAAATATTCCTCTCTCTTGAACAAAGGCAGATAATCTTAAAAACAAAACAAAAACCGACACCTTCTACAACAACAATAACCTTTCTTACCCCTTTGATGTTTTTCTCTATCTTTACAAATCTCTCTCTCTCTCTCTTTGCAACTCCTTCTTCAGTCTCTTCCCACTTCATCTCCTTTTTATTTCCCCCCAGCACTTGTGTTCATGTATTAAGGACGCTCAGCTCGCATCTTGAGAAGCACGGAGGTATAATTACAGAGGGAGACGAAAGTCTGCAGGATTTAAAAATAAGCTAGCATTATATGGGATCATGGTTGGCTGCTGGGTGAATTTTACTACTCCCTGAATGAAAGAGAGGGAGGCTGATAGATACTTCAGAGAGTTCTTGATATCTAGATTATGCTTCCCGCATTAAAACCTAAGAAAAGCCCTGCTGGATCAGACCAAGGGTCCATCTAGTTCAGCACTCTGTTCACACAGTGGTCAACCAGCCGTCCATCAGGGACTCACAAGCAGGACACGGGTGCAATAGCACCCTCTTGCCCATGTTCCCCGGTAACTGGTGTGTATAAGCATTCCATGATATGCATTTTAACCTAAAACTAAAATGGCTAATATGGAAGACAGAGTATCCTTTTTGCATTCTTCGGAAACTTTTTTCTGCTTTATTGCCCTGAGGCATTGTCAATAGTGCTGTCTCTAGATTTCGGAGGTCCTTTGGGTAAGGCACCCTCAATGGGAGCCTTCCCTCACTGGATCCACCTTCTCACCAGCTGCAGTGGCTTCTCATGATCTTTCTCATCACTGCTACCACTTGACTAGCATAGAGCAAGCAGTGTCCTCTCCTGTTCCTCCTTCTCATTACCACTGGTGTCTGGGCTACAGCGAGAGGCAGGTAAACAAGCAGGTTTTAGTGGTGAAGAAGACAGACAGACAATGTCTGTCTGTCTGTCTGTCTGTCTGTCTGTCTCTCTCTCTGTGGCTGTATATGTATGTGTGTTTGATCTTTATCACACCAGCATTATACTGTGCAATCACTGCGAACTGCGTGCAAAGGACTCCGAAGTTTTCCAGCTTATAATCTGCTTTGACTGTGAAGTACTCCCATGCACCCTGCTTTAATTGTGCTATAAAGCCAAAAGACCCGACCTGTTTTGCTACTAGTTTTGAAGCGAATCATTTGTTGTTTACCCAGCGGCCACTGGGGGCGCAGGAGGAGGATTTGATACTCTTAAGCTTCAAATTAAACAAATGCTTACAGCTGCGTAAGTTTTAAAGATAAAGACATCAAAATTGGCACAGTAATAGATATTAAGGAGAGCTTTAAGCATACCAAATTTGAATCAGATTTGGTCATCTGTTGATTTTTTATGATTTTTTTTACATTTCCCCCCTTAAACCCTTTTCCTGGTAGGCAAAGGATCTAAGGAGCGCTGTGATTTAGCTAACAACAACAGTAACGGCAACAGCTTAAGCGCTGTAGGGGATAATTCAAGGGAAACAGGTATGTGGGATGAAGCTATTTGTAGCCTTTTAGGGATCACTTGCCACATGCTGTACTGCTGTTTGTTAGTTGGGGCGGGGGAATCAACTTATTTAATGGTTGGAAATTTGAACTGAACTGAAAACATAAATAAACGCTTTAACCGTATTGTAATTTCACCACTGTAGTTTTCCCAAGCTCGGTGCCCTCCAGATAGCTCAGACTAAAATGCCCATCACCCCTAGCCAGGCTGACTGAGGATGATAGGAGTTCTTATGTTAACATGGTGGAACCATGTCTGAGCAGCTCTGCACAAGCTCTATGTAAGTCTTCCTGTAAATGCAAGCCCGTGAGTGTAGCATGGGTACCTCCCGATAAGGCCTTCAGGGCCAAAGAGTTTGTGTGCCTGTGAAGTAGCCTTTTTGACATGGTGCTTCATGATCAGGGCTGGAGTCTAGGGTTGGCCTGGTTGAACACCTGCCAAAGCTCCACTGACCCACTGGCAAGAGCCCCTCAACTTGCTTCTTCTCATTGGCGTTGCAACCTGTTTGTTCACCCACCTCTTGCTCTGGCTCAGAGGGAGTGAACAAGCAAGCAGAAGCAGAGAGAAAGTGTACCAGTTGCTGCTCCCACTGCCAGCTGGCTCGCTGGCTCTCTGCTTAAGAACATCAGAAGAGCCCTGATGCTGGATCAGACCAAGGGTCCATCTAGTCCAGCACTCTGTTCCCGCAGTGGCCAACCAGTTGTTGACCAGGGACCCACAAGCAGGACATGGTGCAACAGCACCCTCCCACCCACGTTCCCCAGCAACTGGTTCATATAGGCTTACTGCTTCGGATACTAGAGGTAGCACATAGCCATCAGAGCTAATAGCCATTGATAGCTGTCTCCTCCAGGAATTTATCCAACCCCCTTTTAAAGCCATCCAAATTGATGGCCATCACTACATCTTGTGGTAGTGAATTCCACAATTTAACTCTGCGCCGTGTGAAGCTGTCCTTCCTGTTCTCTGTCTTGAATCTCCCACCAGTCAGCTTCATGGGATGAACCCACTGGGTTCTAGCATTATGGGAGGGGGAGAAAAATGTCTCCCTGTCCACATTCTCCACACTATGCATAATTTTATACCCCTCTATCCTGCCTCCCCTTAGCCTCCTTTTTTCCAAGCTAAACAATCCCAACTGTTGTAACCTTCCCACATAAGAGAGATGCTCCAGCCCCTTGATCATTTTAGTTGCCCTTTTCTGCAAGCAAGCAGAAAGGTGAGGAAGAGGAGGAGGAGGTGGCCACAGTGGCATTGAGAGTGGGGAGACAGAGCGAGGGAGACCCACTGAGGGGGCTTTGCCCAGGGCCCTCCAAAACCTGGGGCCGACGCTGATCACAACTTCGCTTGGCGTCTTTCAAACCTCCCCTTTGATATTGGCCCAAATTTGGTTTCCCTGGGCTGGCTGTGCAGCATTCCAGAGCTTTATATTCGGAAAGTGATCTCTAGGTGCTGTGAGCTGCTTGGGCAGACGGTATTTCACAAGCGTCAGTCAGGAGATTGGGTTTCGGGCACCAGGGCCCCATGAGACAAATCTCCTGTTCCGGTTTTGGGTTGCGCACGGCTGTAAACTTGACCCTCGAGAAAACGCCAGCAGGTGCTTTTGAAGAAGTGGATTGGTAGCTGCGCAGAGAATCTGTAGGGTTCATTCACCTCAGTTAACACCCAGCGCCGGCCCTGTAAACCCATCTGCTCCACACGTTTATGGATTGTTTTATTATTATTTTAATTATTTACTACACTTATATCCCTCCTTTTCCCCCCCCTCCAAGGAATCCAAGGCAGTGTACTTAATCCTCTTCCTCTCCATTTGATCCTCACAACAACAACCCTGCGAGGTAGGTTGGGCTGAGAGTCTGTGACCGGCCCAAAGTCACCCAGGCAGGATCTGCACTACTGCTTTAAAGCGCTTTATAACAGTTCTGACAACCGTTGGAGCCCAGGACACACTGCATATACAGTTTTCAAAATGTTTTCAAAGTGCTTTAAAGAGGTTTAAAGGCAGTAGTGTAGATTCCGCCTAAGTGAGCTTCCCTGGCCATATGGGGACTAGAACCCGGATCTCCCAACTCCCAGTCCATCTCCCCCCTCCAATCCCTGGGGCAGTTTTGCACTTTAAAAAACAACTAACCCCCCTCCTTTCTCACTAATAAGATGATGAAGGAACAAATAAACCTACACGCAGCAGTTTGATTATATATTTTTTAAAAGGCAGGCAGCTTATTTGAAGCACTGAGGGAGGGACAAGATTAATGGCAGCGCCAGCATGCAATTTGCTTGTATTTTAATGGATTTTAAAACCGCCTTTCAGGGTACAGTCAACGCACCATTTCAAAGACTACGGCAATGAGTTCCATTGCAAGTTTGTGGCAAGGGTGGAATGAGAAAAGATTCCCTCGATTCTATTCTGTTGCCGTTCCATAGCAGTAAGAGCCAGATCGTATGTGGAAGTGGCTCTCCTAGCTCCTGTCAAAGGCGCTGCCTGATTTATAGCGCTTTCCCTTTCCAGCTAGACAAAGGAATTGTTAGTGCGCAGGCATAAAATCTCTGCCCAGGAGTGTATATAAACCCCCAGCCCTATTTTGGGTGGGCAACATGTATTTCCGGAACCTTCGTTCCCTCGTTGTCTCTTTCTGCCGAAATAAACTTGTTTTGTACCTCACCTCTTAAAGCCTCTCGTTCTTGGTGGAAATTGGGCACTCACCAGGAGTAGAACTTGCATTTTTGCAACAATTATACTGTGCTATTTTTTTTTTTAAAAAAAAACACACACCTAACTTTCCCAACCATTCTGGTGCAAAGCCAGGGTATGCCGCTGCCTCCTCCACCTCTTCCATCTACCCCTCCTCCCACAAAACAACAATAAAATAATAAATGTTTAGGTTAGATCATGAGTGGAAAGTTGGATAGCTCTGCTTGAAATGAGCATGGAAGGGGGAGAAGTGGAATATGGAGCTTCAAAGAGCTACAAACGTACATCCAAAGTGGAAGATAAAAATAGGCCTGAGCGTGGTCTTAAATCTGGGTGCTCTTTACAAAATGTCATGCACGGATATGCCTGGAGCAAAGCCAGAACACCAAGAGCTAAGCCCAGTTTTCCACTAGGAAGATGGTTTCCCCAAGACTAGGGAAAACTTCCTTTTGGGGAGCAAGAAGAACCGGGGTGGGGGGGAGCACAGAAACTCCATTTGTTGGACTCAAGGGAGTGGTTGAGTGGCAGGATATTATTGAGTCCAGGTACCTGGTTTCGATCTGATGCTGCTCATCACTGAGCTGATGATGCAACAGGACTTCCTTCCATTCTCTGTCTATAACCTCAGACGCCAGGCGTGTATCTGAGATTTTAGACTTTGACTGGCTTGTGGCCAAGCAACCAGAAATGGCGCCCACGTTTGGTATGTATGGGCAGCCGCCAGGCCTAGGGTGACCAACTGTCAGGATTTCCTCGGCTTTGTCCTGGTTTTTGTTCTTTCCATGGTGTCAGGGGGGATTTTCTATAATCTTCAATAATGTCCTGGAATGACACACCTTCCCCTTTAAGGCTGCCATTAGCATGGCAGGAGGGAGTGGCATGCTTTCTTGAGGCACATCATTCCCCCACCCCGAGCTCCAATTGAGGTCTTAAAGGGGAAAGTGGGTCATTCGTGGACATTATAGAAAAGGCCCCAATTGGAGTGGATGGTGGTGGTGCAGAATGAAATCCTTTCCCCTCCTCCACTCCAATCGGGTTCTTTAAGGTGGCGGGGGAATAACGTACTTTTTTTAAAAAAATATTTTTTATTTTCTACATTAATTAAACATACATTACAATAATAAAAAAAGAGAAAACATCAACTACATACATATTGAATAAACATTGAGTACATATATGTTGAACAGATATTACCTAAAATTTATCATTGTACAGCATAATCATTCTTAACATAACAGTACTTTCTGCATAACAGTACTTTCTAACATAACGTAGTTTCTGCAGGACTCAGAAAGCTGCTTCCCCACACACACACTAAGTGTCCTCTTTTTTGGTTTCCCAGGCCAAAAAAGCCAGGCCCTACCAGGACCCAACTGCTGATGCTTGCCCTGATACCACCATAAATTTGTTTCTTCTCCCCTTGCATTCTGATATGGCAGCCACTTATGAATCTCCAAAAAGAAGTGAGAGAGGGTATCAATTTGCATAAAATGTGCATGTGGTAATTTATATCTATAGATGCACATCAAGGGGGGATCTACACTACTGCTTTTAAAGCGCTTTAAAGCACTTTGAAAACGTTTTGAAACCTGTATATGCAGTGTGTCCTGGGCCCCAACAGTTGTCAAAACTGTTATAAAGCGCTTTATAGCAGTAGTGTAGATCCCCCCCTTAGAAATAATTGTTATTAAATAGAAACAAGGTGAACCTCAGTTCTTACAGTTTATTTTAATCTTTAAACCAGAATTGGACATGAGAGCCATTCTAATAGAGGAGACCTTCAAACAAAGGGCAGTGCTCCATAGATGAGGACACCAGGCTTCTATGCCCTACAATCAAGAGCCCATGGTACTTCCTTTTGTCCTCCCTTCTCTGGGGGATGGTTATATAAAGCACATTCAGAGCAATCAGAGATGGAGGAGAAATGTGTTGAGTTCACATTTCCGAACCAATACAAAACCCCAAACGCAGGTCTCCTTCCGTATTCACAACTCCCCAAATTTTGTGATGCGGTTTTCCAACTAAAAAATGCATACAAAAATGCATATATTGGGGAAGCACACAGAAAACTGTGCATATTTGTGAAACGAACGTGCAAAAAATGCATTATATTTGGTGAAATTGCCTTCAAAAATGTCTAGATGATTAGGCAAGCGTGCATACAAAAATGGATATTTTGGGAGAAATGCACCTGAAGATGCATGCAAACTTTTATGCAAACATTTAAAAAACAAATGGCAAAGTAATGCAGAAATGGGATGACATTATTTGAGAATCCGAGAGAACCTGAAATTGAGAGATTCATCCCTCCTTAGCCAAGGCTTTGGAAGAAAGGAGACATCCTGGGTCCATCTAGTGGTGAAATGGATTCACAAATCCAGCCCCTCAGACCATTCTCAAAGAACCTTCCCCAACCTGGGTCTATTATGAGCTTTATCACACCAGCATTATACTGTGCAATCACTGCGAATGTTGTGCAAAGGACTCCGAAGTTTTCCAGCTTATAATCTGCTTTTATTGTGAAGTACTCCCATGCATCCTGCCTTAATTGTGCTTCTTAACCAAAAGAAGTGCAAGATTTTGCTACTAGTTTTCGAGCGTATCATTTGTTGTTTTCCGAGCGGGCGCAGGAGCAAGATTTGAAGAAAAATTAAACAAATGCTTACATCTGCGTAAGCTTTAAAGATAAAGACATCAAAATTGGCACAGTAATAGATATTAAGGAGAGCTTTAAGCAAACCAAATTTGAATCAGATTGGGTCGTCTGTTGATTTTTAATGATTTTTTTACATTTCCTCCCTTAAACCCATTTCCTGGTATGCAAATTATTATTATTATTATTATTATTATTATTATTATTATTATTATTATTATTATTTATTTATTTATTTATATAGCACCATCTATGTACATGGTGCTGTACAGCTGTCGCCCGGTAGCAAAAACAACAACAGCAACAGCTAGTGCTGTAGGGGATAATTCGAGGGAAACAGGTACGTGGGATGAAGCTCTATAACTCCACCACCACTGGCTGTTGGCCATAGTGGTTGGAGCTGATGGGACTTGTGGTCCGAAACATCTAAAAGCAGCCAGTCAGGGAAAAACTGCTCTTTAAAACAGTATATTCTTGGGCCATTTTTCTCCTCCTCTTCAAATGGTTCCACATCTTTTCTACAATATCCTAATGTTCCAGTGATAGTGCTTGTTAATCCAGAGAGATCATTGTACTCCTGTTGCTTCTTGCTAACATAATTACAGATCACATTAGTTCTTTTTGATAGGCCGTCACATCAAGAAGAGCCTTTTTCTCTTTTAACAGGTACCCTTTAAAATGTGCTACAAAGTCAAGTTGACCTCGGCATCGTCACTAGCCTGGCCAGGGTTTGGCACTGTGCATTTTACTTTATAGATCCCTGCGATTCTGTGATGAGGCAGGTTAGATGTGAAACAGTTAGAAAAGGTATTCAGCACATTTTGTTCAGTGGTTTGTTTCTCTTTTTCGTGACATAGGATGCCTTTGCAGGCATGCAGTTAGGAAAGCAACATACAGCTGGCCTCCTGAACACTCAAATGCAACTACACATGGTGGGCCATTGCTTACGGGTAGAGCACATGATTTGCATGCAGAAAAACAACGTCCGGCATCTTTACTTAAAAGGAACAGATAGCAAGTGATATGAAAACATACCCTATAAAGCTACTGCCAGCCACAATCAGCAGTAGCGGAAAAAAGAGCCAGAAGGCAGCACCCTGCATCTGAAGCATCTGTGGATCTCAGGTGGTTTCTCATTCTGCAAAAACTCTTGTTCCGCGTCTATTGCAGCCACAATGGCCGTTTCTACATCAGCCCGAAAATGCGGGCTGCTCAGGGCCGAGTCTCTGTGCATCCAAATGACGCACAGGGACTCCGGGGAGGAAGGAGGGACAAGAACGGGATTATCTCTCGGAAAATCTGATTCTTCCCACGGTCTCTGGATCATCCAGAGACCGCAGGAGGTGTGGCTGCCCGTCCCAGGTTCTTCCCTCCTCCCCGCGAGTAGCGAGGAAGAAATTGGGGGTGCGGGGAGTGGGGTCGGGGATTTTTTTAAAAAACAACAACACTCGTGTTTCGTTGGAGTGCACGTGCGCTCAGCTCCTTAATTAATTTATTTTTTAAGAAATGGCGGCCGTGACACCCTCCTTCCTCCGGGGATGTTGCACCCGCATGTGGTCTAAAGGGAGGATCTCGCGATCAGGATCTCACGAGATCCTCCCCCCACACAGGTATGAGGTAGAAAGGGCCAATGTCTCTTCAATAAGTGTTTGTCTAAGTCGGCTACTTGCTGGAGGTGTAATGACGCGAATGCTTCTCTTAATCATCTATTTTGGCAGTGCCCAATAACGGTTTCTTTTGGGGAAGAGGTAATTATAAGGGCTATGTAAGAGGTTGCCTGATACCCTACCTGCCTGGTCTGTTCCATGAGGACTCAGAATAGGGCCTTTAGTGTCGTAATGCCCACTCTTGGCAACTCTGTACCACTACAAATTTGGCAGGTGCCAACATTTCCGGGTTCTCGATGCCTCCATACTTTTTCCAACAAGCCTTTCCAGGAAGGTAATCTTGTCTTCTATATGCAGTAATATCATGTACTATAATATAATCACGCTCTTATACCGTGTTGTTTTGGACAATGCTTAGACACGTGATGCATAAATACCGTTAACAAACAAATAAATAACCAAAACCTCATATGGAAGCACCCCTAAGTTCCTCCAGGTCTTGTTTAACAACCAAACCCAAACAAAATGACATCTGCGCCAATATTTAAATTGCAGGGTTTTTTTTGCTTTTATGGCTCTATTTTTCTTTTTGGGGTATCCCTTTCTATTTTGCTCTTGTTTCACAGTCCCTGGGTCCTCATCCTGACTGGCAGAGGCCAGGCTGTTCTTTGGGGCCTGGATAAAGAATATGTAATAATAATAATAATAATAATAATAATAATAATAATAATAATAATGCATTGAATATGTACATGAGAGCCCACGCTCCTTAAACGCATTCTGTTGCTGGGGATGTAAATAGTACTCTTTGCTCACCAGCTAGAACGGTTGAGTCTGTTGCATTTATGTGCCTGTCCTGCTGCTGTGAGGGGCAATCCCATGAATGAACCTGTGGGGGTGATGGGGCTGATTTTTCTATTTTCTCGTGCTCCCCTCGCCGTTGATGCTTAGCGCCACGCTGAACACTTTTGCCTCTCTCAAATTCAGCCACTGAAAGTCACGTCCCCCCTAAGCATTTAATTATGCATGCACACTTGTCACAACGGCTGAAGCTGTGCTGGCAAATTATGTCCTTAACCCTGCAGAGGAGATGGAAAACAGAGTTAAAAACAGGTTTTGAGGGTGGGGGAGGAGGAACAGCCCCCTCTCGGCAAACAGCCACATAGGCTGTCACATAACTCCTGTCACACAGGATGGGCCCGGGAGCTGAGTCACTGGTACGGCACAGCCAGAAATGGTGAGTCATCCCCGCTGTGGCTTAACCGAACGAGCGTATCAAGAACGTGAAGAGGACCATCACTTGGCATTGCTGAGTTAGCTCACTCCACCAGCATCTGTGTTTGCTCAGTTCCTCAAATCAAACGGGTCCCCAGAATGGAAAATCCATCAAGTTTTCATTTCCTTCATTCTCATTCCTACCCACAACACCCCTCCTGTCCCCTGCTACCACCACCCAGTTCTTTGCCTTGATCTTTCTGCTCCTGTTCCTTCACTAGGGTAGCCACTTACCCATCCCATAAAGAGAGGGCAAAAGAAGACAGAGGTTTGTGTGTGCTCATTTATTCTCATAGATGCAAACTTAGAAATAATTACTGTCATTTAAATAAAAATGCAATACCTCTCACAGTTGTGGGAAAGAACATGACCTGATTCGCACGACATGACAGCCCACCGTGGGTTAATTTAACCATGGGGGTTGTTGTGTTGTGGCTCATTTTAAGGTTGAAGGTTGTCTAACCCTCAGTCAACCCCTCCTGCTAGGATTCACATGAGGGCTATTCACACAACACACTAGCCCACACTGAGTGGTTGAGTGCGAATTGTTGTTGAACTGTGGATAGTTTGTTGAACCGGGGGTTAGTGTGTTGTCTGAATCCAGGACATTTCCCACAAGATGGCTTGTTAACCATCCTGAATCACCCAGCAACAAACTATGGGTTCTCAAGGTGGCTTGTTCAAGAAAAATAAGCCACACTGCATAGTTAACAGGCCATCCTGCAAAAAAAAATGTCAATAGAATATATAAGACTGAGAGACGGCAAAGAAAAGCAAAATAGAAAATTTAATGTTAGCTGATCTCCTTTCATTTCTTTTACGAAGGTAAAATACCGGTTTTGATATTAATAAGTATGAGTTTTCCATGCTGTAATATTTTATAGGATAGTTAAATGTCCTTTGGTTTTCTACTATGTGTGTTATATAAAAAAATCATTTTACTGGTTGTACACAATTCATACCATGTTCAATATTAGATGTATAATGTGAAATTTATAAACAAAGGCTTTCGAATTTTTAAAAAGAAAAGAAATGCTGCCAGATTTTTCGACTGTTTCCTCCCCACAGGTATGATCTTTCCTCCCACGCCCACACTACAATTGCAGTTGGGCCTTTTTGCCCACTTTTAAATGACTCTTAAGATTATTCTGGTGTGCATTTTTTTTAAAATCAGAGCCTCTGGTTACCATTTTCTTCTGCTGTTGCTTATATGGTATTTATGATGTTGTTTTCTGGTGCCCTTTTAACTACATCGTGTTTATTTATTTGTTAAGACTGCTTTAAATTTGTGTTGGGATTGATATTCTTATTTGCAAGCTGCCCTGCATGTGATTTTTTTTCCCATAGAAAGAAAACATGTAAAAGTTCCAGTAAATGAATGAATAAACAAAACCCGTGGCCATTTGCATTCTACGTAGATGCACAAAACATAGTTGGTTAGATCTTGAAATAACCTTCCAAATACAATTTCAAACAATGCATTTAAAATGTTCTTTCCTTTTATGGTTCATTATGAGTCAGTGGAATATACACAACTCAGCTTCGATCGGAACACTCTGTGAAATGGTTGATGAGGGAAGAAGAAATATTAATGCGTCCACTTGCACTTCCTATTTAATCTCCACAGAGAAAACACCCCATGTGTCCTGTGAGAGAAATGCAAACTGTGTGTGTGGGTGGGTGCGTATGTGTGTGTTGGGGCTTACAGGGGAAAGTGCTTTTATAATCAATATCATACTGCCCTTATTCAAAACTATGGTGCAACCACAGTTGGAATACTGTGTACAGTTCTGCTCACTACACCTAAAAGAAGGATATTGTAGAATTAGGAAGAATGATTAAAGGGCTGGAGTATCTCCCCAATGAGGGAAGGTTACAAAAGCTGGAATTTTATGGTGCTTTTTATTTGTGTTGTACCCCGCCTCGATCCAGAAGGAGAGGCAGGTAACAAATAAAATTATTATTATTATTATTATTATTATTATTATTATTATTTGTTTAGCTTGGAGAAAAGGTGAGTAAGGGGATGGTATGGCGAAAGTGGACGGGGAGACATTTTTCTCCGTCTCCCCTACTACTAGAACCCGGGGTGATCCCATGAAACTGATTGTTGAGAGATACAAGACAGATAAAAGGAAGGACTTCTTCACACAACGCATAGTTAAACTATGGAACTCACTACCACAAGATGTGGTGATGGCCACCAATTTGGATGGCTTTAAAAGGGGTTGGACAAATTCATGTAGGAGAAGGCTATCAATGGCTAGTAGTCCTGATGGCTATATGCTATCTCCAGTATCAGAGGCAGATGCTTAATTACACCAGTTACTGGAATACATGGGTAGGAAGGTGCCTTTGCACTCATGCCCTGCTTGTGTGGGTTCCTGGTCAATAGCTGGCTGACCGCTGGGTGAACAGAATGCTGGACTAGATGGACCCTTAGGCTCATCTACACCAAGCAGAATATGCCACTATGAAAGTGGTATGAAAGCAGTATATAAAAGGCAGGAGCCACACTACTGTTTATAGCGGTATTGAAGTGCACTGCAGGATCTTCACTACTGTGAGGCCCATGACACATCTACACCAAGTAGGATATAACACTATGAAAATGGTATGAAAGCAGTATATGGTATGTATCACGGGCCCCAAAAGTTGTCAGTGCACTTCAATGCCGCCATAAAGCAGTAGTGTGGCTCCTACCTTTTATATACCACTTTCATAGTGCGATATCCTGCTTGGTGTAGATAAGCCCAGAGTCTGATCCAGCACGGCTCTTCGGATGTTGTTATGTGGTTTATGACGTCTGTTGGTTTTGAATTTGGCTTTACAAATCAGTTTATCAATTAATCCACAATTTGCCCATTTTACGTCTCCCAATATATCCCACCTTTGACCTTCATCTTCCTCCACTTCTTATGTTGCTTTACTTGTGATGAATTTTAGGGTATATTGTTTAAAACTGCAGAGACTGTGACCAGGGGACCTGTGTGACTGTTCAGTCTGCTATGGCTGGCTGGTGCATGCTGGGAGTTGTAGGCCTTTCCTCTGTCTAAACATGCATAGGATTGCCACCTTAGTGCTCTTTATCTTTAAACTGGACTTGGGAAGGCAGGCTTTCAAACAGAGGACTGTATTCGATAAAGTAGCACACAGGGCCACTTTAATAGCCGCACAGATGACCCACAGATGCCAGAAACCCCCCAGATTGATGTTGCACATTGGCTTTGCTTTAACTACTGCACCATTACTCAGATCAGGAACACCAAAAAAGTACAGTTGCTTTAAATCATCCCAGCCCTGGCCAAAAAAAAAACTTGGAAAAGGGCCCAGCTTACCCGAGAGAATCTTTTATAAACTGGGAAACAAATCTTCTTGGAAGAAAACAATGTTAGAAATGTTTCTACAGTTTTACTGCCTGTGTACACTCATCAGCAAAGATACCCAAATGTGGGGCCAAGAAGGACCCAATGTCTGCATGAATCAGGGAGATGCCCTTGCAAGTATTTCGGCTATCAGAAGAAAATAATCTCTTGCAGTATATGAAAAGAAACGACGACGGGGGAGCCAAGGGCAGGTCAGCGGTTTAGGCTAAGACTCTGCGTCGATTCAATTTCCCCTCTTAACACCAACATGTCAGAGCGCACGTTGTACATCAGACAGGAGATTCAATTTCCCAGTGCTGCGTTTGTTATTATTTTTACTATTTTCTTTTATTTTCAGGGTTGGTGCCAGCAGGGATAAGTATCACCGACTTTTTAACAGCACAGCTTCGTGGAAAAGCCCCTCCGTAGCTGCGAATCTACAACTGAGGCCATCCGAGGGCCTGCTCCTGGTGGTTCCACATAGACCCATCCTCCGATTGGAGTCCACCAGGGGAAGAGCCTTCAGTGTGGTGGCTCCCCTCCTGTGGAATTCCCTGCCTCTGGAGGTCAGGCAGGTGCCAACTCTGTACTCCTTTCGGTGCCTCCTGAAAACATTTTTATTCCAGAAAGCCTTTCCTTAATGTCCAGCCATGAGTCACTGTATTTGCTTCTTTTAAGATCTGTTTTAAGTGTTTTATTCTGTTTTAATTTTCATTTTATCTTGTACACCGCTCCAAAATTTTCAATGGGGAGCAGTATATAAATATTGTAAATAAATAAACAAACTGTGTCATATAACTGCTGCAGTGCCAATTTGCAGCCACCACGGGGCTTTGAACACATACGGACAGCCCCTCGCTCTGCAGTCATACAAAGACCTTTCATTCATCTGCACTGAGGTAATTTCATCAGCCTGGGTCCTTCACTGAGACAAATGACTCCTGTTTTTCTCTGTGCAATTACTACCAATTATTAGTGCTCTCTCCTTCAAGCTAATTGTGGAACAATGAATTAGAAATGATGAATATATATATTTTTAAAGGTGGAGACAGGAGGTAGCTGGGCTGTCCTAGACTGACGTCCCTTAACATTTTCAAAGTCTCAGGCAACAAAAGGGTGAGATTTTTGAGGAGAGGTTAAATGGTAATATAATTAGGTGCCCTGCTTTGAGTTCTGCAGTAAATTGTTGTTAAGCTAAGCTTCTGTCTTCTTGGCCGGTTGAAATCACAGGCAGAGGCCCTGCGTGTGGAATCCGTCGAAAGGCAGCTGAAGGCTCCCAATTCCTGTAAGAGGCTAAGTGCACCGTTGTTCTCCGGAGAAACGTGAGTTGCTCTGCTCATTAGTTACAGCTGGAAGTGACAGTCAGCTGCATTTGTATAGGATGGAGGAGGAGACGAGGGGTGGGGTGGGGTGGGGTGGGGTGGGGTTGGGGGACGAAGAGCCCATGCGTGCAAGAAAAGCAGGTGGATAAAAGCTCTTGTTCTTTCTGCTTCAGGCTGGAATGAAAAGGTGTCTGGGTGCATCAGAGTTGCCCATCTCATCTCTGAGGACCTTCTCCGCTGCTGCCGCCCATAGTGGCCAGATGCAGGAAGCCAACATAGACCCTTGGTCTCAGGTCTGACATCAAGAGTAGGCATTTGTACGCATCCTTCTTTGGCACTGTGGTCTTGGTTGAACCTGTTGGGTTGACATCTGACTTCGCATGAGAACCTGCTCCAGCCTTGATCACCACCACCACCCCATAAGCAGGACAGCATGTGTGTATAAATGGGGCTTGTGGTGGGTGTGTAAATGGAGTGTGCGTGCATAGGAGGTAGAGTGGGCATGGCTCTAGCCCTGCCTACTGCAGGCAGTCCAAAATAGGTTCCCCACCTCCCCTGCAGATGGTGCTCTGCAGAAGGGAGATCTTCAGATACTTCAACTCCCAGAAGCCCCTGCCAGCATGCCAATGTTCTGGAATGCTGGAAGGTGAAGTCCAAAACATCTGGAGATTTACTTTCTGTCTAACCCTACTCTACAGAACACCACAAGCAAAAGGTTAGGTTCTGGCTTGCAGTCTAACCTGTTCCGTATGCTATGTAAATGTATTTAAATTTACTCCATTGACGAACTTCAAAACACTATAGAGTCACTACCCCAACTTCTGGAGTGGAGGCACACTTCCCCCCCCCCCCCGCCCTCGCAAAATATACATATTGGCCACCCCTTTTTCTCATGCGATATTTTGTGCTCTGTTTAATATATTAATACCCTGCCTCCTCTGAAGAGCTTTTCATATAAATGTAACCCCATAAAACAAGATACCGCAGAGACCAATAAAATCCAGCAATGAGCAAGCATCAATCAGACCAGCGTGAGGATAACACTATAAAAAATAAATGTAATATGTAAATAATACAAACAGTCTAAAAGCAAATCTACCAGCAGCTTTGAAAGCCCTGTTGGCATTGATACGTTCATGTAAAGATTTGCGATGTGGTGGCTCATTTAACAAATTAATTAGCTAATTCGCTTAAACAGTACCGGATTGCTGTTTCCCCTTCGAAAACTAAGAGCCTATGAGATTTTCTAGCACTGGAGGGAACAAGAAACGAACATGAGGCACAACCTTATGTGTCTACTCAGAAGTAAGCCACACTGCGTTCAAGGGGACTTGCTCCCAGGTAAGTGTGTATAGGACTGCAGCTCTAAATGTGCCAGAGATGTATGTTCTGTGTGATTCTTCTAACCCTGTATCTTAAATGGTACAGAAGCAAAGATGAGGTGGGGGGGGGGGGGTCAATCCAGATTCGGATCGCATTGCATCGGGGTGGGAGATTTATTCTTTCTCTTCCCAGGTTTGACACACACACACACACACACACACACACACACACACACACACATTTGGAGTTATTGCTGCTAATGAGAGTTTTTGTGTGTGTGTTTTACCATCTTTAACAGCAGTGCCCATGATTACTTTAGAACAGGGGTGGGCATCCCTTAGCCCGGGGGCCACATGTGGCCACCACCAACCTCTGCTGCCTCCTACCAGTGCTGAAATTCATGGCGGCAAAAAGCAAACAAGCAAACAGTCAAATGTAGCTTGTTCTCAAGCTAAATTTGACGTTTTTACCACTCCGTAGAGGGGCAATTCTCTGGGGCACTGGTGAGTGTGTGGCCTGGCTGTTGTGGGGTGGTGGAGGACCCTAGACCTCCCCCCACACACGCAGTTGCCCAGCCCTATTTCAGAGTAAACCAAATGGAGAGCTACATGCTATAACATAACTTGTAGTTTGGCCCCAGGGCTGAACAGTCCAGCTTGCTCCACAACCCACACCTAACCCACACTTGGTGATCGAGTGTGAGTTGTCGTTGAACCATGGGTTGTTTGTGGAACCATGGGTTAATTTGAACACAGGACGCTTTCTGCAGGGTGGCTTGTTAACCATGCTGTGTTGTGTAATTTTCCTCAAACAAGCTGCTTTGAGAAACCATGGTTTGTTGCTGGGGTTGCTCCGGGTGGTTGACAGCCTTCTCAATTTATTCGCTCCCTTCCTTTTCGCCTTCTCGCTTTTTGCTCCCTTCCTACCCCAAGAGGGGAGCAAACCAATTTCTCTGCCACTAATTTCTCTCTTCAGGGTGCTGAAGATGTATTTACATGTAGTTGTTACTGGTCTGTCTCCCCCCCCCCCTTTCCTCCCCCCCCCCTTTGCAAGGCTAATAAACATAGGCTGCCACAGGAACACTGGGAAATAATTGGTAAAAATGAGGCTGTCGTTGGTGCAGCTGCAGAAAAGATAGGCAGCAAAAATAATGGGAAGCTGTTCTTGCAGTAAATTACTATCCAGGCTGCTATAGTAACACGTCTTTTAGAGATTCTTTGACCTCCTTTGGACTGTCAAAAGCTTCTCTTGGCCCGCTGGTAGTTTTCCATTTCCCCTGCCTCTTTGTTCCTCCCAACTTGCTCGGAGCAGGGTTGTAATCCACCCAGAGATGCTTAGTTATTGGATGGATCAGAAACATACTCAATCAAATCAATAAATAAAACTTAAAGGCCGGATCCCAATTTATGTCACACCATGGGCTACGTGCCGCTTTTTACCTGTCCTAAGGGCTGTCTTCATGGCGCTGCGTTAGCGCTGCTCCGCCACCAAACTCCACGCTTTTGCTGCTGCGGGGCAAGTTATCCAGACGGAGGGAGGCAGTGCGGGCTTTCTGGCCCACCCCTTCCCCCTCCCATAGTTTCCAGCGACCAATGCTGGGTCACCTTCCGACGGGAACGCCCTCCTGGAGCAAATGGGGTAAATCCCCAACTTTTCTGCTCTGCATCTTCAGCCCTTTCCCCCAGGGTGGGTCCAAATCGGTGACTGCATCATATAACCAATGCAGCACAGATTCGGAACCACCCCAGGGCAAAGACAACATATAGACAGCCCCCTAGAAAGTGCAGCAGGGGGTAAACATGTAGCCGGTGAGGGGCTATAATAGGAAGCTGCCTTCTACTGAGTTGAACCCTTGGTCCATCTAGCTCAGTATTATTGACACTGACTGGCAGCCGCTCTCTACAGTTTCAGGCAAGAGGGTTCCCCTCCCCCAGTCCTACCTGGAGATACCGGGGATTGAACCTGTGACCTTTTGCATGCAAGGAAGGAAAGGAAAGGAACCTCTCGTGCAAGCACTGAGTCATTACTGACTCTTGGAGGGACGCCAGCTTTTGCTGACGTTTTCTTGGCAGGCCTTATAGCGGGGTGGTTTGCCGTTGCCTTCCCCGGCCATTATTACCTTTCCCCCAACTAACTGGGTACTCATTTTACTGACCTCGGGAGGATGGAAGGCTGAGTCGACCTGAGCCGGCTGCCTGAAACCAGCTTCCGCTGGGATCGAACTCAGGCCGTGGGGAGAGTTTCAGCTGCAGAAACTGCTGCTTTACCACTCTGCGCCACACGAGGCTACTTTGCATGCAAAGCAGGTGCTTTTCCATTGAGCATCGGCCCCTCTTTGTCAGAAGCTGCTGTGGTGAAAACCAGGGCACTTTGGATTTATGCATAGCTGATCCATGTGTTGAGCTCCTGGACTATATATTGCACCACTTGCTTTAGGGAAGTTGGCTATGTGCTACCTCCAGTAGCAGAGGCAGTAAGTCTATCTACACCAGTTGCTGGGGAACATGGGTGGGAGGGTGCTGTTGCATTTGTGTCCTGCTTGCAGGTCCCTGGTCGACATGTGGTTGGCCACTTCCAGCTTGGTTCGCTGCTGCTTGGCTCCGAGAAGTTGCCCAGGCTGCTGCGGAAGAGCAGCCCGGCACCCTAAGTGAGGCAAGTGGGCTGATCTGCAAGATCCAGGTGACCCTGCGCGACCACCAGGGTGAGTGCGCTGTCTACATCCTCCGTCTCCTCTGAAAGGACCTTGCCTTAGAAGGGACGTTCTTCAGCAAAGTTCTGGTTTGTGGTCAGCAGTGGGTTGGCCACTGTGAATAGAATGCTGGACTAGATGGATCCTTGATCTGATCCAGCATGGTCTTATCTTCAACCCTTGGCTTGATTTTGCCAACCAGGCTAGCTACTGGATCCTTCTGAATGGGCAGGGAGAATTCTAAGATATTCTCCTGCTCCAACACAAGATTGAACACAAGATCATCCTCTGTTCTGGGTGTGTTCCTCTCTCCTATTCACAGTGGCCAATCCACTGTCGACTAGAAACGCACAGCAGGGCTTTCTCCGCTGTGGCACCCCGGTTATGGAACGAGCTCCCCAGAGAGGTCCGCCTGGCGCCTACACTGTACTGCTTTCGTCGCCAGCTGAAGACCTTTTTATTCACTCAGTATTTTAACACTTAATTTTAACTTAAATTTAAATTTTACTGTTTTAACTCTGTATTTTAATCTTATATCAACTTTGCTGTGTGATTTTATCCTGGTTGCGCTTTTTATACTGTATTTCTTAATTGTGTTTTATTGTGGTTTTAATTTTTGTGAACCGCCCAGAGAGCTTCGGCTATTGGGCGGTATAAAAATGTAATAAATAAATAAATAAATAAATAAGCAGGACACGGGTGCAACAGTACCCTCCTGCCCATGTTCCCCAGCAGCTGCTGTACATAGGCTTACTGCCTCTGTTACTAAAGGTAGCATATACCAAGTTTAGAACACAGCACCTAGTGACAATTCTCCCCCACAAACTGATATTAGCCCTAGAAGAAAAGCTTCCATTGAGGTTCCTTGGGCAGCTGTCTGGCTTCCATGACATCAGAAAAGCTAAGCCAATGACATCAATAGGGCAATGATGCCCCTGCCTTGTGGCATCTGTGCCAATTAGCTACTTGCCCTTAGATTTCACTCACAGACCATGAGCTGCACTGAGTCTTGCTGGTTACAAACTAGTTATTTATATACAGTATTTTTTATATTTAAAAATTAACCCTCACCTGTTTGAAACTATGCTAATACTTTATTTTTTATTTTATTTTAAAAACTCTTCTAGTACAGTTCCTGCAATTCTTCAGCCATGTTTTTTCTCTTTCCAAAATGCTCTTTTCAATTTCTGTGCTGGAGAGTTGAATAACAAGGAAAAGAGCATGCAATCCTCAAAACATTATTGCCAAGCACCCAGAGTAAATTGAAAATACTTTGTCATCTTGTCATCCCTTCCCGTTAAATTCACTCTTGTGATTACCAACTATACTAGCAGGAAGAAACACATCTCCAAACAGTTATTTTTTTAAAAATACAATATCCTCAAATGTGCTTTTAACTGTGCTGAAGTCCCAGCTCATGCAAATTCTTTAAAGTCGTGATGAAACCGAAAGTAGATGCAGCTGATTAACAGTCTCATAAGAGGGCACAGTGGAATTTTGTTGGATTAATAAGGTTTTCCTGGGTTTTCTGGTCTTATGCAGGGGCTGTCTATACAGGGAAAACCCTGTGGTGGCTGCAAATCTGTGCTGCGTCAGTTATATGATGCAGCCATAGATTTGCATCCACCATGGGGCTTTCCTGAGAAGCTGCGTTTTGAAAAAGTCGGGGACTTACCCCGACTTTTTCAGTGGGAGTGAAGTCAGTACAACTCTTCCACCATCTGACCTCACTCCGGAGCCAATCCAGGAGACGGTCCTGGTGGAAGGTGACCAGTGATTGGTCGCCTTCCACTAGGAAGAGGGCAGGGAGGGTGGCTCCGGTACCCGGATGAACACCGGAAACCCTGCACTCCCTCCTTGGTGTCAGGATTACCCAATGACACCTCAGGTAAGAAAAACCATGTGCCCTGATTGCTCTTCAGTCCTCACTCCTGACTCCCTCCCCAGCTCTTGGTTCACCATTTATTGTATAAGTTTGTATATTTTACTTGTCTTGTTCTGGGGATGCCATTTGGCACTGAAGGTACAGGGTATAAACTTTAAGGCTATAAAGCTATCCCTGTTAGCCTTTTCCCCTGGGTCTCTGACTGCTGGCATGCTAATGATATATGTGAATAAGCCAGCTCATGTGGTAAGTGCATTTCATTGTGATGGGGGAGGGAAAGGCAGCCAGCAATTTAAATCATTATGTACCAATTAAGAGAGAAAACTAGATCATCATGGAATAGGTTTTATACACTCTGCATTCTGATATAATCATTCCTGGTGAATGCTGAAGCTGTGAAGCTAATGATGTTCACAACTTTTGGCTGTGTAATGCAATAAAAAAATATTGGAAAGATGTTGTAGGAGCCATTAAACAAATAACAGGAGCTGTATGAGGTTTGCTCTTAAATTATTTGAGAAATTATGTGAAGAGGTAGCACAGAACACTGATGAGTAATTTAGTAGCTGGAGAGAGAACTGGAAAACCCGAAAGAAAGAATTGGAAGAGTTTTATTTCACTTTTCTTCCATTCTGCCTTTCAGAGCTAAGCCCACAATAGGCAATCTAAAAAAATAAATACAGATCAAATTCATTATAATAAAATAGTTTAAAAGCTAAAGAAACAGTGAAGACTGGTGATGCTTTCTCCCAAAATTCTGCCTCTACATACTACCTATTGCTTATTTATTTACTCATTTATTTATTTACAATATTTATATATTGCTCCTCTTTCAAGGATTTCGTAGTGGTGAACAACAAATAGAATAAAAGAATAAAGATACATTTTTGAAAAGAACAAGGTTCTGGTAACACCCCAGTAGTGATAAAAAAACACGGCCAGTCATTCAGGGAAAGCTTCCGGAAACAACGTTTTTTTCAGGAGGCGCCGGAAGCAATACAACATTGGTGCCTGCCTGATCTCCAGAGGCAGGGAATTCCATAGCAAGGGGGCCACCACACTGAAGGCTCTTCTCCTGGTGGACTCCAGTCAGGCTATAGGTCCATGTCGAACCACCAAGAACATGCCCTCAGATGATCTCAGTGACCGGGTAGGTTAGTAAGGGATTTTAATAACTATGGGCTCACTGCAGTGTTATATCTGTATGCTTTAACCATTCCCAAGTATAGAAGAGCATTTACCCTTGCTCGCTTTAATGTGTTGCCATCAGCATTACTAGAAGGACGATTTAGTAAGATCCCAGTAAATGAACGGATAGGTCCCTGTGGTTCTGGAGCAATAGAATCTATTGAACATGTCATTTTGCATTGTAACATGTATGAGGAATGCAGAAAAAAGTTAATCTTTCCTTTATTAACAGCCTTTTCTGGATATAGCCCCACAACGTTGGTATTAATCTGTTTAAGGGATGTGTCCTCCCATATTACTGAAAGGGTCTCTAAGGGCTTTGCTAGACCTGCCGGCTTACGCCGGCAGGGAGGCGGGGCCAAGGCGCGCTAATGTTAGCGCGCCTCGCCCAGGCTTCCAGACGACGGAGCCGCAGGGAGGACGCAAGCCCTGCGGCGTCCGCCATTTTTTTGTTTGTTTGTTTAAAGGGGCCGCGGGTGGCCCGAAGACTCCGGGAAGGTAAGTGGCTTTTTTATTTTATTTTTTAAAATGGGGGGGGGCGAAGGATGGGAGGGTGGGTGCCACGGGGGGAGGGCGGGTGCGATCGCGCCGCCGCCGCCCGAGCAAGCAGCCGAGCGGCGCTTGCCCGGGATGGGGCGGCATTGCCCGGGCAAGCGCCGCTCGGCTGCTTGCTCGGGCGGCAGCGGTGCGATCGCACCCGCCCTCCCCCCGTGGCACCCACCCTCCCATCCTTCGCCCTCCCCTCTCTTCCCCCCCCCCCCCACCGATGGGTACAGCGCTCCTATGAGTGCTGTGCCAGGTCCGCGGCTCCTCGCGAGTAAGCGAGGAGCCGCGAAAAGCCGCGGAAGTCTCCACACTTCCCCCAGCCCCGGCCTGAGGCCGGAGCTGGGGAAAAAGTGTGCCATAAGTGACTTAGCTTATGGCGCGCTAGACCAGGCCTCACTGCGGCCTGCCGCCGGATTCCCCTGTGCGTCATCTGGACGCACAGCAGGGAAACCGGGTTGGAAGGCGTGCTAAGGCCTGGTCTAGCAAGGCCCTAAGTTTCAATGCAAATCAGAAAAATAATGTTGCAATCCTCCTGAGAGAAGGAACTTCACCAAGCTGTATTTTGTTTTTATGTCACTTTTTATCTATTCTTTGTATGTTTTGGTGTTGATTTTGCTGCTCTGTGATCGTAATAAATAACAATGAATGAATGAATGGCAAAAAAAAATAAAGGTATCCTGGTCTCAGGTATCCTGGTCCCAAGTCGTTTAGGGCTTTGTACACTAATACCAAAACCTGGCCCAGTAGCAAATAGGCAGCCAGTGCAGTTCCCTTAGCAAAGGAGCTATATGTTGAAATAATTTAGCAAAGGAGTTATATCTTGATCCTCACTGTCCACTTGAGGTAGCCAGGTCATAATTTGTTCATAACCTTAAGGATTGTGCAGCGTTTTTTCCCCAGAGCTTTTGCTCTCTGTAGATCCTTCTTGCCAGAATTTCTGGTCATAATAACTGCTGTTTTGCTCAAGCCCTACTTTCTGCATCTTTTCTTCAGCTCCATTGCTTCTGGGCCTCTTTCTCTTTATTTTTGCCATGTCCTGGGACCGCTTTCCATTCCGTAGCTCGGGGATACAGAAACCAGCTCTGCTGAGGGCCAAATCTACCCCTCGAGGGGTTCCCAGATGGGTACATCATACCCCATTCCTGGTCCTACCACTTCCCCCCACCCAACCCACCAGTGGTTCACTGGTTTTTGTGCAATACTTTTCCATTGTTCTAAAAGGTTGATACGCCTCTCCAGAGGCTTAGTTACTGGCAGTAAATGCTTTAAGGCTAGGGTGACCACATGACCGGATTTGCCCGGGTTTTTGGATGACAAATCCAGGAGGGGAGGGGAAATCCGGATTTTTTTTCAAAGAGCAGCTGTAATGGGAATTAACAAAAATGCTTATAACTCTGTCATTTTTTAAGAAAAAGACATAAAACTTGGCACGATGGTAGCTCTTAGGGAGCGATTTAGTCATACCAAATTTGAAACAGATCTGTTCATCCATTGATTTTTTAGGGATTTTTTAAAAATTGAGGTTTTAAAATTATGTTTTTTAAAATTGTCATTTTTAAAGATAAAGAGATGAAAGTTGGCACCATGATAGCTTTTAGGTAGAGCTTTAGCCATACCAACTTTGAAACAGATCTGTTCATCCATTGATTTTTAGGAATTTTTTTAAAATTTGAGGATTTAATTATTATTATTTTTAAAAATGTTATTTTTAAAGATAAAGAGATGAAACTTGGCTCCATGACTGCTCTTAACAAGGACTTTAGCTATGCCAAGTTTGAAACAGATCTGTCCATCCATTGAGTTTTAGGATATTTTTTTAAAGTTTGAGGTTTTAAAATTAATTTTAACATGGCGACCATGTTGTCCTCCTTTTTGGTTTCCAAAGTATGGTCACCCTACTTTAAACTAAAATATGCTGGGGGTTAGGGAGGTAATTTGGCCTCATCTCCTTTGCACCACTGCTTTTGTCTTTGCCCAGCCCATCAATGGAACGTGGCCCCCAAGTTTGTTAGTGATCAGAAATATAGACTTCACCGAGGTTCAAAATGCTGCTAAGAGTCCTGTGTAGCTTAACAGAGTGAATGGATTTGTGCAGGCTTTAGATGACAAGAGCACGCCTCATTTCCTGGAGGGGCCTCTCATAGTTATGTCACTCCTTTTCTAATAGAGTCTTATCTCTAGATGAGCTGGGAGGTTTCACTCCTAAACAGGCACTAGAAAGGCTATTAGTTTCCCAAGCTTAGATGCTTTGGGAACCTGCGAGAGGGAGGGATGCAGCCTGTCAGCTCCTGAGAGGGAGGGAGGGAGGCAGGCAGGTATCTAGCAGAGGAGCCTATAAGCTCCAATGTACAGGCTCGATGCTTTTGTCTCGCTTCAGGAGTGAGCTTCCGGCCTGGAGAATCTGCTTCAGCTCAAAGGGATAGCTTCTGTCTATTGAGGGCCCCCCAATAGACACCCAGCTATGAGAGATTGATTATTTTTTATTTATTTATTTATTTATTTCATTTATATCCCGCCTTTTTTCCTCCAAGGAATCCAAGGCAGCGTACATAATCCTCCTCCTCTCCATATTATACTCACAACAACAACAACAACCCTGTGAGGTATGTGACTGGCCCAAAGTCACCCAGTGTGTTTCCATGGACAAATGGGGACTAGAACCCGGATAATAAACTCTTGTCTTTTTGCACAAGTGGCTTGTTTCATCTTGATAACCAAAAGAACCTCCCTCTCACTGCCCGTTCCCTCCTCTTCGTTTTAATTTTAAAAGCTCCATCTCCAGACATCAAAACAGCGCTAAGGAACGAGGCAGCCGATAGGTGGGAAATTGGCTAATCACGTTGTCAAGCCCTCAAAGCTCCACCCACATGTCAAAATGCGATTTAACTCCCCCAACGACACATAACCATAACGCGGTGCAAACTCGGACGTGATCTAAAAGTCGCGGTACATCGCAAATGCGAATATGTGCATTCTCGTGGTAAAAATCTGGCACTACTGCGAATGGACGGCTGCGTCATGTGTCCTGGAACACGAATATGCGCATTTAGGTCAGGGTAAACAAGCCGTATAGACCAGCCCCGGCTTCGGCTCAAAGGGACGGCTTCCATCTATTGTGGGCCCCCCAATAAACACCCAGCTATGAGAGATTGATTAGCTGGAAGGAGGTGTAAACTTTCTTTGCAAGTGTATATTCTGCACCCATTTTCTATTAATAAACGGTCATCTTTTTGCACAAGTGGCTTGTTTCATCTTGATAACCAAAAGAACCTGATTGATGATTTGGACTTAGCAGAACCAGAACCCAACTTAACTCAGCCCCCAAGAGCTTATCCAAATTGGAATTTGTCCATTGGGCTGAAAAAGTTTTTCCACCCCTGTCCTATAGGTTCATTCATCATGGTTTAGGTTAACAAAGCAGGGCTTGCATACAGTTTTAAAAGAAAACAGCGGGCATGCGTACAAACCTGTCCTTATTTGGGCTTGTTAGTTGGAGGTTAATAAGCCCTGTTTCAGTGTTGCTTAATTAGAAACCTAAACCCATAATGGGATTGTGCAGGAGAGAAAGCTTCCGACGTACAAAATGGTCATAAACAGCAACGTTCCCGTATTGTTGAGCCTGCATCAGCTCTTATCGAAGGATGTTGAAACGGACATCTTCAGGTGATCTAAGGCTATTGACGCCCACAAGAACTTTTGTCAGCATAATAGTTCTCTCCCTCTAATGACAAATAATGCCGCTTGGGCAAGGCAAGGGGCTTTGCACTTTCACTGTTTGGTTATTATTATTTTTAAAAAAGCATCCCTTACATTACAAATCTGGCAAAATGATGTCTTGTCTGACAATAGCTTTGTCAGTAAAGAACATCTTGAGTGTGTGGTTGTTTTTGAGGCTCTATGGGTAGCATTTTGGGGACAGAATTGACAGTATAATTAAAGAGCCCAACCTCATTGTTGTCATTATGAATATTTTGGACTACAGACTGCAGGCTGTGAAACAACTCCCCCAAACCATATTTTACAGGCCCCTGGACTCAGACCTATGGAGGAATACTAGAAGGCACTATACAAACTGATGAAGGGATTAGCCACACATGTGCAAAACCAGACCTACATTGGCACACCTCACCCAGGCATCTTCTCTCTGCCACTCAAAATACACAAACCAGGAGACACTTTACAAAAAGTCATCAGGCATTGGTACTATCATGGTGGGGTATAGAATGGTGGAGTTGGAAGGGGCCTATAAGGTCAACGAGTCCAACCCCTTGTTCAATGCAGGAATCTACCTTAAAGCATCCCTGACAGTCTACTTATATGGACTCCATTTTTAGAGATTTATGCCACCAATACCCCAAGTTGTGGGATCCCACTGGTTTCCACAGAGGAAACTATGGTCCATTGACAATCTCCCACAGCTTGAGTGTTGAAGCCCTGTAAACCAACAGGCTCCGCAACGATAAACTGCAAGCCATCAGAAATATCATCACCGATGACTCTAAAGCCAGCAAACGCTGCTACTTTGTACTTACCTGCAGTTATTTCAGTTTTGGCAAGAATATATATCTTCAGATCAAATGGTACTGCCATGGGCACTCACCTGGCCCCACAGTATGTCAATATCTGTGGCTGATTTAGAAGTATGCTTTCTCAGCTCCTGTTCTCGAAAGCCCCTTCTCTACCTGAGATTCATTGATGACCTCTTTATTATCTGGACTCATGGACAGCAGACCTTGATCAAGTTCCAGAAGGATGTCAACAACTTTTACCCCAAGGCACCAACCAACCCTTGACCAGTTCACACAACAGGTTCACTTTCTGGACACGACTCTGCAACTACATAATAGACATATAAGCATCACTTTATCCTTGAAACCCACTGAACACTACATGTGCTTTCATGCTTCTAGCTTCCAGAACACCCCCCAAGATCCAATGATACAGATTCAGATTCATTCGACTCAGAACGTAAGGATTTAAACTGGTCATTCCTCAGACCACGATACCCACCAAACAAAGTTTATTTATTTATTTTATTTATTACTTTTTTATACTGCCCAATAGCCGAAGTTCTCTGGGCGGTTCACAAAAATTAAAACCACAATAAAACAACGAACAGTTTAAAAACACAAATACAAAATGCAGTATAAAAGCACAACCAGGATAAAACCAAGCAGCAAAAATTGATATAAGATTAAAATACAGAGTTAGAACAGTAAAAATTAAATTTAAGTTAAAATTAAGTGTTAAAATACTGAGAGAATAAAAAGGTCTTCAGCTGGTGACGAAAGGAGTACAGTGTAGGTGCCAGGCGGACCTCTCTGGGGAGCTCGTTCCACAGCCGGGGTGACACAGCGCAGAAAGCCCTCCTCCTGGTAGCCACCTGCCTTACTTCCTTTGGCAGGGGCTCACAGAGAAGGGCCCCTGTAGATGATCTTAAGGTATGGGCAGGTACATATGGGAGGAGGCGTTCCTTCAAATAACCAGGCCCCAAACCGTTTAGGGCTTTAAATGTCAATACCAGCACTTTGAATCGGGCCCGGACCTGGACTGGCAGCCAATGAAGTTGTAAAAGGACTGGCGTAATGTGATCTTGCCAGCCAGTCCCTGTTAGTAACCGTGCTGCCCTGTTTTGTACCAGCTGAAGTTTCCGGACCGTTTTCAAAGACAGCCCCACGTATAATGCATTGCAGTAATCCAAACGAGAGGTTATCAGATGTTATCAGTGCCTTGTCCGTGTTTGTTTTTGTTTTGGGAAGAGCGACTATATTTTTGTCTTTATTTATTAAGCTAACTTTGTATTATTCTACATGCTGCAGGACATAAGTTGTAGTTTACGCACTGCATTGTCCGTTGAAAGTACAGAGTGTTCAAATGAACCTGTTTGTGTTTGTGTTTTTGTAAAGTGTCTCCTTCACAGTATGTCTGAGACATCTTTGCATCCCTGCCTTCTGAATCGCGGATGTGATGAAGGTTTGCTCAAAACACAAATTGAGAGCGTGTTGTTGTTGTTGTTGTTGTTGTTGTTGTCAAAATGGCCCTGAGTGGGTTGTGCTTCCTTGGAGGAACCAGGAAGTGGTTGTGGGCAACAACCATTGCTTCTGGCTTGAGGAGAGAGAGGCCACCACCAGAAAGAGTTCAGTGGAACAGCTTTTTAAAAACAAAACTTAGGTTTGTTTGGGGGACAAAGGCTGTGTGAGTCTGTGGGGTGCAGTACATCAACTTTGAACACCCACTGCGCTGTGGTGATCATGCCAACTGGCCTAAAGTCTTACATTTGTTAGGACACCCAGTGTTCATTCATTGACCGGCATTAGTGATGCGTGAAGCAGCATAATAGGTTGTTTAGCGGCAGTTTAACAGCCAGTGGGAAATAATTAGCTGTATTAGAGTCATTGCCTTATTCCTAATAGATGAGCTGAGCACCCTCCTCGTTTTTCCCTTTCAGCAGATGGACATTAATGACTGAACCATCTTGTCCTTCCAAAGAGGAGGGGAGGCTAGGATGAATCACAAGGATGGTGGGGAAAACATGTTCTATTGATGCCACATTAAGTTTGCTCACCATCTTTGAGGACACCATAAAGAAAACTAGGAGGAGGTGGGAGAAAGAGAACAGTAAGGAGAAGAACTAGAAGGACATTTGGCACCACTAGCCGGAATGGCTTTAAATACTTCGGCCAATGATGAAACGGGGTGGCCTGCCTTCTTTTCGTTAATAGCGGCTCTGTGACTTTAGCATCTGCAATGGGGCAGACATTGAAACGGCAACATTTCCCCCAGCATGGAAATGCAGTAACAAGGGATGCTGCATCTGTTGAATTTCTGCCTCTCAGGAGCTTCATTTAGTGATTTATTTGAATTTATAGAGCACTTTCATCCACAATGTACTTGGACCAGGCAGCCCTTCAGGCAGAGGACTGTACTTTGTAAAAGTGCAGGACACCCACTGACAAGAGCCACCTTGTCCTGCTCCTCTTCATCAATGCCACCTGCTTGTTTATCCACCTCTTGCTCTGACCTGGATAGGAGTGAGTGAGCAAGGTAGCAAATAGAAGTGGTGAGAAGGTGGGGTGATTGCTGCTACTGCCTGCTAACTCACTGGCTCTCTGCTTGGCAAGCAAACAAAAAGGAGGAGGAGGAGGAGCTGGCCACAGTGGCAATGAAGGAGTAGGATAACTGAGGTCTTCTCTACATGAAGGAGTGATTTATTGCACACTCATGATTGGCCACTCATGGAAGTTTGCATGATGCCATCCACCTCCAGGATGTCTCCCACGCTTTCCCCCAGTAACCTCACTTTTTTTAAAAAAAGCAGAGATAATGCGGTATTTAAATTATTGCAGGATGTCTCCGAGGTATAAAGCCAGAGTAGCACTATAATTTCACCCCTAGATGGTGCTATTTCATTGAACAGAACAGAATAGCATTGCCGAGAGGAGAATTTTTTCAATTCAAAGTCACATGGTGGCTGTCTAAACAAGCTCATTGTAAAAGCAGAAAGACTCCAGAAGAAAAAAAATCCAGATAAGGGTGCAGGTTCCCATCCCCCCCGCCTTAATGTAGAGACACCCTCATTGAGCGGGGACCATTGAAGGTGTCTTGCCCAAGCCCCCCCCCCAAAAAAAACCCTGAACCCTGGCAGTAGTAAAGTAGGACACATCAGCACCTTAACCAGAGTCAGGAGAACCAGGAAATTGGGCCTGAGCTTGTTCCAGGTGAATAGAGTCATTCAGAGCATCTGCAGTCTCTCAGAGGCATGCTTCCCACTTTATGCCTACATGGTGTACAAGCTCAGAACTGCTGTTGCAGTTCGGAAATTTAGAGCCAAGCCAAAAGGCCTCAATTTTCCTGAGAATATTTTGGGGGAGATCTTTTCCCACTCCTTAAAGGAAAGGAAAGGAACCTCTCGTGCAAGCACTTGAGTCATTGCTGACTCCTAGAGGGACATCTGCTTTCGCTGACGTTTTCTTGGCAGACTTTGTAGCTGGGTGGTTTGCCATTGCCTTCCCCAGTCGCAATTCCCTTTCCCCCAGCTAGCTGGGTACTCATTTTACTGACCTCGGAAGGATGGAAGGCTGAGAACCAACTTGGCTGCCTGAGAACCAGCTTCCGCTGGGATCGAACTCAGGCCGTGGGGAGAGTTTTTGCTGCAGTATATGTCACTTACCACTGTGTGCCACACGAGGCTCTCCCACTCCTTACCCCACTGGAAAAAGAAAGCCACTCTGCTGAATTTTCTCCAAATATTCTTCAACAAGGCCCCATTCAGACAACACGCTAAACCATGCTGCTTAACCACAAAATGGTTAACAGAATGCAAGCAGCATGGTTTAGCGTGTTGTCTGAACGGGGCCCCACATTTTTGCAGTGGTTGCCAAGCATCCCCACTCTCCCTGTAATGCCCTAGTATGACATGAGGTTTGGGGCAGATGCAGAATGGTGGTGAAACAGCTACCGCCTTCTTCCAGCAGCAAGAAAACAAAAACATTGGGAGGGGGGAATAAGCTGTGCTGCTGCTGTTGCTAATTTTTGGGGCTGCCCCCACAGAACTTCAGTGAAAGCCCACACACACACACACACACACACACACACACACACACACACACACTTCCTATGTCCTCAAAGAGAATTTCAAGAGTCTATTTGCTTGCAGCTTTTCTTCGGCTCCATCTAAAGCTGCAGCTACTCTACACAGGTACGATGAATAGGAAAGGCCTCTTCTGGCAGTTTGAATGAGGGCTTTTCAGCACCCGTTGCAAACCCATGAAAGAGCACTCAAATGAGAAGCGGCAGAAACATTTAATAAGCCTACTTGAAAGCGGAGCTGTGAGGGCAACGTGAGCCCTGGCAAAAGTGGGTTCTGCAGGATCTTGCCAAGAAGCCACAGGCAAAGGGTAAATCACTGAACGATCTTAGGAAAAGCCAAAATCAATTTCCCCGGGACTGGGCAGTGTTGAAACGGGAGGCTGCAGATTGCTTCTCCAGGTAGGAGGACGGAGGGTTTTTTTTCTAAGCCGGTAGCCTGCCCTAGAGCATTATAACTGTTCCCTCCTGTGCCAAGAGCAGAAAGTTCTTGCTGTTCTGTTTGTCTGTCTCTCCCCTACCCCCCCCCAGATGATGAATGGGAGTTGCTAATCTGAGGCTATGTAATTAAAATAATTACTGTGTTCTTGGCGCGTGTATGTTAACTTGTGCGTCTCCCAGGGGCTAATGGAGTGTACCGTGTGGCCATGATGGATGGGAAATGGCTGCTTAATGGCTGGAGAGAGGCAATTTCCTTTGGATGATCACTTTAACACTCTCGTATGAGCATTTTAGGTTTTGTTGTTGAAACCAAGGGTGCTTCCAGGCAGAGGGGTCCTAGACTTACTAGTTAGAAGGCATTTGTTCCATCTGTTTCTCCTTAACGGGTTTTCTGCTATAAGAAAAATGGTGAAAGAAATTCAAGGAAAGCGTGGGCGGGGGTGGGGGCTGATAAAAATGGGTAATGAAACTGCAGTTTGCATCCCCCCCCCCGCAAATCAAAAAGTCCTGAGCAAGTGAAGATGGAAATGTTTTGGGACGGAAAGTTAGCTTTGCTCGTTTTAAATGGGGTTTAAGATTGTTAGGTGTCAGAGTCAGATGGGATAGAGTCCTGTTCCACATGTGAGGCAGCAGACTAGATTAGGGGCCTCAGGACAGGATGTGTGGCATATACCCAACTCCATTCTCTACAAGAGGGGAATAGCTGTGGAGCACAGGAGGAGGAACAACATCTGCCGCCCAAAGCAGTTGCCACACTCTGCCTCATGATAGGGCCAGCTTTGTAATTATGCTTATTAGTCCCTACTTCCTGGATTTCTTATGGCCTGATAAATGTGGCTCACTGTTAACTCCTGCCATGTTCAGGTTGATGTAATTTAATACAGGTTTTAATGTCGGATATTGTTCCTGGACTCTATCCCTCTAACAAAGTGCCCTTGCAAATAGAAGGGATCCCTCTTGCTTTGTTGTATTACTGTCTGCTATGACTCACTGTGGAGAATTGATGGAGGCAATTACAAACAGCAGCCAGTAGTGTGGCACATAGGAGAACCAGACTTTGAGAGACGTGCCTAGAAAGCCTGGAAGTCCTTTCAATCTAATTATCACAACACTGATTTATTTTTACATCAGTGTCTTTCCTTGCCACTGAGATCTGCTGTGGTGATTTAAGTGGCTGAGATATAAAAACAGAAAAGAAGAGCCATGCTGAATCAGGCCAAAAGGCCTCTCTAGTCCAGCCTTCTGTTTACAACCAGTGCTAGGGTGACCATATGCCCGGTTTTGCCCGGACAAGTCCGGAAAACGGAGAGCAAAACTGGGTCGGGAGGGGGAATCCCACATTTTGGGGGGAAATCCAGAAAAATTGCCACGGCAGAAGCTGGAAAGGCCCGTTCTGGCACTTCTGGAAATGGGCATCACTGGCCTCTCCCATGGTACATCAGGGTGTCTGCTGGGTCATCGAAAAACCAGGAAGTGGACCCAACTCTCGTGAGACTTCCATTGAGATCCATCTGTCCCGGCTGTCTCACGAGACTTGCGACTCCTGGGAAAGGTGGGGCAGGGTTTGTGTACACGCGCCAAACACAAACCCAGCTATCTGAAGCTGCGGCGGTGGCGGAACAAAGGAGGAGGAGAAAGAGTGTCCAATGAGCTACCTGTGGGAAACCCCCAAGCAGGACAGGAGTGCAACGGCACCCTCCTGCCCATGTTCCTCAGCAACTGGCATACACAGGTATGTTGCCTCTGATACTGGAGGTAGCATATAGCCATCATGACAAGTAGCTGTAAATAGCCTTCTCCAGGAATTTGTTTAATCCATTTGTTTAATTATCTGCTGTGTGAGGAATTGGGAAGTCCCAGGTTCAAACATCACGTCTGTCATGAGCGCCTCTCCCCTCAATCTGTGGGTGGGCTGGGGGAGGAAGAATCTTATATCTAGACCACACTGAGCTCCATGGAGGAAGTGTTGAATAAAAATGTAATTAATCAATATCAGAGACTGGTAGCTTAAGAGTTGGCTGGTAAAGTCCTAGAGTTCAAAGTCATCTAATGCACTGGATTTTTTTATTATTATTATTTGACATTTGTCTTTACAATTTTTTTTAATGTTTTAATACTATAGATGATTTAATTATATTTTTTAACTTTTGTATAGTTCTGTTTATATGTTTTAATTGTATATGTTTTAATTTTGTAAAGCTGCCTTGATTCCTAGTATTGGGGGAAAGGTGGAATACAATAACAATTTTTTTTTCTTTTATTCTTTAGCATTCTCCTTTGTGTTTAATCCAATATGTATGTCAATGTGTTGCACTTCTATACTCCTCTTCAGATGTTCAGTTGTATAGAATGACCACATGAGTGTGGTGGTAGGGTTTAGTGGAGTGATACCATAGATGTGGGTTTGGGTCCTTCCTTACCTGACTGCTGTGGAGCTAAGATGGCCACTTATGCATTGCCCCCCCCAAAAGAGAGGACACAAATTAGCATAAAATTTGCATATGCTAATTTGTACTATAGATGCAAATTTAGAAATAATGACTATCAGGGGTGGGCAACACACAAACTATGTCCAGGTAAGTAGAAACAGATGTAGCCAATAAAATAAATCATAAAATATTATGCTCCATTTATATCCTGCCTTTTCTCCAAGGTGACACATGTAGTTCCCCTCTCCTGTTTTTATTATCATCACAACAACCCTGTGAGGTAGTTTAGGCTGAGAAATAGTGATTGGTCCAAGGTCAGCCAGTGGCAAGAGCTGCTGGATCCTCTATCAAATGTTCTCCCAGTTGTGCACTTAAGGTTGGATCTTTGGCCAAGGCTCAGGGCCTTGCGTCCTGGGAGGAGAGGTCCAAATTACCACCAGTGTCATGAATCCGGACTCTGGATCATCGTCTTCGGGGATCTCGACCCTTTGTCCTCTGAGGAAACTGGAGTCAAGAGCTCAGGAAAAGGATTAAGTCACAGAAAGGCATCATGGGGCTTCCAGTTCCCCGGGAGCTAGCCCTTCAGAAAGTTCCTTGGGGCAGCTCCCTTGCATCCAGAAGAGATTGCCTTGCCATCTTCACATGACTCCAGCCATGAGGACACTCACGTGTCACAGCTAGTCCTGCGTTATCGCAGCTTGAGATTGCAAAAACAGGACAGGCCCCTTTAAGAGATAAAGCCTGTCAGTATGGAGGCAGGGCCAACCAGCTTAAATCCAGCACCACTTCTGTTTAAACCTTCCTCTTGCTCCTCTCCTTGATGGAGCAACATACAGACAAAGCAGTCTGGCTTGCAGCCCCAGCACTACTTGGAGCTTTCCATGGTGCTGATCTCTTTCTGCCTTGATACCTTAGAAACCTGACCCCTGCTCAAATTCTGGTCCACTAGCAACCCAAGCTACATTGCAGAGTATCATCAGAACTCACAGTGGGCCTGTTCAGAAGACACATTAAACCATGGCTGAAATGGTACACACACAAAGAAGTAGGTGATGAGGGCATCAGGGCAGCAGAAGCAAACTCCAGTTTATTTCTTTTGTCATGATGATGCTATAATTTAAGCAAGTTTAAAATGCAAAGCTGCACATGCTCAGAGTATATATTTTTAAACCAGGCTTGGCAGACAGTTCTGTTGTTGTAGTTTTAACATATTGGGAATGCAGAAGTAGGCAGTTTGTGTGTGTGTGGGGGGAGAAAAGTTAGTTGTGTGCTATACATGGCCATCTAAATACCCCCATCCCATAAGACCATTGTCCAGAGTCTAAAACGAGGGTGAGCAACTGTGGAATGTATTGGGGGCACTTTCAGTCACTCAACCCCCCGCCCAACCAGGCTGCATCTTCCCGCACCCCACCCCCACTAATGTGGGTGCCAAAAAATAAAATTAATAAATTTAAAAAGTCCTCAGTGGCTGTAGAGCACCCAAGGGGTCAACATTGGCTTGCAAAGAACTTAATTTTGACCCTTTGGGTGCTCCGTAGCTGCTACAAACAGCATCCCCCCAATTAAATTAATTTGGGGAGTGGCAGGGGACAGCGTGGGGTGCTGGCGCATGGGCTATGTGTTGCCCAATGCTAGTCCAAAATTACCTGGTTGCACCACTGATGTCCTCATGCTTCCAACAGTGGTCAATTGTCCTGATGGAGTTCTGCTACTTTCTCCAGGGCAACCCTACCAACATTAATGTTATGTTGTGCTACAAGCATTTTCCTTCCAGCCTTAAAGATCTTAATCATGGCGCTGCTTCATGTGAAAATAAGCATTGCAAATCTTGCCAAAGTGCTTATTAATAAAACTCATTCAGATCTTAAACACTGGAGGAAATAACAACTGTAAAAACATACTGAAGGTTTTGAAATGTTTGCACATAGTTGTCATTTTTATTCCGTTTCCTTCTCAAACATTATAGTCTTAAATTATTCCCAAAGTGAAACAAACCTACATGCTGTGTTCAGTTACCAAGTGGAAATTTTTAATCAATGGGCTTATTTTTTTCATGTGAAATCATCAGGCAGTGAGTTTGTGATGGAGCTTTTTGGCCCTTTGTTCCCGGAAGTCGGTTTTCTTGACATAACAAAAGGCTTTCGGAGAATTGAAATAACTTTCTGCAGCAATAGGCCAGCAAGTAGGAAAGAGCTGTGGCTCAATGGTAGAGCACATATTTTACATGTGGGAAGGTTCCATGCTCAGTCCTGGGCATCTCCGTCGTCCCTTATCTTAGTTCATGGGGAAACGCTGCCTGTCAGTGTAGAATAATACTGAACTAAATGCACTAATGGTTTGATTCCTATGGTCTGTTTCTGAAAGTATTTGGAGAGTTAAACTAAATATGCATGTCATCGGATGAGTGTTTTATCACACACTCGTTACTGGCCACTCACAGTTTTTCGTGGGTCCTTTTGACACCGCTGTTCACCTCCCATGCGTCTCCTGATCCTTCTGGTCTTTTTTCCGTGACCTGGTAAATCCGTTTTTTAAAATTGAAGCACAACTTGCCGGTATTTCCTGCTGTGTGCAGGAAAAGCAGCGCAATAAAAACACCCACTGAATGGGGCATGTGGTCGTTGCTGCTTTCTCTTTCTTCCCCGTGTGAAGAAGGAGGAAGCTGTTTGTCGCTATTGTGGGACAGCAGCAGAGGGCAAAAGCGAAGGTAGGGAAAGGTGATTCCACCCCCATCTGATGATGCTCTATGTCACCATATGGTTGCATTTGCGTTTCTTAAGACTTTCCCAAAATGGCAGCTATGGGCCATTCCCCTCCACACCCACAAACCAAATTGAAACTATGATGTTGGAGAGGGTGGCCTTGTATCTTCTTTTACAGAGAGAGTTCCTCTGTTTGACAGGTGGCCAGAAGACTGTCCTTTATTTGAAGGTGTCCTCTATTTGAAAGGATGTCCAATTCCAGTTTTAAAAAAAGAACGGCAACATTTTTTGCCCATCAACAGTGAGCCTGAATGGGCAGGCACTTGGGTCAAATGGCCAGTCTTTCACATTATGATGAGATGGACTGAATTTTTATTTAAATTATAATAATTATTTCTAAATTTGCATAGATATATATACACACACAGTGTTTTGCATACATTTTACATATGCGTATGTAAAATTTATGCAAAACACTGTCCTCTTTTTGTCTTTGTTTTTAGTAATGCATTTCCTCTTTGTGGCAATTTGTAAGTGTTCACCCTGGCCTCCCCTTTGTACCATTTCCCAGACAAAAATGGTTTTTCCTGCCCAAACTTCTGTTTGCCCCCGGCTGGAAAGCTGTTTTGGGCACAAATAGTATTCTTTTCTTTAAAAAGAAATAAAGAAACCCGTTAAATATGCAAATGTGATCATGCACTTAATGATTTGTGCAGTTTGGCTCAGACCTTTCGATGTGTCTTTTCTCAGCAGAGAAATGGCTTTTTAAAACACACCCACCCTTCCCTTTGAATGATGAAAAGACGCTGTTTGCCTTGCATAACATTTTGTGTGTGGCGTTTTGTTTTTAGTTTGGCTGCATTTTAATCAGAAGTAAGTGCCGTTAAGTGGAACGTACTCCCAAGTATGCTGATGAAGCGACGAAATGGATCAGTGAAGCCCAACTGGGGACACTTCCATGAAACCATTTCTCCTTGAATTCCTGAGTCAATTTCACAATGTTTTAAAAATCAAATCAGGATTTCTCTCCGGTCCTACCCCGCCCTCTCCTTGTTCCCCAAGGGCCCCCATTTTGACTACACTCCTGTCAGCACTCACCCCTTGGGCCTGGTTTTAGAAGGAGAAGTGTGCGGCTGTGCCAGCAGGATCTTTGAACAAGGTTGGAGTTTCATGCAAGACCTGCAGGTGTGTATCTGACCCTTCCATTCCCACTCATTTATGCCATTGAAAATTAGCAGTTTAGGCATGCCTCATTTAACAGCCATCAAAATAGTCATACCCAGTTTGGAGTGCCAAGATTTTAGGCACATTTACCTGGAAGTAAGCCAAATGAATACAGTGGGACATATATCTGAACAAATATGCATAGGATTGGGCAGTAAGCCTGCAGTCTTGTGCATGTTTTCTTAAGATGAAGCCTCGCTGTAATCGGTGAGACTTACATCTGAGTAAACATGGAAAGGATTTCATTGCATATCATCATTTGTGAATATTTAGGGTTGACAGATTCTCTCCCCAGCCCTCCTCATTGCTTATATGTTTAATTTAAAGATTTCTACTCTCTCCGCTCCGCATTTCCATATCCTAAACAACTGACAATAAGTAAAGTAACATCAAGTGTGTAGATATAGATATGAAACAGGTCAATCAAACAATTGGTTTATTTCAATCTACAGTCCACAAGACACATATATATTTATACAGTACATTAATACCAAGCTCTATGTGGGGCTGCCTTCGAAGACTGTTCAGAAACTTTAGCTGGATCAAAGAGCTGCAGCCAGATTGTTGACCGGGGCTCAGGGCCGGCGCTGCCATAGAGGCAACTCAGGCAGCGGCCTAGAGCGCCAAGCAAACGAGGGCGCTGAACGACGCACCCGGAAGCTGCTCTCCACTTCCGGGCACGCCGCTTTGAAGCCTCCGCCCCACCCCCCAACCCCAGCGTCCTGGCTTCAAAGCCGGGAGCGGGCGCGGGGCAGAGGCTTCAGTACGGCGCGCCTGGAAGCCATTTCCGGGCGCGCCGCTTTGAAGCCTCTGCCCCGCCCCCCAACCCCAGCGTCCTGGCTTCAAAGCTAGGCGCGGGAGCGTGCGGGAGCACACAGTGGGGGCGGGGTGGAGGTTTCAGAACGCACCTGCCTAGGGTGCAATATAGTCTGGCGCTGGCCCTGCCGGGGCTGGTTACAAGGAGCATACAACTCTCCTGTTAAAACAGCTCCACTGGCTTCCAGTCTGTTTCCGGGCACAATTCAAAGTGCTGGTTATGTCCTATAAAGCCCTATGTGGCTCAGGTCCAGGTTATCTGAAAGAACGTATTCTCCCTTGAGAGCCTGCCCGTGCTTTGAGATCTTCTGGGAAAGCCCTTCTTTCACTCCCACCATCTTCACAGGCGTGCTTGGTGGGAACATGGGAGAGGGCCTTCTCGGTGGCTGCTCCAGTGCTCTGGAACTCTCTTCCCAGGGAAGCTAGGCTGGCTCCCTCCTTGATGGGCTTTCGGAAGCAGCCTAAACTTGTTTGTTCCAGCAGGCCTTTGGAGAATAATCTGAACCTCCATCTATGTTAAGGATTTGTAAAACTGTCATGTGTTTTAAATGTTTAATGTTATAATATTGTAATTTATTTATTTATTTTATTTTTGTACATTTCTTTTCCTAGGTTTAAAGTGTTTTAAATTTTGCATGGCTGCCTTAAGACTCAGTATTGGGCAAAAGGCGGGATACAAATAAATATAATAATAATAAATAATAATTTGGTATTACATTGATTATAAGCAGAAATGATATTATTTGATTAAAACGACAAATGAGGAATTGTAAAAATTGATTGTATACAAATAAAATCAGCGGTCAACTAAAAGCTAAGAGTACATAAAAACTCATGCACAAGTGAAATTCATGTTCATCCAATAATAAAATAGTGCTCCCTTAGCTAATCTCTGCTCATATAAAGCAGGTAAAAGAAGTAGTGCTGCATTAATAACTTTGAAACTGGATTATTGCAATCTGCTTCATGTGGGGCTGGACTCAAAGCAGGTCCAAAGCTGCCTGTTTGCTACTGGGACTAATTCAAAGTTTTATTGCTAATATAAGGCCTAAACAACTTGGGATCTGGTTACCTGAGAGACTGTCATCTCCTCTGTAGACGGATTCGGTCCTTAAGGTCATCTGGTAAAGTTCTCCTAGGCTGTAGCTAGACCTGAGGTTTATCCCAAGATTGTCCTGGAGTGAAACCTGTTCATCTAAGTGCCACACAGGGCATCCAGCGCTCAGGCAGGGACGAACCCGGGATGATCCTGGGATAAACCTTAGGTCTAGCTACAGCCCTAGTGGTGCCGCATACTCCTGAGGTCCGCTCCGCACTCATTTGGAGCAGGGCATTTAGTGTGGTGGCACCCACTATGTGGAATAATCTGAGATTAGACATGCATCAACACTTTTTATTTTAGGTGCATGTTGAAGGCACATCTGTTCATGCAAACCTTCCCTGGCTAGTTTAGCGTACCATCTTACATATATATAGTTGCAGTATTGTCCATGTATTGATTTTAATATTTTTTTTAAATGTAAAAATTTATGATTTGGGTACATTGCTTTGAAATCTGTAGATACGAGCAATTTATAATTGTTTGTTTTTATGTACAAGCTATTCTAAGGCAACTGAGCCTTCCGTTCTCCGGCAGGAAGCTGGCCTTTGTACGATGAAGGTTAGAGTACATATTCTTGTCCTCCGATATTGCTTGAATTGAAACAGGGGATAGGATCTGCTTTAATATTAATTTGCTTGTCTGTCAAAATCTGCTCCTCGGTGTGCCAAATTACCCATTCAAACTCCTCATCCACACTATATACCCTTAGACCCATTTCTGTTGTTGGAGGCTCAAGTAGCCGCCACGGCTCGGAGTGCCTTTTACCATCTTTGGTTGGTTCGCCAACTACGGCCTCTCCTGGACAGGGATGGCTTGACCACGGTGGTACAGGCATTGATAACCTCAAGATTGGATTACTGCAACGCGCTGTATGTGGGGCTGCCCTTGAAGCTGCTCCGGAAGCTAGAGCTAGTGCAGAATGCTGCAGCTCGGCTGTTGTCTGGAGCTGCCCCTTTCCAGCATGTAACTCCTCTGCTGAGGGAACTGCACTGGCTGCCTATTTGCTACCGGGCCAGGTTGAAGGTTCTTGTACTTGTGTACAAAGCCCTAAACAACTTGGGACCAGGATACCTGAGAGAGCGCCTTCTCCCTTACCAACCTGCCCGGTCACTGAGGTCATCCGAGGGCCTGCTCCTGGTGAGTCCACCTAGATCCATCCTCCGATTGGAATCTACCAGGGGAAGAGCCTTCAGCGTGGTGGCCCCCCTCCTGTGGAACTCCCTGCCTCTAGAGGTCAGGCAGGCGCCAACTTTATACTCTTTTCGGCGCCTCCTGAAATCATCAATATTCCAGGAAGCCTTTCTCTAACATGCAGCCTTGGATTACTGTTATTGCTTCTTTTAAATTTTGTTTTAACTGTTTTTATTCTGTTTTTATTTTCATTTTACCTTGTAAACCGCTCCGAAATTTTTCAATGGGGAGCAGTATATAAATTTTCTAAATAAATAATACATACATAAATAAATAAATATAACCAACATTACAAACGTTAAATGGAGAAAAACCTGTACAACGCTATGATTTTAGTCCATGAACTCTGCTGTAGTTGAATTCCATTCCTTATGAATGGAGAGTTTGTCCACGTGGGCACAAGGTGCCTGAACCCAACCTCACTACCTATTTGTTTGCCCAGTTTATGAGGACTTAATAACAGCCTTGTTTAGAGATCTAGACCTGTCATACGGCAGATCTGTTGGGTATTTGATTAATTTTTTATTAGTCGCTGCATGTTTCTGAAAAGGTGACCTGCTTTGCTTTTAGAGGAGAAATTTTTAAGGAGAAAAGTTTGTGATTATGTTAAACTTTGTACATGAGCAAACCTTTATTTCTTAGTATGCTAGGTTTAATTAATTTTTTTAATCAACTAATGTATTTTTTACTTTGTTCTTTGATGACCCTGTTCGGAATACACACTAAATCATGATGGTTAAGTATTTTGAGCTAAACATTCTGGCTTAAGGTGTCGTGTGAACCATTCCTAACCATGGTGGCTGCATAACCATGATTTAAACACGCTCACTAACCATTTGCTGCAAAAAGGCCTAACCTTAGTGTAGCATGTTGTTTGAACAGGCCCATTCTTGTGTGTTTCATAATGGCTTCAGCTACACACACAAAACATATATTTGATTTAAATTATTTGTAAATAAAATAACTATCCAAATTTTCTATCACCTCCACGAAAATAAAATAATATTGGGTCAGTTGCTTCATGTGTAATGGCAAATCATAGTTTACTGTTACATGATGTCTTGTGCTTATGCACTCCCTCCTCCCATTCCACTCGCAAGCTCTATTTTAACCAGGTACTTTCACGGAAACGGTAATTTGCCACTATGACGGCTGTGATTTGTGTGATCCCTTCAAACAGTGGTCCTTTACATAATCCACATTTTTGACCAATACTCATGAAGTTTCCTCTTCCATAACTTTCAGACATTACTCACATTGACAAATAATAGTTGCGCTGAAAGTTCCTCTAAAGACCATTTTTTTATCATCACTTATATGAGCAAAGAGTTGCATAATAAGGACTCCTCCTGCTTAAAATGCCAGCATCTTTGTAGGCATTTTGCATTAGTTCCCCCCACCTCTTTTTCAGGATGTGGAGGAGGAAGAAAGTTATGCAATAAACTATTAATCTGATGCCACCTGGTGGTAGTTTGATCATGATGGCTGATTCTGTTGTTTTTGCTCTTGCAGTTATACAAGACAATTCATTTGAGCAAAAAACAGCCCGGATTCACACATCACAGCAACCCAGGGTTCTTTTAAACCCTGAATTGTTGTGAATGTGGAAGTGTGCTGGTGCATACCACCCAATTACTCCCACTGAGAGAAGGAGTGGCTAAACAACCCCCGGACACTCCATCCCCGGGTAGTTTGTTATGACATGTAAACAAGGAACTCTGGCTTGTCATTGTCCCCACCCCACCCCCAACAAGCCAGAGAAATAACCCACAGTTTCTTGTCAGGTCATTTCTCTGACTTGTCAGGGAAGAGAGAAGCCAGAGTTCCTGATTTGCACACCATAACAAACAACCCAGGGATTGAGCTTTTCTGGTTTGTTTCATCATTCCCATGTACAACAACCCAGAGTTGGGCCAATCAGTGGATATAAACTGCAGGCTATCAGTGCTAACAAATTCGGTCATTTCGGGGTATGCTTTCTGAGGTCCTGCATCCGTTATTGTACTGTGGTGATTCACTGATCTGAAAAGTGAAAAATGATGGCCTGATGTGAGGATAGACATGAAGGAGTATCTTTCCCTATACCAACTTGCCCATTCCTTAAGAACTTCTCCAGGGTCCTTTGTGGAGGAAAGCTCATTTTGTAGGAGCTAGCAGAAGGCCTTTTCTGTGGTGGTGCCCCCAGTCTCTGGAATTCCCTCCCCAATGAAGACCACTAGGATCAGCACTCTTTATCATTTTGGTGCAAAATTAGTATTTATTTACACAGGCATTTTAAAGCAGCGGTCCCCAAACTTTTTTGCACCAGGGACTGGTTTTGTGGAAGACCATTTTTTCACGGGCCGGGGGGGCGGGGTTTGAGGGGATGATTTTGGGAAGTCCCCCCGCCCCCCCCCCCACTCCAGCGTCCTGGCTTCGCTTCGGCTGGGTGGGAGCCCAGCTGAAGCGAAGCCAGGATGCTGGGGCGGGGGGGGCGACTTTGGGATGGCGTGCCGGGAAGTCACTCTCCCAGAGCGGCTTCCAGCCGGGCGGCCATTCCAAAGCCACCCCACCCCACCCCAACGTCCTGGCTTCACTTTGGCTGGGCAGGCAAGATGGCGCCCCGCACCCAGGTACGCTGGGGTGGGGGTGGGAATGAAAGCAGCTCACCTGCGTGGCCCAGTTCCTAACAGGCCATGGACCGGTACCGGTCCATGGACCGGGGGTTGTGGACTCCTGTTTTAAGATATTATGCTGGTTTGTTCTGCTGTTAAGGTGCAGTCGTATGTGGATATCTAGCAGCTGCCCTGATTCCAAGCCCTCCCACTGAGATGTGAGACTATAAAGAGGTCTGCTGTGCAATCCAGAAAAAGCTTTATCTAGTAAACAGACACCTCTTCACACCTGAAGGGAGTGTGAATGCTAGGAGCTATCCTCTAAGCTTAATTCGCCTAACCAAGCAAAGCAGTTGCCTATCAACTCAATGGATGGTTTCCTGCTGTGCCTGACAGGCTTTTACCAGACCCCGCCTTCAGGGAGGGTCTTCAAGCTGCAACCTCTGCCGTGTGACAAGTCTGCTGAACTCCTCCCACCTCTTCTCAACTCCACCCACGTGACCCTGCGGCCAACTCTGGGATCTGCCAATTCCAATGCTCCTTCCCCCTCGAACAAAGATTGAGTTCCCGGGGTTAGGGGGAGGGCAAATGGGATCTCTGAGCTTGGGCCTCCTGTTTGAAAACCTCCTCAGAAGATTCCTCCTTGACTCCTGGAGAGTCTTGAGGAATTTCCTTCCCTACTTCCTGTCTCACCTGGTCTTCTCCTTCAGCCTCTGAGTCCAATTCAGAATCCACCCCAGGGAAACCAGGCCTTATCCTGACACCAGCTTCCAAACTTGGAGGTTGCTGAGTATCCGATTCAGGGCAGGAGGACAATGGAGCCGATCTTTGTCTCTGTGTTCCAGCCGCTCTGCATTTCTGCTAGTCAGGAAACTTGAATAGGCCCTATGTTCTCCAGGTCTCACCTGAAACCTATGGTCTTTTCCACCATGGTTTGTCCAGTTAGAACTGGATAGCTCTTTTATAATTCAAGTGTAGGATTGTTTCAAAGTGGATCCAGCTGCTAAGGTGCATGTTTATATAGGAAAAAAGACCAACAAGTCCCAGTATTCCTCAGCCAACATGGAGTTGTAGGACTTTTTTCTGTCTAAACGTGCATAAGATTGCACCCTAAGTAATTTCCTGATTTGCTGGTTAGACCACTGAACTCAGAAATAGTTACTTTCTCCCCTTTCACTAACCTCAAATAATAACTTTAACTAGAAGAAAGAAAATCAGTGAATCAGTTAACGTCAGGGAAACAGTTAAATGCCTAATTTCCAGAACTGCTGCTCCAGTAAAATATGAAGCTCCCTAAGCTGCTTTAAAATTGGGGGGGGGGGAAGCTGGAGATCTGATCATTGATACCCTCTTTCACATCTCTTTTGGCCCTGAATTAAATTACTGTGGCTTTGTAAGGCTTAGGCCCAGTTATCTGTAAGACAACTTGAGCATCATTCAAACTCTGCCAATACAGTTTCCAACTAGGCTGGTAGATCTGAAGAAGATTTGCTTCCTGTCAAAGTTATAATGTCCACCCCCACATCAGTCCATCACTTTCCACTCATTGGATCAATGAATCACCACAGTACAACAGTAACAGGTGCAGGACCTTGGAAAGCGTACTCTGAAATGACAAGAGCTTGTCAGCGCTGATAGTCTGCAATTTGGAGCGCTCCTTTCTTTTTCACAGGCCAGATGGCCAAGGAAGAGCAAGGACTGGCAATGAAATTCATGGTGTGATTTCATTCTCTTCACTCAGGGCTAGTTCACACTTGATTACTCAGCATTCGATGACTCACAGCTTGAACGCATGAGTGGACATCAACCCAGTTCTCAATGAGGTAGTAAATAGGGGTGTGCTTCACCTCTGGCTCAAGCCCTGAATCCGAGTTGAGGCAGGCTGATTCGGCCTGCTGAAACCCAAATCTGGTTCAGGATTAGATTGGGCCACCTTCACGTGAAGCAGTCGAAGCGCTGCTCCCTGCCTACAGGACTTACCTGAAACCTCAGTGCACACTGATGTGCCACCTGTCCTGCAGGAGAGCCTCTCTGGACTGCTGTAGAGCTACTTTATAAACCACAGTGTCTGGAAAAGGCCGTTTCTGGCTGCCATAGTTTACAACAGAAGATCTATGGCAGGTCAAAGTGGCTCTCCCAGAGATGGAGGGGTTGCTGGCACATGCAGAGGCTTCAGGTAAGTCCCACAAGCGGGAAGAGAGGGGAGTCCTATGGACTCCCTTTTGGTTTCGCTCTCAGCTTTCCTGGGCACCCGCAACAGCCGGCCTGCTTTGGATTCAGAACCAAGTCGAATTCAGGCTGATTTGGAGGCTCTGAATTGAAAGGGCCGTGCATAGTCCTAGTAGTAAACCTATTTGGATTTACTACTTCACTCTGCCAGCAGGGGCTCACATGATTGAATTAAAACCAACAGTACATGAATTAAAACCAGGGGTTTTCTTATTATGAATATTTGTAAGCCACTGTGGGAGCCTTTGAAATTTCTAAATTTTCTTTTAGCTGAAGAGTGGGATAAAATGATTTAAATAAATAAATAAATAAAATAAAAATATCAGCCAATAAAAGCCATCGAAAAGGACCAGAAACCTATTTTAGAAACCATTAAAAGCATAAGAGAACAGTATAGGCTTTGCCTGGTGCTGAAACATATTGACGAATGTGCCAGGCCCACGTCAGGGGAGGGAATTCCACAATTTGAGTGCCATCAGTGAAAAGGCCCCGGTAATCATTCACCTAACTTCAGAAGCAGAAGGTCATATAAAGCTGATCTTAATTTGTGAACAGGTTCATGTGGGAGAAGGTGATCCAGACTCTAAGCTGTTTAGGGCTTTACGGGTTAAAAGCCAGCAATCTGGATTGAGTCCAGATACAAACTGGTTCAATACTTTTAACACTGGAGGGATATGTTCTCTATGGTTATCCTCAGTTAGCAATCTGATGACCAGCTGACCTGTTCTTCAGAAGCAGACTCATGGGTAAAACGTTAAAAGGTGTTGGAGGAGAGAGATGAGTGCCAAGTGGCCTGCCCTGTGCCGTCTAAGCTAACCTGCTACCTTCAGGTACAGTGTAGGGTGCTTTCCATTATCAGAGTTGAAGAAACAGTCCAGTCTGCTTTTGCACATGGAAAAGGAAGAGGGCGCCATCTTGTTCTTTGCCTCGGAGGACAAAATATCTTGGGCTGGCCCTGGCCCTGGCCCTCGTGATCAGCTGAAGCTGGTAAAAGGCACTACGTGCTGAGGATAACTCTTGAGTATCCAGCAGGAAAGCTAAATCTAGGAGTGTACCCAAGATGCACCAATGCTGTGTGCTGTCCTTCAGTGCAGGTTGAACACTACGTCCTCCTGGTTCAACAGCACCTCTATCCTGTCTGGAATGAGCATCAATTTATTGACTCATCCGGCACTTGCAGACTCTTTTGCAGTGCTGTTTTTTCAATTTTGCATGACTTTTTTTTTTTAATGTAGAGTAACATTCAGCAGATACCATTTGCTCAGGCGAGGAGAAGACCTTGCCATCTTTGGACACTAACATATTGTGTTAGCCAGGCCTGGAGCTCGGTTACAGATTTCGAGGACAAAAGGTCTATTCCTCTGTGGCCATTGTGGGCCTGGCGAAGGAACAACAGAAGAAGAACATTGGGGACTTTTTAATATCCCCTTTCCCCCACCATCTCCGACAAACTCCTCCACCAAGGGTTCAGAGAGCCAGGAGCTGCTGAAAAGACACCATCTGTCCAGTGAGGCCTACACGCCTTAAGGAACAATCTGTTCAAGGAAGAGTGTGTTTTTCCCCACTGTCAAAAAGGAGGAAATGCAACACCATTAAAGAGGATGAAAGAGAATGCTGTTTTTCATACAATTTACATATGGTAATTCATATGTATAGATGTAAATTTAGAAATAATTACTATCATTTAAATAGATATTCATTACATCTCACCATAGAAAGGAATGACTGTGTGACCAGGTAGCCTTTGTCCTGCTCAGTTTGCTATCCAAGTGCTAACTATTGATGGGCAACTTCAAAGTCCTTGGGCTCTCCCTGGATTCTTTATTTTGAAACTGGACTTGGACTGGAGAGTTCTTCAAATAGAGGACTGTCCTCTGGAAAGCAGAACTATGGCCACCCTAAAGCAGAAGATAAACTGTTGTGAAAGCTTTACAATCAAGGGTTGTTGTTTTTTGTAGGGGGAGTTAATTCTAGCCCAATTTTACTGTGTAAACTGCTCCGAGAAGGTTTTTGTTGAAGCGATGGTATATAAATATTCTAGATAAATACACAAAGCAAAATGATTCAGAAATATGAATCATATGAATCAAACACGCATAACATAGTCCGAATTGATGTAGTCCATTGTGCCACTTCATTCTTAAATATCTGTAGACCAGACATGACAGTACCTAGAATCAGGCTGTCAAGAGGAAAAGGTGTGAGAGGTTGTTGTGCAGAAAGGGGTTAATTGCTTGGGTCCCACTGTCATCTGAGGTAAGGTGGATGGTGACCTGAAATAGGACCTTTTTGGTGGTGGTACTCCATTGTGCAAATTCCCTCTTCAGAGACAACCTTGTTTTCTTATACTGGGCTGCAGAGCAGAGGGAGAGAACGGATGTAGGACTATTCTATCACCTTTGCTTGAGACACTAGGGGTCTTTGGTCCTCCCTCAATTGTCACCTAAGTGGCAGCTGTTCCATCAGTCTTCCTGAGCTGTTTCCAATCCAGCTAGTTGTTATAATAAGTGTAACTTTAAGAACTTGTGCCTGAACTTGCATTTTTCTTCCTCCCTCCCCATCCTTTCCCCCTTGTGTGTCATATGTTTTAGATTGTAAGTATGAGAGCAGGGACTTATTGCTGGTACATGTAAGCTGCTCTTTTTGATGAAAATGTTCTCTCTTTTGATGAAAATGTCGTCGTCCCCCAGCTGAAGACGTTTTTATTTGCTCAGGGCTTTTTAGATGTGCTGATATATTTGTTTTATATTCCTGGCATGAGGTTTTAAGTGGTTTTTAACTTCTGTTGCTAATGTTCTATTTTCTTGTTTTCAGTGCTGTTTTTTGTTAGCCACTCTGGAAACCCTTTTAGTGTTTTAAACCCGTAAATAAATATGTATGTATGTAATTTGTGACAGCCCATGTTTAAGTGCTGGGGCCCCTGCAGACTCAGGACCACCTCACACACATTTCTAGAGGGGTGGGCTATGTTAATTTGTTGCAGCACAAATGGAGAAATGGCATCTCTAGGTAAGGCTGGAAAAACTCCTGCCTGAAACCTATTGCCAGTCAGCGTCCATAATACTGGGCTAGATGAATGGACTGTAAGAAGAATTGTGCTGGTTTGGACCAGTCTAGAATTCTGTTCACACTGCGGCCAGCCAGCTGCCCATGGGAAGCCCACAAGCAGGACATGAGTCCAATAGCACCCTCCTATCCATGTTCCCCAGCAACTGGTGTACATAGGCATACTTCTTCTGATATTGGAGGTAGCTCATAGCCATCAGGATTGGTAGCCATTGATAGGGGTATCCTCCATGAATTTGTTCAATCCCCCTTTAAAACCATGGAAATTGGTGGTCATCAGTACAACTTATGCAAATAGTCTCAGTATAAAGCAGATTCCTTCTCCTTAAAGATGAATGCATTTATTGTGGCATAAGCTTTTACGTACTGGTTTATGCCTTAATATGTTTTTCTTTAAAGTGTTTGCAGAATGACTGTTTATATTATATGTATATACACCCTATTCTCTGTGAGGAGAACCACGTGGTTACAGGATGTTAGGGGGATAACGGGTTACCCCCCTTTAACATCCTTTAGCCAGGCTGTCCTCCTCACAGAGGCAGAGAGTTTAGAAAGCACTTCCCCTCCTTTGCTTTCGTAAATCAGTGACTGGCAGCAGAGAACTAGGGCTGAGGTGAATTACTCCACACTTAAGCACCAGTCGTGAGGACGTGACCTTGTCCCTCTGAGTCGACAACCGCTTATTTATTTATTACATTTCTATACTGTCCAATAGTCGAAGCTGCATTTGAAAGTGCGTTATATCGAGGGTGTGACTGACTACTTTTTCTCACTACCGCTGCGTCTCTTTGACGCGGGCGGGGGGGAGGAAAGAGAGACTCCTTCCTTTGCGCCTGCGCCTCAACACAACTCCCCGCGAGGCATTCGAACCGCCAACCGCCCCCTATTTCGAATCCGCGTCGCGCGTAGCCCAATGACCATCCTGCGCTCTCGGCCAACCACGCTGTTTGCCCCGCCCACCATCCAATCACAAGCCAGGCTGAGTTTGAAAAAGTGAGCGCGCGGTTGCTAAGCGTGATCCATTCTGAGCCAAGTTTTTTTGGGAGGGGGGAAGGAAAGAAAAAGGAGGCGTGGTTTGGGCTCAGCTTCGCCGCAGCCCGCGCTGCCAGAGGCGATTGGTTAGTCCTTCCTTAGTTGGGGGCGTGGCTTTCGATTAGAAAGGGAGGCGGGGCGTCAGCTCTCTATTCGCAGCATAGAAGTCGGAGGAGAAGCGGGGCGGGGCGGGGCTAATATGGGCACTGTCCACCGGCCGGCCGGCCCGGCGCTTACTACGAACTAGAGATTTGGCGCCGCCTCAGTCGCTTTGCGCTCCACGGAGACAAGACGCCGCGAACGGACCGACAGGGATGAAAGCGGGTGGTGAGTGCCTGTCACGGTGGCGTCAAGCCTGGGTGGCCTTCATAGCGTATTTGGGGAGGTTAGGGCCAAGGCTGTGGGTTACCTCATAGACCTGTGTGTGGGGGGGTATGAACTGGCCCTGCTTTTCGCCCCGTCAGGAAACTGAGGCAAGTACAGCATTGGCGCCCTCCAGATGGGTTGGGACTACAACTCCATCATCCCCAGCCGACCAGATTTGTTGGGGAGGGGTGATGGGAATTGTAGTTCGCGTATGAACTGGCCCTACTTTCCGCCCCGTCAGGAAACTGAGGTAAGTACAGCCTTCTCCAACCTTGGCGCCCTCCAGATGAGTTGGGACTACACCTCCATCATCCCCAGCCGACCAGATTTGCTGGGGAGGGGTGATGGGAATTGTAGTTCGCATATGAACTGGCCCTACTTTCCGCCCTGTCAGGAAACTGAGGTAAGTACAGCATTGGTGCCCTCCAGATGGGTTGGGACTACAACTCATCATCCCCAGCCGACCAGATTTGCTGGGGAGGGGTGATGGGAATTGCAGTTCGTGTATGAACTGGCCCTATTTTCCACCCCGTCAGGAAACTGAGGTAAGTACAGCCTTCTCCAGCCTTGGCGCCCTCCAAATGAGTTGGGACTACAACTCCATCATCCCCAGCCGACCAGATTTGCTGAGGAGGGGTGATGGGAATTGTAGTTCGCGTATGAACTGGCCCTACTTTCCGCCCTGTCAGGAAACTGAGCCTTCTCCAACCGTGGCGCCCTCCAAATGAGTTGGGACTACAACTCCATCATCCCCAGCCAACCAGATTTGCTGGGGAGGGGTGATGGGAGTTGTAGTTCGTGTGTCACATTCTGGGCTGCCTTGAGGCTTAGGCTGTAGGGCTGAAAACTGCCTGCCTGTGCATGCCCACTCAGAGTAGGTAAGACACATTCAGTTCAATGGGGCTGACTCCCAGGTGACTGGGTATAGGATTGCAGCCGCCCTCTGATCCTCCAGCTTTAATCTCTTAAATCTTGCCAATGCTTGGTGAAGGAAAACTCCATCCCATTCAGTCCTTGCTCACAAATTTTGTGTTTTACCTGGGATTGTGGATTTAAAGCTGTAATATTCAACATGCTTGCTTCGAGGTAAGCCGCTCTGAAATTGGTGGGGCTTACTTCCAAGTAAATATTGAACTGGCTGGATAAGTGTGTAACATTTATGTGTAGTGGCTATGCAAACACAACTGCCTTGAGTGCCATTTTTCTTGGTGGGTACAAAACCAATCAATCACGATGCACCTTTAATAAATATGCGTCCAATCAATCAGTACGCTTCCTTCCTGTTAAGTTGTCAGAAACCCTAGAAGCCTGATTATGAGACAGGTAAAGTATGAATGGGACAGGTCGCCAGAAGTGGAGGCTGCTACAGGGAGGCACTCATAGGTTAAAATCCAACATAAGTCCTACGTAGAACAGACCCATCGAAATGAATGGGTGTTAAGTTAGCCTTGACTAATTTAAGCCTGATTGAAATCAATGGGTTTCCTCTAAGTTGGAGTTAAGTTGGATTTTAAAACCCTTCACCTCCAAGAATGTAGATTTGCCCCCAAATTCCCTTAGCAAATAACTTGAAGTTTGGAATAGTATTGGTGAAGGTAACTGCTTGCAGAGTGTTTGAGTGTAATCGATTGGTGCCAGAAATTTAAACGGAACTTGCTCCACATTGCTTTTTAGGTTCCTTTCTGACCTTTTGCTTTACAGCTTTAGCAAGAGCTAAAAATGCAACAGCCAGGCTTTAAGGTGTGTGTGTGTGTGTGTGTGTGTTTTTAAATTTAAATCTCAAGGAGAGGGCGCCCCTGCAATTTGGGCGGGTGGATTTAAAAAGTAAGCAGAGCCTATAGTGGGGCAGGAACTGCCTACAGGGGGAGGGGATTGGCTTGAAGCTTTCAGAGGCATGAAAGACAATTGAGAGTATTTTTTATTTTGCATTTGGGATACCCTTGGCTCCCCCCCCCCCCAAACCTCCAAACATCAGATATCTTACCATTGTACTTTTATTACAAAAAGACAAAGGCTTAGGATTGAGATGAGAAGGTGTAGGTTAATTTAGCATCTGAAATGAGTAGTAGAGCAATGTCCTTGTTTCTTTAGCAATTTTATGGAAATATATTGCATTTGTTTGGATCATAATGAAGAATTCTCTTAGCATTTTCATTGCAGACTCAAAAAAAAAAGAGCAAATCATAATTTTTAACTGATATTTTATGCAGCTTGCAGGCTGAACTAACTGAAAACAGCCGGTTTAACTGCCCTTAAATAATTGGGGGTTTGCTTTCTGTGCAAAAGGAAATAAATTCCGTATAAAATTTAGGTATTTTGGTAACGTTACAACTTCTACTTCCCTAAATAGGTACCAGTGTTTGAATCTAACAGTTGAATTGTGCAATGTTCTTTTATGTTGGTCATGCACTTTGCCACAACTTGATTTTCTTGCATTTGACTATTTAAAAGTAATGAAAAGGCGGCTTCATGCCCTACAGTCAAAAGCCAGCTGAAGTTGAGCAGTTTTCATGTCCCATTGATTTCAGTCAGAAAGGTCAATGCTGCAATACTGTATGAACTTAACCTTGGAGTAAATTCCATTGACACAATGGGGCTTATTTCTGAGTAAACGTGCATAGGATTGCACTGTAGATATCTCGAATTGCTGTCCATGAGATCAGCACATTCCTAAGCATGTTTTCTCAGGAGTAAGTCCCACTGTGTTCCCAAAGTACATAAAAAGATTGCAGCCTTAAGACTGTGGTCCTGTACATACTTACTGGGGAGTAAGCTCCATTGAACTCTGTGGGACTTAATTCTGACTAGAGTTGTATAGGATTGTACTGGAAAAGTGCACTCCTGGGTTGGGTTGTGCTGCATGCATTTTCTGCACAGGAAGAACTGTGGAACCCACATAAAGACGGTTGCATGTGAATATTACATTCATGTATTCTATTGGGTGACCGTCTGCCAGGAAGTAACGGTCAATTGCAGCTTCTCACCACGTGCAAGCATAGATAGCTAAATGCATATATGTGGGAATAAGACTTTTTTCAGAGCTTCCCATGCAGGAAAGGACTAATGTGTGAAGTGCTCTTAACTGATAAGCTCCTGAAAACCAACCAATAATTTGGAACTGTGAAAAGTCTTTTAAAAAATTAATTTATTCTAGTTTGAACAAAATAGTTGGCATTCCATTTCCCTCTAGCTAGAGTTATACAATTTTAAATTATTCTTACAAGTATTGTGTGAAGGCAAACTTTTAACATCAATATTAATCGTTTTTAAATAGTGGTATTTGTTTATACACTTCAAAGTGGCATACAAAGACACCACAACTGTGGTATATACAAATTATTTCATCAACATAGTTGTGTGTTCTACAACGGTAGCGTGGGTTGAGTTTGTGATCAGAATGTCATGTATTTTGCTTCATGTAAAGAACTAAAATATGGGTCAAAACCTACTTTGAATTGCCAGGTGTCTTTTGCTTAGCACTTCCATTATCTTTAAAACCTAACCAGTAAATAAGCTAGTAGCCATGTTGGTGGATCCAGTGTGTGTCTATCATTTCATTTTTTTAAATGAGCTTAGTCAACAGCGCAGACATGTTGCATTGTAGGTATTGGTTGATTATCGGGATGCAAAGATGAACACTTCTAGGGATGAGGCGTAGTTGATTTCCTATTCATTCTGTTCCAGGACTGCCAATATATTAATGCTGCAATCCTATCCACACTTAATTGGGAATAAGTACAATTTAAGTCAGTGGGGTTTACTTCTATGTAAATAGGCATGGGGTTGTGGAGAAAGTTCTGCACTCATTGAGCCTTATCAAGCAAAGATGTGTGAAGTCTCTATTCCTTGGCATCTGTAGTAGATTGTTAGGTGCTGACCCCAAACATGGCTGAAAGTTTACTCCAGACTTCTACCTGGCGATATAAATTTTCCAGTAACTTGAAGAACAAGTTGTCTGAGAATTTTTCCATTGGATTAATATTCCCAGTTAACAAGAGGACAGGAGTGGTGGGAGATAAAGATGCCTAAAGTAAACAAGAAAGTCCAAGGCAGTCATCTGAACTCAAGCTAGGTCTTGGAGTTTCCTTTACATTTCTCAGTATCAAATGGATTCAAGCTAATATACAAGCCACTGCACGCTTTACCTTTTTTTCTCTCTTCCTTTTAAAAAAAAATCAGTGTTAAACACCTTAGAACATGGGCTAGAACACATCTACACTATGCAATTAAAATTGTATTAAGCCAATTTAAAGGTTAGGGCTCACTTAATTGCCAGCACAGTTGCAAAACCTTTCCTGTGTGTGTGTGTTCGTGGGAGAGGGAGAAAGCAAGTGAGTTCTGGCACTTAAAACTTCTTTCAGGCTTCAGCACGTAGATAAAAGATTCTAAGCAGTCAGCAGAGAACACTGGTGGATCTTGTTAAGTGGATTTCAGCTAATGATCTCAGGAAGCTGGTGAATGGGATAGAGAACAGAGGTGTTCTCTAGGAAATGCTGGGCAGCCAGGCAGAGCAGGGAGGCAAGAAGAGGAGGGGCCCATGGAGGTAGAAGAAGCATCATTCAGCAGACGGTAGGTGCGGGGATCCACAAGCATTGGCCTGATTTGCTAGCCAACCATTCCTTGTGGCTTTAGTTATTACTTTTATATACCGCCCCATAGCCAACGCTCTCTGCCCCCAAGCCCTGCCCTTGCATCCTTTGACACATGCGGAGAACTTAGAAGACATGCAGGCTCCTTTGGGTGGGGGTACGGGGCTGTTAAAAATATGGCAACTCTACTGTAGATTTATTCTTGCTAGAATTGTGGGGATGGAAGTGATCTACACTGCAATATACCACCTGAATTGTTTGGGTAATACTTTCTGGCCCTGGCCCTTACATGCCAGAATAAGAATGACTGAAATGTACCCTGATATTTCACCCTGGATCTGCTTTATAGCCACTGAGAAAAATGGTAATACATGGTGCTGCTGGAGAGACCATGTGATTCTGCTAAATCCAACTGCTTATATGCTGATTTGTGGCATGGTTTTACGTTCTAGTGCTCTGCTTTGATGAAATGTCTGTGCTTGTTTCTAGTGATCCACTGTAGATGCTCCAGGTGCTTCTTGGTCCCTTCAAAGCGAAAGCTGAGGAAGAGACCCCGAGTTCTCACGCTGCTGTGCCTTCCGGAAGATGTTCTCTTCCACGTTCTTAAGGGGCTGCCTGCTGAGGATCTCCTTTCCCTCCGAGCTGTAAGTTCTCTTTCTACTAGGGCTATGCACAGCCCCTCTGATTCCACTTGGGGTGCCTTGGAACTGACCTGCCCATTTCGGTTTCAGTTCCAAGTCCGAAGCAGGTCAGCTGTTGCAGTTTCCCAGGCATGAGGCCAATTGGGAGTCCATAGGACCGCTCTCCCCCTGAACTTCTGCCCCCCAACCGGGGGACCTTATCTGAAGTCTTTGCTTGCGACCTCCTCTAGGTGAGCCATCATCTGGCCTTTCGTAGATCTACTGCTGCAAACTACAGTGGCCAAGAATATCCTTTTCCAGCTGCCGTAGCTTGCAACAATAGATCTACGGCAGGCTGGAAGTTGCCATCTTCCTTAAAGATGACATCTCTCCTGGAGGATGGGTGGCTTGCTGGTGGGAACAGAGGCTTCAGGTAATTCCTGTGGGTGGGCGGGGGGCAGCAGCTGGTGATTGGGCCAAATCGGTCTGAAGCTCCTTTACCTTTTTGGGCCAAGCTTGATGATAATTTAAATGTATGAATCTGTTTAAGGTGGCCTTTTTAATCCATGTATTTGATATATCTCTAGTTTGGCCCTTCATGCTTATTGATGGTAGGAGGGTGCTGTTGCACTCATGTCCTGCTTGTGGGTTTCCTGTAGGCAGCTGCTTGGAAAGCTGGACTAGATGGACCATTGGCCTGATCCAACCTGCTTCTTCTGATGTTCTTATGGGAGTTGCAGTAATTGACTTTGAGCAGGCTGCCTCTTTTTTTGACATCTTCTTGGCTGTAATAATCTGTTGATCTCTCTTGCAGGTCCACTCTCATCTTAAGTACCTTGTAGATAACCATGCTAGTGTTTGGGCCTGTGCAAGCTTTCAAGAAGTATGGCCTTCTCTGAGCAACTTGAAAATATTTGAGAGGTAATTCATAGGAACTTGAGAAATCCCAAGGTTAAGGAGGATCAGAGGTACAAAGATCACACATGTGGATTATGATCAGGAGATGGTGACGGCCAACCCCTCCCTTCACTGTGCTATTTTAAGCAGTCAGGGTTAAAATACCAGCATATTTTAGCTTAAACCTCTTACTGCCAGTAGCTAAGTCTTAGGAGAGGCATTACAAGCTGGGAACCATCGTACAGTTGGGGAAAGGGGGCATGGCCCAGTGGGGGCCCCAAAGGGCCATGTTTGGTTCTGAACCCCTGTTGTAGAGCATTGGTGATGTCCTATGGGTTGGGTGTTGGTTCACACACATGGACCCTGTTCAGATGACACGCTAAGCCTCAGTGGTTAAGCATTTGAGCTAAACATTGGCCCTGTTCAGAAGACACCTTAAACCATGGTGGTTAACCACCGTGGTTTAAAGTGTCTTCTGAACAGGGCCATTATGGCTTAGTGTGTCTTATGAACCATTCCTAACCATGGTGGCTACATAACCATGGTTTAAACATGCTCACTAACCATTTGCTGCAAAGGTTAGCAGCCTAACCATGGCCCGGTGTGTTGTCTGAACAAGCCCTTGATGTGTTTGAGAGAAGGCTGTTCAGGGGCCAATGGGATAAGTGGAAAATATTGGAACACAAACTTTCTGAATTGGTTCTAAGCTATCTGTTTTTGGTAAAAATTCAGAATTTTCAACACCCTGTGGTTTTTGTATTTGTTTTCTAAATGAAAATCCTATTTCCTCAGGGCTGCAGAAAAGGGTAACTTCGAAGCTGCTGTGAAACTTGGCATAGCCTACCTCTACAATGAAGGCTGTAAGTACCGGAGTGCATGTTGACATGCAGGCATGTCAAATGTTTCGGAGGGTGGTGTCACTAAAGGATAAGGAGTTTGCAGTAGACTACACACAAGTATAGTCTTGCTTGCTCGTATGCTTTTTCTATTGTGGCAGCCCAGTGCCCGACACTGGGCTTTGTTTTGGTACCAAGTTAAAACGTTGCTAAATTTGCCTAAAGCTTGTTTTAATAGTTTTTATTGCTTTGAAGTTTATTGATTTTAGCTTGATTAATATGTTTTTAGCTGTATGTATTATTTACTGTTTTAAACTGTTGAATTGATTTTATCTGTCCGTAGCGCTGAGATCCCAATGATATAGGGCAGGATACATATCTTTCTAATAATAATTAATAATAAAGGCACTTCCTATCAAAGACACCCACCACATAATTATTTTGTTTAGAGCTCTAGCCTTTGTGCTCTAGCCCTGACCACTGTTGAACGTGGCCCCTGACAGATTATTCACCAGATCACTTCCTTGAAAGGCAAAGATTTGCCCATCCCTGAGCTAAATGGACCAGCGGCCTAACTTGATATTAAGCATATTCCTCTACCGAGTTTTGTACAGGGATGTTCTCTTGACACCCACGGTGAACTCTGAAAGATACTGAGTGGGCATTTCTTACTTTCTGTTATCAGAGCTGGTGTGGTGTAGTGATCACATTGTTGGCCTGGGACTCAGGAAACCCAGGTTCTAGTCCCCACATGGCTGTGAGGCTCACCGGATGGCTTTGGGCAAGTTCCATAGGAAGCTGCCTTATACTGAGTCAGACCATTGGTCCATCCAGCCCAGTATTGTTGACACCAACTGGCAGCTGCTCTCCAGAGTTTCAGACAAGATTCTTTTCTTCACCCTAAATAAATAAATAAGCCTCATTAAGAGCGCAGAGCGACCTATGCCATGGCCTTCCATTGAGGAGAGTGTATTTGATGTACCTCTTTGAACTTCTACTGCAGTGCCAAAACAACAGCTTTTGATCATGCATGAGCCTTCAGGTTTCTTGCGTCCCAAGTTTCATTCTGTATTCTTGAAGAAAATAACTCAACCAAACAACCCCACAATCGTTCTGTTTTTGTGGGGCGTTTTTTTTTTTACTTGTTCAGTATCGGTTGCTGATGAGGGCCGTGCAGAAGTGAACGGGTTGAAAGCCTCTCGTTTCTTCAGCCTGACGGAGCGCTTGAACACCTGCGCTGCGCCGTTTGTCTGGCTGTTCATTCGCCCGCCCTGGTCTCTGAGTGGAAGCTGTTGTAAAGCTGTCGTCTTCGAGAGCCTCAAAGCGGAGTGTCAGCAGCAAAAAGTAAGCTGGCTTGTTTTGCGGCATTTAGACGTTGACCTTGCTATTTCTGTTCTCTCTGTTATTAATGCAGACAAGCTTCCATTTAGCAGGGAAAGGGACATAATGACTCAGTATCCATGGTGGCGAAGGCTAGGTATCTTGTACTCAGGAAAGTTACCTTATACTTGGAGAAGTTGCAGGTGTTTAGTATCGGCCAGCTAGAGTGGCAACTTGCTGCTGTCTAGATTTTTGGAACTACAGCTCCTGTTGACCTCACCAAGCATGACTAATTGCCAGGAATTATGGGAGTTGTCATCTAAAACATCTGGAGAGCACCAGGTTGCCTGCTGCTCAGTAGAGCATCTTGAGAATGTCTGCTTCCTTAAGTGTCTTATGGGTACAAAGATGTCTCACAATATAATTTAGTCTGCATAAAATAGTGAAATCTCTTGATCCAGAGGGGGGCTGAGTTGGAATTTCAGGGGTGGGCATACATAGTTTATCTCCCACACCCAGTCAATTAGAAGCTGGAGAAAAACGGCTTTTGGCGTCCTGAACAGGCCCTGTTATCTGCTTCTTCTTCAAGTCACTCCTGGTCCTGCATTCAAGTCACTCCTGGTCCTGCATTCTCCGTTTCTCTCTCCTGTGCCAGCTGGCTGCATTTTTCCTCTTCCCCAGGGATGCTAGGTATGAGGCTACCAGAAATAGTGGTCTCATTTCTCTCTCCTTCCAATTAACTTTAAATTGCTCAGGCTCTGCAATCGAACTTGGGAGTCCCAGTTTTAGCCACAGCTTGAGTGGCCAGGCTCTGCCCATCAAACACCTCGACTTGAGTGTATGTCCAGGTTCATTTGCAAAAACGAGGAGTTGAAGCATCTCTGGGAGTTGAACCATCTCTGGAAGTTGAAGGGGAAACTTTTTTTATGTACAACAGCTTTCATCATGCCCAGAAATTGTTTCTCTTCATAACAAATACGTTTTCTCCCCCCTCACCCTGTTTTTTTTTTAGTCTCAGAGAGGATCAATTCTCTATTGCCTTGCTAAGGTTCTAAATCTCTTTGAGGTAAGGTTTCTTAATAGTATTGTTTTACCATGTGATTTTTTTATTTTTTAAAACAATCAGTGAAAGGTCCTGTGCCTCAAATGTCATGTCACTGTGGCAGTGGTTATCTGCTCTCTTGATCAGGTTAAACTACCTAAATGATAGTTATTGCAGGATCTGAAAAGCTAGACAGATCTGGTTTTGGCTTGCTATTCTGTTTCTAATGGTTGGCTTGATCATGGGAGAATGACACTGCGGAATGCAGTCTGAGCAAACGGAACAGGAAGTTTCTGGACTGGAAAAGAAAAAGGGGCAGAACTTTTTGAAAGTGTACACTGACCATTATCTTAATGTAGTTCAGAGAGTTAACGCTTCAAGCAGTGCAATGCCTGTTGAATGGCAATTGTAGGGTTTTGGCTTAGCCATTTTGGCCACATCAGCTCCATTGCCATTAGTGGCATAGTAACTTTTAAATATAATAAATAATTCTCCTTTACAAGACTTTGCATGTGCTAATACATAGCTCTGGTAGAGCTGTGGTGATTAGCTCTGGGGATACTTAGATCTGGTAGCGATTACTAAAACCAGTCCCACCTATATCATTTTTAAATTGTTTGACTTGTTAGGCTTCTTTTTATTGTAAACTGATATTTATTCGCTGTTTTGGTTTGAGAAGTGGGGTGGGCAGGGAAATTGGTGGTGGGAGTGCATGAAAGGGCCAAGCACCAGAAATGAATGTGCAGAATCCTGATACAGAAGCGCCTTACGTTTACACTTAATAAAACCAAATATGAAAGATTAAAACAAGCTACTCTTAGTCTGCTTCCAGGCTCAAGGTTTTAAATTCCTTGATTCCTCTTCCACTGATATGAGAAACATTATCTTGCCCAGTTTTCCAGTCTTGTGTTAGAAGAGGGATGGGCAGGAGGTAGATCACGTCGAAGTGATGGCATGGGATGCTGCAACCTTGATGAAGCTAAGCAGGTCTAGGCCTGGTCACTTTCTGGAAGGGTAACTACCAGGGAACCCCCGTGTACATTGATTCCTGCATTGAGCAGGGGGTTGGACTCTATGGCCTTGTAGGCCCCTTCCAACTGTATAATTCTATGATTTTCAATAGATAGGCAAGGATTTATGACTTCCAGTTGTTTTAACGGCAGCCACAAAATGACTCCCTTCCCCTCTACGAAATTATACTGCTGAAATTAAGGAAGTGTGGGATAACCAGGAGTGGATTCTTGTGTGAAAGGACTGTGAACTCTGATCAGTTCTGGTACTCCCAAGTATATTCCTGAGCTTAGACTTCTTTAACTGTAAAAGTAAATCTTTCGCATCAGGCTCTGATTGGTGAATCTCTGAAGTTCTGGTAAGAAATTGAGTAGTCCTCCAAGCCTGACTTCTGCCCATCATCCTGCATTAGAAGTATCCTTTTTAGCTCTCTGAGTGGGAAGCAGTAAGGCCTTCCTTCTGGAATTTGTTGCATGTAAGGAACCCTCTGGCCCAAATGAGTTACGCCGCAGCTTCCCCCTGAATTGTCAACTTCTAAATTGTCGGAGCTGCTAAAACTTGGGAGCAGCTTGCATCCGAGACTGTTAAAATGACCGGTTGGGTCTTGGTGGCTTACATAACTACGATACTGTATCCAAACACTTGTTTTTGTCCTTTTTTCCCCTTAGGATGAAGAGAAGAGAAAAGAAGCTTTTGAAATGTTTGAACACTCCTCGAGGCAGGGTTGCTTGCACAGTTCCTACCTCCTCTGGGAAAATAACAGAAAAGCTGCTGTGAGTGTCGTTTTGCGACTCTTGTATTGCACTAGTGGATGAAAGAGGCTGGAAGGGCCAGACAAAGCCTGGGGACTTATGGCTCCTAGTAAGAGATGAGACTTTTCTTGGGCAGTTGATATGGATGGGCATACGACTGGAAGGAAGAAACAGGAATCAGGCTAGGATGTTTGGTGTCTGAGGACGCTTTCCCCCTGGCAAGCAGACTTTTGGATGCAGCAGGTTCTCTTGGCATCTTACGATTATTTTAAAATAAAATTGTAATAATGCAAAGATGTAAAAACACGACCATGCAAATCCAGCACAATTATAATTGTGATTAAAAAAATGCAGTGCAAAGCCAACACAATAAAGTATGGTTTAAAACGAGGAGCTAATCTAATCAAGAAAAAAAGGGTGTTACAGCACTGATATGTAATAGAGATTGGATTTCCAAAGATTTAAAAGGCCTATGAGAACAAAAACAGTCTTAACTTGGTGACAGAAAGAAAACAATGCTATTGCCAGGCAGATTTCCCTGGGGAGGAGCATTCCATAAATAGGGGTGCCACCACTGAGAAGCCCCTGTCTGTAGTAGCCACCCTTGAAGTTTCAGCATGAGGGGACACTGGGAGGAGGGTCTGTGCCCTTAGGAGGACCTAAGGGCACAGGTAAGGTACATGTGGGAGGAGGCTTTCCAAAGTTTTATAGGTCAAACCTGGCACTTTGAATTGGGCTCGAAAATGAGCTAGGAACCTTGATAGAATACAGTTGTATATAACTTGCTCATCTTTCAAGCCAATGCTGTAGCAGTGCTGGGAGTAAGATTTTTCTTTGGTGTCCTAGTCTAATTCTGAGTTTTCAGTTGTCCTCAAATTTGCAAGTACAGGAATGACGCAAGGAAAAGTATTCTGTTAGTAATGTGAAACATGCAGTTGTCATTTGCTCAGCCTGCGTTGTATTATGATTGCCTCTCTTTGTAGATGTCTGACCCCGGTAGATATCTACAGAGCCTCAGGAAACTCAGGGACTATGCAGCCAAGGGCTCCTGGGAAGCCCAGGTAAGATGGTCACTCTTGTATCTGAGGTTTTTGCATTGAGCAGACTTTCCTTTACAGCTCCATCCAAGCAGGGTCTGTCCCATTCGCTTTCTAGTTAACACAGCCAAGTCCACACCTCTGTAAAACAGCTGATTCGTTAACAGCTATTAATGAAATGATTCAGAATTAATACTGATCTGTCCCTAATGTGGGAATCCCTTATTTCCTCCAGCACCATCTCTAGATTTGGAGAAGGGCCTGCCAATGGTGGGTTCCCACTGGTCAATGAGCTTCCCTCCTGGCAGTGGCTGAATCTGGAATGCCTTCTATTATTTTAATTTCCTACAATACCCTGGGACAACACTACATTGGGCGCTTTGGGGCATTGTGGGAAAACTTAAAATGGCGAGAGGCTTTCTAGCTGTTGCCTCCAGATAAGCCTATAGCTGGGAGCACAGCTAGGAGGGAGAACCAAAGCTGTTGCTGAGGCTGCTGGGGACTGGATACCTGTGCTGCAGTGCCAGGTCCTGATGTCAGCCCTGCTTTCCCCCACGTTTGGGGGACTCTATTACTTGTGTTCTTGGCGTCCCTGAAAAGATGTCCCTGTCTTTGGCAGAACGGCATGAGCCTTTTTGTTCCTTGCTTTCTGAAATTGAGCAATTCCCTCTTGGTTTGTTTTCTCTGTTATACAGATAGCTCTAGCCAAAACTGGTGGAAATGGAAACCAATTAGGGCTGGAAATGAAAGCCTCCAACGAGACGGTGTCTCAGCTCTTCCAGACCTCCGTTCCTCTCAGCAAACAGAGCATCTTCACTGTTCAGAAGGGAATGAATGAAACCATGAGGTAGCGATGGAGTCCAGCAGCTTAATTGGTCCTAAGGAGTGGATCTGCCAAAGCAGAAAAGGCCATCAGCTGTGTTAAATAGCTCTTGTCAGACACTTGGCTGTTGCAGTGCTCCATAGGATGACTTGCAGCCTGCCGGGTTACTGGTGGAAGGGTCCTTTTCTTTTTGGGAGTTTGAATCTCTCATTTTGGGGAAGGCAACAAAATACTTGCGCCAAAACACTGTGTGTGTGTTTGTGTATATAATATGTTATATATTAGGTCGTTTCTGATCAGAGTGTGGATATTAAAATCTGTCTAACAATAACATTGCACTGGCTTTATTTCTGTCTGGTTGTGTCTCTTGTTTTAGATACATTCTAATTGACTGGCTGGTAGAAGTGGCCACTATGAAGGATTTCTCAAGCCTCTGTCTCCATATGACAGTGGGGTGTGTCGACCGATACTTGAAAATAAGACCTGTGCCCCGGGCTCGTCTTCAGCTTTTGGGAATTGCATGCATGGTTATTTGTACACGGTAAGTACTGTAACTATTGGGAATGGAACAGATGGTTAGTTGGTGCTAGTTTAATGAGGGCTGCACCTCTGGGGAGAAGTCATTGTTTGCAAAGTTTTCGGGATATTGTGGCAGTATCCACTAACGATGTTTCCTGCTACCTTTTGTGGAAACTTTGGAGTCGTGAACTAAATTACAGTGTCTGTGCTGAGAATGGGTGGACTGTATCATAGAATCACAGAACAGTAGAGTTTGAAGGGGCCTATAAGGCCATTGAGTCCAACCCCCTGCTCAGTGCAGGAATCCACCTTAAAGCATACCTGAAAGATGGCTGTCCAGTTGCATCTTGAAGGCAGGTAATCCAAAAAGGAATTGTGGAATCCATTCTACCCAGTCTGCTGTGATTCTAGGAGCATTTGATTATTACTGGAACCAAAAGGAACTGCACTATATTAATACACATGCTTTGGGGTTAAAGGTCTTACTTATTGATTCATTCAAAGCATTTTTATTCCGGCCTTTAGCCAAAAAGGTGCACAGAACAGTTTACAGAGATAAGAAATAATACAGTCCCTCTACCTGCAGGCTTAGAATTCAAAAGTCATGACACAAAAGGAAAGACAACTGGGAAGGAGGAGGAACAAAGCAAATTCAAACTCTAAATTTTTAGTTGCAAAGGTCAACAGTTTGGGGCTGGGTCTAAACACAATGGAATGGCAGCTGCTTCCTCCGATGGCCTCAGCAGTGGTAATTGGTAGCATGACTCAGTGCGGGGTAGAGATTGGACTGGGGAGACCCGGGTTCTAGTCACAGCACAGCCAGGAAGCTCACTGCGAAGTACAAAGTGTTGGTTATTACCTTTAAAGCCCTACATGGTTTGGGTCCAGGCTACCTGCGGGATCGCCTTCTCCCGTACAATCCGCCCCACACACTCAGGTCCTCTGGGAAGAATCCACTTCAGCTAGCAAAAACTAGATTAACAACTGTTACCCAGAGGACCTTCTCTTCTGCTGCTCCCAGACTGTGGAATGGCCTGCCGGAGGAGATTCGTCAACTTGACAGTCTTTTAGAATTTAAAAAAGCAATAAAGACTGATCTATTCCGGCAGGCCTATCCAGTGAAATTTTAGAATGTTTTCAGGATGTTTTAATCATGTATGGTATGTTATAATTTGTTTTAATGTGTATTTTATATAATGTTTTTATACTGTTTGTTTTACACTTTGAATTGTTTTAGTTTTTGTGAACCGCCCAGGGAGCTTCAGCTATTGGGCGGTATAAAAATGCAATAATAATAATAATAATAATAATAATAATAATAATAATAATAATAATAGACTCTCAGCCTAACCTACTTCACAGGGTTGTTGTGAGGATAAAATAGAGGGGAGAGGAATCTTGTACTCTGCCTTGGGGTTCTTGGAGGAAAGGCGGCATATAAATATAACTAAATAACTAAAATAGCAGGAGGGAGGGGGCTGTCAACTGCTGGTGAATCAAGGCATGATAGAGGGTGCCTGGCTGCTGCTTCCTCTCCCTCTGATGGTCTTTACTTGACTGTTTCATTTTCCAGATGTTCTCTTTAACCCTAGAAATCAGACCGACAGGTCAGCACTTCTATGATCTCAGCTGATTGTTCTGAATTATTATTGTTGTTGTTGTTTATTTCTGGTGTGGATTGAATAAGCAGAACGTACTGTTCTTGTTCTGTCTTTGGGCCTTGATGCTAATCAATTTGTTTGTCACAGTTTTATCTGCAAAGAGATTCTGACGATACGGGAAGCTGTTTGGTTAACAGACAACACGTACAAATATGAAGATCTTGTCAGGATGATGGGGGAGATCATCTCTGCCCTTGAAGGGAAGATATGGGTAAGCCTGGAAAGGTGTTGAGAGCCTCTCATCTAGCTCTTGCTATCAGAATCCGGATGCTGCCTAGATAGATCTTGGCAGAGCAATTTGATCCAGCAAAGCAATTTGTATGTTAACTTGCCACTCCATAAGCTATCCTTATGGATTAGCTGTGTTCTAGGAAGCAGGTCATTTATCTTATATTTCCGTTTTTCTGTTAGCTTCCTCTTGCCTTCCGTGCTCATGGTATATAGAATAAGAACATAAGAGCCCTGCTGGATCAGACCAAGGGTCCATCTAGTCCAGCATTCTGTTCACACAGTGCCTGTGAGAAACCCACAAGCAGGACATGATGCTACAGCAACTGGTGTACATAGGCATACCCACTCTGATACTGGAGGTAGCACATACCCATCAGACCTAGTAGCCATTGATAGCCTTCTCCTTCAGGAATTCGTTTAATTCCTAAAGCCATCCAAGTTGGTGGCCATCATGAAGATAAATAGCTAGAGTACCTGTGCCTGTTGAAAGGAGGCCGTTATCCTTTGGTGGGTTTCCGGGTTTTGTGCCGTTTCCCCCCATTCTAGAAAGCTGAAAAGTTCTCAAACGAAGGACCTTGGCTAGCTCCTTTAGAGTTCTGGCTGAAACCCAGAGCAGGTTCACTGCCCCATAAACATTGGAGCCACCAGCTTCCACTGCTTAAATGCTGTGTGGGTTATGAGCATATTTGACTTGACACTCTCCGTATTCTTTTGCTTTTCAAGATTCCGACTATTGTGGACTACAAAGAGGTGCTGCTGAACTTAGTCCCGTTGGAAAGAAGAACTGTGTCCCTGTACAGCTTCATCTGTGAACTCTCCCTCTTAAACACAGGCCTTTGCATGTACTCTCCGGCCCGTTTGGCTGCAGCGGCTTTACTGCTAGCAAAAGTATTGCACAAGCAAGGTGAGGAGCACTTTTTCTGTTGAATTATTTGGGCCCCTGTGCTTCTCAGACGGCTCTTATTTTCGGGTTGAGCTGAACCATGTTGCGAGCCGACTGCAAGGAGGACCGCGAGAGCTCTTCAATCAGTTGTCAGTATATTGGGTTGGATCTAGATTTGGTCATATTTAGAGCAGATCCGTTGAAATTGATGGGGCTTAAGTTAGTTGTTAAGTTCCACTGATTTCAATGAGTTTACTCCGTCTATGGCTGAATCTAGATCCAGCCTATTTGAAGGTATCAATGGCCATGACGACTGACTTGGGTTAACCTCTGCTGTCCAGAGACTGGTGAGCAGCATTAGTGATTTGTTTTGTTTTTCTCCAGCTCGTCCTTGGACTGGCCAATTATTTGAAAGCACGGGATTTTCCCTTGAAGAGCTGACGCCCTGTGCGCTGAGTCTCCACAAGAAATGGTAAAAACATTTGGCAGGGTGTGTGTGAGCAAGCAGTAATGAACTGGTCTGTCCAGCAGTTGCAAAATAGCCATGGGTGCACTCAGAGCAGACTTTGTGCTTCCTATATGTAACCTCTGAGAGTAATGGGCCCCGTCTGGTTTTCCCTCTTTTGGCCCCAGGACAACCCCAGTTCAGCTCCTTCCTCCCGTCCTGATTTCCTGGAAAGAAGCTGCTAGTTGTAGTAGACAGTACAATGCTGCTCCCATCATCCCCAGCTACCAGGGGATGAGCTAGAAGACCAAATAGTCTAACATGATACAGGGTGGTTTTCTATGTTCTGCTTATTATGTTTGCATTATGTCTTTCATCCTCTCTCCAAGCTGTCAGCAAAGGGCTTCTTAGCAGGGCTCCTGAATCCATCTCTCTCTTGAATGAACACACCCACACCCACACCCCAGAGGTTTTGTCAGAATAGCAGTTGGATTTAGCTCAGAGACTGAACTCTGCCCAAATCTCTGCTGTTCACATTTGAGGGGGTGGGAGGGAGAATTGTCTTGCTTTTGACTTGGGCCTAGGGTTGCATGGTGTATGCACACAGTTCTCTCCCCACCACCCTCCAGCTTGGCTGAACCTTTTCCTGCCATGGAGGGAAGAGCTTCACCTGCTTAATATAATAGGCTGCTGTTAAAGGCGAAGAAGCAGCCCCCTTTGACTCCATACAACAGCCCTACATGACTCCGTTTACTCTCCCCTGGCTGGCTCTTCACTCTTGACCACTTCAAAATATGGTGGTAGCTCCATTTGAACCTTGTATTGCATTAATTTTCTTAAACCCATTTTGTGTATTCACTTTGGTTTAAGACACGACCTTTATTACTAATTGATGTAAATTAGCTGATAATCATGGATATGTAGGGTAATGTGTTTGATCCAGGGTGGATAAAAATCAATTATTATTTTTTAAAAAATTAAAAATTGGATTTTTTTAAAATTTAAATTGGATTTTTTGATTTAAATCAGATTTTTTTTATAAAATGCTTTTTGAGGAAAAATCTATCTGAAGATAGTTTTGTATTTAAGATACATTATAGTCCAAAGGTTATTCATCATGAAATAAGGATTAGTTTTTAATTATGTAGCATGAGGCTGTATATTCATGCAATGTTTAAATTTTTTGGTAAATGAATTCCCTTAATCCATTCACAATGTCATGCTCTTCCAGAGGTTTCTCTAAGATTACTGGGCAATTTTCTATCTAGAAGATAATATCACAGATGCTTGGTTTTACAGTTCTCAAAACTGTGAATTTGTGTCTGCAGAGATCACAATCCCATTGTTCCTTTGCAAATCTATGTACACAGAATCAACCCCTTAAAGTGCTAAGTTTTGAAAAATTCAATGAACAGAGTGCACTTTTTTGGGGGGGAGTCACATGATTAAATCGAGTCTTTTTGAGTAGTGATTTAAATCAAATTGATTTAAATAAAATCCACCCTGGTTTGATCCCCCAAATCCTGTTCTGGAAGGTTGTACCTTGGGCTCCCATGCCCCCTCTCCCACTCTCCAATAAGATATTTCCTCATTAGCACAAACCATCGTTGCTGTTAACATCTGACTCAGCAAGTTATGGTTCATGCTTAGCCTGCAAACTATTTCTTAAAGTTGTCTCACAGTCCTGGTGTGGAGGGCAAACGCAAGCCATAGATTGTTGGTTCCGATGCAAAAGAAACTCTAGCTTGTAATAAAGGGGAAGAAACTAATTGTCTCAGAATGCACGATTGTAAGGCCTCCAAAGGATGGTTTGGAAAATGCAGATTGATCCATAATGATAAGATGTCAAAGATGTCAGACTGTAACAGATGCTTCTTGTCTAAGGAAATCTGTAGTTACCCTCGTAGGGTCTTCTGGTAATTCTTTGCTGCTGATGTGAATGTTAAAAAGGGAAGCTGTGATCTTAGGGACATGATCAAACTGCCACATTATTTATTTATTTTATTTATTTATTAAACTTATATACCGCTCCCATAGCCAGGGCTCTCTGGGCGGTTTACAGAAATTCTAAAAATTGAGGTAAAAACAAGTATACAAAATTTAAAACTCTAAAACACAGAACATACACACATAAAGCATTAAAAACCGATTAAAAACTAAACATGTGGGTAATTAGGATGTGCTGCCATATGCCTGGGCAAAGAGGAAAGTCTTAACCTGGCGCCGGAAAGATAGCAGCGTTGGCATTAGAACATTAGGCATTAGAAGGCAGGCAGAGTTACAGATACTTTCTGTTCCTCTTCAATGCACACCTCCAAATAAAATAAGAATAGTGATCGGTCTGAGAATGAGTCTGTTGATATTAAAACTGGAATTTGAAATCCAGTTATTAAAATTGGAATTTGAAACCCAATTACCAATTGGTCCTATATATTTCTTGGCGGTTCTGCAAAAGTTATCTGGTTAACATCTGAAAAGTTGCTCTTCTCTCTCTCCTAGCTTCCATGAGGATGTGCCAAAAGATTATAGGCAGGTGTCCCTTACTGCTGTAAAACAACGATTTGAAGATGAGCGCTATGAAGAAATTGGCAAGGAAGAGGTACGTCGGGCTTTTTGCCTGGGGAGTGAGAAGCGGATAGTGCAGTCATATGTGTGTTGTTTAGTCAAAAGTAGTCCTCACTGAGTTTAGTGGGATTTACACTCCCAGGTAAGTGTGTGTAGGATTGCAGCCTAAATGTAACACTGGTAGACAAGTTTTATTGGTGGCTGATATTTGGTCGAATAATTAAAATTTAGTCAATGGAATTGATATGCATATTTCTAGAATTTCTATTGAGTAGATACTGAAAGGAATGTGAGAACTGAACTTAATTAAAAATCTACCATTAACTGATGGAAGGCAAGGCTACTTTTTACTATTTCTGTTTTACGGTACCAGACCAGAAGCTATTTACAACCCCATTGGCCCATGTTGATTTTAATCAACTAAAGCAGGGGGAGGCAACTTGTGGCCCTTCAGATGTTTTGGCCTACAACACCCTCACAAATGGCTGTGTTGGGTGGGGCTCATAGGAGTTGTAGGCTGAAGCATCTGGAGAGCCACAAGTTGCCCACTCCTGAATGAAAACTTTAGCTGATCTGATTTAAGGCTGCAATCATATGCACACGTATTATTTATATCCCGCCTTTCAGGATACAAATCCTTCCAAGGTGGCTTACAAGTAACGTCAAAATACACCTTTTAGAAATACAATAAAAAACATCAACAGAATAAGTCATCAGAATATTGCCTACAGGGCTGGTGAGGTAAACATGTATAAGATTACCCTAGTTACTAGTACCTTTGAGGGAGAGCCTTAAAGAATTGGGGGGCAAAGAATGGCAGACTGCTTTTGCAGCAGACGGTGTGTGTGAAGCAATACTATCTCACTGGGCTCTCTGTTTTAGGTGATGAGTTACAGCCAGCTCTGCTCGCTGCTAGGTGTGAAACAGGAGAATCCGGAGCCTGACTCTTTGTACATGAACACAGTGGAAACTTTCCTCACTTCTCCATCAGGAAAAAGAACTAAAAGGCAAGTTCAGTTCTTCTGTTCTAATCAAGCACGGTGAAATCTCCATTGCATACTTCCCACGTCTTCTGGCAGGTTTCAGTGAGCCTGCTCGCCGTGGTGAGTGTGGCACCACCCACTGGTGAGCGGGACAAATGCTCAACCTTCCTCCCAGCTCCAGAGTTGGGAAGGAAGGTTGGGGATTGTTCGACACCTTTGTGGCCCAGGTGAAGACCTTTGGCTACCCAGGCAAAGGAAAGCCTGGGTGGAGAAGAGGATTGGACTCAGCTGCCTAAAGGCAGGTTGGATGCCTTTAGTGTGCACCCTTGCCCCAAGGGGCTTCGCCAACAAGGCCAGCCAAAATTGTAAAGCTCTATCCTCTGGCATATGCCTCCTTGTAGTAATGGAGTTATAAGATCCTTTTCTACCATTCTTTCAGGAGACAGGTGCGTCTTTGTATTGCTTGTTCAACTTGTCAAAAGCTGCCTTATAGGGAACCAGGAGCTTGGTCTGTCTAGCTCAGTATTGCCTGCCCCAGGAGTGGGTAGCTTGTGGCCCTCTAGAGATTTTGGGCTACAACTCAGATCATCTATTGCCATTGGCTAGGGCCGATGGAAGTTTAGGCCATACAGCTGGTAGCCAGCAAAAGGAAAGGAAACCCCAAGTAACACGTGAGGAAACGCCACAAGTTGCTCACTCCTGGTCTATGCTGATTGGCAGCAGCTAGCTCTCTGGTGTCTCAGCCCTGGCTCTTTACCAGCCCTACTGGTAGATGGCCAGTGTTGAACTGGGGGAAATCCTATATGCAAAGCTCTACCACTGAGCTATAGAACCCTCTTGCTACCCATCTGTACTGGGCAGCATAGTAAACACATGGATTGCAATTCAGGCCTCCTTAGGAAAAGATGACCAGTTGGCCTTTCTTTGTGGCCTCTCCAATAAATGTACAGTGGACAATACTCGGAGTGGGAGAAGGATGGAAATGGAAGTGAGATGGTTTGTTTCAAAATAGAGAAGCAACCCTGCTATCGTTTTCAAATAAAGCAGCAGCAGCCCTGAACCATATTCCATTTTGAAGAGATTTCCACATCCCTCTGAATTGAGTTTCATATTGTATCTTCTGGGGAATAATAAAGTCGTTTGGGGGGAGTACTCCTTCTTAAGACATTCTGGATGATTTCTATCACGTAAAAAGTCTTTGGAAGAGAGATTCAGGCAACCGGAGGGTTATTTTCAGCTGCCTTCCATGAGAAAATGTCAAGTGCTTCTGATGAAGTAACAAAACAGACTAATCCAGAGACCTTGTCATCTGAGATCTGGTCCACAATTGGGATTCATTGTATATGTACAGTATATACGTACAAGAGATTTTTGGCTACAGCATGTGTTCTTTATCGTAATTTATTCCACTGTTACATTTTCATAGGAGTAATACACCTCTCATTTGCTATGGGTCCCATTGATATTGCTTTATGATTCTTGGCTTTTGGGCAGTGGCGGGGGGCTTTCCTTTGTATCTGTCATTTTGTTTCCAATTAAGCCAGGCTCAGCTACGTTAACTGAAAAGAAGTGGAATGGGTTTAGGATTGCATTTCAAGCCCTGACTATGGAAAGGCAGATCTGGCTTCTCTTCCCCTCCTTCGACTCTTTTGAGAATCTGTTATTAATGGTTGTGTTCTGGCCACAGGAGAAGAGAAGACAGCATCCAGGAAGACAGGGGCAGCTTCGTCACTACACCCACAGCTGAACTGTCCAACCAGGAGGAAAGTCTTCTGGATAACTTCCTGGACTGGAGCTTGGATTCCTGCTCTGGTTATGAAGGAGATCAAGAAAGTGAAGGCGAGAAAGAAGGAGATGGTAAGCTACCCCACCCTGGCCTTTTTCCTTTGCTGCTGTAGCCATCGGTGATGCTGGGGTGTGTCTGTGGGCTGAACTTGTGCCACACAGTCAAACGTTAGAGCTGGAATACTTGGAGTTGATTGAATGCTTTCCCTCAAAAGCAACAAAATCTCCTAGAGGTAGTGTGATGAGGTGACAAGGGTTTAGCTTCGCTTTCTCCCTAACATGCTAGTTTTCTGCATGCAAGGAGGGTTTAGTGGGGTTTTGTTTAGGTTGGGGAACATTCAGACATGTGACCCTTCACCTGTAGCCTACACTGGTGCAGTCTAAGGCAGGGAGAGGGAACGTGTAACCCTCTATATCAGTGGTTCCCAATTAGCTAAGTACTGCAGACCCCTTGTTTTTCAAATGCCAAGCCCTCTACTTCTGAAAAAATTGTTCTCTCCATGGTAGTTACCTGTGCGAAGCAATTTTTTGGAGAAAATAAAGGGTAGACCCTAATAAGCAAAGGATTTTAGGTATACTAAAAAACAGACCATAAAATTTGTGGTGTTTGTGATATTACCATGCAAAAATGACAATGATTTAGTCAGGAATATAAAGACGAATTTAATTTTACTAACGTCTAGTTTACAATTGAACAAATTATGACATGTCTAGCAGCTACTAAACCTAAATGTGATGGGAGAAATCATGCCTCTTTTTGTCCCGAACAATCCCTTCCACATCTGGTTCAATATTTCCTACTTTTAATCTCAAATCTGGATCAACATCGAGCCAATTTCTATGCTTGTTCTTCATATAACAACAAAATGTCAAAAATGTTTGTTCACAAAGATATGTGGAACAAAAGGGAACAAGATGTTTTAAAGCTTTTTCACCTAGCTTCTTATATTCAGGAAAAACTTTCACCCAGAATTGGTCCAGTCTATATTCTTTGAAAAATGATTTATTTATCTATTTATTTATTACATTTTTATACCGCCCAATAGCCGTAGCTCTCTGGGCGGTTCACAAAAATTAAAACCATAATAAAACAACCAACAGGTTAAAAGCACAAATACAAAATACAGTATAAAAGCACAACCAGGATAAAACCACGCAGCAAAATTGATATAAGATTAAAATACAGAGTTAAAACAGTAAAATTTAAATTTAAGTTAAAATTAAGTGTTAAAATACTGAGTGAATAAAAAGGTCTTCAGCTGGCGACGAAAGGAGTACAGTGTAGGCGCCAGGTGGACCTCTCTGGGGAGCTCATTCCAATGATTTCAATGAACCATCACAAGTCATGTCAACGAGTGCATCTTGCTTGTTGTACATCACCACATTCAAAAGGATTCCTTATCCATGACTTTTCAGGATTAGGTGCAGGAAAGTAATCTCTGAAGCTAGTCACTAAATCACGCAGGTGCTCAGTGATGTTATATTTTACTTCTGGTAGGAATTCGTCCTCAGTGGACTCCAGAAATGAATGGTGAATATGTGAATGGTGCCACGGACCCCCTGGGTGGGTTATGCGGACCCTCTGGGGTCCACGGACCACCAATTGGGAACCACTGCTCTAGGTGACGTTAGAATGCAACTTCCGTTATCCCTCAGCAATTGTCTATGCTGGTTAGGGCTTTTTCGAAATCACAAATTCTTTCCATCACTCATGTAGAGAAATGTGTGAAATTTGTAAAAGATTATTCTTGGAAACAAACTGAAATGAAACCCTTACTCATCCCTATTTAAAACATGCTACAAATGTTAGTCTTGGTTTCAGTAGGCTTCATTCAACCACCTAATTGTATGGTTTTTCTACATAGTTACAGTTCCTTCTGGAGTTCTGGATGTAACTGTGGTGTGTATGGACCCTGAAGAGCACAACAGCTGCTGCTGCGAAGAGTCCAGCGATGAGGAGAGCATCAACGAAAAGGGGTCTATGTATAACTTAAAGAATGATGACCAGCCGGGGGGTGAGCGGATGTGGTTTGCATGCCACGCCCTGCAAAAATCTCCCAATGATGCCAGCTCTGGGTATTCCTCTGTCAACAGTGCCAGCCCTACTTCCACTATCAATTGCAACTTCGGCGCACCTGCCAAAGCTACCTCAGTGCAGCCTCCGGGCCCTGCCAAGAACAAAGGCCTATCACTGCTTCTTGACTCAGAATATTCTCCATGCTCTGCCTCTGTTAGATCTGGCAGAAGGCAAGCAAAACGGAAAAATGTGGCGGAGTCTAATGAAGAGGAGCGGATGAACTTGGGCTTCTTAAGTCTCTGATGGCCCAGTGCTGTTTACTTTAGTGCCCAGTGTCTCTGAAGCAGGGGGAGGTTTATTGTGCCTCTCTCTGGTGGGGGCGCTGTACAAGGTTGTAGGCTACATTCCATGTTGGGGCTCATGACTTGTGCAACTCGGGTCTCCCGTAATGTTTACTTGAGACCTTTCCCAAGGTTTCTGTCTTCTTCCCTACATTTCATCTCGTGGTGGTGTGCTTTGTGGCCAAACTCAGGCTTAAGGCACTAGCCGACATAATTGTGGTTTTACTTGTCCTCCACAACGTGGCTGTGTAAACTTGCTGTCGGGGGTAAGTGGCAGTGAACAAATAACACTATTGCCACGTCTTCCTCCTATTCTGTATTCTGTTGTGCCAAATGACATGGTCAAGCAATCTTGAACAGGGCTTCAGATTTAGCTCTACCCTAATCCCTTCCACCTCTGCTAGATTTGATCACCATCTTACAAAGGACTGAGCTAATACCTCCCCCACCCCAATTTTATGGGATCTTTGCCTCCTGTGAAGAATAGCAGGGATTGGGGGTGGGATGCAAAAGGCGTATCAAAAACTTACTAGTGGAGGAAAAAAACCAACCCTTGGCCACTTCGCCAAATGTAAGTAACACTCCCCTGAATGGTTTCCCCTTATCTTTGGGGCATTTCTCCCCCACTCCCAATGTCCTAAATAAAACTAGGCCAAATATTTCAGTTCAGCCTTAATCTTAAGTGTCTGGAGAGGGTGAATGCTAACACCGCCTTGTTAGTAGCTAGCTCCCCTGCCTGAGGCCATGGTTGTATTTGGTATGCCAGTTGAGATCTGCACTGCCTCTTCATTGCTTTTGTTACTCTTAAAAAGCATTACTGCAGTTTACTAAGGAATGCAATGTCTCTGTTTACCACTGTTTTTTTTTTTAAAAAAAAAAGGCTAGGTGCTATTTTTGCCTTTGTTTGCATATTAAGCCATGGTTGCCCATGAACCATTGGCAAATGGTGATCTGTGGAAAATGTGTTCTGTGCCAATTATGTGGTTGGATGTCATTCTTGATTAATTTTTTTTCATTTTTATTTGCCTTTTGGAATCCTCTTTTGATATTCTTCCTCCCTTCCCCCTTTCTTTGGTTTTACCTGCTCCTTTATGCATAAAAATATTGGCCCCAACTGTCTCAATGTTTTTAAGGCTCCGCCTCTGCTATAATTGCAGCTTGTATGGAAAAAGTTCTCACTACACAGAACTTTGATGATGGAAATTAAGATCATATATCTTAGTCACTGGACAGGCTAAACTATTTCTTTTTAAAGAAGGTAATGTCAATGACAGCTCATATTGGCTAGTGATTATGTTTTTTTTATAAAAACATTTTTTTATATCTATAAGCTGACTCCTGACTTTATTTGTGGATAAAGATTATCTGAGATGTTGACTTGAAGCATGTATATGTGGGGATTATTTTTGTTACCTTAACAGTTGCATGGGTACCTCAGTAGACATGGCTTTCTCATCACTGCCGCATTAGAGAAGAAGCTACATTTTGGGATGACATTCATCTGCAGCTTCTGGAAGCATAGTGGGTGAAAAACTAGAAGAAGTAAGGGCAAGTTAGAAAGAAAGCATCAATTCCACCTAACACCTGGCATTAAGGCTGGTCTGCTGCAAAGTGAAGTGCTGTCCTCCTGCATCATCCTTATTTGGGTTCAAAAGAGTGTTTTTGTGTTTTAGAGTTCAGATCCCACCTCTGCTTTGTACTTAGATTCTTGGATAAATTACTTTTTCATAACCTCACTAGTTTGTCTTCTGGGAAATGAATGTTTTGTGACGAGCCATGTCTGCCATTTTATGAATAGGCAACCTGTCCCACCCCCATGGCAGCCATTTTGTGAGAGCACCCATGAGATTCTCAACGTCTCAGATGTGCTCAACCCACCCCAAAAGGGTGGGGACTACTGCACAAAGGGCTGTTGCAAATATACTTTTCCTCTCACTGAAGACTGCAGTAGATGTGACACAGAAGATCAAATTTATCTGTTTCTATCTTTGGCCCTGAATAGGCGATATGCTTATAGAAGCTCTGAGATTTTTAGCAGGTAAGTGGGAGGGGTGGGGAACTCTTCCATGCATGCTGCAGTCTGCGTCAGAGCCAGCAGTTGCTGCTACTTTTTAGAGGGTGGGGGATGCTTGGGAGAGTTGATTTACTTTTGGTTTTTTATTTCTAAGAAAACACCTTGTAAACCGTCCTGGGATTAATTTTCAGCTAGGGCACTTGTAAATATATAAAATTATTATTCAACCCACAGCAAGGAAGGACTACATTTACTTCGCAAGCCGAACCTCCATGCTTTTACTTGTACCTACCTTCTGGAAAGAAGTGGGGGGGAAAGGCTGCAGATTCAAAGATGGGCCCTGTAATATCCCTGAAGGGTACAACCCTGAAACTTAAAAGACTTCAGGCTTGCAGGATCTGCTTTGTGATTTTGTAGAAGTTTGGGAGTCTCCAACGAGGGTGTAATGCAAAGGACTAAGAATTTGTTCTGAGTACCAGAGAACTGAATGGAACTTTTCGGGACTCTGTTCAGAAGAAACGCTAAACTACGGTGGAATCAGCATTTTGAGCAAAACATGGCTTAGTGTGTCACGTGAACCACGCCTAACTATGGTGGCTAACCATGGTTTAAACATTTTATGATTTATTACTGCATTTATATCCCACCTTTTTTTCCTCCAATGAACCCATGGCGGCATACATCCTCCTCTCCATTTTTTCCTCACAACAACCCTGTGAGGTTGGTTGGGCTGAGACTTTCTGAATGGCCCAAAGTCACCCAGTGGGTTTCCACGGCCATGTGGGGACTAGAGCCTGGATCTCCCGACTCCCAGTCCAACACCTTAGCCACTACACTACATTTGCTGCAAAAGGGTTAGCAGCCTAACCATGGCTTAGCGTGTTGTCTGAACAGGCCCAGTCTTCCTATACAAAAAAAAAACACCCATCAGTGGGTCTATTCTTCATTTTGGCAACATAACTATAATATTTTTGGGTTTAAAATGTCCTTTTTTATTCTGTTTTGTTTTAAATTGTTCATTGCCTTAGTGGCTTCTTAGAGGATAATTATTATAATATAATTAATACTAAATTAAGAGGGAGGGGCTTATTTTGTTGCTGCTCTTGTTTCAACCAGTGGGAGCCAACGATTCTTGCCTATGCAATGCGAATCATCCCCCTGCTTTAAAGTCCGCTGAGAGGGCTGCGATCCGAAGCGCGCTTCCCTGAGCGTAAACCCCGTTGAACAGAATGGGGCTTCCTCCAGAGTAAACATGCCTCGCCTAGGATTGCTCTGTGGGTGACGCCAATAACAGCCGAACATCTCAGGGCGTTTCTATTAGTAGTGACAATAGGGACTTCATGCCGCCAGGCAGTTCCGAGAGCGGTTCCTGCCCGGGCGGGGGTTCGAGCTGAGGGAAACAGAAAGCGCCTCATGGCGTCGTCGCCGCCGCCGCTGTCGCGCTTGGGCCCGTGAGGGACCAGGAGGACGCTTGAGTGTGGGGGGCGAGGGGGGCTTCTTTCTCTCCGGCCAGGCTGGGCTTAAGGCGGCATGAAGCGGTTCGGCGGAGGACGGAAGAGATCCCGGCTGGGAGCCGAAGAGGCCGCCGCCGCCACCACCACCTACACGCTGGCGAGCCCTGGCGCTGGGTGCGTACGAACGCGAGGAGGCCTCGGCTGCGAGGCTCGGTTGGGCCTAGAGGACGGAGCCGATTTCGGGCGCAGATTTAGGCAGGGGGGGAAAGTACTACAACTTCCAGCATGGGCATGCTGGGAGTTGTAGGATTCCCCCCCCCCCCGCTGCTTGTCTACACCTGCACAGGATTGAGGCCCTTCAGTCATGGCGAAAACGGCGAGTTGCTCCCTGGCACCTTCTTTAATGACCAGCACTTTCAATATGGCTCGAAGGCTGCAAAACCTAAGCACACCTGTCTTGAGAGTAAGCCCCATTGGATGCAATGGGGCTCCTCTGAGTAGGACTGCGTAGGACTGCACTGCCAGTGGGCTAGTCTCTCCATGAGACGCTGGACTCCTCGTCGTTTTTACTAAAGCGGAAGCCTCGTTGATCTCTGTGGGGTCGACCCCAGAGGAATGGGGTCGGGGTCAAAATGCCTCAGGCGAGGATTTGGGGCCGTGTCAAGCGGGGAAGGGAACTGGCACGGGGGAAGTGGGCCAGCTGGATCTGAAAGTGGCGTGTTGGTGGTGCAACATGGCGTCCTCGTTACCGTTATGTATTTTTGTTTTATTCTATCCCGTTTTTCTTATTTAAATAAGAGGCAGTGTGGTATAATGGATAAAGCAGTGGCGTTGGCAACTCAGTGCCACCCAGGTGTTTTGGATGAGAAGGCTCATAACCCCTGGCTATTGGGTTTGCTGGCTGGGGCTTAAGACCCAGGTTCAAATCCCCATTCAGCCATGAAGCTGACTGGGTGACCATGGGCCAGTCCCGCTTTCTCTCTATTATTATTATTATTTATTTATTTATTTATTTATTTATTTATTTATTTATTTATATAGCACCATCAATGTACATGGTGCTGTACAGAGTAAAACAGTAAATAGCAAGGCCCTGCCGCATAGGCTTACAATCTAATAAAATCATAGTAAAACAATAAGGAGGGGAAGAGAATGCCAACAGGCACAGGGTAGGGTAAGCAGGCACAGGGTAGGGTAAAACTAACAGTATAAAGTCCACACAACATCAAGTTTTAAAAGCTTTAGGAAAAAGAAAAGTTTTTAGTTGAGCTTTAAAAGCTGCGATTGAACTTGTAGTTCTCAAATGTTCTGGAAGAGCGTTCCAGGCGTAAGGGGCAGCAGAAGAAAATGGACGAAGCCGAGCAAGGGAAGTAGAGCGAGAAACATGGCATCAGAGGAGCGAAGAGCACGAGCGGGCAATAGTGTGAGATGAGAGAGGAGAGATAGGAAGGAGCTAGACAGTGAAAAGCTTTGAAGGTTAACAGGAGAAGTTTATATTGGATTCTGAAGTGAATTGGAAGCCAATGTTGATGTGGAGAGAATAGGGACTGGAGAATCATGTCTTTGAGCTATTTGGAGGAAAGGTGGGCTTTAAATGTAATAAGCAAAACAAGTCAGTAAAATAAGATGTATGCAGTTTTTTGTTGTTGTTTTACAAAATTAAAAGCATTTCAATAAATTCGACTTGGTTTCAAAATAAATGCAGCAAAGGACTACACTGATTGTAATTTTGAGAAGTAGCAGCAGCAGATATGTCATCCTGCTGTTTCGGCTATTTATTTACCTTTGGGTTTTTAGATTTGAAATGCTGTTATTATGAATCATTTTAATTTGTTTTGGGTAAAAGGCAGTTTATAAAAATAGGATGTTAAGATATAAAATCACAATAAAACCTTGAAAGGAACAGCTTATCAGTTCTGAAATTCTTAACAGTTTTATTGTTTTAAACTATTGTGCACCACTTTGATGGATTTTTAGCAAATAAGGTGGTATATAAATAATAATAAATAACAGTAGCATCAGTTAACATCAAAAGCAGAAGGGAACACAGATAAATATTTTGTTTGGTCTCAACACAGAGATGTATTTTCCAGATCTGTATTTAAGTGTTAAAAAAAATTAAAATAATGTGACTAGATTGCCATGATGAAACTGGTTACAAGAAGGGCCTTGAAATATGATGTGTTTTGCTCCACTGATAGTTGGACTGTCTGAAATTTGTCGGGTTAAACAGTTTGGGATGAGTTATTTAAAGGTCGGCTTGCTTTTGTATGGTCCTTCCGCACTTATTCAGGCCTTGCTCTGTGTGCTAACACCTTATTTATTTATGTGTGGTCCTTCCCCACTTATTCAGGCCTTGCTCTGTATGCTAACACCTTATTTATGCATGTTTAACTATGCATGTTTAGTTAGAAATAAGTCCTACATTTCCTGCATGTTGACTAGGGAATGCTGGGAGTTGTAGGTCTTCTTTCAGTCTAAACATGCACAGACTTGCACCCTTAATAGCATTTCTATACCACTGCATAACCAAAGTTATCTGGGTGGCATACATAGTTGTTGTAGTACCATACGAACAATGAAGATACAGTTACTGTATAAAGCACACCATAATCACTCTAAAGCAATACAATTAAACGCGAACAGGTCTTTAAACTTTTAAAATCCAAAACTTCAGAATCCATTAAAAGTCCCTGAAAAACCCGGGAGAATAAAAAGCCTTTGCTTTATACCAAAAGAATATGAAGTTGGGGCTAGACCAGCCTCTTTAGGGATACTCCCACCAGATCTCACTTGACAGTGGCACTCAGACAAGGGCCTCCTACAATGAGCTCATGATCCAGGAGGAAGATCTGGGAGGAAGCAGTCCTACAGGTCACCTTGTTTTGGAAAAAAGACAATAGTGTGCATGATAGAAGCGTATAACATAAGTGGGGTAGAGAGTATAGATAGGGATTTTTCTCCTCTCATATTTGAACTCGGAATTATCCAACGAAGTTGATTTGAGGGAACATTTCCTAGAACATAATTTGAAAACCACTACGCTCTGCTCCTGAAGTTTAGAAGCAGCAGCTGGTACAATTGCTTCTGTCCTAAGGGGAAAAGGATAGTCTAAACACACATCCCTGTTCAATATCAGCTACACCGATGGCCTGTTAGCTTCCAGACACGATCCATAGTGTTGTGCCTATGAACCTCCATTTGGGCTTGCTCTGGTTTAAACTCCCGCCCTCTGTCACCATTTTTTGTGATTGGCTAGGATTTATGGGAGTCATAGGGCAAAACACTTGGAAGTCCACAAATAGCCCTCTCCTGTCTTAGGGAGTGCCTACTTCTTCATAGCTCATGCTCTTAAACACTATGTACACTAACAAAATCAGTCCAGTTGCAGAGTTAGTTTGTGGACATTTTAAGTGTGTAAAGGACTTTGATTTTTTTTAAAAAAAATATGGTGGGTGACATTATAGCTCAAAGCATATCTTTCCCTTTTTTTCTATTTTGTCATAGCTGCTTCTATTTTCCTCCATTGTATTAAAGCAAATAATTTGGCCTGATGTTAATTGTATGGCGTCCCATCAAGATGTTCACTGATGCAGCTACCAAATTCACATTATTATTATTTTCTGTTTTGGCACTTACAGCTTTCTCTGTATGTTTCCCCCTCCTCTTCTCCATTACTTTTCCAGAATGGTCAATTTTTGTCCACAGTGCGGACAGAAGGTAGAGGCAGCGTTTAACTTCTGCCCCTCCTGTGGGGGCAGACTGCCTTTATTAGAAGAGGAGCCTATGCAGATCACTCCGACTCCTTCGCTGAAAGGTATGAATGTAGATGTCTGCAAAATGAGAAACGTTTCTTTATCTGAAGGCCAAACAGATGTAGTGGAAGCTTCCAACAGGCAACACAATTTAGCAGTGAGGAGTTAAAGTTCTGCAGCAGGGATTGTCTCCCAAACTCTAAAGTCCAGACTGAGCAAAAATCATATCCTCTATCAGCTTCACGCTTGTTATTCCTATGCAGTAATGTGCCCCTGGTTAAAAGTGCTTTTGCCAATCACCATTGATCAGGACTATTTCACTGTTTATGAAGTCAGTAACTGCAACATGAGCTCAAGCCTAAGTATGTTTACTCAAAAAGTATGTCTCACTGAATTATGTGGGATTTACTCCTAGGTAATTGTGTTTAGGACTGCAACCTCAGAAAGAGTCGTTTTGGTTAAACAGAGACTGAGGCCTTAGCTAGACTTAAGGTTTATCCCGGGATCGTCCCGGGGTCATGCTGTTCATGTAAATGGCACACAGGGAATCCTGGGAGCAGGCAGGGACGACCCCGGGACGATCCCGGGATAAACCTTAGGTCTAGCTAAGGCCTGAGAGTTGGAACCATTTACGAATCTTGGGTGGGAACTTGGGCTGTGTAAACAGGACAGCCTCTGGGCCATCCGTGAGTCACCTGGCTGCCTTGTTTGCAGGCAGGTAGGCCCATAGTGGTTGCACTGAGCTGTGGCTTCATGCCCAAATTCACCGTCTTAATTTTGCTGGCCCCATACCCAGACAAGACTGAGATGCTGTCAGTAGGTGATTCCGCTGACAGGATGGAGGGTGTTCTACCGGTTCTGGATGGGATTGCACTCACCCTGAAGGAGCAGGTTCATAGCTTGGGGGTTCTTTTAGACCCATCATTGTCACTTGAGGCTCAGGTGACCTCAGTGGCACGGAGTGCCTTCTACAAACTCCGGTTGGTGGCCCAGCTACGCCCCTATCTAGACAGGGATAACCTGGCTTCAGTTGTCCATGCTCTGGTAACCTCCAAGTTAGACTACTGCAATGCGCTCTACGTAGGGCTGCCTTTGAAGACCATTCGGAAGCTGCAGCACGTCCAAAATGCAGCGGCCAGATTGATTTCGGGAACCAGAAGGTTTGACCATATAACACCTGCTCTGGTCCGCTTGCACTGGCTGCCTGGATGTTTCCGAGCCCAATTCAAGGTGCTGGTTTTGACCTATAAAGCCTTACATGGCTTGGGACCACAATACCTGACGGAACGCCTCTCCCGACGTGAATATACCCGGTCACTATGTTCAGCATCTAAGGTCCTCCTCTGGGTGCCTACTCCGAGAGAGGCTCGGAGTGTGGCAACGAGGGATAGGGCCTTTTCGGTGGTGGCCCCCAGACTGTGGAATGATCTCCCTGACAAGGCTCGCCTGGCGCCAACGCTGCTATCTTTCCGGCGCCAGGTTAAGACTTTCCTCTTTGCCTGGGCATATGGCGGCACATTCTAATTGCCCACATGTTTAGTTTTTAAATCGGTTTTTAATGTTTTATGTGTGTATGTTTTGTGTTTTAGAGTTTTAAATTTTGTACACTTGTTTTTACCTCAATTTTAGAATTTCTGTAAACCGCCCAGAGAGCCCTGGCTATGGGAGCGGTATATAAGTTTAATAAATAAATAAATAAATAAATGTATGCATGGTGGGGTGGGGCTGGCATAACTAAGGCAGTGCCGCTGGCAAGTTTGGGTGTGCTGTCCAGGGTTTGCTCAGCACTGCTGCCAGACCGCCAACCTCACCTCCACACCCCTCCGTCTGCATTGCAGGCAAATAGTCGGCCCACCCATTTGTGGTGGTTATGGCTCGGCACCATCACTGAGTGGAGTTCAGGCTGCACACCTGCACTCACCAGTGCCACCATCTTATTTATGCCAGGCCACAGCCCTAATCTGCACATTAAGTGTGGGGCCGCCATAATGAAGATAGCAGCTTGCTCTTCAGAACTTCATTCACCACTGCTTGCCAAGCTACCTGCTCCCCTTCATTCCCTGCTGGCTGCCGCTGTGGATGGGCAGGTAGTCGGCCAGCTGTTGGTCTGTAGCACTGGTAGCCCAGCCATAGAGATGTGCCCTGCTGGGGTCACTGGGCCGGCGTGTTCCACATGATCTGCCTGTAAACGCCTTTGTCATTCTGTCTTGCTCAGCATTAAACCAGGAAAGCCAGGATCCGCTGCAAAGATCTCCTGCAAAGAAAAAGGTGGAAATAATTTCGCCAAGCAAAGAAAAAGCGGTTGTTTCATTTAAACAAGACCCTGCACAGAATTCAGCAGCTACCATATCCTCAAAGGCAAAAGGTGAGGATTTGTGGGTAAGAGTAGCATTGCAGGCAGTACTTGCCTGCTCATGACTGCTTGTGGTTGGTTCACCACTTATGGAATTCCTAAACAGACGCCTAAAATTTGTCTTCTCTTTCTGCACTCCATGTTTAAAGCCCAAAGACTAACACTAACAATTTTTGAGTGGCTTGTCCTTAACACTAGCTTTCTTAGCCTGCACTTAACAGTGTCTTGTCCCCATCTCTGCTCTGCTTGCACTCTTTTCATTTCTTTTTTTAAAAAAAAATCACATCTTTTTATTTATTTATTTATTTATTTATTTATTTATTACATTTTTTATTTTATTATTGAAACAACAAAACACAAATCAAAATCACTTAATACAAAAACATTATAATACCTTACTATCATATACTATCAAAAAATCACATCTTTATCCTACTCTTCCTCCAAAGAACTCAGGGCATTGTGTGTGGGGTTCTTAATAGCCTCATGACAGCCTTGCGAGCGGCATTCGACTGAGACGGTGAGTGGCTGAAGGGCGCACCCTGAGCTTCATAACTGAGCAGGGATTTGAAACCAGTTCCAGTCCAGCACTATTGCAGCTCAAAAAGACAGATATTAGCCTTGCCTTTTGTGCTAGCAGTGTACTTATGCTAGGGCAGGCATATTGTTATTAGCATTAACATTTATATAACCCTTTAAGCTAGCGTTCAAAACACTCCCTATACATTGCCTTTTTATAATCACTACAACAACCCTATAAGTTAGATGACTGTTGTTATGCCCATATTTTAGATAGGAGGCTTACAGAGGTTTGCCTAAGGCTACCTGGTGAGTTCTTGGCAGAGATGAGATTCAAACCGGGCTGAATTTCCTGAATTGTACTCAGTCATTGCCACTATAGTATTCCAGCTACTTTCATGTGGACTAATGGTTGGACAAGGAGGGAAGGATATTGTTGCATCTAAACAGCAACAATAACTGAACATTTCTGCTACAGGAAGTATCTTTTAATGAGGAATGTTCTTTTCAGGGACTTCCCTCTTGGAAGTACAGGCGGTACAGGCTTCAATGTGCACTGGGACAGCAGCAAGGATATAGTGATATTGTAGTTGGTGCTTGAGCGATGGATGGGAGACTCAGCAACACCAGAGCTTCGGTTCTTTTCAGGAGGCCTTAAGACTTAATTTGAGCTAGCAGTTTTTGTTGATCAGAGCAGGAATGTTAATACAGTTTCCATTTTAGTCTATTGTTGGGGGCAGGGAGAGAGAAGCATGGCTGCCTGCCCTGAATCGCATAATGTAGAAGTCTACAAATAACCAATATTTGTGTCTCCCTTGTAAAGCAAAGCCTAGTCCCCGATCTCCCAAGAAGGACAGGATTGCCTCTGTGAGACCTCTCCCAGAGGGTGAGATCCTGACAGACCTGAACAACCAGCAGTGGATTCTTAGAAAACTTCTGAGCCAGAGTGACCATGGGCTGATATATGAAGGTATAAGATGTGCTCACGTGATGACTTATTGGGGAGAGAATATAGCCTCCTATTCTGTGCCCCACTTTCTGAGGGAGAAGCTGCCTTTAAGTTAAAAATTATACCTACAGATGACTCGTACAATTTTTGTGGACTTATTACCGTATTTCTTCGATTGTAAGACGCCATCGATTGTAAGACGCACACTAATTTCAGTACCACCAGCAGAAAAAAAAACCCTAAGACATGCCTGCGATTCTAAGACGCACCCCGTTTTTAAAGATGTTTATATGGGGGGAAAGTGCGTCTTAGAATTGAAGAAATACGGTATTTCAAACATGTTGTGTTGTTAAAGCATTTACATCCTGCTTTTACATTTAAAATAAAATTAACCTCTCAATAAAATATTACTAAAACCAAAAAATAATGGGCTGTTCATGCAACACACTAAGGCATGGTTAGTGACGCTAACCCTTTTGCAGCAAGTGGTTAGTGAGCATGGTTAGACTATGGTTATGTGGCCACCATAGTCAGGAAAAATGCAGTTCACATGACACACTAAGCCAAACGTGGTTAGCTCAAAGTGCTTAATCATCAGGGCTTAGCAGATTGTCTGAACAGGGCCATTGTAAATACATACTTGGATATAAAATAAATCAAGCACATCAGAAGCAAAAAATAAATAAATAGGAGTGGCATCAGACACTGGCCATACTCATACATCACAGGAAGCTAAACCATCCGACTTAATAAGCCAGTATATGCATGAGTGGCATGATGCACTTCTATGCAACTACCTTCCTTTGCCCGTTGCACAAGCGGAGAAACAAGCCAATGAGCTAGACTTAACCATAGCTTCCTATTGCATGTGAACCAGGAAGTATGGTTAATCCCAAACAAGCCAGGATTCGTACATCAACTTCACATAATGGTTTAAAACCAGGAATTTTGGCTTCCTGTGATGTTTGAACGCAGCCAGTAAAAAAAAAAAAAAGAAGTAAAACAGATAAAAAGCCTCCCCTTAGCAAATAAAAAACCAGTATCCCGTTTATAAGAACATCTTAACCTTTAACACTTAAAACTTAGTGGACACCTAGGGCGGGTGTTTTTATAAACGAGATTCCATAAACAAGGAATCAATATGTAAAGGGCTCTCTCCCACCGCCACGCAGCTAACCTCTAATGACAAAGTCACCTGGAGAAGGGCCAGTGTAGGTTCATATGGGAGTCTTTATCCCACCCTTGTCTTACTGTGTTCTGTTTTAGCTCAGCGAGTTGTGTTTCCCCCCCAACTATTCTGAGCTGTGCTGCTGACATCATGTGTGCCTAGTCTGTGCCAACAGTTTCCTACCATCTCTGTGGTTATAATAGATCATCCTATTGCAACCTGGTGCCCTCCAGATGTATTGCCCTATAATTCCCAGCATCCCCCAGCCAGCTGTAGTCCAACACATCTGGAGGACACCAAATCTGCAATAGACCAAATGAGATGTCATATCTAAAGAGTGCTAGATGTCAAGGACTTCATCATCCAAACTTGCTGCTCTTTCAGCATATTATGCAGATATTTTTTTCTGTTCCCTAGTGTTTCGCTAGGGATGTGATCCTGGCTTAGCTTCTTGGTTTGTTAACTGACGTTAAACCAGAATTCCCAGGATCTTTGCACCAGCGCTGATGTGCAACTGGGGGAGGGAAGGAGTGCTCAGTTCCATCACTGTAGTTTATGAAGCATAGACTGATCATCTGAACAGGGCCATAGTACTTGGAGTGCATTGTGACACTAGACCACAATGCCTATATACTCTAGAGGTGGAGTCTGTTTGCTAACAAACAAACAGAAACCTTGTAGCTCTAAAATAGTCTGGGACTTGACACGCAGAAAGCTTCAGGGACAGTATTTCCAGTATGTCAAAGTGAGAGACTGGAATTACTGGAGCACTGTTGAGCCTTCTTCAGTCCTGTATATAAAAGCAATGAAATGCACATCTCCTGTGTTAACTAACTATAACCTTCATTTATTTCATCCTTTCACAGCAAAGTCAGCATCTGGAACCTGCCCTCAAAAGCAGAGATGCTCCCTCAAACTTGTGAGTTCAGATCTCTGTGTTAGGTGTAATGTAGAACCGGAATCTGGGCTTGACCAGACATAGGTCAAAGGCAAACATAGCAAGAGGACGTAGAACTTACCCCTCCCAGAGGGTTCCAGTAATCAGTGACACATGAGAGGACTCTAACAATAAGATCACACACAGAGAGACAGAGGAAGCAGGACAGAGTGAGGAAGGCAGAGGGCAAGAGTAACTCCACCATCCTTTGAGGAGCATGCAAACCATAAGCAGCCTATTTTGTGTGTACTACAAAGATCTTTTGACTTCTAGATAGTCAATGACGCTATGACTTGCAGTTTGCCAGGCACTAGGCTTGAAACAAGGGAGAACAGAGTCAATGACTGAAGTGGGAAACCTTTTCAGTACAAGGGCTCAGGTTGTACATCTTTTCAGTTATAAAGAGTTGGGTGGGCTCTGTTGATTCTGTGCTGTGTTCAAACAACAAAGACTTGCTGTCTGCACCTTGAACCAAATAAAACACAGAGCCAGTGTGGTGTAGTGGCTAAAGTGTTGAACTGGGAGTCGGGAGATCCGGGTTCTAGTCCCCACTCGGCCATGGAAACCCACTGGGTGACTTTGGGCCAGTCACAGACTCTCAGCCCAACCTACCTCACAGGGTTGTTGTTGTGAGGATAAAATGGAGAGGAGGAGGATTATATATGCTGCCTTGGGTTACTTGTAGGAAAAAGGCGGGATATAAATGCAATAAATAATAAAATGATAATAACTCCAAACTTATAAGAAATGGTGTTGCGTTCCACTCAGCCACAGCAGCTTTCTTGGAATATCTTACAACAATAGAAGTTATCACCAGGCTGACATACATCCCTGTTTCCTTTTTTGAAAGATACACCCTAAACAAAATTCTAAATTGCCATCTAATTTCCCCCTATAAAAAGTTCTTTGTAATCCAGACCATCATTAATTAATTAATTAATTAATTGTTTTTATATTCTGCCTTTTTTCCTCCAAGGAATAGGTGGTCCTTACATGCAAGTTTGTAGGATACTAACTGTGCTGGCTGTTAGTTATGAATTGTAGGGAAAGCATTCCTAGCGTCATTCTAGCCTTACATCCTACATATGCTTTGTGTCGCTGAAGACATTTCTCTCCGATATCTTGTTTTTTTCTATCCGTGAAACAGGGATGGAAGTCCTCGCTTGCCTTTGAAAAGACTACTGAGTCTTAGAGAAGTTATAAGTGAAGATGACAATTTTCTTGTCAGAATCAAAGTGAGAGCAGCAGTGATGGTGAGGCAGTGAAAAGTATATTGGTGCCACCTTCTCTTTTCCTTTTTTTCCCAGGATGCCAAAGATGGAAGGGTCTTCAATGAGCAGAACTTCTTGCAGCGCGCTGCAAAGAAAGCCACAGGCAAGACTTCCCTGGAGTAATTAGGGTGACAGATTTGTGTGTCTCTGCTTTTGGCCCGGTGATATTTTCAGCCAGTAAACATTTGTACTGTAGTGATTAATGTGGAGAGCCGGGTAGCTGAGCCATCCCAGGAGATATTCTGCTGCACTTACCCCTCACACGCTGTCATGAGACCTCGTCTTACAATACCTTAAGCTCCACCTGGGAACGCAAGAGTAGTTTTTCATGTAGAAATTGACAGGACAGTTTATTTCTGGCTCATGTCAGTTTCACATTTGTTCATTCATACCTTTGTTACATCCTGTTTCTGCCTTAATCTGTGTTTTGTTTTCAATCCACACAAAAATGGATATTTAAATATACATTTGTTTTCTCACAAAAACATGCATTTCAAAATACATTTTCTCCTAAGATATGCCTTTTATATACATTTGGTGGTGGTGGGGTGAGCTGAAAACTGCATTGCAAAATTCAGGCAAGAGCAAAATCTGGAAGGATAACGGTGTTCTGTTTCACACATTAGTCCAGGAGGGGCAGCTCAGGCTGGTTCGCTTCGAAATGTGGACCAAAACAAATCTTTGAGGACCCCTTTTCCCACCTAAGACTTAGTGGAAAAGGTGCCATGTGCCTCCACCCATTCTTGACCATCTTTCTCTGTTAAAGAGACAGGACTCCAGTCACCGGTTCTTTTGGCTGTGCAGAGGCGCTTCTGCTCTGGGGTAGATTCCTTTGTTCCTGTTTCTTTTATTCTTGGAGGAAAATTCTGAGAGTGCCTTGGACTGCAAGAAGATCAAACCAGTCCATACTCCAGGAAATAAAGCCAGACTGCTCACTTGAGGGAATGGTACTAAAGGCAAAACTGAAGTACTTTGGCCACATAACGAGAAGACAGGATACCCTGGAGAAGAGGCTGATGCTAGGGAAAGTGGAAGGCAAAAGGAAGAGGGGCCGACCGAGGGCAAGATGGATGGATGATATTCTGGAGGTGACAGACTTGACCTTGGGGGAGCTAGGGGTGACGACGGCCGACAGAAAGCTCTGGCGTAGGCTGGTCCATGAAGTCACGAAGAGTCGGAAACGACTGAACGAATAAACAACAACAACAAACATATTTATACTGCCCATCAGCCTAGGCTCTCTGCCCGGAGAGATGTTTTAGTTTACAACTAAAACCATGATCTAACAGTCCAAATTAAAACTTTAAAAATCACATAAAACCAGAAGAGGTATGTGTGAATTAACCCCTCCTCCCTTTCCCATTACAACTGTGGGGGAGAAGAATTTTCCTATGCCATCTCTAGGCTGGCATAGGGGAGGCCTTTGACCTGTCTCCAAGACAGCCCACTTTAGGCTTTAGCCTTCGTATCAGTAGTGCTAGCTTTCTGCCTATGAAGCTCTCTGCAGGTGCAACAGAAGTCTCCGCTATGATAAGTGCTTTCAGACAGTGGAGGCTTTCTGTCTCCTCAGCCCTGAGATCTGGTTTTGAAAATGTCTTAAGCCAGTTTGGCGTAGTGGCTAAAGTGCTGGACTGGGAGTCGGGAGATCTGGGTTCTAGTCCCCACTCGGTCATGGAAACCCACTGGGTGACTTTGGGCCAGTCACAGACTCTCAACCCAACCCACCTCACAGGAGCGGAGCGGAGGAGGATTATGTACTCTGCCTTGGGTTCCTTGGAGGAAAAAAGGTGGGATGATGATGATGATGATGATGATTCAAGCGTTCTGAACCTGAATAGAGCAAATGCATTAGGAGAAGGAACATTTCAGCCCCACCCTTCTCCCTTGCTGCGTTTGTCGTCCTCAACTAGTAGAGGGCTACAGTCTGAAGAGGAGAGACTCTTGTATCCATGGAGGCTCTGCACGCAAGCCTGAATGCTGGAAAATCTGTGTCCTGGCTCTCATGGAAAGCCTCCATGGATAGAGAAGTTTTCTCAAGCTGTTGCCTTCCACAAGTTGGGGCAACAAACATGACGAGGGCAAGGGTCAGAGTGCTCCTTTTCATATGCTCCTGCTATTCAGGGTCCAAATGCCTGAATACGGCTTTAATTACAAAATTTTATGTCCAGGAATTGGTCCTGTCCACAAGGAGTAAAGAGCTTTCTTTCTAGAAATGCCAACTTTTATGTTTTTAATTCCTGGTGACATGATTTCCTAAGCATTACCCTATTTTTTATCACTAGTAAAAGACCTCTGGAGTTGAATCTTCTGCATCTACCTGTGCTTAAACTCTGTTGTGCTGTATGCTACTGGTAAAGTGTTATTTCATTTTTTAGGACAAATGGAGTCACCACCAAATATCAAAAGGGCAAACAGAAATATATGAGTGATCGTTTTAGCGGTGGCAAATGATTACTATCTATTATTTTATGATTTTTGAACATCAACAGAATGTATGAGAGTGGAAGTTTAGGACATTGTAAAAGGGGGAAAAAACCCATAACCTTGCAGTCCTCATACCTACATACAAAGATTTGATGTGGAGAGAAAAAAGGCTTCATATTGGGAGTTGGCTGGGTTTAATTCCGTTTTCTCAAACTTCGTGCAAGTCTCACTTTTCACATTTCGTTTCCTCTTGCAGTGGAGAAATGGAAGAAACTGCATTCAGTACCATTGCTGGGAATCCCTGATTGCATTGGTTTTGGTCTCCATGATGGTAGCTACAGGTGAGGCAGCGTTGACTAGGGAGTTCCTGTGTACCATCTCCCCTTTTACTGCCCACATCCCTCTTTTGTCCAGTGCCTTCATCTCTCAACCCCCAGTCTTGCACTCACTTCATTGTCTTCCTTTGTCATCGCTTAACTTTTCTTCTCCTACCCCCAATCGGCTTCCTTTCGAACTGGCTGGAGCCTCAATCCTTCCCTTCCAGTGCTCTGACCTTTCTTATTGCCTAATCTGTAATTTTTCTTCATCCACCTACTATTTTATTTCCAGAAGGGCAAAACACCTATTGATTTTAATGGATCTGGATTGCCCCGTGAAGCCCTGTTTCTGTCCTTAGCCTTTCCTTGTTGCTGCACCTTCTCTTTTTGTACGCTTCCACTTCTTGCCTTTGGGCAATGCTTAATTTTGTACATTCTAACTCGGAGAGGGAGGTCATCTAGCCCTGGAAGGCCACGACCATAACGCTGCAGTAAAGTCATCTGGAATAAACGACGTGCCTCCCATTTCATAACCTAATTACTTGTAGCTCTTCTGTCAGCTATCACTGAAGCTGAAGAGGAATTAACTTATGCATTGACGGAGGCCTGGGGGCTTAAATTCATATGGAAGTGGGTGGAAACCTTTAACAGAATGCACAATTCATGTACAGCATTATTTCCTTTGACTGGCAGGTTCCTGGTCTTCTCTGATTTGGGTCGCTCCCTTCAATCAATCCTGGATGACTGTGCAAACAAGATGACGGAGAAAGCTGCCTTGCAGTTTGCAATCAGAATGGTATGGGATGCCAAAAAGGAAGGGGAACGGTGGAAGAGGGTTTCTCCAAAACCTCTATTGCTGACCTTCATCCAGCTGTAAAATGGAGGCTTTTGCCACTGGCCCAGGGGGTCTCAGCGTTTGCCCTACTGCTGAAACCAGGGTGACTTAAGCACCAGTTCCATCCCTTCTGTCCTCCATAAAGAGCTGTGCTTGTCAGGGCAATTTGCAGTGTAGAAGCAGCTGCCAGCTGAACATTGCATGCGGTTGTGTTGTCATGTTAAGTTTGATCCTCAGACCGGACTTCCAAGGAAGCAGGATAGGAATACACTGCTGTGCCATGCCTGAGTTTCTTTGCGCATTAGGACTTGGGTGGCCATCCCTGATCCTGGAAGAGCTGCCCAATTAGAGCAATTAGCTCATTGTCAGTCGATTTGAGGTGTACAGACTTGTTCAAACGGGAGAAGAGTGGCTTATCGGATTGGTCTAGTAATTGGATGTTTCAAATGCGCATCTTGGATTGGATGGCAATTTCCTTGCACCCGCCCCCTGCTGAGAATATTCTGGGGCAAGCGGCCATGGGTCAGTGACCCTGAGAAATGTAGGCATTCCCATGGGTAATGTTTCGCCTCTGCCTTAATCTTTGCTTTTAGCTGGATGTGCTGGAGTACCTCCATGAGAATGAGTATGCGCATGGGGACATCACTGCCGAAAACATATATGTGGATCCGGCTGATCTTACTGCGGTAAGAAATGGAGTAGGGGCAGATGCTGCTGCAGTGTGTTCCTGTAGCGTAGGAGAACATTATTATCTTTTCTAGTGAGTTTCCCCAAGTGTAGACATAAGAGACTGAGATTGGGTTCAGACGTCACGCTAACCCACAATGGGTTAAGTAAACCACAATAGTCTATTTAACCCATGTTGGCTTAGTGTGTTGTCTGTGATCTCTTTTCCCAAATACAGTGGATTATTTCCCCCAAATAAGCCACTCTGGGAACCCACGGTCTGCAGTAAGACTTTTTTTTTTTTTTACCTATGATGGGAGATCACCTGTAGAGCCGCTTGGCAAGAGCAGCCAAGGAACATTGCCACTGCTCTGCTCCTCCCAAGCAGTCTCTGAACAGCCTTGTTCTCCTGCCACATTCAGTTGTGTCTCCAATTCCAAATAAGTCCCCCTCTCCCCCCCCCCCCCCCGCGCATATCTAAGATGGTTTCACGTGGGGATAAAGCCTCACTTTTCCATTTGTCCAGCAGTGTAATGCAGTGGTCGCCCACAAGGGAAACCTGTACATTAAATTTCGTCCCATTCCTGCAACCGTTCAATGAGTTGGAGCCCCCATTTTTGATGCAGTGTTAACATCCCTCCGTTCCAGTCAGGCCACCCCTCAATTCAACAGAGGAAGAGGTGGGAAGGGAAGCAAACCTTTCGTTTCATGCCTGGATAAATCCTCACTTTTCCATGAAAATGCAAAGCAGTGCATTTATCCAGGAGTAAAGCATGTGGGGACTCCTCATAAGGGGAACCTTAAATTTCTTTCTATTTCTGCAAACTTTCAAGGAGTTAGAGCCCCCTCCCCTGTTGCACACAGGCAGAGAAAGGAGACCCAGCAAAGGCTTGAAGGTCTGCAAAGGAAGCTGGGAGAAGATAAAATACTCTGTGTAGCTTATTTGCCTGTCTGTTTGTCGGAGCACAGCAGGCTATTTGCAAAATACGGTATTGTGCATAGCTTATAAGCCGCCATGGGTTAACGTGATGTGTGAACAGGCCCTGCAAGTCCGTCTCTCTCACTGAGGATAACCAGTTGTTTCTGCCCAAAGCATGTCTTTCTTTCCCTCTCCTGTCAGCAGACACTGCCTGTTTGCTGAAAGGTGCTTGTCGGAGAGAAGGAAGAAACAAGCTGTCTTTACACTCTTACTGCTTAGCAAGGAAGGGGTTACTGGAGGGAGAGGTTGCTGCAACTGCACCTGCTGCCTAAACCTTTTCTGACCGTAGCGCCTTCCAGGGCGTTGCGGAGATACGGATTGAGGTTTCAGGGCACAGGATAATAACTAAGGATACTGGATCACTAGATTAAAAGGTGCCTTGCAGACCAGACCAGGCTGGTAGCTCTTCATCTTTTTCTTGTTGGGTCATTGTAGCAACCTGACCTTCACTGCCTCACTCTCCACTCAGGTCACCCTGGCAAATTACTGCTTTGCCTTCCGATACAGCCCTGGGGGAAAACATGTGTCTCAACGTGAGGGCAGCAGGACTCCTCATGAGGGCACCTTAGAGTTCATCAGCCTGGATAGCCACAAAGGAGCCGGTGAGATTTCATGCCATGAGAATAGGTTGTGTATGTGGTGCAAGTCATTATTTTGACCTCTGTCGTCTTTCCTCTGTGCCCTAAATGATGCTGTCTATCCAGGAGCTGACTCCTCCCTGGCCTGCTTTCTAAGCCAAGTCCACACTTCTTACTAGGGCTGCAATCTCTAATTTGTACAGTAATCAGTTAAAGCTTTCACTGACTAATCACTACGAACCATTATTAATTTGGAAAGGCTGCAAGTGAAAGGCACATTAATTTTTTTTAAAGCTATTATAGTCCTGTTAGTTAAACTGTGACTTGTCTTACCTTTCCTTTAGTATCGCAGAAAATTGAGATATTGATAATATGCAGATAAATCAAGTGCTTTGCTTTCAAGTACAACCAATCAATTTTTTTTACACTAAATCCACATAGTGGAGGTTATAGAGAGAATTGTTTTTGGCTGCTTTACACTTATGAGACAGTGAAACTGACTATCTTTTGGAAGTGCTACTTTATTAATTGTCTGGACACTTTAGGGCACATCAAAACTGAAATAAACAGTGGAAAATTGAGGTATGTTTTAAGGCGGCAACTTGCCCTGTGAGCGAGTATGCTTTATGTGAGTTGCTGTGACCAATAAAGTTGTACCCTGTCTCCATTTCCCCTGTGAGTGTAGTTCTTGAACTCTGCTCTTGATGTTTCTTACCTGGATGTGTTTTCTTTTCCTGCGCTATCAGCCCCATCCCGTCGAAGTGATCTCGAATCCTTGGGTTACTGTCTAGTGAAGTGGCTGTGTGGTTTCCTTCCCTGGTCTGATGAGGTGACAAATCCCTCTGCGGTCATGCAGAGCAAGGAGAGGTTTGTGTGGTGCATGGGAGAAGCCCTTGTTTTTAAATGCTGCTTCTCATAAATTAGAAACGGAAACTGCTCATAGATCTGAAAATGATGTTATGGTATTCAAACCATTATCAGTAAAGGTTTCCTTCGGCAGGTTGCAACAGCTATCAGTGGCTACTAGTTCTGATGGTTATGTGCTACCTCCAGTATCTGAGGCAGTAAGCCTGTGTGCACCAGTTCCTGGGGAACATGGGTGGAAGGGTGCTGTTGCACCAACTCCTGGTTCGTTGGTCCCCGTTCAACAGCTAATTGGCCACTGTGTGAACAGAGTGCTGGACCAGATGGGCCCTTGGTCTGATCCAGCAGGGCTCTTCTTAGGTTCTTAATACTGCCCATTGTCATGTAGGCACTCAAGATAGTGGGTTCTGGTTCAGCTTCCTTACTGGTTCAGTGCTCCCCTACTTTTCAGTCCAGAAGTGGCTGGAGAGCACATCTCGCACCCTACAACTACCATGAAGTGCCGTCATTTTCTAGACTGGCAAAATAGCTGCTAGGATCGGGACAACACCAGAAAGATGTCTAGTAACAGATTGCTTGGAAATGATTGCAGCACTGTTGTCCGGAGCAAATATCACACTTGTGCAACAGATAAGACAGCCTGGCTAGCATATATGCCCTTTGGGCATCCACCTTGCTTCCAGGGAGCCGAGCTAGAACCAATGGGTGGAAATGCCAGGAAAGGAGATTTCTGCTAAACGTTAGAGACACTTCCTAACAGGAAGAGCTGTTCAACAATGGGGAAAAACTGGTGGTGGGCTTTCCTTCATTGGAGAGATTTAAGCAGAGGCTGGATGGCCATCTGTTAAGGATGCTGTAGCTGCATCCTGCATTGCAGAACCTGACTGAGCGGAGGTTTGGACTAGATGTTCTTTGAGATTCCTTCTGAACATATGATTCTGTTATTTCCTATGGAATAAAAATGTCAGTGCAAAATTCTCAGCTCAGTCTTATTGGGGTCATCTGTTTGTCACTGTCATTGTAGGTACAAAGCAGATGTCATCAAGCATCCAAGGTTGTCTTTTGGCTGGAGAACAATTCCAGGTACAGATGTGTTTGTTTTTGCTTTCATTTGGGGTTTCTGTATGGCATGAGTGGGGTTAACTCATTTTAATCCTTGCAGCAACTCTGAGAAGTAGGTTTGACTGAGAAATAGTAACTTGCCCACGACTGGGTATTTGAACCTAGGTTTCCTGCGTCCCAGTCCAACACTGAAGACCAATCATCCCCAACCTAGTGCCCTCCAAATGTATTTGGCTACAAGTCCCATCATTCCCAGCCAGTCTAGCTAATGATGGGAGTTGCTGTCCAACACATCTGGAGGGCACCAGGTTGGGGAAGATTGGGTTAGCCACTATGCAATACTAGATATTTTGTACCTGAAACTCAAGCTCTTGAGATTTCAGACTTGCTTTTTGTGCATCAACAAATCCGAGAGTTGTCCAGGTGAATTGTTCTCATTTCCCATTGTCTAGAATGATTGAATCTCAATTACTACACGCATAATCACTCTGTTATTTATAAGTTGGTCCCCACCTTCACCATTTCTTTCTGCAACCGCTGCTTGGCCATCAAAACTCTCCTAAACATGGCTTGCTGTAGTCAATGTCATATTTTTAAACTCCTTACACATAGCAAATAGGCAGTGTCTCAGACCTCTCATTGAGACAGATCAGCAGGTGCTTTCTCTGTGAGACAAAATCTTCCATGTATGAGCTGACAAAGAGAATAATGAGTCGAGCGAGCTGTTCTGCTCTGACTGGTTAAGATTCTGAAAGCTTTAACTCCATGGAAAGGCCACCTGCTGGCTAGGACCAGTGCTGGAGTCGAATGTCTTTGCACACAGAAATAGGCAGTGTGATAGACGCCAGCACCAAGTCTTGTACTGCTGCCCTGTTCTTTCCCTCGACTCTTCCTGATGTCACAGACCCTGCAATGTAGTACATTGGTTTGTGTGGCGTCGTGCTCTGGTGGGCAAATCCTGAGGCTGGGACCAGAGGACTCGACCTGTCTTTCCAGCTCTGCTAATGTGGGTCCATGTGAGCCCCAATCCTTTAGATCGTCTACTGTAGCTCTGCTCTGTGTTCCCATGCCGTTGGAAGTATGGTGGGTGGGCAAAAGGAACAGGGCCTCATCTGTGGTGGCCCTGAGACACTGGAGCATTCTGCCTGACAAAGTTTGTGGCCCTGTGGTATTTTGATGGGCAGGTTACACTTCATTTTCCCCAGCAGGCATTTTTAAGTGCTCCCTTTTGAAATATAGGGGGTGGGTGGGGGAGGTTTACTGCTGATGTGTTCATTCTGTTTTGAATTGTACAGTAATTTTAGTTTTATTATAATTTGATCTTTTATTTGTTTGTTTGTTTTAAAAATCCTTTGGTATAATTGTTAGCTGCCTTGAATGATTTTTATATAGGAAGACAGGTTAAAAATGTTATAAATAGATAAATAAGGAATACATTCAGGTTCCCCTGCTTGGTTTTCCTGTGATCTCAGTGGGGTCAGTGCTTGGTCTCTGTGAACTGTTATGAGCACACAGCCAAGCTGAGTTAGAGAAATGGGACACTTTCCATCCAGGTCAGCAATTTGGGGAGGTTGGAATGCCAGAGGGCCTGCCTTGTAGGAGCCAACCATGCCTTACTGACATCCATAATAACATCCCTTCTAGAAGCCCTGCAGAGCTACCTGCTACAAGTGATGCCCCTGGAATATGAAGAGAGACCAGACTATGAAGAGCTACGAACAGTCCTGAGGAAGCCTCTCGAGATTATGAAATCGTCTGCCTATGACTCAGTAGACCTCAAGGTGGCACCCTAGGTAAGGTTCTGAGACTGGCTGCATTCTCTGCAGCCTCCGCCCCTCTCAGTTCAGGAAATACAGGCCTTAGCTAGGGATGGAGGTGGCAAAAACCTGTGTTTGGGACAAACTACACGTTGTATTATTCACTCTTCTTGCACAGCATGCTTAAGCTGGCCACTTTTATTTTGAAGGCAGAACAGCTGTAAGTTTTCCAGTACCCGGCCCTCCTGCCTGCACTGCTATTTGCCTACATAAGCAGCACCTTCAGGAGCAAATAGCATCTGGGTGGGGGAATTTTTGTAGAAAACTGGTGCAAGGTCCCAATCCAGATCAGGGCCTTGCACAGCGGCTTTCCTTTAAAATAAAGGTGGTCCACTTTAAGCAAGACCTTTTTTTAAAAAAGTATGAGTAATGTTACATGTCATTTGTGGCTCTGCTGCACAGCTGAAAAGTGGAAAGTGCAATTTTAACGTGGGAAGTGCAGACAGGAGAAGGACACTGACTAGTTCCCCTTGTCAATTCCTCCCTGCAACCACGTTTCACCTGGTTGAGGCTCAACACTGGTAAAAGGCAGGGGAGTTTAAGAGCCCCCTCCTACCCACCACTCCACTCTTCTCTTCCCCACCCTCCACATTACATCTGTACATTCGTGTTCTAAGCAGTCTAAGACGTGAGTCATGCTGTCAAGGCTGCTGTAGACCCTCGTGAGTGGGGAGACTAGTCTTGGTCTTGTGCAGAGACGTCTAGAGAGACAGGAAGCGTGGATGGTAAAATCTGGGTGTTGATACTCCTGCTCTGATCTGTCTCTGCCTAGGCAACTACTGAATAGGGGGCCTTTTGTTAGTAACCCCTTTCTGTTGGGGATGTCAAAGAACTCCGTTTGGGGTGTGGAGTTTGCCAGGTTTCCCTAGGTTCCCCCCCTCCCCACCAGACATCATTCTTGTTCCCACTGTGGTGCTCAATTCAGTCTGCAGTGAGTAAGAACATTTTGCAGGTTTTCCAGGCATTTTGCACATTTCCCCCCACAAGTTCTGCTATTATTTTATTATTATTATTATATTTAATTGTATCCCGCCTTTCGCCCAATACTGGGCCTCAAGGCGGTATTACACAAGGCGGTATTACAAAGTTTAAAACATACATTTTAAAACATAGGAAAAGAAATGTGTAAAAAAAAAGAAGAAGTTAAAATACACAACAAAATTATAAGTCATTAACATAGCTGGAGGACCAAATTACTCTCCAAAGGCCTGCTGGAACAAAGAAGTTTTAGCCTGCTTCCGAAAGCCCATCAAGGAGGGAGCCAGCCTAGCTTCCCTGGGAAGAGAGTTCCAAAGCACCGGAGCAGCCACCGAGCAGGCCCTCTCCCATGTTCCCACCAAGCGCGCCTGTGAAGATGGTGGGACTGAAAGAAGGGCTTTCCCAGAAGATCTTAAAGCACGGGCAGGCTCATAAGGGAGAATACGGTCTTTCAAATCGCGCCGATTTCTGAGCAATTTGCACAAATTACAGCCAAATTTGCGCAGAACTGCACACCACACACCATAGAATTATACCATGGAAATTAAGTACCTAGAGATTGTTTCTGATCAATAAAACCAACCACACATTCTTTTCACTAATTCTGCCATGGGGTATGATTTTTCTACATATGCTCCTTTTCTACTATTGCTTGCTCATTTATTATTTTATTTATTGATTTAATACATTTCTAATCTGCCCAATAACCAATCTTCTCTGGGTGATTACAACCAGTTAAAAACTAAAATGCCATTTTAAAACACAGTTAAAAATATAAACCAAAATACAAATATGTAAAAGAGTAAAATACAATGTAATGCAAAACAATAAACAGCCCAGGAATCAATATTACAGCCATAATAACCTAGGACGAGGTCTCTAAAATGCCTGGAAAATGCTTGAAAACAGTCAGTGGCTATAGGGACCACGTAACATTAACACTGTGCAGCGGATGTTGTCTTCATTGTCATGCTAGGTTGTGTGCTAGATTTAGGGGAACGTTGACCTGCTGTGGTGCCCGTTATCTATCAGAACAGATACAAATTTCATTTCTTTTATTACATTTCTATACTGCCCAATAGCCAAAGCTCTCTGAGCAGTTTGCCAACCTGTGTCATCGGGTGACTTATTGGCGTTATGCTGTGAGATTCGCCTCCTCTTTCCTTTAGGCTTCCAGCAACATAGAAGCTGGATATCTAGAGTAATGAGCAGCGAGAGTAATGAGTCATATTCTGCTTTGCAGGGCAGAAGCCGAGAAAAGTTGCTGCACAGTCAAGCCCACTGGGATGTCCTCACACTGGAGCAGATGGGAGCACGCTTTCCATTTCGGTTTTTTTATGCCTGACGTTCAGACTGGAGAGGAAATGACTTGCAACTGTTTGTTAGGACATTATTGTGTGACTTTTTTATAGACTCGAACTCTATCCAGCTACGTAACTCGATGAATAGTAGCTAATGTGAAGCCTGAATCCCTGTTTGGAAGGTTCCTATTTGAGCACCATTTTAAAATCTTTTAGCAGCCCCAGATGTTATCATAGATACGAAGCACTAAACCTGATGAGGTGGGGAAAAACCCAAGTTGTTTTTAAGTTGTTTACCATTTCAATATTGATCACCACTTCGTAGTTTTGCCTTATTTATTTTTAATAAAGCATCGTAACAGTGAATTAATTTTATTTTATTGTAAGCTGCCTTGGAGGTCAAGGTTGCTGCTTCCCTTTCTTCACGCTGCAACATTCTGGTTTTTTTTTTGTTTTGTTAATATATTGTCGTGTTTGGGGATGAGGATGTTAAATCGTCTTGTTGTTTGATCCTGGTTAATCATTATGGTGCCTCTGCATGTAACAGGAATAGCGTTGGGAGTAGAATGGGAAGATTTCATTCCCCCCCCCTTCCTGTTTTACATGACTGTCTCCAAAGTATTTTTTGTGTCACTGGTTCCAAGCCAATCCCTAGAGTCTTGTCTCTAGGCAACCACGCTGCCTCCTGCAGTGCCTTATTGTGGAAGGACAACCTAATTTAGTTGTCTAGCTTGCTTTCCTACCAGGGACTTCTATTTGTTATTCTGATGTGATTCGTTTATAGCCACTAGACACGTTAAGAGAAATGCCTATGTTTCCAGCTAGAGGAAAATTCAGAATGTTGGTTGCTTGGCCAACATGAGGAGTAGACTGATCTCTGCAGGTTTTCAGGTTGTTGTGAAGAATTGGGTGGATGTGAGAAGGAAGTATCAGAGGCATTACGCCTATGTACACCAGGTGCTGGGGAACATGGGCTGTTGCATTAACATCTGCTTGTGGTTTCCCATGAGCTGCTGTTTGGCCACTGTACGAACAGAATGCTGGACTAGATGGACCCTTGGTCTAATCCACCATGGCTCTTCTTACATCTGTGAGCCCCACTGTTCACAGGAAGCAGGGAAAGATGGTGAGTTAGAAAAATCAGTGGAGAAATGGTGAGTGAGGCAGAACATCGACAAGCTCAACTTGTCTCAGAACTGAGAGGGGGCACTCCAATTGACTAAATGTCTCCATCACATCCTAAAACAAGTGACCGAACTATAGCTATCAGATTGTAAGCCTTGCTAAGAACCATGCTAAGTGCTCACGGATGCTTCTTGCGCTTGGCAATTGCTTGAAGTATTCTATCGCAGCGATGCCCGTGGTTCTCCAGTTCAAATTAATTGACTTCAACACTAAAACTTGTATTTCTTTTGCTGGTTGCATTATAGTAAGAATGTTCCAGAATCAGTGTTGTCAAGCGGTAAAGTGAAGCTTCTGGCAATGATAGGTTGAGCTGTTGTGATGTCATAGAATGTTTGCAAACTCTTTCATTGTGTGAATAAAAGCTGCCAATAGGAAGTTTGCAAACCTCACAGCTTGTACGTAGAAAGTGTACGGTTATTCTGTTGGGGTAAAAAGCTCAACAGAAGAAATAGCTTTTTGCTTCTCCAATGGGCAAGAACAAGAGGTCCCTGTGCTTCTTCACGTCTGCTCTTCTTTTCTAGGAAGTGAAAAACCCTCTTTTCCAGGAAGACTATGCACCCACTAGATCCTGGACTAGTGGATCATGACACCAGCAGGTGCTCTGCAGAAAGCTTTCAGAGCCAAGGAGATCCAGACACAAACAAAACCACTTCTGTTCCCCCGTTCCAGGTAAGGGGCCTGGACTGGCTCGGAAGGAGCAACACATGAGGAAGGCCTCTGGCACTCCATTGAATGTGTTAGTATCCATTGTACCTGCCCTCTCCCTTGCCAGGTGCCTCACCGCCTACAACGTCAAAGTGTAGTAGTAATTGCATGGGTGCTTCTTGCTGCACAGTCAGGCACCAGCTTACAATGGTGGTGTTAAGCAAGTTTGGATGCTGGATGTACTGGTCTTATAGCCTCCTTTATGTGTTAAAATGCAGCACCTCACTCCAAATGGCAGGGATTGCTTCCACACAGCACAGGCCCAAATAGCAGGAGCAGCAGCAAGCTGGAGACAGCTGGATTTGAGAACCAGGAGGCCACAATGGTTCACTAGAAAGCAATATACAGAGCTCCCGAAGTGGTCTTCTATCACTTTGGTCCTTCAAGAGCTCCATTGGCTGCCGGTGGCTGCTAAGGTGCGCTACAAGGTTTTGTTGACCATGTATAAAGCCCTGCATTGCTTGGGTCCTGGATACCTGAGAACTCGCCTTTCTCCTGTGTCTCACCATTGGCAGACTCGCTCTCAGGGGCAGGGCGCCCTGATGGTCCCCCGCTACAAATTGGAATGTGCCGGGGCCAGGGCTTTTTCAGTGGCTGGCCCCCGGTTAAGAAACAATGTGCCCCTGGAGATTAGACAGGCTCCCACTCTCAATTGCTTCAGACGCCTTTGTAAGGCGTTTTTATTTCCACAAGTCTGGGGAGGGGGTGGTTTAAATTGAGGTTGAGGGCTTTTAATGGTTTGAGGGTGAGGGTTTTAATGGAATTGTCTTAATGTGGGTTGAGGGTTTTAATGGAATTGTTTTATATGTTATTGTAAAGCGCTTCGATGCCAGAAATGGTGAGGCGGCGCTATAAAAATGCTTTAAATCAATAAATTAAATAACAAAGGGGAAATCTCTCGATTTGCATAATGGTTCATCCCTAATTCTGCTGCCACTTTGTGTATTTTTGTAAAAAAAACCTGCTTTCTTTTCAGGCTCCGGTTGAGGGCTGATATACACCCAAGAGTAGCTATCCCCAACCTGATGGCCTTGAGATATGAAGTACTACAGGTCCTATCATCCCCAACCTGACACCCTTGAGATGTGAAATACTAAAGAGCCCATCGTCTCAGGTTGGGGAAGGCTGCACAAAAGTATTCCTCTCTCAGTATCTCCAGTCCACCTTATAACATGTGACTTGGGAAGAACTCCATTTCTCTAGCTTCTAGGTTTCTAATTTAGTACACAAGAATGTAACCTGCAGGAAATTATTGTCTAGACATGACTGACTTAAAACAAAGGCCCCAGAAATCTTTACAACTCTGCCACCGCTGTACTCATTGTTTACCTTCCACTTTTTGTAGAGAGAGACAACTATGGTTCATTCAAGAGACTTTCCAAATGAATGAAAAGTTGCAGAAAACAACTCTGTTGTTTTTAAAGACAGGCTAAACATTGGTTAAAATAATCATTTCCTTTAAATGTGTAGGAAATCCTTCATGCCCAATATATATTGATGTGTGGCAACATATTGCCACCTCCTGCCTACTGTTGGTGCTACATCTGTGAAGATTTTATTCATTTTATTTATTTAAAAACATTTTTATAGCGCCACCTCACCATTTCTGGCATCATGGTGCTTTACAATAAAACAAAACAAATCCCATTAAAAACCCTCAACCCACATTAAAATTTAAACCACCCCTCCCTTAAACTCTTGTGAAAGTAAAAATGCCTTACAGTTATCCGATGGATAACTGTGTATCACTCCTTCTAATGGGGAACTTAAGTGCGGAACTATTTGGGGTGGGGCTGAATGTCTCTTCCTGAGTCTTCCACCCCACCTGCTCGCCTTCAAACACATTCAACTTTCTCTACTTGAACTTCACTGAAATAATTCCTTTTTCATTTATGGAACTTCAAGAATTGAGAGTTTTCCCAAGACAAACAACTGTTCTGCCGCGGGGCACTCAAAATGTGTGCAGCCCATAAGTCAAAGACGTGCCCGGAAGGGCCCGTGCCAGAAGATGCTTTGCTTCTCTCATTTCACTGTGACCACAGGAGGATGGAAATGATGGATTTAGCCACAGGAAGCTCTGTGTTTGGGGTGATGACCCTCTGCCCCACTCACTTGTGGCAAAGAAATCCCCCCACAGCCCCAATGCATGGCATGCAGTTACTGTGAGTTGTATGACTTTTTTCTGTCTAAACATGCATAGGCCCCTAAGAGTTTTAAGCTAAAAAAAAAAAGCTGGTATTTTGGGCACAATGCCCCCTTTGCCCTCTGCCCCACCCACCAATAGAAAGAGGCCCCTAAGAGCTTCTCCAAAATTGAATTTGGTTATCGAGCTGAAATAGGTTCAAGACCGCTGCTCTAAGTCTTCATTTTCAAATGTAATTGATTGGTTCATTTATTTATTATTTATTTTTATTTTATTTATTGCATTTCTATACCACCCAATAGCCAGAGCTCTCTGGGCGGTTCACAAAAATTAAAACCATTCAAAGTATAAAACAACAGTATAAAACCATAATATAAAATACAATATAAAAGCTCAACCAGATAAGAACAGCAGCAATGCAAAATTACAAATTTAAAACACCAAGTTAAAATGTATTTATAGATTGTTAAAATGCTGGGAGAATAAAAAGGTCTTCACCTGGCTGGGAGAATAAAAAGGTCTTCACCTGGCGTCTAAAAGCATATAATGTAGGTGCCAAGCGAACCTCCTTAGGGAGCTCATTCCACAGCCGGGGTGCCACAGCAGAGAAGGCCCTCCTCCTTCATGACTATGGCTGCAATCAATCCTATGCCCATTTATCTAGGATTAAGACCCACTGAACTCAATGGGGCTTATTTGTAGACATCCCTAGGATTGCAGTCCAATGCACGTCCACTCAGATGTACACCCCCCTGAATTCAATGGGTCTTACACCCAGGTAAATGATTGCACACGGAGGCTCAGACATTTATCAATTCATGATATCTTTCATCAGGCGACAGCCCTATGTATTATAAATGACGTTTGTGCATCGTTTTCTGTAAAGAAGGCAGGACTGTGTGCCTGAATTGAGATCAATCCTGCCTTTGGTTCTAAAAATATGCTGCTGTGATAGGGCTTCTGCAAGCAGCAAGTGGTGACAGCAAGTATCTTTAAAGGAGACGAAGAAGGAAGAAATAGTAAGATGAGTTGCTTTGTAGAAATATTTATGCTGCCATTTAGGATAATAAGGGGGCCGATTAATTGCTATTAGGGGCAGTAGTGAGTTGTCTTTAGTGCTGTATTTAATCATTCAAATAGAAATAAAACCTCTTTACTATTTTTATTTATTTATTAAATTTCTATCCCGCCCTTTTTCCTCTTGCAAAAACTCCAAGGCGGTTTACATGGTCCTCCTCCTCTCCATATTACCCTCACAACAACCCTGTGAGGTAGGTTAGGCTGAGAGTCAATGACTAGCCAAAGTTACCCAGTAAGCTTCATGGCTGAATAGGGACTAGGATCCAGGTCTCTCGAGTCCCAGTCCAACACTCTTACACTAAACCACACTGATATCCATGATTCTAGCAGATTTTAAGAAGTCCGTAGATGCCATACATTTTTTTTTTGGTCTCAGTGGCATGATATATGGCTAAATTGTCAATCAGAGGGGGCTTTGTAGGCTGTATAGTCTCACACTCTGAAATGCAGGAAATGTGGAACTATACAAAGCGACATGACTCAGCAGTAGAGCACTGGTTTTCATGCCGAAGGTTCCATGTTCAACCACCAGCATCTCCAGGTAAGGTTGGGAAGAGTCCTGGAGAACCACAGCTGCCAGTCAGTGTCAACAATACTGGACTAGACCAACCAAGAGTCTGTCTCAATATCAGGAAGCTTCCTACATTCCTCTGTTCCTAGCCCAACACACCTGGAGGGCACCAGGTTGGAGAAGGGTGAACTAGAGCACCCCTAACAGATGGCTGACCAATCTCTGCTTGTCCAAGAACGAGATCTTCGGGTTGTAGTGGAGAGTTCAATTAAAATGTCTGCCCAGTGCACTGCTACTGTGAAAAAGGCAAAGTACGTGCTAGGCATAATTAGGAAAGGAATGGAAAATAAAACTGGCAATGTCATACTGTCTTATGCAAATCTATGGTGCGACCGCACTTAGAACGCTGTGTACAGCTCTAGTCACACTGCATCTAAAAAAATGATATTACAGAGTTGGAAAATGCAGAAAAGGGGAACTAAAATGATTAAGGGGCTGGAGTAACTCTCCTTGATCAACATTTTTCCTACATCTCTCCTAAGGACATTGGAGCCTTCAGCCTCCACTACCTCTATCATGTCTCCCCTTCCTCCTCGTTTTCCAAGCTAAACAATCCCAGCTGTTGTAATTTCCCCTCACAGGAGAGTTGCTCCATCCGCCTACCACTCCCAGCATTCCCCAGCCAACAGGATTGGCTGCAGCATGCTGGGAGTTTTAGGACATTTCCCCCCCTGTTTGAACATGCACAGGATTGCGCCCTAGGAATCATAAAACCTTGCCAACGTACTGTAACGTCACCCAGAGATCCATCCCTACTTGCTGTTGTCCACCTGTGCCTTAGATCAGGGGGCCACGGACCAGTACCAGTCCATGGCCTGTTAGGAACTGGGCCGCGTTCTCATTAACAACAATGCAATTTCTGCATTGACAACAACTAAAACGAGATTACGGAGTAGACTGGACATAAGCAACACACTTCGGGTGTCATGGTCTCCCATCACCCCCAGATGGGACCGTCTAGTTGCAGGAAAACAAGCTCAGGGCGCCCACTGATTCTGCATTATGGTGAGTTGTATAATTATTTCATTATATATTACAATGTAATAATAAAAGAAATAAAGTGCACAATAAATGTAATGTGCTGGCATCATCCCAAAACCATCCCCTCAACACCCCCCCCCCAAGTCCGTGGAAAAAATGTCTTCCATGAAACCGGTCCCTGGTGCCAAAAACGTTGGGGACTGCTGCCTTAGATGACCATCCAATTTCCGCATTCTGCTTCGCCTGCTTGCTGGTGACCCCAAGCCCCTGCCGTCTACCCCCACCCACCTTACTCCGGCCCTGGCCCTATTCTGCGTTCTCCATTTCCCCCTCCCGCACCCAACCAGGTCTCCCCCCCTCCCTCCCCTGACTTTGGATTTCTGGAATGGGCGCAGTTATTTATTTATTTCACTTATATACCGCTCCCATAGCCAGGGCTCTCTGGGCGGTTTACAGAAATTCTAAAATTGAGATAAAAACACATATACAAAATTTAAAACTCTAAAACACAGAACATACACACATAAAGCTTTAAAACCTGTTAAAAACTAAACATGTGGGTGATTAAGATGTGCTGCCATATGCCTGGGCAAAGAGGACAGCCTTAACCTGGCGTGGGAAAGACAGCAGCGTTGGTGCCAGGTGAGCCTCATCAGGGAGATCATTCCACAGTCTGGGGGCCACCACCGAAAAGGCCCTGTCCCTTGTTGCCACACTCTGAGCCTCTCTTGGAGTAGGCACCCGGAGGAGGACCTTAGATGTTGAACTAGTGACTGGGTATATTCACGTCGGTATTGTGGTCCCAAGCCATGCAAGGCTTTATAGGTCAAAACCAGCACCTTGAATTGGGCTCGGAACAGGCAGCCAGGGCAAGCGGACCAGAGCAGGTGTTATGTGGTCGAACCTTCTGGTCCCCGAAATCAATCTGGCCGCTGCATTTTGCACGAGCTGCAGTTACTCGCGTGGGCTTCGGCATCGACCCGCTCGCCATCAGACCGCGGCGGGGTGGGCGGGGCAGAGCGACAGGCGGATCCGCCCCCCGGGAGCCCTCGCGCCGGAGGAGCCGCACGTGCTCGCACGTGGCCCTTTTGCGCTCTAGCCCGGGCGGGCTCCGGGCTCTTCTCCGGTGGGCGCGCCCGCTTTGCAGCTGCGGAAGGACGGCCCTGCCGCCGGAGGGGCGGAGCCCCGGCCCCGCCTGCCCGCCCGCTCGCTCGCCGCCCTCTTTCCCCGGCCGACCGGCCTGCTGGCGTCACGGGAGGCGGCGCCCGGGCGCATCAGCTGGCGACGAGCGACCGCCTCCCCGGCCCGAGCCAGAAAGCCGGGATGGCAGCGGAGCCCGCAGCGCCAGGAGCCGCCAAAGGGAAGTCGTCAGCTGCGGGGGCCGGAGCGCTGTGCTGAGCCGGTAAGGGACGCCGCCCCGGCCGCCCCCTTCGCGCCCCTTCCCCGCCTGGATGCGCCTCCCCGGTGCCGGGCAGCTTGGCCGGCGTTCCCCGCGCCCGCTAGCCTGGCCCCGGCCCCGAGTCTCCGCTGGCCTCCTTCCCCGGTGGCTGCTGGGGCTGGCTCCTCGCCCGGCCGCTCGCTTCCCTGCTCCCCGCTTTTAACGCCCGGCGTCGACGCTGCTCTAGGCTGGGGCAGCCGCCGCCACCCCGCCCGGCTTTTTGCCTCCCCTCCCCTCCCACCTTGGCCCGGGCCGGGCGCACAAAAGGCCCCGATCCCCCGCCCGTCCTCTCCTCTCCTCTCTCCGGCAGCCCCACCCTTCATGGCCGGCATCGCGCGCACAAAGAGCCTCCCCGAATGGGGCTCCTGCCTTGCCGTCGCCCCTTTTCCCAGCCGCGGTTGGCCTTCTCTTGCCGGCCTCTTGGCTTTCCGCCCTCCCTTCTCTCCGGGGCCTAGCTGGCTGGCCGGCCTCTCCTTCTCCCTCGAAAGAAGCCCCGCAGACGCCGGGAAAGGCTGCAGGAGGTGGCCGCGGCCCCAGGCGCCGGGAGCTCCCTTCTCCGGGGCTGGAGGAGAGGAACGTGTTTCCTCCACAGCGCGTGAACCATCGCCCCCTTCCAAACGGCTGCCTCCTCTTGCTTTGGAGAACCGCATCCCCCGCTCGCCAAACCCGCCCCTTGCCTTGCCCTGTCCGGGTCCGAGGCACCCTTTTGGAGGAAGGCGCCCCCTGGCAGGAAATGGGCTCAGTCCCTGTCTGGAAATTCGGGGTTCTGGGCCTGGGCTGACACAAAGGAAGTTTGCGGCAGCTCCACCTGCAGGTGAACCTTCTTTGGCCTGGGCCGGTGGCCGCCTGGGCTGGGCTTGTACAACGAGGTGCTCTGGGTTGCCGGCCACCAAGATCGGAGGCCTTTGCGTTTCGAGCGGGATGCAGAGAACTGTTTGTATCGTTGGTGGGTCTCGCCTCTTTAGGTGTCACCACATCTACAACAAAGATATGGTAGAGCTGGGAAAAGGGCAACTAAAATGATCAAGGGGATGGAGCATCTCCCCTATGAGGGAAGGTTACAACAGCTGGGGTTTGTTTAGCTTGGGGAAAAGGAGGCTAAGGGGAGACATGAAAGAGGTGTACGGAATGATGCCTGGTGTGGAGAATGTGGAGAGGGAGACATTTTTCTCCTTCTCTCATAATATTAGAACCTGGAGTGATCCCATGAAGCTGATGGGTGGGAGATTCAAAAAAGAAGGACTTCTTCACACAGCACGGAGTTAAGCTATGGAATTCGCTACCACAAGTTGTAGTGATGCCCAACAATTCAGACAGCTTTAAAAAGGGGGTTGGATAAATTCCTGGAGGAGAAGGCTATCCATCGTTACTGGGCCTGATAGCTATGTACTCTCTCCAGTATCAAAGATGGGGAACATGGGTGGGAGGGTGCTGTTGCACCCGTGTCCTGCTAGCGGGTCTGTGGCTGATGGCTGGCTGGCCACTGTGTGAACAGAGTGTAGGACTAGATGGACCCTTGGCTTGATCCAACATGGCTCTTCTTATATTCTTAAGTTCTTGATTTTATTATCTTTTATATGGTGGGTGGAGGGATATGCCTCTTCTGTAAGAAGGGGGTCCCGGAAGGGTGACCTGTGAATTGTGCACCGGAGGTGTTTCATACATGACCGTAACACTGAGGAGAGGGACTGTGGCTTGCAGAAGCTCCCAAGTTCAACCCTTGGCATCTCCAGGGGAAAAGGATCAGGTAGCAGGTGAAGGAGAAAGGCTCTTCTCTGGCCAAAGATGGCTGCCAGCTAGAGCAAACAAGATTGGGCTTGATCAGGGTTTTGGCAACGTGGTGCTCTCCAGATGGCTACAACCTGAGCCATCATGGCCAATGGCCAGGGATTGTGGGAGTCATCATCCAGGTGGCTTACCCCTGGATAATAATCCAGTGTGGTATAAGGCACATTTTTATGTTTAATTAATTAATTACATTTCTATACTGCCCAAGAGTCAAAGCTCTCTGTTCCTTCAGGTGCCTTCTGAGAAGGATTTTATTGTGCTACAAACCTGTCCCAGATACAGAATTTTTGCAGGAGTCCAGACACCGTCGTTCTTACCAAAGGTTTTTTCTTACCAAAAAAACCCCATAATCCGTTAAAGAGGAAAACTCTTTTGATCGGCCACGCTATGAACTGTCGGTCTGGAAGCCTGACCAGAAGATCCCGGCCAGAGCCAAATCTCCTCTGGACCTGGCTTTAGAATCTTTTCTTAATGTCTAGTGGCTAGTCTTGCTGTGAGATGGCTACTACAGACAGAGGAAGATAGGAAGGACTGACTATTTATCTACCTTAGCCAATGTTATCTACTGTGGACATGGCACAGTTAGGTAATTTTGGACCCTTGACCTCAGGGCCGGGTGGGGGCTCTTTAGATGACCTTATCTATTACTCCAATTATGAAGCACAGAACTAATATTCCCCCTGCACCCACCTTCACTCTAGTCTTTAGAATTGCTTCTACATTCTGATACTTTAGAAAAAACAAAAGTTTACCAACACTGCTTTAATATTTTGAGCATGCACAGTTCTGCACTTTAAACTCACTGAAGTCATGCTGCCATCGTGGGTCATGCTGCCATCATCAGCAATGCTGGCTGAGGAATGCTGGGAAACTTAGGACTTTTTCCTATGCTGTCTGGGGAAGTCTGGGAGTTGTAGGAGCTTTTTTCTGTCTGAATATGCATAGGATTGTGTCCTAAAACAGTTACAACAAGATACTGAAACCCATAAAAGTAACTGACATCAATGCTCCATCATAGGCCGTTAAAGGTCTGGGAGTGGAAGGCAGTCTTAACCTGGTGCTGAAAAGTCTTGGCACCTGGCGGACCTCAGTGGGAAAGCATTCCATACTGGGGAGGGTCACCACTGAGAAGGCCCTCTCCCTTTTTGCCACCTTCCAAGACTCCCTTGGAGGAGGCACTGGGAGTAAGGCCTCAGATGTTGTTGGTAGTGTCTGGGTAGGTTCATGTCTGGAGACAAGTTCTGTCAGGTACTGCGGTCTTGAGCCGCATAAGGCTTTAGGTTCAAACCAGCACCTTGGAGGCCTGGGGGTGTGGACATGACCCCAAGGTCTAGTCTAGCACTGACTCTGACTGGCAGCTGTTATCCATCCCCTGCTACCTGATCTTGAGTCAGATCTCTCAGCATGCCTTGTCAGAATGAACGGCAACTGCGCAAGAGCGCAGCAGTGACTCTTCTTCCCAGGGGAACCCTGAGCAACGCAACATCTTGGGGAGCTGAGCTACATGTTTGCTCCCAGATCCTTGGATGGCTCCTCTTCATTTCTGTCGGAATGTGCATCGTGTCATGTCCGCGTGGATTTGGTCCCATATCTGTGGGAGATGGCGCCTGGATTTCCTTCTCTTCGGGTGCTGAAACAGTGCTGGTCAGCTCAGCAATTCAGGTTTGAAGGCCTGGACTGGGTCCTGCAATAGCTGAACAACTCGGAGCATGTGAAAAGCGTTTTCACGACTGGAAAATTGGAGCCTGCCACTGTTCATTTGGGACAGTTTAAGTTTCCAGATAGTCTTGGAAAACCCATGTTTTCTTTCTAAGCTGTCTGTGGGCCGTACCCGAGTATGTGTTTGCTGATGGTGTTGGCATTTATAAGCGAGGATTTATACCCAAATGAGCTTTGCTCCATTCCAGTGCTATCTCTTTTCTCCTTGCATTTGTCTCTCTTTATTTGTGTTCAAGTCGATCCAATAAAACAGAAGACGTTATTGCCTCACCTGGCACCGCCACTCCACCCCCGAGGTTATCTATTATGTACATCTCCTTTCGGCAACTGTAAACACTTTGTAAAAATTGCGCAAGATTTTCAGGGTTATTACTCTGAAAACATTGCTCTCTGCAATTTCCTCTTTGCTGTTGCTGGCGTATATGCCTTGATCGTTTTAACATGATGATTTAATTGTTTTATTCTCGATTATCCCCCTTCATCCTGTCCTTCCTCTTAAAGAGCCCGGAGCAGCACGCATTTCCTGCCCTGCTATTCTATTCTCACAACAACCCTGCGAGGTGGGTTAGGCTTAGAGAGAAAGAAAAAGTGGCCCAGGATCAGGTAGTGAGCTTTGTGACTGAACAGTGATTCGAACTTGGGTCTCCCCAATGTTAGTCCAACACCCTGTCCTCTACACCAGGGGCGCAGAACCATGGGCCTGAGGGTCCAACCCTCAAGTTGAAGTGCCTTTCCAGTTAAAAGGTTGAAATGCCTCTGTTAAGGTTCAGCTCTGGGCAGCATGGACTTTAATCTAAAATTGGTTGGTATTTTTTATATATTTTTGCTCCTCTCCTTTTGCCTTTGACTTCTCCCACCACTGGAATGTGGCCCCCAAGAACTTCTTTGAGGCCCCGAAAGAGGCTGAACACCCCTGCACTATGATACACTGGGTTTCATTCTTGTATCTTACATAGGCCATGTAAGCCATGTTTTAGAACAGCCTTCCTCAACCTGGGGCGCTCCAGATGTGTTGGACTGCATCTTCCAGAATGCCCCAGCCAGCAGAGGGTCCACCTCCTCCATTGTTATGTTCACACAGTGGCCAACCCGCTGCCTGTGAGTAACACCCTCCCCCCAGGACATGAGTGCAGTGGCACCGTTCTGGCTGTGTCCCCCAACAACTGGCGTACACAGGCAGATTGAGTTTGCATGCAATGATATCCCAGCATTCCAGAGCATCTTTGTTTACTGTTCATGAGCCGTGTGCAGGTGCATGCAGCCCGCTTGCTCCTGCATAGCTTCTTCTGCTAGCAGAAGTGGCTAAACTAACTGGGAATGGAAACATCAACATGCCGTCCAAAACAGGGCTTCTGGCTTGTCACACCAAACAAGCCGGGAATCATAAACCAAGAACAAACCCTAGTTTGTGATTCTTACTTGTAAGAGTATGACAAGCCTGGAGCCCCAGTTCAGATGTCATGCTAAAGCACACACCCCCGCCCCCACCTGGTGCCTGCTAGATGTTTTGGACTGCAACTCCTAGCATTCCTGAGCATTAGCCATACTGACTGGGGATGATGGGAGTTGAAATCCAAAACACCTGTTGGGTACCAGTTCAGGGAAGGCTGTGCAAAGGTTTCAATTCCTGGTCAGTTTTGCCACTCCTGCTGATGGGAGGAACCAAGTGGAAGCCAATGTATCCAGAGGGAGAGGCGGGTAAGAATTATTATTATTATTATTATTATTAAATGGGAAGTGTTTACTAGCAGGCAGCTGGTGAATGATAAGCATGGCTTCTCTGGAATTACCATGGTGTAGCATTCCTGGTGGTGTATAAATACCATATTCAAATAAATAAATAATTGGTGTTTTTTAAACACAGCATGAGAATGTGGAGTTCATCACCACCAGTCATTAATGAAAGCTACATAAGAAGAGGCCTGCTGGATTAGACCAATAGTCCATATAGTCCAGCATTCTGTTCACACAGTGGCCAGCCAGCTGCCCATAGGAAACGCACAAGCAGGACACGGGTACAACAGCACCCTTCTGCCCATGTTCCCCAGCAACTGGTGTACGGAGGCATATTGCCGCAGATGTTGAAGGTGGCATCTAGCTATCAGGACCAGTAGCCATTGATAGCCTTCTCCTCCATGAATTTCTCCAATCCCCTGATGGCCATAGTTACAGTAGAATTCCATAGTTTAACCATGTGCTGTGTGAAGAACTCCTTCCTTTTATCTGTCCTGAATCTCCCACCCATCAGCTTCATGGGATGTGACCCCATTGGGTTCTCGTAATATGGAAGAGGGAGAAGAACGTCTCCCTAGCCACATTCTCCACACCAGGCATCATTTTGTACACCTCTGTGATGTCTCCCCTTACTCCCCATTTTTCTAAGCTAAACAATCCCAGCTGTTGTAACCTTTCCTCATAGGGGAAAGTTAATCAGTGTTTCATACATTGATCAGGTTTCCACAGTCCTCCTTGAATTCTTATAGTTTGTCAATGTGCACTTCAGTCCTAAAGTGTATTTACGAAGATGTAAGAACCAGTGTGGTGTTTGTGATTGAAATCTGTTCAAACCATTTACTTTTCCATTCCTTAATTGGTGGTAGTTTACTCATTCTTCAGTTAATAGCATGGCTGCAGTTACAAGGGCTCCTGTTATTAGCTCCTGTTCTTTACGTTTCATCTTCTTGATACATGCGCCTTTCATCTTTCTTTCTCCCAGGCCAGGAAGGAATTCCTTTAAGCTGTTGGGCTTGTGTCAGCTGTTTTGTAGCATATCTTTACTTCTCCACCTGATCCCTGGATCTGTGTTGTATTCTTGAGTAGGCTGGTTTTAAATTGTCACTGGTTCAGTTAAGACAACACGCTTCTCAATGGTGAGTCTGGGGGGCTGAGCTAGCAAAACCACACTGAGCTCCACCCCCAAAACAGATTCCCCCAACATCCCTAGTCATACTTAAGTCCCATTGGTTTTGATGGGTCTGCTGCCAGTATGACTCAGTCTGGATCTATCCCAGGGATTCATTTTTAAAAATGTATAACTTTCCCCACCTTTTGCGTACTGTGGAGAAACTTAAGGCATCTCATGAAATAAACGTTTAAAATATGATAATGATCTTCTTTAAAAAGTAAAATGATCTATACAAAACCACCACCATCCTTCCTTTTATCTGTCCTGAAAATAAACTTTGTGAAAATAATCATTTTGCATCCTGAGAACACGCTTCTCCTTGTTCTGCCCCAACTCTCTCACCAATCAGTTTCATAGGATGAACCTGGGTTCTAGTATTATAAGAGAGGGAGAAAACTGTCTCTAGGCCCAGACACCATTGTCTTCCATTTGTAGCCCTCCCATATTTTCTCTCCGCTTCTTCCATCTTTTTTTCTTCCCAGAAAAAGAAATCTTATAAAAGAATACAGTAGCATAAGGCTGATTTCTGGAGACAGACCAAACCGATTTTGCTCATTTTTTTTTTAAAGTGAAGCTCGAGCAGTGAAGATGTGCAGAAAATTTAGAGGCTTCGAAAAAGTTTATAGCTTGAGCTTTAATAGCAACTAATGTACTTCGCGCCAAAACAGGCAGGGTAGCCCCTCTGCTAACGGGTTGATGGACAGCTCCGCTGGGCCAGTTAGTGTGCTGCGAAGGTGGAGTGCAGCCACCCAGTTAGGCTGTTGTTGCCAAGGGGGAGGGAGAATGGGATGGAGGAGGCCAATCAGGATGTGCGAGAGAGGGGGCGTGGCCACGCCATATGCAATTTTAGGAGGGGTGATCCACATTTGTTATTCATGAGCCTTTTAGTGAGGAGACTGAGGAGCAAAAAAGCAGGAAAGGGCTACTAGTGCCCATGGCCCAAGGAAGAAAAGACGGAATCACTGCACAATGCTTTCGGAGTGTTCATGCAAGGAGCCCACCGCCTGGAAGCACCCTTAGCGGGAGAAAAGGGAGAGGCGATTTCAGCTTCCCTTGCAACGTAGATGCCTGTCTCAGTTGCGTGAATCGCCTGCCGTCCTTTGTTCCTTCGTCAGCGTCATGCGGTACATTTTGTGCTGGCTTCGCTCATGGCGCGCCATGCTGTGCCTGGGTTGCGTAAATAAAATCTGGATGCGTGTTAGGAGTGTGAGGGATTGTTGGACTCAATGGGCTTGAGTCCCATCCAACGCTCTGGGCCTAAGCACCCAGATGTCTCCGTACACTTAGAACAGGGCGGGTTGCAGACCTCAGGCGGAGAAGGCCCAACTCCAGAGATCAAAGGAGCGTGGGATTGCTTTGCTTGCACAACATAGCAAACATCTTGAGCCTTGCGAAGAGGGTGTTGATGAAACAATCAATATTTTAACAGCAGGAGAAGTGGGCTTTTAAGAGCAGATGATTCCCCCGGCGATATAAAGAGCCTTTGTCAGGAGCAAAAAAGTGGGCCAGGTTGTTTAACTTAAACGCTGGGTTGGGCCGGGCCAGGCCTTCTTCTTCTGGGAATTGGATGGAACTGGTCTGGAGAAGTCAACGCTCAGCTCGTTTTCTCTTTGCTCTCCAATGCCAAGTGTCCGCCAAGTATCCGCACTCTTTGTGGCTTTCCCACATGGTTTTGTAATTTCCAATCAAACTGCTCTCAGATGCGTCCCTTGCCCCCAGAAACTCCGTGCGCCACCGCCTCATCCTTCTCTGGCAGGCGTCTCTTTTGCAGGTTACTTCAGGACGAGCAGTCTTGATACCGCGACACTGGGTGGTTTAAGTATGGGAAAATGTAGATTTCTGCAGTTTTGCTCCAGAGTTCTGTCTGCTGCAAAAGCCTGTCTTCTTGCTTTGAGCAATTGCCTTTGCACAGCGCGCGTGCTGTGAGTGTTTGCAGTAACGAAGGCGCAGAAGATGGGAGAGCCCAAAGCTGCCACAAAGGAAAGCCACCAGTTAGAGCTGCAGTCAGAATTTTCCAGTGGGTTCCAGAGCTGGGAAACCAAAATAATACAGAGGGGAAATAGTTGATTGAAAACCTGGTTTAAAATAAATCCTGCTTTTCATATATTTTCTCAGGGTAGTGTACAGGATCCGTCCACATGATACATTTGTTATTCGTTTGATAAATCACTTTTTAATAAATTTGACACGTAACAATTATCTGTCCACGTGATACATTTGATATTGGTCTGATAAATCACTTTTATCACGGGTAAATCTTCAGTGATAAAAGTGATTTAGCAGAGCATTATCAAATGTATCGTGTAGACAGATAATTACTGTGTTAAGGCTGCAGTCCTGAACGGACTTACTAGGAAAGAGGCCTCATTGAACGCACTGGGGTTTACCTCTGAGTAAACATATATAGAATTCCCTCTTCGTTATGGTCCTGATCTTGATTACACCCTACCTGCCGCTGTGGTATTCTTATTATTATTGTTGTTGTTGCATTTCTACACTGCCCAACAGCCAAAGCTCTCGGGCTGCCCACAAAAACTTCCTTTTGTCTTCCAAACGGCTCACGTTAAATGCAGCAATAACGTGCACTTTGGCCCTGCGTGGCAGAGGCTTCAATGTGAAATCCTGCCCTTCTGTTCTCCGAGAGCGGTGACATGTATTTCAGCCATTTGCTCTCGCTCTCTGTGTTTGTTTTGGCCTCAGAGCACTTCACCTACTTCCCTGCGATTGACAGGTTTAATCTCTTCCTCGTCTGTTTAGGAGATTTGTCTGCTGTGCACCAGATGCTGACTTTGCAGCTACAGTGATGACTTTGTTGTCCCTTTGAAAGCTCAGTGTTTGTACATGTGTGTGTGAGAAAGCATGAGACACAAGCCGTTGGATAATAAGAGAGCTCAGGAGAATATGTCCTTTCTTCCTGGATATATTCACCATGTTCTTTGGCCCCATAACGCAGGGACGGAATGGCCCTGGGAACGAGGCAACGCCATGATCACAGCCTTGTGTGGGTTGTGCAGTGCGCTGTTGACTCTATGCAGTAATACATAGCTATGCTGCTGAAAACATGAAAGCCACAGCTAGACCTAAGGTTTATCCTGGGACCATCCAGGGTTCGCCCCTGCCTGAGCACTGGATTCCCTGTGTGTCACCTAGATGAACAGGTTTGACCCCTGGACGATCCAGGGTTAAACCTTAGATGTAGCTATGGCCGAAGTCTACCACAACACAATAGGGATGGCCACCAATTTGGATGGCTTTAAAGGGGGGTTAGACAGATTTGAAGAGGAGAAGGCTATTGATGTTCTACTAGACCTATTGGCTGTATGCGACCTCCAGTATCAGAGGCAGGGTGCCTATGTACACCAGTTACTGGGGAACATGGGCGGGAGGGTGCTGTTGTGCTTGTGTCCTGCTTTGTGTTTTCCCACAGGCAGCTGGTTGGCCATTGTGTGGACAAAGTGCTAGGCTAGATGGTTCCTTCATCTGATCCAGCAGGTCTCTTCTTATATATTTCGAGCGAGTTAGAGGTGGTATATGATGGAGGCAACGAGCCTTCTGTGATGCTCACATGCATCTTCCTATTATTTCTCTTCACAGGTTTTGTGCAGGTTTTCGTAATTCTTTGAAAACCTGCAGGTTTTCGTAATTCTTTGAAAACCTGCAAAACCTGTTCTACCAGCAGGACAGAAGGCAATAACATCCCTTATGGAAGGCGAGTCTGCCCAAGGGAGTTTGTCCAAAAACGGCTGAAGGACTAAGCCAAAAGTCTATGTTTCAACCTGCTTCTTTTTATTCACACAACTGTCACATGCTGCTGTGTTTATCTAGCAGTCTTAAATAAATGGATAGAAATAGATGCCAGAACTATAATCTCTCTGCCAGCTGATACTGATGACCTTTTGACCATTAATGGTCAAACAAAACAGCGTAGGGTGCAACCCTTTGCTGGTTTAGAAGGGGGGAAATCCTACAATTCCCAGACAGCGTAGAAAAAGTCCTACAATGAAGCTTGCCTGGCGCCAATATTACCTTTTCAGCGCCAGGTCAAGACTTTTTTCTTCTCCCAGGCATTTAACAACATTACGTTTGTTTTTAATGGACCCCAGAATTGTTGTTTTTTAAAAGGATACTTTTTTTAATACTGTTTTTATGTTTCTGATGGTTTTTTAAATCTTGTATACTTTTTAATGTTTACTATTTTTAACTGTTGTGAGCCACCTAGAGAGCTTCGGCTGTGGGGTGGCACATAAATGTAATAAATAAATAAATACAATTCCCAGCATTCCCCAGCCAGCGTAGAAAAAGGGCCTACAAGAGTTGTAAGACTTTTCTGCCTAAACCTGCATACGATTGCGCCCTTAACTGGTGATATAGGGCAGATCAATCCAGTTCGAACAATAGTATTGCGAGGACAACAGTAAAATAAAAACCACACACCGAGAGTACAAGGTTGTGTCTTTCCCAAGGAGTCAGCTGCTTAGCTGGAGGGGAAGTGAGACCACATTCTCATTTGATATGTGAAATCATCTAGGTCCCTTCCTCAAGGCCGGGCAGAAAGTCTGTAGCAGAACCAAGCTGACTTGATTGCTCTGTAGTTATTCTGAAATAACCCCCAAGGCTCTTGAATCTACCAAGAAGGTGTGTACTTCAAAAACAAAGCGTCCTGTGTTCATTCTGTTCTAGAGGTCTTAGGTGCAACTTGTACGAAATTCTTGGAATTTCCCCGACACAAGTGAAGGTTCTCTTTCTTCATAATTGCTGGCATTTCAAGGATCCCTTAAAAAAAGGGGGGAAAGAACCACCTCGTACAGCCTCCAGCCAGTTTATAGTCCAAGGTCATGTAACATCAGAGTTGACTCCTCCTCTGCCTTCATGGTTTTGGCTGCCAATTTGTTTCTGGGCAAAATATGAGGTCCTGGTTATTACCTTTAAGGCCTTAGACCAGCGGTTCTCAACCTGTGGGTCGCAACCCCTTTGGGGGTCGAACGACCCTTTCACAGGGGTCGCCTAAGACCATCGGAAAACACATATTTCCGATGGTCATTTATTTGTAATTAGAAATAAATATTTCACACTATAAAATTACATATTGTTTTTGTGATTAATCACTATGCTTTAATTAGGTTCAATTTGTAACAATGAAACTACATCCTGCATGTCAGATATTTACATTACGATTCATAACAGTAGCAAAATTGCAGTTATGAAGTAGCAACGAAAATAATTTTATGGTTGGGGGTCACCACAACATGAGGAACTGTATTAAAGGGTTGCGGCATTAGGAAGGTTGAGAACCACTGAACTAGACGGTCTGGGTCCTAGGCATTTCAGCACTTCCTCCCAGTCCACCACTTAAGTTCTTCTGAGGGTTATCTGCTGTGGATGCCTATGTAATTTAGATTTACAAAATGTTTCTTGGCCCTCACAAGGCAACTTACAACAACGAAATACATACAAAAAAACAGTTAAAATATTAAAACCAATAAAAACATAAACACAATAAAATAGCCATTGAGACAATAAATGTCAGCAATAAAACCAACAAGAACAATAATGGCAAAAGCAGCAAGAAAAGTACTCACATCACGAGAAGGCCACAGTAAAATAAAATGTTTTCAAGGCCTTCTTAAAAGCCCTCAAGGATGGTGCATGGCGGACCTGTGATGGGAGTTTGTTTCAAAGGTGTGGGGCCACTGCAAAGAACGCCCCTAATGTGGAAATGGTGGCCACATGTGAGAGGACCTTTTCCTTCACTGCCCCTCAGCTGTGGAATGACCTGATGATGGAAATACACCTGCTGACCTCTTTGAATGTTTTTAAACAGGAATTAAATGTGCTTCTTTGCCAGAAGCCCCCCTGGAGCATCTTACATGCAATCAGTAAAATACGTCAGTCCCTTCCCGCAGGCTGACAATCTCAAAAGGCACGGCACATGAGGAAAGAACGTTGGGAAGGGAAGAGGAAAAATGGTCTTTTAGCGAAGGAAGGAAAGGAACCTCTCGTGCAAGCACTGAGTCACTACTGACTCTTGGAGGGATGCCAGCTTTCGCTGAAATTTTCTTAATAGGCCTTATAGCGGGGTGGTTTGCCGTTGCCTTCCCCGGCCATTATTACCTTTCCCCCAGCTAACTGGGTACTCATTTTACCGACCTCGGGAGGATGGAAGGCGGAGTTGACCCGAGCCAGCTGCCTGAAACCAGCTTCCGCTGGGATCGAACTCAGGCCGTGGGGAGAGTTTCATCTGCAGAGACTGCTGCTTTACTGCTCTGTGCCACACGAGGCTCTTTAGCGAAGGAAGTATAGTGAAAACATCCAGACTGGGAAATCTCTTTAACAATGATAGGCCAATGTGGGTCATGTGATACTTCATTGTCCTTGTGAAAGCTGATATGCATACTGGATGCTTCAAAGGCCATAAAAGAAACAATGGGGACCCACGCCCCCCAAAATACACACTCCAAGGTGATGCAGGTGCAGTGTTACAGTGGATGCATTCACTTAACTCTGCAGTTAGCGCTTCTAGTCCTGCTCTGGTGATGCGTGGTCCTCCCGGCCTGCCCTCTGTTCCTGTCCATTTGTTAATGTGAACAAAAGAACGTCAGACCAAGGGCCTGCTGGATCAGACCAAGGGTCCATCTAGTCCAGCACTCTGGGCCAACCAGCTGCCGACCAGGAACCCATAAGCAGGACATGAGTACAACAGCACCCTCCCGCCCATGTTCCCCAGCAACTGGTGTACATAGACATGCTGCCTCCAATACAGGAGGAAGCATTACCAATCAGGGCTAGTAGCCACTGATAGCCTCCTCCAGGAATGTATGCAGCCCTCTTTTAAAGCCATCACTACATCTAGTGGTAGTGAATCCCATAGTATAACCGCACACTGTGTGAAGAACTCCTTCCTTTTATCTGTCTTGAACCTCCCACCAATCTGCTTCATGGGATGACCTCATTGGGTTCTGGTACGATGAGAGAGGGTGACAAATGTCTCCCTGCCCACCTTCTCCACACCATGCTATGGAGGATGTGGACAGGGAGACATTTTCCTCCCTCTTTCAAAATACTAGAACCCAAAGGGATCAATCCCATGAAGCTGATGGGTGGGAGATCCAGGACAAATAAAAGGAAGGACTTCTTCACACGGTGCAGAGTTAAATTATGGAACTCACTACGACAAGATGTAGTGATGGCCACCCATTTGGGTGGCTTTAAAAGGGGGTTGGATAAATTCCTGGAGGTGAAGGCTATCAAGGGCTAGTAGCCCTGCTGGTTGTGTGCTATCTCCAATATTCAAGGCAGCAAGTCTGTGTGCAAGGATAGGAGGGTCCTGTTGCACCATGTCCTGCTGTGTTGGTCCCTGGCCGACAGCTGACTGGCCCCTGTGTGAACAGAGTGCTGGACTAGATGGACCCTTGGTCTGATCCAGCATCAGGACTCTTCTTATGTTCTTACCACACACCATTTTATGCACCTCTATCCTGTCCCCCTTTAGCCTCCATTTTTTCCAAGCTAAATAATCCCAGCTGCAACCTTCCGTCGTAGGGGAGATGCTCCAGCCCCTTGATCTTCTTAATTGCTCTTTTCTGCCCTTTTTCCAGCTCTACAAGATATTTTTCTTAGGTGTGTTGACGTCTGAGGCAGGTTGGATTTGGCCCAAGGACCTTAGATCCTTCACCCCCGAGCTAAAGTTATACGGCACTGAGGGATAAAATCATTTCAAAACAAGTGTGTACCTTTCCCCTCTATTCCACCTCACCCCAACCTTGATAGGCCCTGGCCCTGACCCTGCTAAAATAGGCAGGGATGGACTTCCAGCAGCGTTTGGCTGTCTGGTGCGGGTTGTGCAAGTCGGAACGAAATCCCCAATGCTCCAGGCCGTCTGCCTCCGTTGCGCGGAGAGCTGGCGGCCTTTTCTAGCCTTGGTTCCTATGGCAATGGTACATCAAAAGAGCAAGGGACTTGGCGAGGGCTTAAAAAAGGTGTCTCTGGCTTCTTGGAAGCTTCCTTTGAACTTGCTCTTCCTCGTGGCGGAGAGACGGTCTGTTCTGTTCCATCAAGAGCTGCCTGTGTGGCTCGGATCTGCTGTATGTGTTATATTAAGAGTGGAACGATGAGGCTGTGCTTGTTCTTATAGCAGCCTCTGGGTTTCTGGCCACGGCATCAGCGTATTACTGCTGTTGAGAAAGCTGGATTGCTGTGGGAGAGGGCGATGGAAGGAGGGTGTGCTCAGGGGAGAAATGTGTCCGGGATGCTTGGCCAACCTGTGCAATTCTTCATCCTGGCCACTCCCAGCCATGCTAGTTGGAGGAGTCAAGGATAAAAATCCACTTTGATTGAAAGGCAACTCTGTTTTATTGAGCAGCGAGAGTCCCACAGACAAAGAACTTCTCTACTGGCAGTGTGAAAAGCAGGTATGTTTATACACAGTAGCATCTTAACCAATTAGCAGTTGGCAAAATTCTAAAGCAAAACAAAGACAGAGCAAAGAAAACTTTTTAATTATACCTTATCGACAGATGGCCCATAACTTTTCTAGCAATGTGAGATTGACCTGGATGGTCAGTCCTCCTGATCAAGCTAGCTTTTTTGTCTTATACTGCATCAAAGGTCTTGACAGAGGGGACAGAAATTTGGTGTTGCCCTCAGTTAATGCTGGGGTGGGCAACGGTTTGCAAATAATTAGCTCAAGAGTTATTGGTCTCCCCAGGCAGCCTGCCGGGTGGGGAGAAAGGGAGGAAGTACTGATAGAAACAGAGGGGTAGGGAAGGGGGTGGCAGAGAGAGACAAAGAAAGAGGATGGGTGAGAGAGAAGGCGTGGCTGAGAGAGAAGGCATGTCCAAGAGAAAGGGAGAGAGAAAGAGGGTGGCCGTGGGAAAGGGAGAGAGAAAGAGGGTGGCCGTGGGAAAGGGAGAGAGAAAGAGAGTGGCCGTGGGAAAGGGAGAGAGAAAGAGAGTGGCCGTGGGAAAGGGAGAGAGAAAGAGGGTGGCCGTGGGAAAGGGAGAGAGAAAGAGGGTGGCCGTGGGAAAGGGAGAGAGAAAGAGAGTGGCCGTGGGAAAGGGAGAGAGAAAGAGGGTGGCCGTGGGAAAGGGAGAGAGAAAGAGAGTGGCCGTGGGAAAGGGAGAGAGAAAGAGAGTGGCCGTGGGAAAGGGAGAGAGAAAGAGGGTGGCCGTGGGAAAGGGAGAGAGAAAGAGGGTGGCCGTGGGAAAGGGAGAGAGAAAGAGAGTGGCCGTGGGAAAGGGAGAGAGAAAGAGGGTGGCCGTGGGAAAGGGAGAGAGAAAGAGGGTGGCCGTGGGAAAGGGAGAGAGAAAGAGAGTGGCCGTGGGAAAGGGAGAGAGAAAGAGAGTGACCGTGGGAAAGGGAGAGAGAAAGAGGGTGGCCGTGGGAAAGGGAGAGAGAAAGAGGGTGGCCGTGGGAAAGGGAGAGAGAAAGAGAGTGGCCGTGGGAAAGGGAGAGAGAAAGAGAGTGGCCGTGGGAAAGGGAGAGAGAAAGAGGGTGGCCGTGGGAAAGGGAGAGAGAAAGAGGGTGGCCGTGGGAAAGGGAGAGAGAAAGAGAGTGGCCGTGGGAAAGGGAGAGAGAAAGAGGGTGGCCGTGGGAAAGGGAGAGAGAAAGAGAGTGGCCGTGGGAAAGGGAGAGAGAAAGAGGGTGGCCGTGGGAAAGGGAGAGAAGGGGCAACCTTGTCCCCTCGCATCACCAGCTTCATCTCCTCTCACCACTGGCATGCAATCCCCAAGAGATTATCCCTGAGGTAATGCAGCCCTTGACAGAAAAGAAGATTCCCTACCCCTGTGTTAAAGGATATTCAGAGTAGGAGAAAGAACGTTGAGAGTCCTGAGTATACCTAAGACTCCAGAGAGTGGCTGCCAGCCATGATGCTTGATGAGCCATTGCCATTTAAGATCGGTCCCCCGGCCCCGATGTGGATTGATATACAACATGGACATCAAGGGTCATATAAAGTATCAACAAATGTCAATAACAACACTAAGTCACATAGACTAATAGTGATCTCAGATACTTGAATTCTGGTCCTTAGGTAGCGAAAATGGAGTCAGCACATTTTGGGGTAACTTCTTTACTGGTGGTGGTGGGGAAACCTTAGAAGGAAAAGAAACCTCCAAACAGCCCAATAAGGAGTAAGCCTGCACAGTTGGCAGGGAATGCTGATTGGCTGTTGTGTGAGTGGGTGGGACACAGGAAATGGGGAGAATGGAATCAGGTGGCTGGAATTCTGAACAGGAGCCCTCTGTACTGTAACATTTTGTTGCAGGTCTCACTTGTGATATAATGCTTCCGGTTTGGGATAACAAAACTTGTTTTTAAGATAGCAGATAAAAAGCCAGGTATCTGCTTGTTCAGAGGCTTAGTGGGGGCAGAAGGCCAGGAGGAGAGTTGTACCGATACAGGTTCTCTTTGGCTCTGCACGCTTGTCGTCTCCCACAGTAAAGCACCTTCAGGCTTTAAATCCAACTAGCAGTGTCCCCCCGCCCCCACATCTCCCACATCTTCTGAGCTGACTCACTGCAATGCTGGAAGGAGCACAATCAATCTGTGCAGGAAAACAGGTCGATTGCATGCAGTTTTATTCAATTTATACCCTGGCTACATATGAAATACCCCATGGCAGTGCCCTTAAAAGATCTACAGCAAGGGTGGTGATGCTGTTGGATCCAAATGCTGTTGGACTCCAACTCTCATCAGCCCCAGCCTGCATGACTAGGGTCGATGGGAACTGTAGTACCAATGCAGTCTGGAAGGCCACATCCCCTGGTCTACAGTCACTCTTAACTCGACCCATTTCTTACCAATCCCTCCCTCCTGGGGTCCCTCCAGAGGTAACTCCTGTTTTGGACATTTCGCTTCTTTACCTATTACATGCCATCTGCCAGATGCGTGGAGTCCCAAGGGGAGTTGGTATTGGAAGGAAAGGGGCCATTGCTCAGTAGTAGAAAATCCCAGATTTAATCCCTGACGTTTGCAGTTAAAAGGATCAGGTCGAAAATGATGTGATCTTTGCTGGAGATACTGGAGGGCATCTCCCAGTCAGTAGAAACAATGGCCTGGTTCAGACGACACTCTGGGCTTTGTGGTTAGCTTAACCATGTTCAGCTGTGGTTAACACTAACCACATGCAGAATGCTTGCAGACAACACTTTTAACCCTTTTGTGGTTAAGTTTTCCTTAGTGAGCCTAACCAGCTGTGGTTAACGGGGCAGATAGTTAGGGAAAACGTGTGTCAGACGACACCGTAACCCATGGTTAAGCATTCCATTAACCATTTTGTAGTTAAGCAGCATGGTGTAGCGTGTTGTCTGAACGGGGTCAATACTGGGCTAGACAGATAAGTGACCTGGGATAATGCAATTTCCTGTATTCTAATGAGGTGGAGAAATGGCTACTTAGCTCAGAATAATTTTTAAAAAAACCTCCCTTATATCTTTTATGTAACTGCGGAAATAGCAAAGATAATTTGAATTAGATTGCATGAATTCGTCATTTTTGAAGCTGTGGAAGGAGGCAGCTTGTGGTTCAACGGCAGCTTCTTTCTACGTTTCAGGGTTAGTTTGCAAGGGATGCGTTGAGAATGTGGAAGTCAGTGTCTGGATGCATCCTTGAGATGTATGCATCTGTCCCTTATAACAGCGTATTGGCTGATCTTTGTAAAGCCCGCTGTAAGAGCCGGTGAACTGGGAGATGCTGGATTTATTTATTAATTTATTTTTTAAAAAAACATTTCTTGGCGGTTCACAGCAATAAAATACATAACAGTTAAAACAGTAAAAGCAGTCAAATCGCAAGCACAAAAAAAGCAAGGAAAACAATAAAAGCCAACAATAAGACCAGCAACAACAACAGTGGTGGATTTTATTTATTTATTTTATTTATTTATTCATTTATTACATTTTTATACCGCCCAATAGCCGAAGCTCTCTGGGCGGTTCACAAAAATTAAAACCACAATAAAACAACCAACAGGTTAAAAACACAAATGCAAAATACAGTATAAAAAGCACAACCAGGATAAAACCACGCAGCAAAAATTGATATACGATTAAAATACAGCGTTAGAACAGTAATACTGAGAGAATAAAAAGGTCTTCAGCTGGTGACGAAAGGAGTACAGTGTAGGTGCTGTACAAACAAATCATATAGGCTTTGCTTAAATGCTGGAATAGGGATTTTTGCAATCCAGAAAATTGCATTGTTCATTGAGAAAGGAAGTTTCTAGTCCTTAAACCTGCAAATTGTGGCCCGATGGACAAGGCCCTCTAAAATCTTAGAAGCCAAGAAAGTGGGCCAGCGTGGGATTTCTAATGCTCAATTTTTCTATGATGTAAAATAAATTAAGAATGCTGCATATTTTTTGGTGGGTTGGGTAAGTACAAGCTATAGCTATCTGTTGTTTTTTAAAAAATCAACTGAATGTAAATTTCTTTTATAGGTTAATTCTACATTTTGAATATTTTTTTTAAAAAATAAGTCCGCCTGTTTAAAATATAACTTCCTTTTGCAATGACGAAATCCTGTTAGAAATGTTGGCAAAGCATGTGCAAGAAATGTGATTATCAAATGTGTGTTTTAAAAGCTTAGTTGAGCTCATGGACGAGGGGGCGGGAAACATATGCGACGGAGTTTGCTTTTGAGTGCAGCCTTTGATTACTTTTGAATAAATACAGATTTATGAGAAGATGACGCATGATTCATCCTAGGTTTGCATAAATTGGAAAGAATGGAATGATGAAAACATTGAGTGCAAGTGGGTCTTTATAAAGGTTATTATGAGACCATGGTATAATGTTGACGGTCTAAGTGGTACAGCCAAAAGCAGGTCTGGCTCTGGGTTCGAGGGGGCATTTCTCAAAGTACGCTCTTGTAGACTCCCTATTACGTTAGTGGTTCCCCATGGGTGAAGCTCAGAGGATGGCAACAAGGGAGAGGGCCTTTTTGGTGGTGGCCCCCTGACTGTGGAATGATCTCCCTGATGAGGCTCGCCTGACGCCAACACTGTTCTCTTTCAGGCGCCAGGTCAATCTCCTAGGTGTTTAACAGCATTTAACAACGCTAAGTTTGTTTTTAACGGACCCCAGAACTGTTGTTTTTAAATGGATACTGTTGTTTTTATGTTTCTGATGTTTTTAACATTTTGTATACTTTTTAATGTTTACGGTTTTTAACTTTTGTAAACCGCCCAGAGAGCTTCGGCTATGGGGCGGTATATAAATGTTATAAATAAATAAACAAACAAACAAACAAACAAACTTACCTGGGCCAGATCTACACCACGCAGGATAAAACACTTTGAAACCGTTTTGAAAACTATATGTGGAGTGTGTCATGGGTCCCAACCGTTTCAAAGCACTTGTGTAGATCCTGCCCTGGTGGCAGTAGCAAGCAGCAGCTGTACAGTGACTGCCTTGATCTGTCAGCCACCGCCATTTTAATTTCCCACAATGCCTCCAATGTAGTGTTGCTCCAGGGGCATTGTGGGAAGTTGAAATGGCCGTGGCTCTCAGACCTAGTGGCCTGTGCTCGTTGAAGAGTGTCAGTGGGGTGGGGTGGGGGGGGAAACACACCCCGTTGTTTTAAATGAGGGCACTGGGCAGCTGTCCAGCAGTGCCAGGTAATGATACTGGGCTGCTGAATGGCCGCAATAAGGGTGTGAGAACTGGGACATAGCTACACTAGAGCAGTAGAGGCTGGTGGCTCCGATTTCAGTGGGGCTGTGAATCCATTCTTGATTTCAGTCAGTCAGAACTAGCCAGAGCTTTAAATGAGCCATCCAAGGTGCTGAACCTATTTTAGGCTCCTTGAATAGCTCCTTTAGAGTTCGGACTGAAACCCAGAATGGATTCACAGTTCCACCAAAATCGGAACCACCAGCCCTCTTTGCACTAGAGACTTAGCCTGTGTGCACAAGTTGTTGGGGAACATGGGTGGAAGGGTGCTGTTGCACCCATGTCCTGGTTCTGAATCCCTGGTGGACAGCTGGTTGGCCACTGTAGGAACAGAGTGCTGGAGTAGATGGACCCTTAGTCTGATCCAGCAGGGCACTTCTGTTCTTAAACTAGTTAAAGAGTGATTCCCTCTCCCCAAGGAATCCTGGGAACTGCCGTTTTAGGGGAAGGTTGTGGATTTCTTTGCATCCTCACCAAATCACAATTCCCAATGTTCTTTTGGGGAAGCAATAACAGTTGAAATGTGTAATGCTCCATTGTGAGTGTGTGTGTGAACACAGAATTCCCAGTGGCCTGGCTCTGAAATATTACTTCCTGTGGCATCAGTACTATGTTCCCACTAGATCAGTGGTTCCCAAAGGGGGCGGTACCACCCCCTTGGGGTGGGTGGGATTGCATGGGGGGGGCGTTTAGAGGCAAAGGGGCGCTCGAGGTGGTCTTTTCCGAGAAGCAGCTCTCCAGAAGGTCTTAAAAACCAGGGACATTTTTATGGGAGAAGGTAGTTTGGTCCCAAGCCATATAGGGGAAGAATCCACACATGTATTAATACTGTTTAAGAAGAGTCCTTTTAATGGTGAATTGAAATGTTTCAAAAGCACCAAAACGCTAATGAAGAGACATACCCTGCTTGGTGTGCCCCGCCACACCGGCTGCAAAACAGAGGCGTTTGCTCTCTTTTCCCTCCCTCCCTCGGCAAGCCTGCTGCGGGTGCTTCCCATTTAAAGGGGCCAATTGAGCTACAAAATGACATTGAGCTGAAGCCAAAGTTTAAGAAATTGTACCAGGACTTTTGGTTACAGAAGGAAATTTCTGATCGCTATCCTGCACTATAGAGAGCGGTTCAGAAGCTCCTGGTTGCATTTCCAACATCATATTTGGTGGAATGTGGTTTTAGTGTAGTCTGCCTACTTCTCTCCAAGCAAAGAAATCAATTCCAGATTACTAAATGTGGTGATTCAAGACTCATGTTAAGTGACTTTAAACCAGACATTGGGAAATTGCTATCACTTCATCAAGCCCATCCATCACATTAAGAATTTACAGAATAGCGAGGTACTCTACCCTAGTTACTAAATGTGATATCTAATATTCTTGCTAAATGACTATCAGACTTTGAAATGATGATATCACTGGATCAAGTTCATCAATTACGTTTAATTGAATAAACTAAAAAAATGTAATTGGATTTTGAATAAATATTCAATTAATTGTTACTGGTTTGAATGTTATTGTTATTATCTTCCTTAGTGGGTTGTTGAAAACCACTATTCTGAATAATGATTTGGGTACGGTAGGAGGCACTGGGCATGAGTTTGTGGAACCAAGGGGGCGGTGACCTGAAAAACTTTGGGAACCACTGATGTAATCCAACTCCTGCCGACGTACGGAGTCCACTGCTACAGCATTATATCATTTTAACCAGTGGTCTTCAGCCAGTGGGTCACGACCTAAAAGTGGGTCGTGAGGTCAGTCCAAATGGGTCACAGCAAAGCTGTTGCCACCATGTTGGGCGTGGAGAAATATTGGGCGCGGATCCCGTGTTGCAAGTTGGGGGTCCAAGGTGGGTCTCAGGTCTGGACTGATTTAAATGATACAAATTGGTTTGTAGTGTGGATATACAGTCGTGTGAAAAAGAAAGTACACCCTCTTGGAATTGTATGATTTTACATATCAGGACATAATAACAATCATCTGTTCCTTAGCAGGTCTAAAAATTAGGTAAATACAACCTCAGATGAACAACAACACAGGACATATTACACTGTGTCATGATTTGTTTAACAGAAATAAAGCCAAAATGGAGAAGCCATGTGTGAAAAAGTAAGTACACCTTATGATTCAATAGCTTAGCAGCAATAACTTGAAGTAATTGTTTTCTGTATGACTTTATCAGTCTCTCACATCGTTGTGGAGGAATTTTGGAATTTTGTAACTTCTTTACAACATAGCTTCAGTTCATTGAGATTTGAGGACATTTGTTCATGCACAGCTCTCTTAAGGTTCCGCCACAGCATTTCAATCGGGTTGAGGTCTGGACTTTGACTGGGCCATTGCAACACCTTGATTCTTCTCTTTTTCAGCCATTCTGTTGTAGATTTGCTGGTGTGCTTGGGATCATTATCCTGTTGTGTGACCCAATTTCAGCCAAGCTTTAGCTGTCGGACAGATGGCCTCACATCTGACTCTAGAATACTTTGGTATACAGAGGAGTTCATGGTTGACTCAATGACTGCAAGGTTCCCAGGTCCTGTGGCTGCAAAACAAGCCCAAATCATCATCCCTCCACCACCGTGCTTGACAGTTGGTATGAGGTGTTTGTGCTGATATGCTGTGTTTGGTTTTCGCCAAACGTGGCGCTGTGCATTACAGCCAAACATCTCCACTTTGGTCTCGTCTGTCCAAAGGACATCGTTCCAGAAGTCTTGTGGTTTGTTCAGGTGCAACTTTGCAAACCTAAGCCGTGCTGCCACGTTCTTTTTAAGAGAGAAGAGGCTTTCTCCTGGCAACCCTTCCAAACAAACCATACTTGTTCAGTCTTTTTCTAATTGTACTGTCATGAACTTTAACATTTAACATGCTCACTGAGGCCTGTAGAGTCTGAGATGTAACTCTTGGGTTTTTTGCAATTTCTCTGAGCATTGCACGTGACCTTGGGGTGATTTTGCTGGGACGTCCTCTCCTGGGAAGATTGGCAACTGTCTTGAATGTTTTCCACTTTTGAATCATCTTTCTCACTGTAGAATGATGGACTTTAAATTGTTTGGAAATGACCTTATAACCCTTTCCAGATTGATGGGCAGCAGCAATTGCTTCTCTAAGATCATTGCTGATGTCTTTCCTCCTTGGCATTGTGTTAACACACACCTGGATGCTCCAGACCAGCAAACTGAAAAAACTTCAACTTTTATAAAGGTGGACATACTTGCTGATGATCAATTAACCACGGGCATTTGATTAGCAGCATCTGTCTGCTACTTAGCATCTTAATTCCTATGGAAGCAGTAAGGGTGTACTTACTTTTCCACACATGGCTTCTCCATTTTGGCTTTATTTCTGTTAAATGAATCATGACACGGTGTAATATGTCATGTGTTGTTGTTCATCTGAGGTTGTATCTACCTAATTTTTAGACCTGCTAAGGAACAGATGATTGTTATTATGTCCTGATATGTAAAATCATACAATTCCAAGAGGGTGTACTTTCTTTTTCACACGACTGTACTCATAGGCCCGATTGCCTGATCGAATTGTGCATTTCCCTTGTCTTTGCTGGAATTTCTTGGGCTGCCCTGATTTGTCTTGCTTCTCTTCTCTGCCGTGCAAAGTGCCATGCCAATCAAATCCTTTCGGAGGGCTCAGGCCTAGGGATGCCTCCATAACGTCCTCGCCTTGCAGGAGAGATCAGAGATGGTGCATTTGTTACCCTTTCATTGATCGTCTGGTTTCCTTTGATGCTGTGAGTGTTCGCCGTGGGAGATGTTGAGGCTCAGGGCGGGATTATGGAGGTTTTGTCTCTGGAAGTTCATCTCTTTGATGAGGGCATTTTGGTTTTCTGATGAGGAAAAGTGATTTAAAGCTTCTTGTTGGTTTGCAGTATCCATTTGAATTTATAAAGAGAACTAGTCTTTTGCAGCGTGTAAGACAGAGAGTAGGATTCTTTGATGTCCAGAGGGCACAGGGAAATTGCTGCTCCTTTGTTTTGGGAAGAGCTTGGCATCTTCTCTCATCTTTGCTGTTTTACAAGATGGATAAACTGCCTGCCAGGGCATATTGTACCCACATGACCATGCACAGAATAACTTCAAAGTAAATGTAACAGTATAAAAATGATCCAATTAAAATCCACGGTGTCCCTTTTCAAATGAGCAGTAAAAACCTCAGCAAGACACAATGATGAATAAAGTGCGGGTTGAATTAAAATGTCCTTAAGAATGCTCTTAAAACCAGCAGTCAAAGGGAGGGAATTCCACAAGTGCAGGGCCACGATTGAAAAATCCCTGACCCCCCCATACCTATCAGCATAATATTTCTTACAGATAGACCTGCAAGTAGGACCTCAAAAGCTGATTTTATAACTTGGCTGGGCTATGAGAAGAACAGTTTGAGGGAGAAGACAGGGACAGAAAAATACTATGATTAAACAATGCCTCTTAACATTGTTCACAGTGTACCCCACTGTATCTGATAAGAACTCTAGAAAGAACTGTACCTAGATGCCACTTTGCATTTTCTGTATCACTGTGCAACTGTACCACTCTGGGGGAAGAAACAGATGGTATAGTCCTCCAAGGAATGGGCCATTTAAGTATTCTGGTGGGGCATTGCATTCTTGAATGTTTTCCCAGGTTAAAAAAAATCCTTCCTGAATGTTGAAAACTCGGGGCCAAACCAGTATCCATGTGATTGGATCTCCTGTGGTTCCCCCCCCCCCAACTTCCAAAAATGGTAAAAGGACCTGTTAACTGGGAATGAATGTTATAAGCACATGATGGTAGCCAGTGCTTCACTGTTTTCACTGGTTCCCGGTCCATTTCCGTCCAACTAATATGCTGTCCAGCAAACCTATTGTGGTCCCTAGGATTTCTGGCTTCTTAAGCACTGTTCGCACAAGAGGCTTTGGAATTTTTATTTTTTGGGGAAATAAACATTGTAGCCTACTCCTAGTATGTGGAAACACAGCTGCTGCAAAATGGAAACATCCTTTCTCTCTCTCCCCTCCCTCCTCAACTACCTTAGGGAGGGATATAGGACTAATTTTGGTCTATATTGAGGGGGAAAGTCATTTTTATATTGCCCAGAAATTGCTATACCGGGTCAGATTGGGACCATGCCAGAGGGAAGTTCAGTCGGAAAATAAAGGTGTTGGAATAATCCATCTGTGGTGGAAAATACTTTTTTTTTTTTTTTTTTTTTTTTTTGAGAGAGAGAGAGAGAGAGAGAGAGAGAGAGAGAGAGAGAGAGATGTCCCAACCACCATCCCTGTTGGGTTATATCTCCCAAAAAGCCACCCTGAGAACCCATGGTCTGCAGTAAGGGTTATTTTACATATTGTGGGTTAGTGTGTTTTCTGTTGCGCTGGCGTGGGTTACAGAGATCGCTTACAAGAGCGGCTCAATACAAAAACGGTGACACTCTGCGCCTCTCAAACAATCTCTAGTTCTTCTGCAAAGGAAGATGGGATACCTGCCCAGCCGGGTGGGAGGGCTACAGGAGGACGAGGGCATGTGTGAAACAAACTACCCCATGTAGCTCCTTTGCCTGATCGTCTGACACGAGCACAGCAAGGTTGTTCGCCTAACCACCTACCCAGCGTAGCGTAGGGTGACCATATGAAAAGGAGGACAGGGCTCCTGTAGCTTTAACAGTTGTAGAGAAAAAGGATTTTCAGCAGGTGTCATTTGTAGGCAGACAGCATCTGGGGAAATTCCCTTTTCATAGCAATACTTAAAAGGTGCAGGTGCCCTCGTCTCTTTTGTATCTGGTCAAGAGGGCAGGAGTCCTGCAGCTTTAGCTCTTATGATGAAGACAAAATTTCACCAGCTGCTACATGCATTCAAATGACACTTGCTGAAATTCCCTTTTCTATACAACTTTAAAGATACAGGAGCCCTGTCCTCCTTTTCATATGGTCACCGTAGCGTACCTTGCCAGCCACCATTGGTTAGCGTCACGTGAGAACCCAGCCTGTTGTGTTTCAAGCCTGTTATTAGGAATGGTATTATAGATTCTTCCCCTGTTATTAGCCCCTCCTTGAAATGTGTAGGCTTTCCCCTTCTTGGTCATTAAGCACTGATGAATAGCTCCACTGACTTCTGTTGTTCTTTTCTCGATGAAAGTCAAGCCAGCTGTGACCTAATGTTCCCTACCAATCGGCAAGGAACGATGTGTCTCAATTTATATTTGCTGAGTGCTCTCATTCTGCACCGCCACGGATTTGTTGCTTAACAAATTGCCCCATGCTGGCTGGGGAATGCTGGGAGTTGTAGTACTTTTTTTTATGTCTCAACATGCATAGGATTGCACCCGTATCTGTTTAGATATATCTTTCATATTTTGGGTGTGGGTGTGTTACTATTTATAAATATACTAATAAGCTTTATTCCATCGACGATTCTTTAAAGAAAGTAGCAATTCAAGACACAAATACAGTTAGAGAGACCTAAATAACTTAACTTAATACTCTACGTTCTTTATATCTCTTGGTTTATTACTAATGATGAGTGATTCCCTCCATCACAATCTAGTAGTGAGAACAATCACAGTGTAGTATTTGAGAGCGCTCAACCTGGTACCCTCCTTCAGATGTTTTGGATGTCAACTCCAATAAGCTCTAGGCAAAATGGCCAATGTAAGGAATGCTGGGGTTTGTAGTCCAGAAATATCTGGAGAGCACCAGGTTGGGAAAGGATAGTTTAACAGTATGAGAAAATCAGTATTACTCCGCATCGTCATATGCACTCTGTATTTTGAGGATAATAACACTGACCTATATTATATGGGTGGTGGTTGAATGACTGGGATAACATATGGGAAGTGGCCTAAATCCTCAACAAACTTAGCCAATTTTATTCCTACAACAACCCTGTAAAGTAGGTTAGGCTGAGAGATGGTGAACTCATCCAAGGTCACAGGTAGTTGAACTCAGGTCACCCCAATCTAGGTCCAACATGCTGGACCTGTTCAGACGCCGCACTAAGCCATGGTTAGACCGCTAACCCTTTTGCAGCAAAAGGTTAGTGAGCATGTTTAAATTGTGGTTATGTAGCTACCATGGCTAGGAATGGGTCAATACATTAGTTTTGAGAGAGAGAGAAGGCCTCAGGCCTTTTCCCAGTTTGGATAATATTTTCCAAATGAAAATAGAGATGGACTTGGAAGCCCTGTTCATAGAATCATAAAATAGTAGAATTGGAAGTGGCCTATAAGGCCATTGAGTCCAACTCCCTGGTCAGTGCAGGAATCCACCCTAAAGCATCCCTGACAGATGGTTGTCCAGCTGCCTCTTGAAAGCCTCTAGTGTGGGAGAGCCTTGTTCTCCAAGGATCACTGCCTTGGAATGATTCAAACCTGGATCATTCCGCTCCCCCCACCTCCACAATTACAGGGCTTAAAAGGAAGACTATCAGTGGCTATATGCTCCTTCCAGTATTAGAGGCAGTATACCTGTGTACACCAGTTGCTGGGGAACATGGGTGGGAGGGTGTTGTTGCACTCATGTTGTATTTGTGGGTTTTCTGGTCGACAGCTGGTTGGCTGGTGGGTGGACAGAGTGCTGGATAAGGTGGATCCGTCGTCTGATCCAGCAGGGCTCTTCTTATGTTCTTATTCATAAACCACAGTTTGAAGTTGGCTTGTTTCAAACAAACCATAGTTAAGATTAGCCACAGTTTGTCGGGTTTGGATGTCCAAATTCCTTACATCTGAGCCGGAGGAAGAGAGGGGAGTGTCGAACCCCGAGAAGGAGGTTAGAGTTGTGACTTCAAACACATAAATGTCTCATATCTTCTCCTGTGTCAAAATGTGTTGAAGTGTCACTGTGTGTGTATGTGTATGAGACAGGGGCAATGGAGGGTTTGCACTGCTCTGTGTGTGTGTGTCTGTGTCTGTGTTGTGTATGTGTGTGTGTGTGTGTGTGTGTGTGTGTACACTCATTGGAGCCACACTTAGTGGTGTGGCTCAAGGGCCAACAGCAGGTTTACTGGCTAAATGTGCTATTTTGGAGAGCGAGCTTAAATGTTTTCATCTCTTGTGTCAACTGGGCTGACTGTTGCTATGTGTTTTTGAAGCGGGTGCTGAACTTTACCTTTACGGATGCCTTTTGTTGCCTCCACACCTGAAGAATGGTTGCGCAAAGGTGATTTTCACGGTGCTTTGCACGGACTTCTTTATCAGGCAGGTAGAGATGCTAAGCCTTGTACTGCTACATGCATTTTTTAAAAAAAATTGCATGCGTAGTACCGAAAAAGCAATCCCCAGTTAAGACTGAGCTGAAATAAAAGCTTGCAATAATAGCACCATAATAATAATAAATAAATAACAACAATAATGCTGCTGCTGCTGTAAATGTGTTCTGTGATAGAATGAACACAGAGTGTGCTTTGAACCAGATAAATGTCTCATTTGAAATGGCTGGATTCAACGGAGAAAGTGCTTGCTTGTTGCTTCTTTACCTGCAATAATAAATGTAACGTAATAATTTTGTCTTAATTATGTGAACCACCCAGAGAGCTTCGGCTATTGGGTGGTATAAAAATGCAATAAATAAATAAATAAAATAAAATAATAAATACAACCGTGTGCATCTTTCTTTGACAGCACGTTACATTAGAAACTTTCAAATGTGTGAATCTCCCTCAGCTTGGGATCCTCCGGGGAGCTATGTTGTCACGAAGGGAGAAAAGCAGAGATCAATTCCCCCCTTAGCTGTTCTTCACGTACTCCTTGTACGTGCTGGAATATTTTGTTCCCTATTTTTCCCCCCAAGGAAGATCATGTTCTAGGTTGCCTTGAGCGTTCTCCAAAGCCCTCCTCCGTTTCATTTTCTAGAAAACAAGCAATGCTTTTTCATGGATACCTGCTTGCTTCTGGATGCGCTTTGTATGTTTAATTAATGGCTCTAATCGTTGTCTTCTGCAGAGTCCTGGATGGTGGTGCCTCTCCCTTTCCGAGGAAAGCATGGTTTTGCTACGGCAGTTCGGGCTTCTTCTCTGGAAGAACTACATCTTGCAGGTAAGCCGTTTGTTTTAAGCCGCTCAGAGAACCCAAGCAAATGTTGTATGTCCGGAATGCAGAACCTGCTGTAGCCTGAGAGTCGAATTCCATTTCAGAGAGGCACTCAGGGGCCGCATTCCATCAGTGGGAGGGGCCAAAAGCAAAAGGGGCGTGACTAAAAGTACCAGCTTGTTTTAGCTTCAAGCTCATACTTCTACCTGTAGCCGTGAGCAGGAGGGTGGCAATGGAGAACAGAGATGAAGACTCCAGACTTCTTGTCTGCTTGTGGGTGCATCTGTGCTTCTCTCTTTTAAGTTGTGTGTTCACTTCCGGAATTATAATAATAATAATAATAATTAAAAAATAATAATAAGTGGCGGTACAACCCTGAGGGCTAGTTCCTTTGCTTCTGATTTAAACTTAGAATTCAGAGAGCATCAAGAAGGAATCTGGTTATTTCAGCCTGCCTGCAGAAATGTTGACCACCAACTTGAGCTCAGGCCGCCAGCCTTCTATTACGTGGTTTGCCGTAGGTCTGACCGTATTTATTTGTTTCGTAAATGTGTATCCCTGCTTCGCTGTTGTGGTATAATCCTCTAGATGGCTTGCAAATCCACTACAATTTTTGGGGGGAAATCTCAACGGTAGATCATTAAAAATAGACCCTAACAGCAGTGAAAAAGAAAAACACAGGCGTTTAAAAGAATAACTAAGTAGGTTGCAGTTCATCAATATTAATTGCCATTAAAAACATGGAGAAACGGGATGGCCTTAGCTTGGCATCGAAAAGTGGAGCTTGACGTGGAAAACCAGCGCTGCAACAAAATGTTTCCGTCTGCAGCGCTGTTCACAATTCCAGTTAGTGGGCCAGCCGTGCCCTCCTCCACAATGCTTCATTACATCCTGCCCCCTCCCTCCAAGTCAGTCAGCCAGCGTTCTGCCGTCACTGAGCACACACTGTCTTTTATGGGCTGCTTGAGGCTTTCCCCCCATGCAAGTTGACAGCCAGTGTGCTGAATGGTTAGAGCGTTGGATTGGAGAGCCAGGTTCCAACCCCCACTCTACCATGATGCTCACTAGGTAACTTTGGGTCTGTCACTGATTCTCGGCCTAACCTACCTCGCAAGGTTGTTGTGAGGATAAAATGGAGAGGAGGAGGAGGACTATGTAAGCCATCTCTGGATCCTTGCAAAGGGGAAAAAAGACTAGATATACATGTAATAATAATTAAAAATAAATAAAAATGTTTAGACAGAAAAAAAGATCTGCATCTCCCAGCATGCCCCAGCCATGCTGGGAAATGCAGGACTTTTTTTTTTTTTTTGAGGAAGGTCGTAGCAGGCCTTCAGTGCTGTGTCAGAAACGTCAAACCTATATTTTCACCCCACCTCCTCTGCTGTAAAGATGGGAGTCCCATAATCCCTAAGGAAATGGTGTTACATTAGGCAACGGTTGAAATGTGGATTAGTTATGCATGCTAGATAACAAAACTAGGACAACCTTGCTGGCTTATATGCAGCTGGCATCTTTGGCTTTGTGTCAAAACGTGGTTTCCTATGTCGGCCATGAGGTGACTTGAAAGCGGGGAGTAGGGGAACGGAGAAGATTAAATGGAGGCCCTGTGGTTTTCAGAAATACTAGAAGCCCCACACAGAGAGGGAATAGCAGTACAAAAGCAGCACTTCAGGGTCTAACCTCACATTAGATTTCTTATTTGTATATACCGTATTTCTTCGATTCTAAGACACACTTTTCCCCCCATATAAACATCTCTAAAAACGGGGTGCGTCTTAGAATCGCGGGTGTGTCTTAGGGTGTTTTTTTCTCTTGGTGGTACTGAAATTAGTGTGCGTCTTACAATCGAGGGCGTCTTAGAATCGAAGAAATACGGTACTTTCAGCTTTATAGGTAGAGATGGTCATCAGACAATCACAAAGCAAACGTTTGACCAAAGCTAATAGATATCGATAGGAAGGTAACATTTATTTATTTATTTATTTATTATTATTTATTTATTTAAAGTATTTTTATGCCGCCATTCAGCCAAAAAAGGCTCTCATGGCGGCTTACAAAAGTATTTCTTGACAGTCCCTGCCCACAGGCTTACAATCTAAAAGACATGACACAAAAGGAAACGGGATTGGGAGGGAGGAGGAGGAGGGGGAAAAGGAAAGCAAATTCAGGCACTACAATCTTAGTTGGAAAGTTCAGCAGTTACAGGGGACAGCAGGAGGGAGGGGCTCTCAGCTGGAGCTGGACCCAGGCACGGTGGAGAGATGCCTGGCTGCAGCTTCCTCCCTCACTGGTGGCCTCTGCAGAGACAGTTGGTAGCAGGAGGGAGGGGGCTCTCAGCTGGAGCTGGACCCAGGCACGGTGGAGAGGTGCCTGGCTGCTGCTTCCTCCCTCACTGGTGGCCTCTGCAGTGACAGTTGGTAGTAGGAGGGAGGGGGCTCTCAGCTGGAGCTGGACCCAGGCACGGTGGAGAGATGCCTGGCTGCTGCTTCCTCCCTCACTGGTGGCCTCTGCAGAGACAGTTGGTAGCAGGAGGGAGGGGGGTCTCAGCTGGAGCTGGACCCAGGCACGGTGGAGAGGTGCCTGGCTGCTGCTTCCTCCCTCATGGTGGCCTCTGCAGTGACAGTTGGTAGCAGGAGGGAGGGGGCTCTGAGCTGGAGCTGGACCCAGGCACGATGGAGAGATGCCTGGCTGCTGCTTCCTCCCTCACTGGTGGCCTCTGCAGAGACAGTTGGTAGCAGGAGGGAGGGGGCTCTCAGCTGGAGCTGGACCCAGGCACAGTGGAGAGGTGCCTGGCTGCTGCTTCCTCCCTCACTGGTGGCCTCTGCAGTGACAGTTGGTAGCAGGACATTTACATAACAGTAACACAAACACAGAGCATATAGAATAAACTCTGAATCTCTAGCTAACATAAATAACGTTCATTGACACAGAACCATGTAAAATTATACGAATGTGTGTATTGAGATATTGGCCTTAGCTAGACAGGGTGAAATCCCGGGGCGATCCCCGGGATCATCCCTGCGCGTTCACATGATGCACAGGGGATCCCGGAATCAGGGAGGGATGATCCCTCCCTTGCCCCGGGATCTCGTCCTACCCTTTGAGCCCGGTTTTTCCGCAGTCCTGGGCTGAGCCCGAGACCACAGAATGTGTGGCCTGGCATCATGGTTTATCCCAGTTCCTGGCGAGGAGCCGTGACCCACGCACGAGGCGCAGAGCTCCTCAGGAACACTGCGCCCATTGGGAGTGGGGTGGGGTGAGCGGGGATTTTTTTTTTAAAAAAACACACCCCTTAATTTTTGCGCACGAGCGCTTGTGCGCATCTTCTCTTTTAAGAAAAAAAATGGCGGGTGCAATGCCTCTCCCTCTGAGGTTGGCGCATGCCGTATGCGAACAGAGGGGGAGATCTCGCAATAAAAATATTGCAAGATCTTCACTCCTCCGTCCCGCTAGACCAGTAGGTCTAGCTAAGGCCATTGTCATCTTCCACTCATAACAGCCCCACACTTCTTCCATCTTTTTTCTTATTGCATAAAATCTGTTAAGCAAGAAAAGAGAGACCAGCTGCACAATGCCTTCTGATTGTTAGCACTTGGATCTCTCCGTCTGGAAGCGGCTTCGGTGTTGCTTTGCATTTAATGTGTGCAATTTTTTAAAATGCAAAAAGCTGTTTTTTGGGGGGGGCGGGGGGCATTCTTCCCTGGGCAAATAGCAGTTTCTAAAGAGCATTTTCATCAGGATCCTAACAGTGGCGGAAAGGTTTAAACGCCCCCCTCCGCTCTTGCTGGGGTCCCAATAATGATTGCAGCTGGAAAATTGTCACACGTACACACACAAATGCAGCAGCTGCTCTCTGAGTTGTGTTTTAAGGATTGTTTGACATCCTTCACTTTGCTGATTGAGCAAAATGAGCCGTCTCCATACTTTTGCAATGCGACACTTATGCAAAGGGATCTACACGTTGCCTGGGGAAATGGTTCTCCCTCAACATGGGGGGGACACCTCTTCTTTGAAAGAGGAGCTCTGAGAAGTGTCGTTACCCTTTCACCAAGGAGGAGACATGGGCTAGGGATGGGGGCAGGGTTGAAGAGAGGACATCAGGAGAGCAGAGAGAGAGAGAGAGAGAGAGAGAAAACGGGAATTTGTTCATCGTCTGCTTGGTGTCTTCTGAACTCCTAAGGTTTGGCAAAGCTAAGGAATAAGCAATAGATAACAATCCAAGCATGCCTCTTTGGCTTTAATGGAATATCATTCCCAGCAGGTTCATGTAATCTGGTGTGGGGTCTCTGTAGAGAAAGACTTGTATCTGAGGACACTCTAGGGCCACCCCATGCTGTTGCTGGACTTTGCGGTCTGTCTCTGAATGCCCCAAACACCACCACCCTCCAGGTGCTGTTTGCCAGACACCCAACACCATACAAAGTTGCATTTAACGTCATGTCTAGTTTGGCCCTTGGAGATTTCACTTCTCCAGACCTTAGATAGATTCTTTGGAAAGAATCACAAATCTAGAAAATTGCATTAATACAATTTTGACAAGGCATTGCAAAACAAAAAAACCAAAAAAAAAAAAAAATGGGAATAGTGATTTATCAGAGACCAGAAAACACGGACAGTTAGAAGTCCGTTGATCTGAATGCTACCAAAATAGGGCCTTCTGCACCCACCCGCCCTTTCCCAGGGTTCCTCTGTCCTTTGCAGAGTGAGCTACTTCCTGTTTAGAAAGCAGAGCACAGGAAAACTCTGGGATGCCCTCCTATGATTCCTTTGAATGTGAACCTTCTTAAGGAAACAAATTGAAGAAAGTAAACTCTTGCGGACCATTTTGAACTCAAGCGCTTGCTCCTGAATAACTCGTGTAAGACTTTGCGCGTGTGAATGCAGCCAATGGGGTGGGTGGGTGCTGTTTGCTATTTTTTTCTGTTTTAAACACTGATCATGTCTTTGCCAGCTCATTAAAGGGGCTTACTGAAGAGTTTGGACACTGGCTTAATCCAGTGATCCTATAAGCTCTTCTAGCTTTTCTCCTATTTCACCTGTCAGATGTAAATGGATCTACTGTTACACATCAAAGGGCCACGAAAGGACATCTACCAGGTCATAGGGCAGGGACTTATTTTCACATAGTGTATTGGTTGCACAGCCCGCCTGCCCCATCTGTACCATATCGGAGGCCAGGTTTATATAATGAAGCGGCTTTATTCTGAGTCAAACCATCAGTCCATCTCTAGACCAGGATTGTCTGCTATGACTGTCAATGGTTATCCAAAGTCTTGGGCAGAATTTTCCCAAGCCTAAGATGCTTTTAACTGGAGATGCCCAGGATTGAAACTGGAGTCTTCTGCATACAAAGCATGAGTTCTGCCACAGAACTTTGGTCCTTCCCCTAATGGAGATGGCACATTTATGGGTGAATAGGAATGTACGAATTTTGTTAAATCCATTCCGTCTGAGTTTCGCGGCTTGTCAGGAGTTTTTCACTCTATTGTCCACTCATGGACAGAATCAAGGTGTTTTTTTTTTAACCAGAACTTTGTCCTACTTGCGTTAATGCGCATTAGCGCCACTGCACATTAACGCCACGCCACTCATGCACGCTAACTAATGCACATCGGAGCGTTTGTGCAAGCGCGCATTAACAAATTAGCTTAAATCCCTTCCCAAAGTGAAAAATCCCGGGCCACAATTCCACTGTGTGATTTGGAAGAAGCAGGTCTGCTGTGGAATCCGCAAGCTGGGTTCATAGAAATTTAAATTCATTTGAATGCATTGTGAATTTCTCCAACAGTATATGTGTGAAACCGGCGAAGTGATAGTGGATGGTGTTCTGGACTGTGGAGCCGTTTGATTTCAAATCTCGGCTTGGTCACAAAGCTCGTGGTGGCCATGGGAAATTCACAGTCTTTTACCCAAACCTGTTTTCCCTAATTCCCATGGGAAAATCACTGTCTTTCAACCAAGCCCACCGCTCGGGACATGTTTAACGTCTTCCGCATAACTTTGACTTGCTAGTATGAAAAGTGCTAACTGTGCAGAATAAAGTATGGTATTTATGAGACTACTGCCAAGCTCCTGATCATATGCCCACAAGACTAGGCAGCATCTACAAAGAGGCAGATGGGCAGCTCTTCTTCATGGGTTAACATGTGATCCAGACACGTCCACAGTTCTGTCAGCAATTGCTATAAAAGAGCACAAGTAGAGCTCAGCTCCGGTTTTTTCCCTGCTGCCACATAACAGGAAATTTGGGTTTGACTGCAGAGAGAATGTGATGTGCCCATAAGAGAGAGAGAGATGCTTTGACCCCCTGCAAATAACTGCCCATTTATTGCTTTCCTGAAGCTATTCCATCTTTTCCTCCTCAATGGGTTTGTGGGTGTGGGTGCGATAAAGAAAAAGGCAGAACAGGCAGTGAAATAACACACTGTCCTGTCTAGCTCATTTCAAAGTTCCCAAAGGAGCTGATCTGAGTCAGTCGCACTTACCAAAAGGGCAAAGCAGAGTCAAGTTTGATGACGCAGGATGCCAAGGCAGCCTCTGTCAGGACCATGGACAGCACTATGCTGGTTGGATCTCACTCAGAAAGAGCTGTTGTCTCAGCAACAAGCAGAGGCCTTAGGAAGCCTGGCTGATCTGGGTCTGCTCTTAACCTCACCCTCTCTGAGGAGCTTAAAGGCACATTGTCTGGTTTTGCGAAGTTCTCCTCTGAACGAGAAAGAGGGATCAAAGTCAGAGAACATGACACATGAGAGGGTTACAAATGGAAGGTGATGTTGTCTGGACCTCCCCATAAAATTCCATGTTAGAAGCATGGTGATGGTACTATAAAAGCCTCATCTGAAAGCATCCCTGCACAGCGCACTTTAGGCTAGATTGCATCTACATAGAAGCTGCCTATATCAAACCATTGTTCCGTGTAGTCCAGTACTGGTGACACTAACGGAGAGCGGCTCTCCAGGGTTTACAGCAAGATCTACCTGGAGATGCCAAGGATGGAAACCTGGAACCACCTGCATGCCTCTCCCAGGTGCAAAGGTACCTGGGTTCAAAAGAATGGTGTACATGACTAGCATGGAAGTCACTGCCCCCAAACTGGCTTTTAAAACGATATACAATAAACTGGTGGTTAATTTATTGCAGAAACAGAATGCTGGATTGGATGGATCTTGTTGTGATGCATCAAGGTAATTCCTTTGTGCATTCATATCTGGATCCAGAGTGGATAGCAATTCCTGATCCATATCAGCATCTTGCATCAGTTTCCATGTGTGAAGGGTCTCTGGATAAACCAGCTTTCCCCTGCCTTGTGCCGTCCAAATCCGTTCAGCTGCAACTCCCATAATTCCCAGGCATTTGAGGAACTATGGTAATTGCACTGCAGCACTTGTGGAGGATACCAGGTTGGGGAAGTTGGAATAAACCTTTGTGAGAACCTTGTGCGCCATAGGGCAGCTACAAAAATGTAGTAGTATATAAATGGACCCTTTTTAAATATGGTAGTAAACGAACCCTGTGAGCCTGCAGAAACACACGTCCTGCATGCTCTCAGCTCCTGGGCCGCATGCACAAGCTGACCGCCAGATCAGGGCACGGGAGGCTCTACTTTGGCCTGTGGAGAAGCACTGATGGTTTTGTGACCCGGCAACTTCAACACGCTAACAGGAGTTCAGTTGCATCCTCTCGTGTCGAGCTGAACATGGGCTCCCCCTGCTTTGTTCTGCAGAAACGCCAAATTTTTGTCACGGTCATCGAGATCTGCCTGCCGCTGCTGTTTGCTGCGATCCTCATTGCCCTTCGGCACCGAGTGCACTCCGTCAACCACCCCAACGCCACCATCTTCCGTAACGTGCAGGTGGATAAGCTGCCCAATTTCTTCTATTGGCACCCGGGCCCCTGGGAGCTGGCGTACGTCCCCTCCAACAACACAGCTGTGAAGCGCATCGTTGAGGAAGCGGTGGAGACGCTCGATATCGATATCAAAGGTGAGAAACTAAGCAGGGCTGGCTGGGTTCAAGTGTTGCCTCCATCTGTGTACAGAGGCCCTCTCCTGGAGCATAATTTCTCGTGCGTTAACACAGGGGTGTGGAACTTGGAACTTTTCTCAGCCCGCAGGCCGATTCCCATTTTGGAGAAGCTCTCGGGGGCCGCATTCTGGTGGTGGGCGGGGCCAAAACACCAGTAGGTTTGACCTTCAAGCTCTTATGGCCAGTAACTAAGCCCTTAGAAGAGGCCTTTTGCAGTGGAGGAAAAACTGCACAGAAGCTGGAGAACCACCAAACGATAGGTGGTTGGGAGGGAAGGGGGTGGAGCCAGGGGAAGGGGTGGGGCCATCTGGGACCCCACAGAGGGCCAGATTTGCCCCCCGGGCCTGGGGTTCTGCACCTTTGCTTTAGCTGAACATGAGCCACGAAATTCCAGAACGGCATGGAAAAGCAACTTAAATTTTGTGGCTGGAATTCATGATACAATCACACTGTTATGAACAGGGTGAGGAAAGTGGAAAGAGGGAAACGTTTCTCCCCTTTTCATAATACTAGATCTCAAGGTCGTCCAGTGAAATAGGTTCTTTCCTGAGCTAAGGAATGTATTTTCTTTCTTTAATACATGTAGACGTGATAGAGGTGTGCAAAATGATGCCTGGGGTAGAGAATGTGGACAGGGAGACATTTTTCTCCCTCTCTCATAATACTAGAACCCAGTGAGTTCATCCCATGAAGCTTTTGGGATGCAAAGAGACATTATGCATGCAAAGAGAGATTTGAAATGGTGAGGCTGATGGGTGGGAGATTCAAGACAGTTAAAAGGAAGGGTGATTTTACACAAGCCATCCAAATTGGTGGCCATCTCCACATCTTGTGAATTCCATCGTTTAACTATTGTTGTTTATTCGTTCAGTCGCTTCCGACTCTTCAGTCCATGAAGTCACGAAGAGTCGGAAGCGACTGAATGAATAAACAACAGTAGTTAAACTATGGAATTCACAAGATGTGGAGATGGCCACCAATTTGGATGGCTTTAAAAGGGGGTTGGATAAATTCCTGGAGGAGGAGGAGGCTATCAATGGCTACTAGCCCTGATGGCTATGTGCTACCTCCAGTATCCGAGGCAGTAAGCCTATGTACACCATTTGCTGGGGAACATCGGTGGGAGGGTGCTTGTTGCACTATGTTCTGTTTGTGGGTTCCTGGTCAACAGCTGGTTAGCCACTATGTGAACAGAGTGCTGGACTAGATCCTCGGCCTGATCCAGCATAGCTGTTCTTAAGACTTGCACCCTCTGCCTACCAGGTACCCAGGGCGATGTACAATTAAACATACCATTTAAACACTCCACATCATAAAAAATAAACACAGGGGCACAACCATAAACCAAACTAAACCAAACCAAACCAAACCAAACCAAATCAAATCAAAGAGCTTCAATTAAAATGCAAGTTAGTGCTATGAAGTAACAATAGCATTAAAAGCTTGACTAAATCAAACAGTCTTTGCTGCCTGTTTAAAGCACAAGAACGTGACCCCTTCTCCGTGAGCCCCTGCCAAAGGAAGTGAGGCAGGTGGCTCCCAGGAGGAGGGCCTTCTCTGCTGTGGCACCCCGGCTGTGGAATGAGCTCCCTAAGGAGGTTCGCTTGGCACCTACATTATATGCTTTTAGACGCCAGGTGAAGACCTTTCTATTCTCCCAACATTTTAACAATCTATAAATTTTAAATAACATGGTTTTAAATTTGTAAATTTGCATTGCTGCTGTTTTTATCTGGTTGAGCTTTTATATTGTATTTTATATTATGGTTTTATACTGTTGTTTTATACTTTGAATGGTTTTAATTTTCGTGAACCGCCCAGAGAGCTCCGGCTATTGGGCGGTATAGAAATGTAATAAATAAATAAATAAATAAATGAGGGAGCCAACATTAAGTCCTTCAAGAGGTTGTTTCACTGTTGCGGTGCAGCTACCAAAAAGACCCTGTCCCAGGTGCACACCAAACCAGGGCGTGGGGTGTAGAACAGGGCCTCCGAAGATGATAGTAGATCAGGAGATAATCCTTCAAATATCCTGGATGGGCCCAGAGCCACTCTATCTCTTTGTAACAGTTGCTAGAGGATATTTGGATAGCTGCTACTGGAAACTGAATTCTGCCTAGATGGATCCTTGGTCTCGATCCAGTGGGGCTGGTATTCTTACATCCTGTGTCTGGATGGGACGATGTCTAGTGTTGAATGAACTACTTTGGATGCTCCTCGATTTCATTCTGTGGATTTCATTTTCCTCGCAGCTCATGGCTTCCCATCTGAGAAAAACTTTGAAGACTACATCCGTATTGACAATCACTCCGGCAACGTGTTGGCTGGACTGGTATTTGAACGCTGCTTTGCTCACAGTCAGGAGCCCTTGCCATTGCAGGTGAGGAGTGCTGTGGGCGGCGGGCCTCTTCCATGTCTCAAGTTGATGAACGGCAATCACTAAACCTCTATGTTTAGTGCCTATACGTTTCTGAGCCCAATTCAAGGTGCTGGTTTTAACCTATAAGGCCTTACACGGCTTGGGACCACAATACCTGATGGAACGCCTCTCCCAACATGAACCTTCCCATACACTGCGCTCAACATCTAAGGTCCTCCTCCGAGTGCCTACTCCAAGGGAAGCTCGGAGGATGGCAACAAGGGAGAGGGCCTTTTCGGTGGTGGCCCTCGACTGTGGAATGATCTCCCCGATGAGGCAACACTGGCACCAACACTCTTCTCCCAGGCACTTAAAAGCATTTAACAATGCTAAGTTTGTTTTTTAACGGATCCCAGAACTGTTGTTTTTAAACGGATACTGTTGTTTTTATACTGTTGTTTTTATGTTTTTTAAATTTTGTATACTTTCTAATGTTTACTGTTTTTAACTTTTGTAAACCGCCCAGAGAGCTTTGGCTATGGGGTGGTATATAAATGAAATAAATAAATAAATGAATAAATAAATAAATAAAATCAGGGTTGGAGAACTGGAAAATACCCATGTGGCTAGGAGAGCAATTTAACTTGGCCAGTGGGCTGCAGCTGTGAATGCAGATCTTAATAAGAAATGTATCTCTCTGCACAGTGATATGCAAAGCCATTCTGGTGCATATACATGTGTATTATTATTATTATTATTATCATCATCATCACCATCACCACCACCACTACCACCACCTCTCTTTTCTCGCTCGTGGTGGTTTTTCTAGACAGGCATGAAGGACTTTGCCAAGTCATGCTGTCCTTTCCTGACTCAGAAACTTCCTGACTACTGAACATGTTTTAAGTAAGCCTGCTTTCTGGATGTTGGTATGGATGTATTTTGGCAGGCCCCGTTTCTGAAGGTTTTCTGTATAGTTTTTTGATGCCGGTGACTGATATGACTAATGGAATAATTGTGACCTTTTTCTGTTGCCAAAGTTCTTTAACTTCCATGGCCACTGGTGTATAATTTTCTCTATTTTCTTCTTCTTCATCATCATCATCATCATCATCTAGATGCCTTTCTCAAAAAAAAAAAAAGACTCAAGGCTTCATACACCCAAATTCAAACATAAATTTTAAACCGTTAAAGACAATTATCTGTAAAATCCCACCCCATAAAACAATGAAAACATCAGTGACATTCAGCTGTTGCATTAAGGAGCCTATCTATAAATACTCTCTCTGTCTCTCGCAAGAACATGATGGAGGTGTAGCTTCTGAGTTGTGTGGGGTGCTGGTTCCTCTCCGTTCGGCCCTGGTTGGGCCTTATCTGGAGTGTTGCATCCGGTTCTGGGCTCCACACTTCGGGAGGGATGCAGACAGGCTGGAGTGTGTTCAGACGTCAGGGGTCTGGAAACAGGGCCCTATGAGGAGAGACTGAAACAGCTGGGTGTGTTTGGCCTGGTGGGGAGGGGATTGAAGGAAGACATGGTGGCGCTCTTCGAATGTTTGGGGGGGTTGTCACACAGAGGAGGGCCGGGGTCTCTTCTCGGTCATCCCGGAGTGCAGGACACGGAATAATGGGTTGAAGCTACAGGAAGCCAGATTCCGGCTGGACATCAGGAAAAACTTCCTGACTGTTAGGGCAGTACAACAATGGAACCAGTTACCTAGGGAGGTTGTGGGCTCTCTCACACTAGAGGCCTTCAAGAGACAGCTGGACAACCATCTGCTGGGGATGCTTTAGGGTGGATCCCTGCATTGAGCAGGGGGTTGGACTTGATGGCCTTTTAGGCCCCTTCCAACTCTACTGTTCTATGATTCTATGATCTTCAAGGAGGGAGCAGCTGGTGTACAGGAGATGCTTTATCCCTCTTTGTTGCTTTATTCTGAGCTGATTTGGGCCAAATTATTGGGGAGATGCAAAGGGCCAGGTGGAGCTTAATTTGGGCCGCAGACCTGCAGGTTTCCTGCTCTAAAGTCACAGCTGATTTGTGAAGGTTTCCTTTCCAGAGTGTAGAAGCTGGAGATCCTAGAAGAGTAGTTGTGTTAAGATGAAGTCCGCTACGATGTATTTTGCGTGATGTTTCGTTGGACACAAATTGGTTGCCCTGATAACAAACAACTTAGATGATGATGATCATGATGATGATATTGATATTTATTTCCTTCCTGTACCACCCAATAGCCAAAGCTCTCTGGGCAGTTTACAGCAGTTCATAAAATAATAATTAAAAAAACCCATAAAAATACAGCATAAAAATCTTTATGTACAAAATTTAAAACAAATTAGACAGCTGAAAGCAGTTTCAATAAAATTAGGTGACTGGCATACATGACCAATCATATGCCGAAAAGATGTCAGTATTGGCGCCGGAGGGCCTAAGTGGAGAGCTCATTCCATATTGGGGGGGTGGTACCACCACTGAGAAGGCCCTGTTTCTCTTGCCGCCACCCTCTGAGCCTCTTGTCGGAGGGTGGCACCATAGCTCTTGTCTGCCTGTGGTGTGAAGTGATGCCGTTTCCAGCTTCTTTCACCCATGGAACCTTCTCTCACTCTCTAGTTCCTAGGTCAGTTTCTACCATTTTCCAGAACTTTTGATGGTGTTGCTAATTTTTTCCCTTTCCTTCTCCTCCGCTCTTGCAGGTCAGTTACCGGCTACGTTTCAAATACAGCCCTCGGAACGCCCCTGCAGATGAGCAGACCGGACTGAACCCCAACCGGGACCGAGACTGGCACACCAGCTACCTCTTCCCATTGTTACAATTACCCGGCCCCCGAGAACCCAAGTATTATGACGGAGGGACGCCAGGTAAGTCGTATCTGAGCTGCGAATTCACAATGAAGGTTGAGCACTTTCTCGTCAGGACAAAGAAATGTGGGGGAGCTGCCTTAGTTATTATTATTGCTGCCAGCGTTTATGCTGCTTGTACTTTCATAGGGTAGTTTTAAGCTGTTAGATGGTTTTATGCCGCACTTTGCGGTTTTAATTTTTGTGAACCGCCCAGAGGAGCTTCGGCTATTAGGCGGTATAGAAATGTAGTAAATCAATCAATACGTTGGCAGAGCAGGCAGGCACTCCCGGCTGTACTCAGTAGAATGGGGCCTCTTCAAACAGGCCTTTCTGACTCCCGGCTCTTGCTTCCATAGGATACTTCCGGGAAGGTTTCCTGGCAATCCAGCATGCCGTGGACAAGGCCATCATGCAGTACCACACCAACGGTTCTGCCGCGGAGCTCCTCGATAGGGTCACCGTGGTGGTCCGGCGCTTCCCCTACCCGCCGTACGTGAATGACCTCTTCCTCCTGGCCATTCAGAACCAGCTCCCGCTGCTGCTCATGCTGAGCTTCACCTACACCTCGCTCAACATCGTCCGCGCTGTGGTGCACGAGAAGGAGAAGAAGCTGAAGGTAAACGCGACGCGGAGCCCTCCCGGCCGGCTGTGCGTATTCTGCCCTTTCGCCAAACAAATACTGGCTCTGGGATCTGGCATTCCGGAATGCGGAGAATCTTTGCTTTGGCTGTCTTAGAATCATAGAATCATAGAATAGCAGAGTTGGAAGGGGCCTACAGTGCCATCGAGTCCAACCCCCTGCTCAATGCAGGAATCCACCCTAAAGCATCCCTGACAGATGGTTCTCCAGCTGCCTCTTTTAAAAGCAGAACTCTACGGCCTGGTTTGCAAAGAGCGCTAAGGCGTGGTGGGGCTTCTTGAAATCTGGCTTAGCCCAAAATACCTAACACTGAAGTTCAACATCTCTGATCTAAATACACTGACAGGTTCATGTTGGAGAACCTGACCTGGCCCGAGGCAGATCACCGCTTGATGGAGGGATCTGCTATTGCTGCCGCCACCGCCCCCTCCCTCCCAATCCGCCCGTCCACCAATTAGCTAACTTTTCTTGGCGCATGGATGCGCCCCTGCCTCGCCAGCACGCTGTCCTTAAGCTGGTTTCGCCTTCAGGAGCTGTGCGTTGGGCAAAGCATCGTGACTGGTCTCAGAAGGGGCTCGCGGCTCCTTAGGGCGGACGCGCCTTAATGGCGGCACGCTAGCAAGGTGGGCTCACATGCAGGCACCCAAAAAATGAAGTCAGCCGGCTGGCAGCCGGGCAAGCGGGGCTAGTGAGTTGGGAGGCAAACGAGCGGGGGGCGCAGGTGAGCAGGAGCGGCTGACTTGCCATGCAGTTGGCTGGCAGGGCCAAGACACGGCAGAGCCTTTGGAGGGGGGAAGCGCCGCTCTTCCCGTACTCTGCCGCCTGCTGTGCCCGCACCCTCCCGCTTCGTGGTAGGGCCGGCCCTGTGGAGAACATAGACATTACCGGTGAACGTATGCGTGGCTCGTGGGCTCTGTTTGGCTTGGAGAGTTACACAAGCCAGGTGCGCCTGCTTTAAGGGCAGGAGAAACAGACACCAAAGGTGGGGGGAAACGTTCTTATCCAAGACCAAAGCTAGAATGAGCATCTGAAAAAGGACAGACTTTGCTATTTATTCGGGCATCTCTTCTAAAGGACTAAAGATCATCTGATAATCTCAGCTTTCATTTAAAACCCCCCAATCATCTCCAAGGTCCTAGTCCTTATGTTTTTGAAGATAAGCAAGGCGTCAGGCCATGGTACATCGAAAGACAGATACCTGCACGCTCTTACTTATGTATGTGTAGGGAAGGGCAAGCGATTCTAGAGTTGACGGCAGCCTCCCTTTGCTCTCCTTTCTATGGGGAACCAGAGCTAGAGAGGCAACTGGTTCTGGGAGATTAGAGGACTAGTTTGGGTGAATCCAGTATCCAATGCTTTAAGTTCTGCCTCTTTGCTGTGTGGCCTTTTCCTCTCCAAAAGGACAATTGCATTTATCACTGCCTGAGACGACACTCTTGGATGAGCTACAAGTATTACGGGATTCAAGAGATGAGTAACGCCGAGAAGGAGTCCTTGTAAGGAGAACGGTGGCTTAGATCTGCTTTCTCATGGTGTCATGTTCGATTTTGTGTCCGCAGGAGTACATGCGGATGATGGGTCTCAGCAACTGGTTGCACTGGAGTGCCTGGTTCCTCATGTTCTTCCTCTTCCTCTTGGTGTCCATCTTCTTTGTCACTGTGCTCTTCTCCGTCAAGGTGAGCATCTCCCAGTGGGTGCTAAAACTAGGAATGGACAAATCTGTCAAGTTCAGTTCCGCCCAGGTTCTCATTTCCCCCCTCTTAAGTTTACTCCGTTCTGTTTCGGCGTCAGTTTGCGAATTTCAAGTTCTCACGAGAATTCATGCATATTTCCATACGTACTTCAACAAAAGGTATGCATTTTGTACACATTCACAACATGGAGGAGGGACTTCACCATGCTTGCTGTTCTCCCTCCGTCTTTTGGTTTCTTCTCACTGTACGCTGTTGATGAGCGATGAGCGAATAACAGGGCTGATGGAAGAGCTTTGATTTTGCAGGTGAGCGAGCAGGGAGCGGTGCTCACCAACAGCGACCCAACTCTGGTTTTCACCTTCCTGGCAGTCTTCTCCATCTCCACCATCTCCTTCAGCTTCATGGTCAGCACCTTCTTCTCCAAAGGTGAGCAGTGTTTCCTTGCCTGGGCAAAAGAGCCGTCAGTTCTCGAAACCAATCAGCTTCATATTTGCTTGTTTGCATTCGCTTCTCGTGGCAAATGGTCTGCCTGAATGATTGTTCCTGAGCTTAGGCTGGCGGGGAACAACAGTCTAGAGCAGCCTTCCTCAACCTGGGGCGCTCCAGATGTGTTGGACTGCATCTCCCAGAATGCCCCATTCTGGGAGTTGTAGTCCAACACATCTGGAGCGCCCCAGGTTGAGGAAGGCTGGTCTAGAGTATTGCGTCCAGTTCTGGGCTCCACAATTCAAGAAGGACGCAGACAAGCTGGAGCGTGTTCAGAGGAGGGCAACCAGGATGATCAGGGGTCTGGAAACAAAGCCCTATGAAGAGAGACTGAAAGAACTGGGCATGTTTAGCCTGGAGAAGAGAAGATTGAGGCGAGACAGGATAGCACTCTTCAAATACCTAAAAGGTTATCACACAGAGGAGGGCGAGGATCTCTTCTCAATCCTCCCAAAGTGCAGGACACAGAATAACGGGCTCAAGTTAAAGGAAGCCAGATTTCAGCTGGACATCAGGAAAAACTTCCTGACTGTTAGAGCAGTACGACAATGGAACCGGTGACCTAGGGAGGTTGTGGGCTCAGGGGGTTGGACTCGATGGCCTTGTAGGCCCCTTCCAACTCTGCTATTCTGTGATTCTATGATTCTATGAGTTGTAGGGCTTGGGTTTTTTTTGCTGTCTAAACATGCACAGGATTGTGCCCTAAAGGGGAGAGAGAAACACCCCAAAGAGGACTGAGCATGCTCACTGGTCACGGCTTGCTGACCGTCTGTTGGAGGGGACAGAAATGGAATACTACCTGTTAACAGCTGCAAGGTTAATGATATCCAGAAATTGGAAGGTTCAAGGAGATTATGATATAGAAGATTGGTATAAAGAAATATGGGATATTGCTATAAATGATAAATTAACATGTAATATTAGATTTAGAAGGGGAATAATAAAAAACAATGATTTTGAAGAGACATGGACATTTTTCCTAGAACATGTATTGTTAAAAGGGAGAGGAACACCGCCAGAAGATTCGATGCAATTATGGAAACTAGAATAAGATCCCGAGGGTGGGGGGGGGCACTTATTAATGTGAGTTAGTTAAGAAGTAGAATGTATCGCTAAGGAATAAGAGGAATGTTATGTTTGTATATGATTTATTATGTGTTGTTGTTAAATAATAAAAATTATATTAAAAAAAGAAAGAAATGGAATACTGGGGGTGGGTGGGAAATGTAATGGAGCATCCTCGAAAAGGGCATGGCTGGCTGGAACCCTTCAGCATTCCACACAGTGCGACATTTTGTTGCAGCTTCCGTCTGTACTGTATGCACAGGAGATGAGAGCTCACGGCTTTTGTTCCCTACTTGGACCCAGCCGTGCTTCTAGTAAAGGAGGGCTGGGGATTGACCGGGTCATTTGCCACAAGCCCCTCTTGGGCGCTGCAGAACCCAGGAGACTTGCAAGAACGTGCAAAACTCTGGGCATGCAATGGCCTGTTTCAGATATGGGGCGCCTTCCTCCCTAGCCCTGCCCCCTCCTCATCTAGCCTCGTGTGCTGGTTTTTGGGCCGCGATTGTGGTTTCAGTAAACCAGAGTTCACAATACGTTTCTTAAGGCATCATCCTCTGCACGTTTCGACCGAAAAAAGGCCTGCAACTCGCAGCATACCCCATCTAAACATGCATAGGTTTGCCTGCTTTAACTTTTAAAGTCACTGTTTTTCTCTGAATGTTGTTTCTCCATTCCCACAATTTCCTTTGCCTTCACAGCAAATGTGGCTGCCGCTGCCGGGGGATTCCTCTATTTTTTCTCCTACATCCCCTACTTCTTCATCTCTCCACGCTATGACCTCATGACCCACGACCAGAAGCTTTCGTCCTGCCTCCTCTCCAACGTCGCCATGGCCATGGGAGCCCAGTTGATCGGCATGTTTGAAGGCAAAGGTGAGTTGGCTCTTCGTTTTTCTTCCGTTGCTCGATTTCTTCGGGGGCCTGGCCAGGATTTCAACCTCTTGGCCGGTTGCTTGTTTTGCTGTCGAGTTGCCCTGGATTTGGGGCTGTGTGTAGCTTTAAGCATGGCTCTGTGTGTGTGTGGAGACAGGGATGGGCAGGGGAAGAATATATGGTCGTATTTTAAGAACTTAATGCATTAGCAGCTTCGCAGGGGCGGCAGTGTGGTCTGCTGCCCATTGTCAGAAGTAAAACAGGATTTTCTGTTTTCCAGGCACTGGGGTGCAATGGAGGGACTTGATGAAGCCGGTCAGCGTGGACGATAACTTCACTGTGGGTCATGTGCTGGGGATGTTACTGCTGGACTCTGTGCTTTACGGCTTGGTGGCTTGGTACGTGGAGGCCGTGTTCCCGGGAGAGTATGGCATCCCACAGCCCTGGTACTTCTTCTTATTGGTGAGTCCAGAAAGCCACTGGTCAGCCTATGGTCCTGTTCACACGTAACAACAACCCAGACTACAGGTTGAGCATGGGTGGTTGTTGAATTGGTGGTTATTGTTGAATCCTGGCTTGTTGCTCTGTGCGAACCCCGCAGTATGGTTTAACTATGGGTTGTGCATATCCTGAGAGTCATCTTAGTAGGCGTGCGAAATTTCAGGTGTCTCAATTTCACAATTTTGGAACTAAGGCACTGACAGACGTACGCACATACATCCTCCCTTATTATTATAGATTTTCAATGTAACACTCTTTTTTGGGAGCAATGTTTAAATCTTTGAGCCATGCACACGTTCTCTCAGCCGTCTCTGGGTTTGGGGTTGTTGTGGGATATAATCTATAAGCAGACAATCCTATGCCAGTTGTGCAACTTTTTTCTGTTTAAACATGCATAGGATTGCAACCTTAATGACTTCCCCCCGGAACGTTCATGAACAGGAATTAAATTGGTTGCAAACAACAACATTCTGTAGGAAGAAGTGATGATGATGATGATAATAATACCTTTCTGTTTCTCTCTTTAGCCATCATACTGGTGTAGCAGTCCTCAGACAGTTTTGGGAAAAGAGAAAGAGGAGGAGGAAGACCCAGAGAAGGCCCTAAAAAGCCAGTACATAGAAGAAGAGCCATCAGATCTGGTGTCAGGAATTAAAATCAAGCACCTGTCCAAGGTAGGTCCCTTCAAGCTACTACCTTCCTAAAAGAGCCTGGTCACTGAGGTCATCAGCTGGGATGCTCTTGGGAGTTCCACATGGAGCCCACCCGGAGCAGAGCCTTCAGTGTGGTGGCTCCCTCTCTGTGGAACTCCCTTCCTCTGGAGATCAGGCAGGCACCAACATTGTGTTGTTTTGGGCATCTGCTGAAGACATCTTTCTTTCAAGAAGCCTTCCTCGATGTACCACTTGTGCTTTTGCTATTTTGGTTCCTCATTTGTTTAATTGTTCTTTGATCCACGACATTAGGAGGAAATATTGGTGACAGCAGAGAGAGAGAGAGAGAGCCCTGGCTATGGAAGCGGTATAGAAGTGTAATAAATAAATAAAAATAAATAAATAAATATATAGGCCTCAGGCAGACCACAGTAAGAGCAAAGGAGAAAGTTCTCACTCTGGTCTGCCCTTTTGGCCCCGCCCCCATCAAACCGACCAGAGCCCTGACTGGCTGAGCTTACCTCTCCCTTGAAAGCTGCTGACTTCATGGCTGAACAGCCACTTCTCCAACAACTAGAGTTACACAAACTGTTTTTAATCTTAACTATGGTTACTGGAAACAAGCCAGCCGCAAAGTTCAGTTTACGAAGCAGGGTTGTTTTCACTAACCAAGTTAAGATGAACCACTGTCTAGGGTTCAGAGGACATGAATGCAGGAGGCGGGTCCTCCGTTTTATTTTCTGTTTTAATCTGGCCTCTAGTTTGGCTTGGAGCTTCTGAATGGCTCTTGTAAAAGCACCTATAGAAAGAGCATCTAAGTGTCTGGTTTCCTCTATCCCGTCCGCAGGTGTTCAAAGTAGGGAACAAGACCAGGGAAGCCGTTCGGGACCTGACTCTGAACATGTACGAGGGGCAGATCACGGTTCTTCTGGGACACAACGGGGCGGGAAAAACAACCACGTTGTCCATGCTCACAGGTGAGGTTGGGCTATTGCAGAGATAGGAAACAGGTGGCCCTCCAGATCTTGGACTGCAATTCCCATCGGCTCTAGCCAGCATAGCCAATGGTGAAGGACTATGGGAGTTGTAGTCCAGCAGAATATGGAGGGCCACATCTTCCCTACGCTTGGCTTCTCTGGGCTGTTGGAACTAGGCTTGGCTTTAATTTGAGCCTGGACTAAACTAGCATCAGATACCCATCCCCAAACCCCCATAGTCCTAGGTTGTGTTCCTACATCATGACAGCCCGTTGAGGCTTAATTTACCCATGGGGGCTGTTGAGTTGTGCTGAGCACCCGCTGGCGCGGCAAAGGTTCTATGACAGTTAGACAACCCTCAGATAACCCTAAAACAAGCCATGGGTTATTTGAGAGTTGTCTAACCCTCAAACAGCCAGAATTCGCATGACCCGCCAAACCAGATACCCATGAGTGTCTGGCACAAGATGACAGCCCCCACGGGTAAATAAAGCCATGGTGGGCTGGCGGGTCATGCGAACCTGGCCTGGGTGGGTGGGGAAGCCCCATCTGCTATTCTGGCTCTAGCAGCAAAATACCTTGGGTGTCTTTTTTTATATATATATATTTATTTTGGATGTCCTTCTCCAGGGCTGTATCCTCCCACAAGTGGCCAGGCCTACATCAACGGCTACGAGATCTCCCAGGACATGGTCCTGATCCGGAAAAGTCTTGGCCTTTGCCCTCAGCATGACGTCCTCTTCGACCACATGTCGGTGGAAGAGCACCTGCACTTCTACTCTGGGGTGAGTCATTTTTGATCGCTGTTGCAGCCTTTCTGTCGCTCGGTTCTGTCCGCGTCCGTTTGTTCTGCTAGCTGCTGCTTGCCTGCAAGCCCTGGAGAGGCAAGGTACGCGTGGGTTCGTATGAGTGTTTAGCGAATGTTCTTCTTGCGTAGGGTGGGTAACGAGTAGACCTTCCATGGGTAATGACAATTAAGGACGCAATTCCGCGCAAGTTTAGACAGGAAAAATGTCGTGGCTGGCTGGGAAATGCTGGAAGTTGTAGGACTTTTTTCCTGCCTGAACATGCAGAGGGTCGCATCCTAAATTGCTTAAAAAGTGAATGCCGGGCAGATTCAAATTTAGACTTAACCTCTCACCTTGGAGGACTGTGGGCTACGAGTAGACGCACCTCCTCGGGCTGTGAACACATGTGAGCCTTTCCGTTCTGTGGATGATGGACGATATGGGTAATATATGTTGGGGGTAGAGGTGCCCCAGGGGCAAGATCCGGCACAACTGGGGTCCCGATCCGGCCCTCCTGGGACCCGCAGGTGGCTCCAATCCAGATCACCAATTTGTGATAGTTTCTTGGCTTTTGTCCAGTCCATCCCCCCAATGTTAGAATTCCCCTCCCAAAATATGCTGGACTTTTGGGCTCCGCCACTTTTGCAATTTGCCCCGCCCACCAACAGAATACCACTCCCACGAGCTTCTCCAAAATGGGATTCGGTCTTCGGGCTGAAAGGATCTCAATACCCCTCTCATAGTTGTGGATTTTTTGCAGGGGTGGGTGGGTTCTTCTCTGTGTTTTTTAAAATCCCGACAATGAGGGCTAGAAACCTGGTTTTCTTTTTAAGCATTTAAATTCAAGCAGCCAAAAAGCCAGATCTTGTGTGAACTCTTCCCCCCCCTCCCAATTTCTGTTCTGTTTCAGCTGAAAGGTTTCCCCGTCGAGAAATACCCAGAGGAGATCAACCGCATCCTTTACATCCTCAATCTACAGGAGAAACGCGTTTGTTTGTCAAAGGCCTTGTCCGGAGGCATGAAGCGGAAACTCTCTATTGGCATTGCACTCATTGGGGACTCCAAGGCAAGTTTGAGTAATATGTCTGTGTTTCTTCGTTATACTCCCAACGGCTAGCATAGACAATACCGGAGATGATGGACAAATAGACCGCATTAGAAAAAAGCACCTTTCCTGCATTCTGGTCAACGAGGGAGATAGTTCAATGAGAGGATAAGTCATGACAGAGAAAGGCCCCTGAAAGACTGCTTGTCTGTCCCTGACAATTTTCTCCTGTAGTTGGAAGCTGCAGGGAAATGTTAGGTTGCTGTGTGGAGGGCTCCTTCTGTTTACGTGTGACAGTGGGCCTGTTCAGATGACACGCTAAGCTAAGGTGACCATATTTTGGAAACCAAAAAGGAGGACAACATGGTCGCCATGTTAAAATTATTTTTAAAAAATAATTTTAAAACCTCAAACTTTAAAAAAAATCCTAAAACTCAATGGATGGACAGATCTTTTTCAGACTTAGCATAGCTAAAGTCCTTGTTAAGAGCAATCATGGTGCCGTTTCATCTCTTTATCTTTAAAAATAACATTTATTTTTTTTAAAAAAATCCTCAAATTTTTAAAAATTCCTAAAAGTCAATGGATGAACAGATCTGTTTCAAATTTGGTATGGCTAAAGCTCTACCTAAAAGCTATAATGGTGCCAACTTTCAGCTCTTTATCTTTAAAAATGATGATTTTAAAAATAATCATTTTAAAACCTCAATTTTTAAAAAATTTCTAAAATATCAATGGATGAACGCATCTGTTTCAAATTTGGTATAACTAAAGCCCTTCCAAAGAGCTACCATCGTGCCAAGTTTCATGTCTTTATCTTAAAAAATGACGGAGTTATAAGCATTTTTGTTAATTCCCATCAGAGCTGCTCTTTGGAAAAATCCGGATTTCCCCTCCCTCTCCCGGATCTGTCATCAAAAGCCCGGGCAAATCCGGTCATATGGTCACCCTAGCTAAGCCATGGTTAGGCAGCTAAAACCCTTTTGCAGCAAATGGTTAGCAAGCATGTTTAAACCGTGGTTCGGTAGCCACCAGGATCAGGAATGGTTCACGCGACATGCTAAGTCATGGTTCACACAGCACACTAAGCTGTCGTGTTTAGCTCAAAACACTTAACCACCGTGGTTTAGTGTGTCGTCTGAACGGGGTCGTTGAAGCTCTGGACTTCCTGGCTTCCTCAAGCAGCTGCCGACGCCCCAGCCCTGCTCTCCCCTTGTCAACCAGCGGGGGCTTTGAGCAGCCGTTTAATTTCCCACAATTCCCAGGAGTGAAGCTACCTCAAGCATTAGGGGCATTGTGGGAAATTACACGGATAGCTCTTAGCCAGCTCCGGAGTGCGGCTGCTTTAAATTTAGCTCACAGCGAAGAGGTCTTTAAGGAGAGGGTCTACAGTGTTTCTATTCAAATAGATCTCTGTGCAGTCTCAAGTAATAAATAAATAAAATAAACTAGCAGGTTGCGATGGTGAAGAGGAGCCGTTCCAGGGGGCTCTTGTCAATGGACCCCTGCTGAGGTGTGAGCCCTGGGCCAGTGCCCGGCCCTGCCTAGCCCTGGCGCCATTCCCATCGCCTGCAAAGCCCTGAGGCCCTGTCGTCTGCCCCACGCAGGTGGTGATGCTGGACGAGCCGACCTCCGGCATGGACCCCGTTTCTCGCCGAGCCACCTGGGAGCTCTTGCAGCAGCAGCGCAGCAGCCGCACCATCCTGCTCACAACGCACTTCATGGACGAGGCGGATCTGCTGGGGGACCGCATTGCCATTATGGCGAACGGGGAGCTGCAGTGCTGCGGGTCGTCGCTCTTCCTCAAGCACAAATACGGTAAGGAGGATCCTCCCGGAGCCAATGACGGCCCTCGGCTAGAGACGACCTACGTAGAAAAGGCAGGCAGGCGGAGATGGCGGCCTTGTTGGCTGACACGCAAGAAGGGTGGCCATCTGCAGAAGAGGACAGGACTCTTGGACCCTTAATGGTTGAGCAGGATTTCAGCGAGGTGATGTTCACCCTGTCCTGGATGGGGTTGCACTCTCCCTAAAGGATCGGGTCCGTAGTTTGGGGGTGCTCTTGGATCCAGAACTGATCCAGAACTCAGTGGCAAAGAGCACCTTTTATCAGCTTAGGCTGAGATACTAACTGCGCCCTTATCTGGACAGAGATAGCTTAGCTACAGTTATCCACACTCTGATAACCTCTCGTTTGGATTACTGCAATGCGTTATACGTGGGTCTGCCTTTGAAAACGGTCTGGAAACTTCAGCTGGTAGAAAACAGGGCAGCATGTTTACTAACAGGGACTGGCCAGTGAGACCACATCACGCCAGTCCTTTTACAACTTCATTGGTTGCCAGTCCAGGTCCGGGCTCGATTCAAAGTGCTGGTACTAACATTCAAAGCCCTAAACGGCTTGGGGCCAGGTTATTTGAAGGAACGCCTCCTCCCATATGTACCTGCCTGGACCTTAAGATCATCCACAGGAGTCCTTCTCTGCGAGCCCCTGCCAAAGGAAGTGAGGCAGGTGGCTACTAGGAGGAGGGCTTTCTCTGCTGTGGCACCCCGGCTGTGGAATGAGCTCCCCAGAGAGGTCCGCCTGGCGCCTACACTGTATTCCTTCTGTCGCCAGTTGAAGACCTTTTTATTTTCTCAGTATTTTAACACCTAATTTAACTTAAATTTAAACTTTGCTGTTTTAAATCAGTATTTAAACCTATATCATTTTCGGAACTTCGGCTATTGGGTGGTATAAAAATGTAATAAATAAATAATAATAATAATAATTAATTAATTAATAATAATAATAATAATAATAATAATAATAACCCATCTCTCCCTCTGAACAACATTGAATACAAAAATATTATAAAATACATAAAACTGATTAAAACATATAAAACAAATACATTATTATAGTAACAGCCAGACATCTTCAAATTCGGCTGGGTAGGCGTGCCACATGGCCATCATCCCTCCCCAGTCTGGCTTTGTACTGCCCTTCATGGTAACACAGAGAAGCCTGTTCCTGCCCCTGAGTGCGAGTGAAGGGGTAGGATGGGACCCCGTAGCTCAATGGACTAATGGTCTGACTTCAGTGTAAGTCAGCTTTCTGTTTATTGACTTCATTTCATTTTATTTCTGTATTACTACCGTAGACAAAAATCTCCGGGTAGTTTATGACAATTCATAAAAATCCAAAATACTCTGTATTTAATACTCTGTATTCTAAATACTTTAGAATAAAAATATTTTAAAATTTTAACACAAAAAATTAAAACAATGTAAACAGCTAAATACAATTTGAATAAACAGTGTTTTTTTCTAATAGACCTGTTCTAAAATAGAAGGCATAGATAGATGCCTCATCATATACCATGAAATGCCTGGGAGTAGAGGATGGTCTTTACCTGGCGCTGAAAAGATGATGGTGCCGGTACCAGGTGGGCCTCACTGGGGAGCTCATTCCACAGTCAAGGGGGGCCACCACTGAGAAGGCCCTGTCCTTTGTTGCCACTTTCCGAGCCTCCCTTGGAGGTGGCACTCGGTGGAAGGCCTCAGATGTTGATCGTACTGTCCAGGGAGATTTAGGGCTGGAGCGTTGTTCTGCCAGGTATTGCAGTCCTGAGCCTAAGCTCTTAACAGTTGGGGAAGGGCTGTAGTTCAGTGGTGGAGCACCTGCTTTGCAGGCAGAAGATTCTAGGTTCAGTCCTTGGCATCTCCAGATAGGACTAGGAAAGGTCTGTGTCTGAGACCTTAGAGAGCTATTGTCAGATTTGGCAACGTTAATCTTGCAATTGCCATGACCTGCTTGCACACAGCAGGTCGGGTGCTTCTCAGGGGAAGTCCATAACTCAGCAGCAAGCCACAGGTTTTGTACCCATGAGGTCGCAGGTTCAATATCCAGCATCTCCAGGTAGTTTTGGCAAGGATCTCTGTCTCAAACCCTGCAGATGCGATGTCAGGCAGTCTAGGCAGTGACGAGCTAGATGGACCATTGATTGGACTTCATATAAGCCAGCTTCCGATCTTGGTGAGCGAGAGTCTTCTTTATCTTCTCCCCAATGCTCCAGGTGCAGGATACCACATGGTGATGGTGAAGGAGCTATGCTGCAACCTTGAGGAAATCTCCCGTCTCATTCACCATTACGTGCCCAAAGCCACCCTGGAAAGCAATGCTGGAGCAGAGCTCTCCTTCATCCTGCCCAAAGAGAGCACACACAGGTAAGGTCGCCCCCTGTAACCCCTGGAGATGCGTGAGGCTCACCTGCACTTGACTATGCTTTTAATTTAAAAATAGAAAAATAAAAAAAAAGTTTTAAATTGTTCGTAAAGTTTTAAAAGTTATGGGGGGGAAGTCTCAGATTATTTAAAGTTTTAGTTGTGTACAGGGAAAGGGGTGTGACTGTCTGGGGTCTCTTGGAGGACCGGATTGAATCATAGAATCATAGAATAGCAGAGTTGGAAGGGGCCTACAAGGCCATTGAGTCCAACCCCCTGCTCAATGCAGGAATCCACCCTAAAGCAGATTGGGACCGAGGCAGGCCACATTTTCCCCCTAGGGCCTCGGTTCTGCGCCCCTGCCTTCACCCATAGGGTTGGTAGCACTGCCGGTGCACACTGCAGTGAAAGGTAGGGCTCTGCTGATCTTCCTTGTTTCCAAGTTGTCTCAACGTCCTTCCTCTTCCAGGTTTGAGGCCCTGTTCACAGAGCTGGAATTACGGCGGGAAGAACTGGGCATTGCCAGTTACGGAGCCTCGGTCACTACTATGGAGGAGGTGTTCCTCAGGTAAGTCTCCGGGGAAAAACAGGGAAGCTTGCCGGACGATGTCAAGCTGACCGCTCTTACATCAGACGTCCTTGACAGGGCTCTTGGGCGAATAAAATGGGTGCAAGAGGCCAGGGTGAAATTGTGCGTGTCTAAGAGGAAGGGCGGTTTGAAAAATAAGTTTAACTAGCGATCAAAAGTTTATTGAATAAGTCTTCAGACCATTTCACACCTGTGTTAAAAACGAAACAGAGATGCATGAATCTTAAAACGTTACTTTTAAAAAGTCTAAAACTGAGGTAATAAAATATTTGAAATGAGCTTTTGATAAAATGAGTGTTTATGCTCCTATTGAGGCCCCCCGAGATTTAAAAGCTGTTACACGGCTCATTTAATACAAGTTAACTAATAAGGGAGGGACAGAACTCAAGGGCCGTGAGTGTCTTATGAATGAGGAGAAGAGAGCCATGGCTGGGGTTCGAGAGCCATTAATTAAGGATTAATTTTGATTTTAAATGGGTTATTGCGTTTTTAGATCTTTACACTGCTGCTGGGTTTTACTCTGGCTTTTTATTCTGGTTTTATTTTGTTTTAAAGATTTAACGTTTATGATTCCGATGTTTTAGACCACAAGCCTGCGCGTGTTTAGGCAGGAAAAAAGTCCTACAACTCTCAGCATGCCACAGTCAGCATCGCTTATCCAATGTCCTACAGCTCCATGTACGCCCCAGCCAGCATTGCTTAGAGAACAACCCTAACCTTAGAATTATAGAATAGTCAAGTTGGAAGGGGCCTATAAGGCCATCAAGTCCAACCCCCTGCTCAATGCAGGAACCCACCCTTTTTGTTTAGACAGGGGGCCGGGGAAACCTACAACTCCCAGCATGCCCCAGCCAGCATCGCTTTGGATGCACGTTTAGGCACACACACACACTAAATCCTACAACTCTCAGTATGCCCCAGTTGACATTGCTTACTGTGCAATCCTATGCATGTTTAGACAGAGAAAGAATTCTACAGTTCCTATCATGCTCCAGTTGAAGACGTTTTTCTGTCTAACCATCGTAAGTCTGTACTGTTAGTGGGCCTCCCATGTTGGGATCTTTTACTGAAAATTGTTTTTAGCCCTTTTGTATTTTGTACGTTTTTAATAATGTTGCTTTAAGATGCCTTGGTCATTTTTAAGAAAGGGGGTAATAATAATGATGATGATGATGATGATAATAATAATAATAATAATAATAATAATAATAATAATAAAAAATAGCAACAACAGCAGTCACTGGGATCACATCAAAAAACTATACAGAAAACCTTCAGAAACCTATCAAAATACATCCACACCAACATCCAGAAACCAGGCGTACTTAAAACACGTTCAATAACAGGAAGTTTCTGAGCCAGTAAAGGACAGCATGACTTGGCAAAGCCCGTCATGCCTGTCTAGAAAAACCACCACGAGTGAGAAAAGAGAGATTATTATTATTAATAATAATAATAATAATAATGGTTTTATAAGATGTTTTATCATGTTCTATTTTATAGTTTAAATTTTTGTGAACCACCAGAGAGCTTTAGCTATTGGGCGGTGCAGAAATGTAATAAATGAACAAACAAATAAGGCTCTGTACAGACACATCTACAACAGAGGTGTTTTAAGTGAAAGATGGTCCTCAACACGCCAAGGCTTCATCCTCTGGGGTGGCTTGATTATGTATATTTTCAAAGCCAGCATGGCCACTGTTCACTTCAACGGCTTCAGTCAATTTCTTCCAGAGTCGGCAAGCTGGTCGATTCCAGCATGGACATTCAAGCCATCCAGCTGCCAGCTTTGCAGTACCAGCACGAACGGCGGTCCAACGACTGGGCCGTGGACGACTCCAGCAGCCTGAGCGGAATGACGGACATGACGGACGACAGCGGGGCTCTGATCACGGAAGATTGCTCCAACATTAAGCTGAACACGGGGGTGAGCTCTGAGCGGGGGTCCGGGGTGGAAGCTGGCAGGGTCTGCAAACATAGCAACGCCCCCCACACACCCAAAAAAGGCAAACCGTTCTTCCTCTCAAGACCACCCAGAGACAAGTCATGCAGACACGTGTCTCTTCTCCTGCCATGGGTGGACAGTTGTAGGACTTCTTCTCTGTCTAAACATGCATAGGAATGAGCCCTAGATTTAATGAATTAATGAATGAATGAATGAAAAGAACTCGCAAACACTCCAAAACGTACATGGTCTGTCCATGGCCCGCGCCCTTCATCCTGTATCCTTTGCCTGCCCTCTCGTTCCACAGTTCTACCTCTGCTGCCAGCAGTTCTATGCCATGTTCATGAAGAGGGCCATGTACAGCTGGCGCAACTGGAAGATGGTGGCTGGCCAGTTCCTGGTTCCTCTGATTTTCACCGCCTTCGCCTTGGTCGTGGCCAAGACCTTTCCGGGCCCTCGGGACTCTTTGCTGCTGAAGCTGACGTTGAATCCGTACGGCCAGACGACGGTGCCGTTCTCGGTCTCCCAAGGACCCAGCGCGGCTCAGAGGTTGGCGGCACAGTATAAGGATGTGATTGCCGCTCAGCACCAAAAGCCGTTGGAGGTGGTGGGTGAGTTTTGGGACCAGGGTGAGGTGACACTAAGCAGAGAAAGAAAATGAAATTAAAAACCGAAATGGAACCTAGCTGCAGGGCCAAGAGTTAAAATACAGTAATGGATTTAAAACAGAGAAACTGAATCATAGACTCATAGAATAGTAGAGTTGGAAGGGGTCTCTAAGGCCATCAAGTCTAACCCCTTGCTCAATGCAGGGATCCACCTTAAAGCATCCCTGACAGATGCTTGTCCAGCTGCCTCTTGAAGCCTTCTAGGGTGGGAGAGCCCACGACCTCCCTAGGTCATTGGTTCCATTGTTGTACTGCTCTAACAGTCAGGAAGTTTTTCCTGATGTCCAGCTGGAATCTGTCTTCCTGTCACTTGAGCCCATTATTCTGTGTCCTGGCACAACTAAGACTAAGTTAGCAGTCCTGTGGCCCCTAGACAGAGTCTTGTTGAGGGCGGAGGACATAGGATAGTTCGGATTCCTAGATCCGAGATCGGAGTCAGCATTCTAACCTCAGAGCCAAGAATCCAAGCTCCCCACTCACTCCTCTTCCCTCTTGCAGTCAGCACACAAAGGCACCTTGAAGAGGAGGGAATGGATACATGCCGGCAGGGGGGAGGGAAGGGGGCTGGGGAGGCTGGATTACAGTGTGTCCCCAGGCCTCCCCAGCTTCCTTCCCTCCATTGAGCCCATCTAGCCAAAACACAGAGCCCATCTAGCCAAAACACAGAGCCCATCTAGCCAAAATACAGAGCCCATCTAGCCAAAATACAGAGCCCATCTAGCCAAAGATGCCCATCTACCCAAAACACAGAGCAGGAAGAGGATAGAGGTGGTCATTGCCTCCACTGCTCCTCCCACTCTGCGTAGGGTGGCCATAAGCTTCCACGTTCAGGGGCTTATGGCCGTCCTGATAGGATTGCATCCTATAATGCCTAGGAAAATAAGAAGGTTTTCACCTGGTGCTGAAAAGACCACAGCATAGGTGCCTGGCAAGCCTCTCTGGGAAGCTCATTCCACAACTGTGGGGGGGGGGCACAACAGAAAAGGCCCTCTTCTTAATAGGCACCCACCTCTCTTCTTTCCATGGAAGGAATAAGACGTATACATGAAACTGGTGTCATTGCAGGTAACCTCCAGGAATACCTGATTTCTCGCGCATCCGAAGAGGGCGGTGCCTTTAATGAGCACTACATTGCAGCAGCTTCTTTCGAGGAAACGGAGGACCGAATACGGGTCATGGCTCTCTTCAACAACCAGGCATATCATTCCTCCGCGGCAGCGCTGCTGCTGGCAGACAACGCCTTGCTGAAGTTCCTGGCCGGCCCGAACGCTTCCATCACAGTTGCTAACTATCCACAGCCCCGCAACGTGACGGAGACGGCGAAGGACCAGCTCATGGAGTGAGTCCAAGCGTCCGCATTTTCCCCCCTCTTCAAAATACAAATTCATCTTCTCTTTCCAAAATATAGACGTAACACAAATAGTACATATCGCAGTGTGTTAAATTACGCGATGGAAATTTGCAACTGCACAGGCCTTGTATTTCCAATAAAGAAAGGAATGCCTGTTTACTAAAAAGCCATTGCAGTATTCCCTTTCTTCGTGGATCCAAACATATAGCTAGCTCATTGAGCAGGTACTGCAAATGAATGAGATCTCTCAAAGCTGCAGTATTTATTTATTTGCTTCATGAATCCAAACATATAGCTAGCACATTTAATAGATACTGCAAATGAATGAGATCTCTCAAGTGTTTTCGTTTTTTTGCTTCATACATCCAAACATACAGCTACCTCGTTTAGCAGATACTGCAAATTAGTGAAATCTCTCAAAATTCAAAACATGTCCTGAGCATGGAAACACCGTCTTACTAACCTCTTAGCAGACAAGTGTGTTTTTTGGTTGGTTTTTTAAAAGCCTTCTGTTGGAAGAGACTGTCAGAGGAGAGATGGAATAATCCATCCCACCAGCCTGCTCACTCGCCTACGTGGAATATTTGGTCGCCTCTGGCAACTCTGCGAATTGTTGGATACAAGGCTGGCTAGCGTAGGAGTTCCTGCGATCTTCGCATTCTGCATTATAAACCCCTGGACTCGATATCACTCTGATTGGCTCTTTCCTTTCTATTATTGACACCCACCCCGAGCTCTTTGAACAGGTCAAAATAAACCACAAATATCCGTCTGACCCGGCTGTCTTTTTTCGTGTCCCGCCAGAGGCCAGACGGGATTTGCCATTGCGATCAACTTGCTCTACGGAATGGCTTCCCTGTCCAGCACCTTTGCGCTCTTGTTAGTCAGCGAAAGGGCCATCAAGGCCAAGCACGTGCAGTTCGTCAGCGGGGTCTACGTCATCAATTTCTGGCTCTCAGCTCTCCTGTGGGACCTCATCAACTTCCTCACTCCTTGCATCCTCATACTGGTAAGTCAGTGTCATAACAACGTCAGCAATTGGGTTAGAAACTGGCTGAAAGTGTTTTCCTGGTATCTCCATAAATAGAAGAATTCTAGAGATCCAGTTTTGTTGAAAAGAATGTTGAAAATTTGGAGAAGGAGACTGGAATGTTCTTTCTTAACACAACGTCCCGGCAGGTCTAGCTAAAAAGGTCAGGTAGCAGGTGATGGGAAAAAGACCCTTCTCTGCCTGAGTCCCTGGGAAACAGAGCTGGCTGAAGACATTTTGCAGCCTGAAGTGAAGGATAAAATGGCCGCCCTCTGTCCCGCACGCAGAAGTTCACCAGAGTGATAGTTGAATCTTACTTCAACCATGGCAATGGCACAGCTACTTCCATCGCAACTAAGGACAGTAAGATAGATTAGGGGGTGTAGGGGCAAGCGGTGTTGCCTCGCTGCTGCCCCACCGCATCTGCTGCCTGAGGCGGCCACTTCACTCAGCCTAAGGGTAGGGCCGGCCCTGCTGGAGAACCACTAATCAGCCAGTGTTGACATTCTCATTGCAGTGTTAATTGGACAAATAAATATCCCCTCCTCCTCTCCCAGAGGCCTTCCTAACCAACTGCTCTTTTTGCAGGAGAGGGAGAGGGAGTAAATGACCACCATGACCGTCTCTTTAAAGAGGCTTTTAAAAACATTTTTAATTATCTACATCCTCCTTATCCCTCCTTCCTTGTGCGTCATGTCTTAATTGATATTGTAAGCCTGAGGGCAGGGACCGTCATGCTCACGGCCGGGCAAAGCTGGTAGTAGGCCCAGGCCAGGTGGGAAATGTAGGCCCCGTTTCAAACTGCTCATTAAGTATTTTTAATCAGTTCTAAATACATATGAACTAGAACGATTTATTAAAAAAAGGTCATGGCAAGCACTTTTATTCAAGATGTATATAAGACATCGCTTCTTCACATTCAGAAATGCTTTACGTGCTTTTCTTTGGGCAACTTCATCATGAACAACAGAGAAATCAAGCAACTTTTCCCAGGGGGACTCGGAGTAGGCCCCCCTCAAAATCGTAGGCCCATGCCAACTGGCCCCACTGCCCCCCGCCCTCTACCCTCTGCCCAGCCCTGGTCATGCTACTTGCCTTTGTAAGCTGCTCTGGCAGCCTTTTTGGCTAAAGGGCAGGGGTAGGAATGCTATAAATGGATGAATAAATGAATACATCTGCTGTAGTACAAGGCAGCTTTCGGTGTTCTTAACTGTAGTTCTATCGCTTGCCCCTCCAGGTGATATTCCAGGCCTTCAGCGTGAAAGCTTTCACCGAGGACAACCACCTGGTCGATGTGATGCAGATCTTTCTCCTCTACAGTTGGGCCATCATCCCTCTCATGTACCTGCTCAGCTTCTTCTTCTCCGTAGCAGCCACGGCCTACACACGCCTCACCATCTTCAACATCTTCTCAGGCACCGCCACCTTCCTGGCGGTCACGATCATGAGCTTCCCAGGTAAGGGTCTGTTCGTGGAGAAGGTTTCCTGGTCAACGCCGTCCTCATTGCTTCAGTTTCACGTCCGTTGTTCGTTGATTTATTTGCAGTGTTTTTATATTCCCACGGTCTGTGAACGTCGCCGCAATGCGACGTTACGGAGCAAAACGAAAAGGCCCAACCAAGGCTAAAATTCGATACATATTATGCCTAAGATAGCAGCAGACAAAAATATATAGAGACATCCCCAAAGCCTTCCTCTTAAATAGCTCGGGCAGTTAGAATAATTTTGCACTGGTAACTGCGAGGAAAAAATTGGGAGGGAAGCAAATGAAAGCTCTAGAGGGGAATTCTAGAGTTTGGGTGCCACCACAAAAAAGGTCCTATCCCTAGTGCCGTCCACTTTGTGTCGGAGTGGTGATGCAGAGCCCGCCCACCTTGGCGTAAGAGTGAATGATCCACACCTTAATCACCTCCTGTTTAGATGACTGCAACGCCCTCTATGTGGGCCTGCTCTTGAAGAGTATTTGGAAAGTCAGGCTAGTGAAAAATGGGGTAAACACTTTGCTGACCATATTACACCCCTCTTGTATCAACTGCACTGGCGCTCTGAATATCTGAAAGATCATCTCACCCCTTATGAACCTGCGTGTAGTCTAAGATCTTCACAGGCCCTTCTGTATATCCAACTCTCAAGAGAGGCTAGGTTAAAGAGAACGCGGCATAGGGCTTACCTGCGGCAACACCTCACCTACCTGTGGAACTCTCCTTGTAAGGAAGTTACACTAGTACCTTTCTTCCTTTGCTTTTAAATGGGCTGTTAAACTAGGGTGACCCTATGAAAAGGAGGACAGGGTCCTCCTGTATCTTTAACAGTTGCATAGAAAAGGGAATTTCAGCAGGTGTCATTTGTATATATGGAGAACCTGGTGAAATTCCCTCTTCATCACAACAGTTAAAGGTGCAGGAGTGACCAGATTTAAAGAGTGACCAGATTTAAAAGAGGGCAGGGCACCTGCAGCTTTAACTGTTGTGAGGAAGAGGGAATTTCACCAGGTTCTCCATATATACAAATGACACCTGCTGAAATTCCATACAACTGTTAAAGATACAGGAGCCCTGTCCTCCTTTTCATATGGTCGCCATACTCTAGATAGGAACAGGGCAGATGGGTGCATAAATATACATCTCCTCTAGATTGACACATGAAGGCTGGCTCCTTGACTTCCCCACTTTGGCCTTTTCTACACCTAAGGGTTATCCCAGGAAAATGGAGGGGTTGTCCCTGCCTGCTCCCGGGATCCCCTGTGTATCATTTGGATGCACAGCAACGATCCCGGGATGACCCCGGGATATAGTGCTGGTGTAGACATGCCCTTTGTCTTCTAGAGCTTGGGTTGGTGGATCTCTCGGCGACGTTGGATAAAGTCTTTCTCATCCTGCCCAACTATTGCCTGGGACAAAGCATCAGCGACTTCTACCAGAATTACGAATTCATTCAGTTCTGCACCTCTTCTTTGAAAGCTTCTTTCATCTGCAAAGCATTTAGTGAGTATCCAGTATCATCATCTTTAACTTCTGTGTGGCAGGTCAGAACTTTCCCCTTGAATTTACAGAAATTTGTTGGAAGGAAATTCTATTAATTGGTCATTAATTACGGGCTTAAACCCTTTGCTTTACCCAGTTCACTTTTATCCACTCTATCTAGGGGGTGGGTTTTCTTCTTTTTTAGTGTGCACCATTACGCTGTTTGGGGAGTCCGAAGATCCTGGTTCTAGTCCCCACTCGGCCAGGGAAGCTCACTGGGTAACTTTGGGCCAGTCACAAGTCTCCTACCCATCCTACCTCACAAGGTTGTTGTGAGGATAAAAGTGGAGAGGAGGATTATGTACGCTGCCTTGGGTTCCTTAAGAAGGAAAGGAAGGTGGGGCTATAAATGTAAAAATAAAAAAAAATAAAAATAATTTCTCCCCATTTTTCTCAATCCCCCCTTGCTATAAAATAATCTTCTAGCACTAATATGTTAGGACACAGTCTAGCCACACTTAAGCATTTTAAGTCCTATTGATTTCCATAGCGGGGAGCACAAGATACGCTTAACTTTTTCTCATTGAAGTTATTGGGACTTTTAAAAAACCCTGCTTGTTTTGGGCTGGGTTGTGTCTTTAGAGTAGTATCGAATGGCGCTAGTGGTAATGACACTGCGCTGGCATAAACCAACGCTAGCGTGGTGTCACTGGCGCTTACTAGTGCAAAGGGGGGAAATGGAGATTTGCCACAAAAATTTGGGGTGGCTAATCTCTGCTTTCCCCCTTTGTACTAACGCAACACCATTAGTGCTGTGCCACTACTAGATACTACTCTTAGAGCACAATCCTGTGCATGTTTAGACAGAGAAAAGTCCCACAACTCCCCGGCTGGAGCATGCTGGGAGCAGTAGGACATTTTTTCTGTCTAAACATGAATAAGATCGTAGCCTGAACATGCATAAGATTGTAGCCTAAACATGCATGGGATTCTAGGCTTTCTGTCTGAACATGCATAGGATTGTAGCCCTTCACCTACAGGATTCAAGGGTGATGTACGCAAATACTAGGAACGATAGGACTCTGTCTAAACATGCATAGGATTGCTCCCGTAGTTCTTAAGAGCTCTGATATGGATGAAGTAACTTGTCTGTTTTATCTCGGACCTCCTCTTCCCACCTTTTCTCTCCCACCTTCCAGATATCACCTACCAACCCAATTACTTTGCCTGGGAGAGCCCCGGGATTGGCAAATACTTGACCGCCATGGCCGTGCAAGGGCTCTTCTTCCTCCTCCTCCTCTTCCTCATCGAGACCAACCTCCTTTGGAGAGTGAGGACCATAGTCTGCGGCATGCGGCGGAGGCGGAAGTGGGTAAGGACTGAACAGAAGGAAATCTGAGAGGCCGATGAGCTAAAACTCCTCCTGTCATTGGAGGCTCAAGTAGCCGCCACGGCTCGGAGTGCCTTTTACCATCTTCGGTTGGTTCGCCAACTACGGCCTCTCCTGGACAGGGATAGCTTGGCCATGATGGTACAGGCATTGGTAACCCCAAGATTGGATTACTGCAACGCGCTCTCTGTGGGGCTGCCCTTGAAGCTGCTCCGGAAGCTGGAGCTAGTGCAGAACGCTGCAGCTCGGCTGTTGTCTGGAGCTGCCCCTTTCCAGCATGTAACTCCTCTGCTGAGGGAACTGCACTGGCTGCCTATTCGCTACCGGCCAGGTTTAAGGTTCTTGTACTTGTGTACAAAGCCCTAAACCACTTGGGACCAGGATACCTGAGAGAGCGCCTTCTCCCCTACCAACCTGCCCGGTCACTGAGGTCATCCGAGGGCCTGCTCCTGGTGGTCCCACATAGATCCATCCTCCGATTGGAGTCCACCAGGGAAAGAGCCTTCAGCGTGGTGGCCCCCCTCCCATGGAACTCCCTGCCTCTGGAGGTCAGGCAGGCGCCAACTTTATACTCTTTTCGGCGCCTCCTGAAATCATCATTATTCCAGGAAGCCTTTCCTTAATGTCCAGCCAGGGGTCACTGTATCTGCTTCTTTTAAGATCTGTTTTAACTGTTTTATTCAGTTTTTATTTTCATTTTACCTTGTACACCGCTCTGAAATTTTTCAATGGGGAGAGCGGTATATAAATATTCTAAATAAATAAATAAATAAATAAATAAATAAATCATCTCTGTCTGTAGGCGACAGACCCTGCAAGTCTGCAATGTGGAAGTGGACGCAGGGTTCGACTTCCTATGGAATCCCTGCTTTCATTTCATTGAAACAAAGCAAGTTTCTGGCCCTTATGGATGCAAAGAGAGATTTGAAGTGGTGAGAGCAAGGTCTTGTGAAGTTTCGGGAACCAAAGGAGTTGCTGAATAAATGAATAAATCTTAGCCGGCTCTTCGTATGGCTTTCTATTGATTTAATTCAGTATCCTGCCAATATGGGCCCCTCCTGCTTGTTTTGCATTACAGCTCCTAGCATCCATATCCAGTGCACCCAATGGGCCTTCTCACTGGGGATGATGGGGGTTGTAGTCCCAGCACATCCAGAAAAGGCACCATGTTGGGGAAGTCTGGTTTCGTTGATTGACCAAACTTTTATAATTCACATATGAATAAAGCGACCATTCTGTAAAAAGAAAAAGCCAATAATTATTTTTTTAAAAAATGTTGCCTGGTTAATCAGAAAACTGCAGAAAAGGGCAACTAAAATTACTTGTGCGTCTCCCCTCTGAGGAAGGGTTACAACAGATGGGATTGTTTAGCTTGTGAAAAAGGAGGCTAGAGGTGTATGAAATTACACATGGGGTGGAGGCTGCAGAGAGGGAGACATTTTTCTCCCTCTCCCATAGTATTAGAGCCCAGTGAAGTTGATGGGTGGGAGATTCAGGACAGATCAAAGGAAGGACTTCTTCACACAGCGCAGCGTTAAACTATGGAATTCGCTGCCGTAAGATGTAGTAGTGATGGCCACTAATTTGGATGGCTTTCAAATTGGGTTGGACAAATTCCTGGAGAGTCTGTGGCTGTTAATCCTGATAGCTCCAGTAGCAGAGGCAGTAAGCCTGCATACACCAGTTGTTGGGGAACATGGGTGGGAGGGTGGTGTTTCACTTGTGTCCTGCTTGTGGGTTCCTGTACTATGTGAACAGAATGCTGGACTAGATGGGTCCTCGGTCTGATCCAGCGTGGCTGCTCTTACGTTCTTGGAGGCATCTTTTCTTTATCTCAGAAAGGTTTTGGATCAGTTCATTGAACGGATAAACGGACTACATGTTGCCCCAATGCAATTCCTCGTCTTCCCATTGCAATGTGTTGCTCAGCTCTGCAGGGCTGTTGTTTACTTTCGGTTGGCTTTTCCCACAACAGATGCTGCTGCTGAACAGAGTCCCTGTGCTGCCAGAAGACCGAGACGTCGCAGACGAGAGGAAGAAGGTTTTGGAGTCGCCAACGTCGTCGATTTCGTCGCTGAACAGTCCCCTAGTCATCAAGGAACTTACCAAGGTGAAGCCTCCGACCTGCCTCTGGGGGTTCAAAAGCTGGGTTCCAGGGCGGCCTGTCCCTTGGGACTCGTTGAGCTGTGCTTCCTTGGAGAGGGCATGTAACTCAGTGGCAGAGCATGTGCTTTGCATGTAGAAGGGCCCAAGATTAGTCCCTAATAAACGGTCTGACTGCAGATGATGGGAAGGCCCTCTGCTGGAGCTTCTGGAGCACCAATCAAAGTAGTCAATACTGGGCCAGATGGACCACGGGCAGCATTAGATGTTCATTTGCTCAGATATATTCAGTGCATGAAGTTGCCCTGGGACAGAATTGGTTCTAGGCTACCCCACTAGTTAAGCTTGAAGCGCCTGCCAAGTGGAAGGTGACTTAAAGCCGGCGTGTAAGTAGATCATCACCTACTCTCCTACGGCGAGTTGGATTGGCCAGCAGGCAACCAGCCTGTTTTGTGGAGAGCTAGGAGTTCTTCTTATCGGGCAGTCCCGTGTTCTACGAGGTCCATATGATCCTCACAACAACCCTGTGCGGTAGGCTAGGCGGAGTCAGTGATGGCCCCAAAGTCACCCAGTGAGCTTTATGGCTGAAGAGGGACTAGACCTCAAATCTCCAGTGTCCCAGTCCTGCTGCTATTTTGGAGGCAGTGTGAGAGAATGGATGCGCCCCACCTCTTGTGGATTGAGAGCACCTCGTCTGAGCCCCAGCTCCCAGATCCTGGAGGAGGTCCAGTCCCCAGGAAGGGGCTCTGTTGCCACATCTTTTGGAGGAGCCCTGGCCAGCCACCTCACACCCCAGTGGTTTGCCCTTCCAGGTGTACAGCAGCCGGGACTCGTGCTTGGCGGTGGACAGAATCTCCCTGGCGGTCAGCAAGGGCGAGTGCTTTGGCCTCCTTGGCTTCAACGGGGCAGGCAAGACCACCACTTTCAAGATGCTGACGGGGGACGAGAGCATCACGTCGGGAGACGCCTATGTGGACGGGCACAGCATTCTGGCCAATATCAAAAAGGTAGCCAACGTCTGGAGCGGTGCTTTAGAAACAATTTTTTTATTATTGATTTAAGGCACAGTCCTAGGCATGTTTAGAAAGAAAAAGAAAAAAAAGTCCTATAATTCCCAGCATGCTGGCTGAGGCATGCTGGGAGTTGTAGGACTTTTATTCCCTGTCTAAACATGCATAGGATTGCGCCCTTCAAGTATTTTCCTTTCAAGGAAAAGCCCCCTGGCGGCACTTTACAAGGTGGGCAGCATAAAACAGGGGTGGGCAACCTGAGCCCTCTGCCGGCCCCCAAGGCGGCCCCCCACTCCCCCTTGAATTCACTAAAAAAAGAACGTTGGTGCTGGCGGAAACCAGGTTCTGAACCAGTGTGCAAGAGAAGTCCAACTAAGTGCACGTTTGCGCAAGCGATTTGGCATTGTGTTTGGGCGAGGCGTTGCGCATAACTCTTGTGCGACCCGTTGCGCATAACTTCTCTGCAACCACTTGCTTCCGCGGAGCTACGCTAGGGTTTGCAGAGTGAACCCCGTCGGGTGCTGCCCTTAGAGTTGGACGGGACACTTCCGGCTCGAGTCGGTAGGTTGGCCGCTCACTTTGTGACTTCGCCCCCTCGCTCTGTCGTCGGCCTCCAGGTCCAGCAGCGGATTGGCTACTGCCCTCAGTTTGATGCCCTTTTGGATCACATGACCGGGAGGGAGACCTTGAGCATGTACGCCCGGTTGCGGGGCATCCCCGAGCGGTACATCGGCAGCTGCGTGGAGAACATGCTGCGAGGGTTGCTCCTGGAGCCGCACGCGAACAAGCTGGTCAGGACGTACAGGTGAGGCGGAAATGCGGCCGGCCTCTTAAGCCGCTTGGGTGGGCTGATGGTTAGAGGGTCATTGCTACGCGATTGCGTGGGCGCAGTGCAGCGTTTTGAGAGATTTTCATTTTCTCCAAACTGCAACCTGTACAACAAGGGTGGGGAAACTCAGCCCCGGGGACCAAATCTGGACCTCGGGTTCCCCAGAGGGCTCCACCCCTTTTCCCCAGGTCCGCCCCCTTCCCCCCCCCCCCCCATACTTACCAAATGATCAGTGGTTTCCAAGTTTGGGGCAGTTCCCCCCCCCCCCATTCTAAAACGTTGATACCTGGCCTATTTGCAGTAGATCAGCTAGGATTTCTGACCCTCAATTGTTTAACAGTAGCAACAAACGAAAAGGGCTCCTACAACCCCCCTATTTAGGTCACAGAAACTAAGGGAACGTGGAAGGAAACCAGGGCTGGGTTTGTGTCTGAAGGAACCGTGGCCTTAATTCTGGTACTGAAAACACATTTCCTGGGCTGAGCAGGTGCCCAGAGGATTAATTTGTTCATTAATTTGAAGCATACGCCCAGAGGATATCCTGTTCATTAAACTGAAGTGTCTGTCTGCCTCTGTAAGCCACATTTTAATTTTACATTTGGGTCCATTTGGAGGACCTTGGGGGTTTAGCCAAAAGAAAATGGAGGTGCTGTAAGCCTGACATTCGCCCAGCCCTGTCGTACAGGAATTGCAATTTAATTATTATTTTTTACGGTCGCAGACCAGCAAAATCAAGATAAAACATACAAGGGACAGATAAAAAATGACATAAAAACTTGTGAAGTTCCTTCTCACAGGAGGATTGCAACGTTATTTCTCTAATTTGCATTGAGGTCATAAGAAACATAGGCCACAGCTAGACCTAAGGTTTCTCCTGGGATCCTCCAGGGTTCGCCCCTGCCTGAGCACTGGATCCCCTGTGTGTCACCTAGGTGAACAGGTTTGACCCCTGGACGATCCAGGGATAAACCTTAGGTCTAGCTATGGCCTTAGAGACCCTTTCAGTAATATGGAAGGACACATCCCTTAAACAAATTAGTAGCAACATTGTGGGGTTACATCCAGAAAAGACTGTTCATAATGGAAAGATTAACTTCTGTCTGCATGCCTCATACATGTTACAATGCAAAACGACGTGTTGCAACATCCGTCGTATTTCCCCCCATAATTGCTTTTGTCACGGCTACCTCTTCTCCTTTCACAGTGGCGGCAACAAGCGGAAGCTGAGCGCCGGGATAGCCCTGATCGGTGGGCCCCCGGTCATCTTCCTTGACGAGCCGTCCACTGGCATGGACCCTGTGGCCAGGCGCCTGTTGTGGGATGCAGTCGCCAGGACGCGGGAATGTGGGAAGTCCATCATTATTACGTCTCACAGGTCGGGACCGTTTCCCTGTCCTCTACCAGGGTGGGAAGAGGGAGGAGGGTTTTCCCCCTCCTGGTTTGGCTTCTCCCAGACTCTCTTCTCCCGTATGTAAACTGGGAATGGTAGCGATCTACCTTACGGGGTTGTTGTGAGGCCAAACGCAAATAAAAGATGGACCACGAATGAAAAGCGCAGCATAGATGGGGAAGTGGAGCGCTCTTGCCTTAATTCCCATTTGGTGCAACATCTTGTATAAAGCTAGTAAGTTCCCCCAAGAGCAAGAGGCATAGAGGGTCAGGGGTCACCTGGCTGAAGGTGCCAGTGAGTGGAGTCCCTTTGCCTTCCGTAATTCTCCCCAAAAGCCAAATCTTTCCACACCTTGTGCTTTCTGATGCTCACAAACTCTCTCCGTTTTCCCCCCTCTGCTACTTGAATCCTTTGCAAAAACTGTTAAAAGTACGCACAACGCAGACACACGCACCCAAATTTAAAAACACATGGAAATCAGTGCACCTATTAAATAAATAACATGCCTGTATGCATGAATTGGGATACTGTATTCCAATGTGAGGCTCCCTGGCGAAATTATGCACTTTCCCAGTGTATACCGTATAGATTTCCCCTTCAGCGGCGGACGTCATCCATGGATGGGTTGCTCCTCCCACTTGCTTTGGAGGCGGTGCTATGCAAATGACTTGACTTTTAAAGAGAGGTGTCTCGCGTTCCAGTCCTGCCAGCTTTGAAGCCATTCATTCAAATCTAACAGCATGAGAGCGGAGGGCAATTAATTGGAGTAGAAACCAGTTTAAATCTGTAGTTTAGACATGCCCTTATAGGCCCTGTTCAGACGACACGCTAAGCCACAGGGATTAAGTGTTTTGAGCTAAACGTTATGGCTTAGTGGGTCATGTGAACCATTTCTAACCCTGGTGGCTACATAACCACTGTTTAAACGCGCTCACTAACTGTGGCTAAGCCTAACTGTGGCTTAGCGTGTTGTCTGAACAGGCCCCGTAGTCTGTCCCCGCTTCTGTAGAATCTGGCCAGCTGTTGGATCTAGGGTTGAGAATTAGGATGTGAAGCAGTTCGTTCCTTGCGGGTTGTGTCGGAAGACCATCATTCTAGTCCTCCCTGAGTCTCCCCCAAACACCACTGTGTCTTCATCATTGCTTATAACTCGCAGGTTGTCCCAGAACCAGCTTTTTGTCTTCCTGCTGTCCTAAGATGCTCCGCTTGTCTCCCGCAGGGTCTGTGGCCGCTTCTTGCGTTCCGGGGCGGCTGGGCTGTTTGTGTTTTACTTCTTGTCTCTTTCCGGCAGCATGGAGGAGTGTGAGGCCTTGTGCACCAGGCTGGCCATCATGGTAAACGGGCAGTTCAAATGCCTGGGCAGCCCTCAGCACCTGAAGAGCAAATTCGGCAGCGGGTACACCCTGCTGGCAAAAACCCACAGCGACGACGAGGACAACCTGCAGGCCTTCAAGGCGTTTGTGGAGAAAACTTTCCCAGGTACGTGGGGGTCGGGCTCACAAGACCCGGGTGTCCGGCCTGGGAACCTTTTTCTTCCTCTTTTAACACAGGAAGCTCCACGGCCGAAACCTGCGGGCTGTGGTTCCGTGCACGTGTGGTGGAACCACACGGCGTGGTTAGCGGTAACCACCATGCCCTGTGGTTCGCCTCACCACCCTTCCCCAAGCTGTGTCTGAATAGGGCCACTGTAACGTGACTGTCCTTCGGTTTTCACGGTTCTCAGGATTTTTGCGATATAGTTCTCTGATCAAAAAGTCCGTACGTTAGGGGAAATTGCAATCAAAAATGCATACGTTATGGGGAAGAGCTTGCAAAAATAAAAACCACGTGTGTATACTAAGGCCTTAGCTAGACCTACCTGTTAGCCCGTGACGGAGGAGGGAAGGTCTCATGTTGTGTTTAACGCGAGATCCCTTCTCTGTTGACACGCGCTGTGTGACAACTTCAAAAGGAGAGGCGTTGCGCCTGCCATTTTTTTATTAAAGGGCCAGCAGCGCACGAACACTCGTGCGCATGAGGTAAGTAGGTTTTTAAATTTAAATTACTTTCCCTGCTCCCCCCACCCTACCCCCGATGGGTCCAGCTCCTTGAGAGGAATTGTGCAGAGCTGGGTCAACCCGCAGCACCAGGCCACACGTTCCGCGGTCTTGGGTTCAGCCCAGGACCGCGGAAAAACTGGGGCCAAAGGGTAGGGCGAGATCCCGGGGCAAGGGAGGGATGATCCCTCCCTGATCCCGGGATCTGCTGTGCGTCATGTGGGCGCACAGGGACGATCCCGGGGATAAAGCCCCGTCTAGCTACGGCCCAAGTAAGTGGTGTACAGAAATGCACATGTAAGAAGAGGCATTCTGGTCCCACAGTGGCCAAACAGCTGCGTGTGGGCAGCCCGCCAGTCCGGCACGAGGGCATCAGTGCCCTCCTGCTCCTCTGCTTCCCAGCAACTGGTTTACAGAGGCACACGGATTTCCGTCCACACCAAAAATGCGCATGAATTTCCATGCGGACTCTAACATTAAAAAGCCGGATGCAGAACAGAAATGAAACGAACTTTGGCTTGCTGCAGCCTGTGGTTCTTTCCCATCGCCGTTGACCGATGTGGCCAATTCTTTGCTTCTCCTCTTTCAGGGAGTGTCCTGAAGCATGAACACCAGAGCATGGTCCATTATCACCTCACCAATAAGAACCTCAGCTGGGCACAGGTAAGGAGCCAGGCGTTGTCAGCTAAAGGAGAGCTCCTGGCCAACCCACCATCTGCTCTCATAAGGACATATGAAGGGCCATGCTGGATCAGACCAAGGATCCACCTAGTCCAGCACTCTATTCACGCTGTGGTCAACCAGCCATCGGCCAGGGATGAACAAGCAGGACATGGTGCAACAGCACCCTCCCGCCCATGTTCCCCAGCAACTGGTGCACACAGGCTTACTGCCTCGGATACTGGAGGTAGCACACAACCATCAGGGCTAGTAGCCCTGGATAGCCTTCGCCTCCAGGAATTTATCCAACCCCCTTTTGAAGCCATCCAGATTGGTGGCCATCACTACATCTTGTGGTAGTGAGTTCCATAATTTAACTCTGCGCTGTGTGAAGAAGTCCTTCCTTTTATTTGTCCTGGATCAGCCACCAATCAGTTCCTTTGGCTCCTGGTGCTCAGGCAAGCGGCATGTGCATGGGTGGTGAGATATAGGAGTAAATAATGGGAAGAAGAAGAAGAAGTGACTTTTGGGGAGGAGGAGGAGAAAGTCCTGGAAGAGCTAGGAAGCAATTTGTTTCTTAGTTTGTTATTTTGGGTGCAATCGTATGTATGTTTAGACGGGAAAAAGTCCTCCACCTCCCAGCACTTCTATCTAAATATGCATAGGATTGTGCCCTGAATTGTTTTATGTTATTTTACTTTATTTATTTTACTTTATTTATTTACTCCCCATCAAGGCAGGCTAACCATAAAATACAAGTTAAAAACACAACCTTAATTAAAACACAACATGAAAGCATTTTTTTTTAAAAAAAGCAACGACCCCATATGCATAGGATTGTGCTATGAATTGTTTTATTTTATTTTACTTTATTTTCATCCCGTCTTTCCTCCCCAAAATGGCGCTCAAAGCAAACAAGGCCTTTATTCAATCGTGACATGAAAGCAAATAAATGAAAATTGGAATTTAAAAACATGCCAAGGAAAGAAAGACGCGGCACCCAGCCAGATAAAATCCCCGTCAGCAGCAGACTAGTTTCTATGATGCCCAGAGATGCTTCCCTGTGTGGTCGTCAGCTTCCATGCCCCTCCTGATTTTAATTTCATTTCCTAAAATGCTTTAAATCTTCCCCCTCCCTTAACCTGCATGCCACAGAGTGAAGAGCTGCCCATTAGCACTACCTTCGTTGGCGTTCAAAAGCATTTTTTGTGTGGTTTGGAGCTCACACCTGACTTCTGCCTTGTACTCAGGTTCTTTTAGTCCCTCTGCCTAACGGTAGGGCCGTCCCTATTCACCGCCCCACTGACGTTTACCTTCCGGGATATTCGTTTCTTGTGACTGGCCTTGCCCACCATGACAGTCACTTCATAAATAGCAAACCCCTACCCATGGCAGCCATTTTGTGAGAGGACCCACGACCTCGTCTCAAAGCCCCAATGTGCCTCAATGACTAAAAAAGTCTGGGGACCCCTGCCAAAGTCATAGGTGAATGAAAAGAGGATTTGCCTGTTGGTGAAAGTAAAACAGAGGTGGCAGGTGCCTATCAACTGACTGGATGGTTTCCCGCAGTCCTCAAACAGGCTTATTTATTTATTTATTTATTACATTTTTATACCGCTCAATAGCCGAAGCGCTCTGGGCGGTTCACAAAAATTAAAACCATAATAAAACAACCAACAGGTTAAAAGCACAAATACAAAATACAGTATAAAAAGCACAACCGGGATAAAAACCATGCAGCAAAAATGGATATAAGATTAAAATACAGAGTTAAAACAGTAAAATTTAAGTTTAAGTTAAAATTAAGTGTTAAAATACTGAGAGAATAAAAAGGTCTTCAGCTGGCGATGAAAGGAGTACGGTGTAGGCGCCAGGCGGACCTCTCTGGGGAGCTCATTCCACAACCGGGGTGCCACAGCGGAGAAAGCCCTCCTCCTAGTAGCCACCTGCCTCACTTCCTTTGGCAGGGGCTCGCAGAAAAGGGCCCCTGTAGATGATCTTAAGGTCCGGGCAGGTACATATGGGAGGAGGTGTTCCTTCAAATAACCTGGCCCCAAACAGTTTAGGGCTTTAAATGTCAATACCAGTCAATACCTTTGTGGAGAGTCTTTAAGACGAAGCCTCGGCCAAGTGGCCAACCTAGCGGAGCGCCTCCCACCTCCTCTCAACACCACCCGCTTAACCCTGTGGCGGGATCTGGGGTCTGATGTTCCCTTCCCCTCAGACAGAGACTGAGTTCGCAGGGGCGAGGGGGAGGATTATCTCTGAGCCTGGGCCTCCTGTCTGATAAGCTCCTGGGAAGATTCCTCCTTGACTCCTGAAGTGTCTTGGAGAATTTCCTCCCCTGCTCCCTGTCCAGACTGGTGTATGTGTGCTTCTTCCCCTTCAGCCTCTGAGTCCGATTCAGGTTCTAAAACCCAGTCCCCCACACTATGGGGAATGGGCCTGATCCTGACAGTGCCTAACGGTAGGGCTGGCCCGGTTCACTGACGTCTGAGCCAGCAGCCTCCGCTGCACTTGGGTTGTGCTGCTTGAAGGAAGGAGCTCCTCATTCATCAACTGCTTCCCTTCTCTCTCTCCCCCCCCCCCCCCGGTTTTTTCTGTCCTGCAGGTCTTTGGGGCGCTCGAGAAAGCCAAAGAGAAGTACTACGTGGAGGATTATTCCGTCAGCCAAATATCGTTGGAGCAAGTCTTCATGAGCTTCACCCGTTTCCAGCACTACATGGAGGACCGAGGGAAATGAGCTGGGGGGCCGCCCCCCCCCCCGCCTGCTCCACGGACTGACCTGCCTATACATAGTATACATAGAGACAGTAATTTATATTATCAACCATGTCTTTCGACAGTGCATCCGAGGATGGACGTTCACGGCTGGCGGGCGAGGACACAGAGGGGGGGGAGGCTCCCGCTCATGCCGTGGCACTGGGATCAGGAGGGTGAGGGGGGACACACACGTGTGTGCCGGTGTACCTTGGCATGGGCGCGGCTCGGGCAAAAGGAATGAAGGCCTTTCAAGGTGGCCTGCCCATCCTACCAGCTCTCTCACTCCACCTTCAAGCCAACAGAAGAGGGCCAGGGGCCGGTAGTCAACTCCTGGTGCCGCGATGGCAGGCAGGACTCGGTGTATTGTATGCTCGGACGCCGTCCGTTTGCATCCTCTTCCCTAGAGCTTCCACGGGATGGGGGTCCATGATGTCGCCCCCCCCGCATGCTCCTGTCGGGGGCGGGGGCATGAGCAACGCACACTTAAGTATGGCTGCGACCCACGTCTGTCTGTGCAAATCCTCTTCCCCATGACATAACCGTCCAGCTGGGCTCGTCTTTCTCCGTCCAGGCCCTAAGGGTGGCAGAGAGCAAGAGGAGGGCCAAAGGAACACGCCTGCGGGCCAGTTTCCCAACTCTGGGGCTGGCTCAGATGTGGCAGGTGGGAGCGAGTTGCCGTTGGCTTTTCAGAAAAGGATGAGGCTGAGTGTAGAGTTGTAGCCGTTCTCGTAGGAATTCCACGGGCGCCATTTTGGGTTGGCGGTGGGGTGCCCTGTATCCTTACCTTCACGTCCCTCTCCCCCTTTCTCCTCTTAACGAAAGTCATTAGCACCAGGACCGTGTTCCTACGTGGTGTAGTTCCGTAGATGGTTTTGGTTTAGCTTAAAGAGGCCTTGCTTGACAACGTAGAGCCAAAAGCTTCCGTTGGCTAGGAATCGCTGAGAATACTCTCGGCAAGCAAGCCAAGCTAGCTGCAAAGAGAGGGCCGTGCCTGTTGGACAGGACTGCTTTTCCGTCTGCCGCTCATAGTGGCTCAGCCATCCATCTTTGAGAACTCGGCGCCCACGGTAACCATTCGATGTCGCAACGCATTCCAGACCCAAGTGGGCGCACCATTCGGCACCAGGGGCACATCCTTAAGTTGGTGCATCGTTCTGCACACTGTGGGGCCGCGTCACCCCCGCACAAGGGAGTTATTCGCCTAGGAATGTGTCCGCCTTGCCTTTTTCTCTCCTGGAACTTGTTGGGAACTGAATGGAAGTGACGAAGAGATAACTGCCCTGTGTATTAAGCTGGTCTTAAATCCCACCAGAAAAAGCCCCCGTCTGAGTGAGGGAATGTCCACCCCGGGCTTCAAGGGGCTTGCCGGCATCTGCCAACTAGCACCCTGCGGCTTGGGCCGATGGGCGTTGTAGTCCAGCACTTGTGATCAAAATGAGAGGATCCTGTAGGATGATCTCTGTTGCCCTGGCAACAGAGCAGGTGACCTCTCCCCTTTAAGGCTAGGCCCTCATCCTCAAAATGAAGATGTTTCTATTGCCTTAGAGTGGGTTGTCATATAGCTTAAGAAAAGTAACTAAGGGATACCTAAAATGAGTTCTTCCTCTTTGGACTGCATGACTTTTTATTTGTATAGATTGCCCCCCATCTGGTAGACTAAGGGTTTAACCTATGGGGGGAGTTATTTCCACGCTTATTCCCTGTTTTAGCACGTCAGGGTGCCTTTAGGAGGAATAAGTCACCATGCAAGAATCCTGGGGGGACTTAAAGTGGTGCTTTTTCGCAGGGCTGTGGAATCAGCATATAAAACCTCCAACTCCTTTATTCATGGCACCTCCGACTCCTTTAATTATATATTGATATAGGAAATAAATTTCCTATATATTTCCTACATCAACTGCAAGCATGCAACTTTTTAGAACCCTAACCTGTTAAAGCCCGGGTCTGAAGGCTATAGCTAAGACATTCTGGTTTTTTTATTTTATTTATTAAAGAAGCCCAAAAATGAAAACGATGAGGTTATATTTTTATTTATTTATTTAATTGCATTTATATCGCCCCATAGTCGAAGTTCTCTGGGTGGTTTATCAAAAGACTATAGAGTATAAAGTAATAGGATATGAAACTATAAAAGAAAATCAGGAACAACTTTCTCTACTAGTTCAAAAATCTAAAGTATATACTTTGATATCAAAGTCAAAACTACAAAAAAGTAAAAAAACAATTGAACACCTAAAACAACTTAACAAATGACCATTTTAAAAGAAATGAACTCCGTTAGGTACATAAGTAACATAAACCTTTTTCGAGATTCAAGTATCATTTGAATATAAAATTCAAGGGAATATACATATCACAACTCTATATACAATTTAAATTTATTAGGAGTCGGAGTCGGTACATTTTTACTGACTCTGACTCCAGTAACCCAAGAATTGCTTCCGACTCCATGACTCCGACTCCACAGTTCTGCTTTTTCGAAAAATTCACCCTCTAGAACGCAGGGGGGGAACCTCAGTGCCTGGGGACAAATCTGCCCCGCCAGGATTCTGCCTACCAGATGGTCATACTCCCTTTCTTCAGCCACTGAAAATTTTTGTTCGTGTGTAGCTTTTCCCCCACTCTAAAAGGTTGAAACATCTTTCCTAAGACTAAGTTACCGGCAATAAGAGCTTTAAAATGCTGCTGGTATTTGCTGTATCTTGGGCTTTGGTTCTGCCCACCGGTGGAGTGTGGCCCCCAAGACCTTCTCCCAAAGGGAAAGAGGTTCCCCACGCATGCTCTGATATTACGTTCCAGAAAAATGATTGAGGAATGGAGGGTAGGCTTTTAGTAAGGCTGGATTCTGGGCTGGAAAAGGAAAGCTCTGGCGACTAGCTTTTGTAGGGCCAGCTGTCCTGTGGACCACCTGCCCCCCCCCCATTTCCAGGTACACGTGGGCTCCACGGTGTGCCTCTGTCAAACTTGAATCGCACCTGCTAACTCAGCATCTGCTCTGCACTGAGCCCTGCGTATGCTGCTTGCTAGATCACCAAAAATGAGACGGAGCCCATGTTGGAGGATGAACCTAGCAAAAAATATATATATTGAAAAATGGCCTTCTATGTTGTCCCATCCTAATGCATCCCATTGGTGCATTGTTTGTGGCCTTGGTGCTCAAGGTTTCGGTGAGATGGTGTGTCCAGGGCCAGCGTCCAGAGTAGGTGTGGTTGGGCAGTCTGTTCTCCAGCTGGGACCCACCGACGGAGACTCGGACTGGACTTGCTCTTCCACTTCACAATCGCGCCCTGCTTGTTCACCTGCCTCTCGCTTTGGCTCTGACCACAGTGGTGGCGAGAAGGAAGAGAGGAGATGCCTTGGCTGCTTTGCTCTCTGCCTGTCCAGCGAGCAAGTGGGAGCAACGCCGAGGAAGAGGAGGAGCAAGATCAGGCAATGAGGAGGTAGATTCACAGAGGGAGGGGGGTGTTGACGGTGTCTCGCCCAAAGGGTCTCAGAGGACTGGAACCAGCCCTGGCCATGATTGCTTGATGGGCCGAGCGGGATGTTTTTGGCGGCCCGGGCAGGAAGCTCCTTCTTGCCTGTGGAAAACTGGTCATCCTGTTGAGTTATGTAATTCCTTAACATCTGCAGCTGCTTTGCCAATGCGTAGAATTTGGTGTCTGGGGTGCAGCGTTGCACCTGCAATATCTCCGCTTTCACTTCTTTTTGTTTTCTTCGAGCTTCTGGTCCGTAGGGCTGGGGAAATAAGCTTGAAAACGTTGGTGAAATCTCAGAAGGCGTGTGGTGCGCCGGGCAGGCCTCCCAGGACTCAGGGAGTGGTGTTTCCAGCATCCTGTGTCATTCATCCCTCCACTTGATTTAGAAAGAATTGGAACGGTTTATGCAAACGAGGAACCAGGTGCGAATTTGCATAGCCGACCTAGATTGTGAATCACAGCTTGCCTTGGCACAGAGTTTTGGTGGTTCGGGCGGAGGGGAGGGGTATGGTCCGTCTGCCCCCCGGCTTGTACCAAGGGCTCAAGCTCTGCTCTGCTTAAGCAACTTTGGGTTTGGGGCTTAATCCTGATCACCGCTTGAATTGTCGAGAGTTCTGGGGACCAAAGGAAATACGGCTTCTGGTTGTTACTGACACGCGGATTACAAATCTTCAAAGAAGTTCCTCCGATAGCCGTCCCCCCCCCCCCCCTTTCACCGAAGCGTTTTGGTGGTTTTGCAGCTTGGGTGCAATTTTTCTCCCTTGTTTTAAAAGGTCGAAATGCTTTTCTTAAGGGCAAGTTACTGGCAGTCAGAGATTTAAGCTAAAATACAGTGGCATTCTTAGGCCTGCTCCTTTTTGCCTTGGTTGGGCTCCGCCCACCACTGGAATGTGGTGCTTGAGAGGGTTTCCGAAACGGGATTCGGCTGAAAAAGGCTTAACGGCCCGTCCTACTATATGTGTTCTGGAGGAAAACGGAGGAAGAGTCGAGCTTTGTGCTTCCTGTTCAATGCTAACTTTGTTTTTTAAATGCGCTGCATGGGGACAGCATAGCCCCCACATGGATGTGATTCATGCTCTGGTATGCATGCAGCTCCCAGTTCTTGATTCCGACTCTGGAGTTAAGGAGAGCTAGGAATTTGCTTTTCCGTCCGACAGCTGTCTGCCATTTTGCTTTGCTTTGTTTTAACGCTTCTCTAGTTGCCCTAGAGCAACCTTTTCTTCCTTACACGTCTGCGGTGCGGCTGAGTGTGCGGCCCTGCGTCAAAAATGATATCCTCGCAGTGGGGAAGGGACAGAAATGAGCAAGGAAATGAACAGGGGCTTTGGGTGATGAAATCAACGGGCTGGAGATTCAAGCCGGACCTGAGAAAGTAATTAATTGATTATTAATTGAAATTCTTAATTTATTTACGAAACTCGCTGCCCCTGGACGTGGTGATGCGTTTGCACGGAGATTAGGTAAATACGTGCTCTTTTCCGTTGCGATTTGTTGTGGAGGCTGGTGTCTCTGATGTCAGTGGGGCGGTGAAACCACTCCAAGGTGCACCATACATACTTTAGAGTTTTGACTGAAACCCGGAGTGGATTCACTGCTCCGCTGACATCGGCACCACCAGCCTCCACTGGTGCCCTCTTGTCCTTTGTTACAGGCAATTCCTACAGAAACCTGGAGCGGATTTGCCGCCCCATTGACATCGGAGACACCAGCCTCTGCTGCATGGAGGCTCTTAGTCATGTATGGAACCTCCATGTCCGGAGGCAGAAATCTCCTCCATATCCACTGCTGGGAAGTGGCAGCAATTCTGCGAGCGCCTCTGTGCGGTTCTTGTGGGCTCCCCAGAGTCATCTGACTGGCCACTGTGGGCTACAAGACACTGGGCTAGTTGGACCTTTGACCTCGTCCAGCAGGGCTCTTCTTACATTCCTAGAAATAAGCCAACTGTGCATTTTCCAAGGGATGCCTCCGAGTCGCCCCCGGGGTAACTCAAACCGTCCCACTCCCATCCAAGACTTCTGTCCATGAGGTACTCTGGTCCACGCGGTCCAATCCTGTGTCGTTCTAAGCTGCCTGTGAACAAATAGGCCGGAGCTGCGTTTCCCAACCTGGCGCCCTATAGATGTGCTGGACTACAAGTCCCAGAATCCCCCAGCTGGCTGGGAACGATGGTCTGTGCAGTCCGACGCAAGCGAGCAGCCCCCGCGCTGGTGTAGAAGTCGGACACAATCAACAGGTCCCCCTCTTAGCCGCCACCACCCCTGCTTTCCGCTTACAGCGCCCTCCACTCAAAGCGGCAGCACAACGAATTGTGTACGGTGCTTGTTCCTTCTACATTTTGGTTTTGTTTTGAAGCACTTTCCTGCTGTCCTTTTTTGTGTGGTCAGTTTCTTGCTTTGTCTTTTTTATTTTCTGTTGTTGATGGTCACATCCCGCCCTGCTTAGCTGGGGTGGGGGCAGGCCTAAAGTGGCGCGTCCATGAATTATAACACCGGGCACCAGAAAGTTCTGCACGAGCTCGGCTAAAATAGAGCTGCTTGATCCTTCTCTTTCTCTCCCACTCTGCCTTCCTTGAAAGGGTTCAGAACCTCTTTGGATCCGGCAACTCGCTTTGCCCCAAAGGACGATCAGCTCTGTGTTTGGCTGTTCATCGATCAGCGCAGGCCTCAACTATCATGTTCAGGTTTGCCAGAAAAGGCGCCACCCTTTTGCATTCAGGGAGAGGGAAGATAAAAACGCTGTGATTCTTCTGTTGCCTCCCGTCCTCCTGTTTCAGGGAGCCTCAGGCTTTTTTTTTTAGCTGCTGGGTGCTATTGATTTCACTAATAACATGTTTCCCCCCCCCAGCTGCTCACCTGCAAAGAAAACAATCTCTGCTGCTTTGAGCAGGTTAGGTGGGAATGGTTTGGGACTGATGGAGCCCTTTAATCTTTAGGCAGCAGTGAACGCTCCTTCTTCCCCACTTTGCAGGCAGACGCACATTCTTTAAACGCACAGTGGGTGTGCGCCAGGGCACTGTGGCCAATCATATCTCACTGGTGCATGGCTTCGAGTGTTGCTTTTAAAGTGTGTTTTTGGGGAAAGGAAGGTCGAAGAGTATATTTGATTGCTCCAGCCTTTGCTGTACTGTGCACCAAACCAGCAGCCTTTAACTGGCCCAGACCCTGAAATCCGTCTTGGATTCCCAAGCTGGAACATGGCTCCTGCTTCCACAATTTTCTCCACGCCCATCATGGCGGCTACAGCTTTGCTGCCACCCATCTGGACTGATCTTGTGAGCCGCTTTTGGGTCACGACCCACCAGTTGAAGACGGCTGCGTTAAACAGCTGTTCTTCTCCAAACAGTGGTGTGGTGAAGCCACAACCCACAGGGACATTGTCCCGGCACTTTTTTATTCGCACGGATGCCAATGTCATCTGCTTCCCTCTGAGTTTAGCCACAGTCCTCACAATAGCTGGGAGGAAATGGATTTTCCCAGCGGACCTCCAAGACCCTGCTGTCCACTCACCCAAGCTCTAGAGAAGTGGTTTTTAAACTTCACGAGATCCCTTGGAAACCTAGTAAGGGTTCTTCAATGAGAATGTTAGAAAATGGCAGCCAAGCTTCCTTGAAGGACAGGTTGCCTGTCATTAAAGATATTCCTGTGCCGTCCCAGGGGGATTTAAGGTGCAGAGTTCCCCCTCTTTTCTTCAACTAACTGCTGGTGCACCTTTTCTCAACAGCTCGAGATGCAACAATTTAAGGTCCCCCCCCCCACCGGAGTGGAGAAAGCTCTTCACCAGCTTAACTTCTGCATGTCCGGGTTGCTGTGTGACAGGCAGAAAAACTGGGGCAGAAAAAAATAACAATGTGGGGCGGGGAGACCGGCGACCCTATTTAGAAGTCTTCCGGGGTGCACGTTCACTTGTTACACAGGTTGGCTTAGTTGGACTCTTTTTTTGCTCAGTACCAACTCAAAAGTGCCTCTTTGCATGCATCCCAGGAACTTCTGCACTCCATAACAGGCAGTCAAAAGATTCCCCCAGGGTAAGAAGTATGAAAACCACTGCACTCCCACGTCCCAAGGTTGCAATTTATCGTCATTGTTGATTTCGTACTTTGGCTTACTCCACAACTTCCTCTTGCACAAGTCACTGCATTTTTGCACAGTGTGTGTGTGTGTGTGTGTGTATGAATCCAGTTTGTGCTCTGAAATTTCTCAGGTTTGTCGTCGCATCCCCACCCATCCCCGCATGACTATATTACCATGTTTTCGTTGAGAAGGCAAACGTAACCAGAGGACCATCTTTTGCTGCTCTTGGCCCTGAATTGCTAACTGGACCACTAATTAAGCCACGAAAACCCTGTTCGTTAACCGTGTCCTCCAATGTATGTGCCCTCTTTATGATACTTTCCATATTTTGCTTTTATTTTTTGCCGTTGGTTTTCTGTATGCGCGTGTGTCTGCATATGAAAATGGCTATTTTTAAAAGATTAGGAGGATACAGGTTGTTCTGAAAGGAAGGGGCGCAGGGGTAGACCATGTCTCCAAAAAGTGCGTGTCCGTCCGTCCGTCCGCAATGTGATGTACGGCAGTCAGCTGTAGTAACATTTTTCTCCATTCAAAAAAAATAAACTGGATTTTCAAAATGGTGACTCCAGGGGTCTTTATGTACTAAGCTGGTTGGCGTGTGCTGTGTGTATACACATTGTGGGTGAGGGTAGTGTCAACGTTGTGTTTTGTTTCAGCCTCGTTTCTTGAAAAACACCACTGGAGGGGTGGAGAACCAGGGTCCCAGAAGCTAAATTTGGCCTTCCTGGGGTCCCAACGTGGCCTGGTTGTTTGATGGTTTCCAGCTCTTGTACATTCCCCCCCCCGTGCTAAAAGGTTGAAATTCCTCTCCTAAAGCTTCATTGCTGGCAATAAGAGGTTTAAGCTACAACATATGCCCCTGCCTTTGCCACTGAAATGCCCCTCCCCCCCCCATTGAATTTAGCCTTGGGGCTGAAAGAGGTTCCCCATCCCTGCGCTAGAGCAACATCTGAGCTGGTATGCTTTTTTAGGAACATAGGAAGCTGCCTTATACTAAGTCAGGCCCTTGTTCCATCTATCCCAGTGTTGTCAACACTGGCTGGCAGCAGCTCTCCAGGGTTACAGCCAGGAATTTTTCCAGTCCCGCCTGGAGATGCCAGAGATCGAACCTGAGACCTTCTGCATGCAAAGCAGGTGCTCTTCCACTGAGCCCTGGCCCCTCGTACAGACATTCATGTACAGGTCCTGATGGTAACCCTAAGCCTCGGTTCCAAGACTGTTTATCAACAGCTAATCTGAAGCCATTCACTCACTTTCCGGGTTCCCTATCAAGAGAAACTCGCTGAAGCGCCTGGGGCCAAGCAACTTAACTTTTACACGCAAATGACTTTCCCTCTGTGGAGGCATTTAATTTGTAGCAGCCAAAACGATTACGTATATTTTTGCCAGAATTCAAAAGCTGAAAACTTATGGTCAGATCTGAAGGTGTGGAATTCCAAGTAAGGAATGTTTGAACCAGTTTGTGTGTTGTGTGTTTCTTGTGTACTATGCAGCAGGGCCTTGCTATTTACTGTTTTACTCTGTACAGCACCATGTACATTGATGGTGCTATATAAATAAATAAATAAATAAATAAATAAATAAATAAATAATAATAATAATAATAATAATTGTGGTGGCAGGGACGTGTGCCTAGGTGCTCATCCTCAGATTTTTTTTTGCCAGAAAGCCCTATCCCATCAAGGATGCTCAAGTGACTTCAAACCGTACACAACTTGATCAAATCCGGACGTTGCTTTTGAAATGCAAAGGCTCCTTTCTGCTTGCTGGAGCTGAATGCTGATAGAAGAGTGAAATAGCTACTCAAAAGACTGGGCCGTTTGCACTCTTGGCCTAAATTGAAGGACGGAGGAAGGACATGGGAGAGCCGCTCCAGGCAGCTGGTGTGCCGCCTCTTCTTTCAGCGCTAGGCCTTTGCCAAGTGAACGCAAACCTTAAGATTCTGGAGCGGCGGTGACTCAGCATTGCACGGAAGAGTCTGGGCCATCACTTCTTCTGGACGGAGGTTGGTGTTTCCAGGGCAGCAGCATGTGGGTGAGGGCAGCGAGAAGGGCACGCAATGCCAACGCTCAGCTTTGTTAGAGCCATTGGAGGCTGCCAAGCGCAGTTCGGCCACACGCAGACTCAGGAATTAGCTCAGCTCCAGGGTGATGGTATGGTGCTCTTAGCAGCAATTGGTGGGGTGGGAAGGAGAGGGGACACAGATCCCACACCTCCGTCTGTGTGGTTGTAAGGTGGTGGGGCAGGCGTCGAAGCAGCCGTCTCCAACTTGGCACCCTCACCCAAGCGCTTAGCTCAGCGGTTTCTAAACTTCCCAAAATCCCCTTGGAAACCTAGGAAGGCTTCTTCAGTGAGAATGGTAGAAATGGTAGGCAAATTTCCTTGGAAGAAGGATTCTCTGTGTTCTGGGGAAGTTGGACACCCAAGCCTGTATCCCACTTAGAAAATAAGATTGCTTGTCACTGTGGTTCTTAGCGAGGTTTCTGTCCTTTCAGGGGAGACACACCAAACATGGCCGCGTTTGGCCTGGGGTGGCCGTTATGTCACATGGGCCTGGTTTGTTGGTCTGCATTACCCACAATGCACATGGCTTCCCCTTTGCGGCCATTCTTTTGTGGGAGTGACCGGTGTGGCCCAATTATAGCACAAGCTGAGTAGGATTCTGCTGCATGTGAGCAATGGCCTAGTAGTACAGCCTTCACCCAATTGGGTGCTCTCCAGATGTTTTGGACCACAACTCCCAGCATTTTTGCCCATTGGCTATGTGGGATGGAGCTGATGGGTGCTGTAGTCCAAAACATCTGAAGCCTACCAGTTTGGAGACAGCTGTGAGTGAAACATCCATGTGAAGGAGGAGGTGTTTTTCTATCTTAGGAAAGTATCCTCGAATTGTAGTGTTGGAAAGGACTTTGGTGTTATTTACTCCGAATCCCTGTTCGATGCAGGAATTGTGTAAGAGGAGGTTTTCTCCCCTTGTTGTACAGAAGCATCTTTTGAGCAGAGTGCTTAGGACTCTTGCTTCTTTTCCCCTCTGGCCTGGAAATCCAGAATTCCTGACTGTGCTAAGAAGCTGATGCGAGCTGGAAGTTGAAAACATCTGGAAGGAACCAGGTGGGGGTTCGAGCAAAGCAATCTAGGCATCTCTTCTGGGGCGTGTCCTGCGCACAAAGCGTTGATCCACATGTGGTGAGTAGGGGAAGAACCTTGTGTGTGAATGCTCCACAACTGGGGGGGGGGACTGCCCAGAGAACGTGAGAAAAAAGGGAGTGTAGTCTTTTTACTACCATGATAGTTTCCTCTGTGTATGGGGTTTCTCCCGTCCTGCACCCCCACTCAGGGATGAGTTAATTCCATCCTGAGATAATCCTCCTTCCACCCTACCCCATCTGGACTCTGAACAGTTGAAAAACTGTATCGTGTGATGCAGCTGCATGACATCGATCAAAACTGTGGGATGAGGCCTGAGGAGGTCAAATTCCATGTTAAGCCTAATTGGGAAAGGAACTGATAATAAAACTGCCGATGTCGTATCGCCTCCTACAAATCTATGGTGCGACCACATTTGGGGCTGCTGTGTACTGTTCTGGTCATTGCCCCTAAAAATCGATGTTGTAGAGTTGGGAAAAGTGCGGAAAGGGGCGACTAAAATGATTGAGGGGTTAGAGCATCTTCCCTATGAGGGGAGGTGGCAACAGCTGGGATTGTGTAGCTTAGAAGAATGCGGAGTAAGGAGAGCCATGATAGAAGTGTACAAAATGATACACAGTGTGGAAAATGTGGAATAGGGAGACATTTTTCTCCCTCTTTCAGAGTACTAGAACCCGGTGGGGTCATCCCATGAAGGTGATTGGTGGGAGATTCAGGACAGATAAAAAGAAGGACTTCTTCACACAGCGCAGAGTTTAAACTATGGAATTCACTGCCACAAGAGGTAGTGATGGCCACCAATTTGGATGGCTTTAAAAGGGGGTTAGATAAATTCCTGGAGAAGGCTTTCAATGGCTACTGGTCCTGATGACTATATGCTACCTCCAGTACCAGAAGCAGTAAACCTATATACAGCAGTTACTGGGGAACATGGGCAGGAGGGTGCTGTTTCACTCATGTGCTACTTGTGGGTCCCTAGTCATCAGCTGGTTGGCCCCCGTGTGAACAGTGTGCTGGACTAGATGGACCCTTGGTCTGATCCAGCAGGGCTCTTCTTAGGTTCTTAGGTAGCTTTCCTCCACCCTGGTGCCCTCAAGAGGACTTGGACCACCATTCCCACCAGCCCCAGCCCATGCTTGGGGATTATTATTATTATTATTATATTATTCCAATTCCAAGGAAGCAGTTTCTGTGCTAAACCGCTGTTTGTTGGCAGTAATGGATTGGATGAGGGCGAACAAATTGAAGCTTAATCCAGATAAGACAGAGGTGCTCCTGGTCAGTTGAAAGGCAGATCAGGGAATAGGGATTCAGCTTGTGTTGGATGGGGTTACACGCCCCCTGAATACGCAGGTCCGCAGCTTGGGTGTGCTTCTGGATTCAGCCCTGAGCCTGGATGCCCAGGTTTCGGCGGTGGCCGGGAGTTCATTTGCACAGTTAAAGCTAGTGCGCCAGCTGCGCCCGTTCCTAGAGATGTCGGACCTGGCCACGGTGACACATGCCTTAGTTACATCCCGATTGGATTACTGTAACGCGCTCTACGTGGGGCTGCCTTTGAAGAGTGTTCGGAAACTCCAGCTGGTTCAAAGAGCTGCAGCCAGATTGTTGACCGGGGCTGGTTACAGGGAGCACACAACTCCCCTGTTAAAACAGCTCCACTGGCTTCCAGTCTGTTTCCGGGCACAATTCAAAGTGCTGGTTATGACCTATAAAGCCCTATATGGCTCAGGTCCAGGTTATTTGAAAGAACGTATTCTCCCTTATGAGCCTGCCCGTGCTTTGAGATCTTCTGGAGAGGCCCTTCTTTCAGTCCCACCTTCTTCACAGGCGCACTTGGTGGGAACATGGGAGAGGGCTTTCTCGGTGGCTGCTCTGGAACTCTCTTCCCGGGGAAGCTAGGCTGGCTCCCTCCTTGATGGGCTTTCGGAAGCAGGCTAAAACTTGTTTGTTCAAGCAGGCCTTTGGAGAATAATCCAGCCCTCCATCTATGTTAATGTCTTATAATTTTGTTGTGTATTTTTTAATTGTTTATGGTTTTGTTTCTCTCCCCCCCCCCCCCCATATATATTTTAAACTTTGTAAGGCCGCCTTGAGGCCCAGCATTGGGCAAAAGGCGGGATACAAATAAATATAATAATAATAATAATTATTATGAGAGTTGTAGTGCAATGCAGCTGGAGGGCATCACATTGGAGAAGGCTGCTCTAGACTTCCTCGTCCTACAGCAGCCGTCCGCCAACCCGGTACGCTCTAGAAACCCTGGTTCCCCTTCCCCTTGATTTGCTAGCTGTCGAAAAGGCAGACGCTTGGCAACGTCTTTCGCAGGAGGGGCGTCCTTGGCCTCTCTGCCCAGCAATAATTCCTCCTAAGGCAGCATCGGTGCTTTTATTGCAAACGCAGTCCTGGCCTTACAGATCCGTGCCGGCTTTGTGTGGGTGCCAGCTCCAAGCGGGAGAAGGACAGGGTGGCCAGCCTCTGCCCATATCCACCCTCCCCACTTTGCCATAGCAGTTCCAGAGCATGCAGTCCGTAGTCATCTTGGCCGCGCGAATTCCGGCACTTCTAAGGCAGCCCCGCTTCGGACAGCAAGTCACGTTCCTTCCCAGCCCCAGAGTGGGTCCGAGGGTGGGACTGCTGAGGTCCATTTTTTCATCTCACTCTTCTTCTCCCCCCGCTCAGACGGCTGTGCATTTTCTTACGGTAAAATTTTATTTTCTATTTTAAGCTTTTCTACGAAACCCCCTCATTAAGAGCCATTCTCGATGTTGGCCAGGAATTGCTGTGCCCACCAGTCTTCAAGGTCTATGGGCACAAAATCTGAAAGAGAGGAGGGGTGTCAAATAAAAGGCACACAGAACAAAAATCGGTCAGTGAAATCCTAAGGGCAGGCTGAAAAGACAATACTGGGTTATGAGTACAGAGACATAAGGGTGTCTCTATACAAGCGATTTATTGCATGCTCATGACTGGTCACTCACGGAGGATTCCCGATCCTTTACACGATGTCATCAACCTCCAAGACGTCTCCCGCGCTTTCCCCCCTTATCTCCACTTTCAAAAAAATCGGAGATAAGCTAGTAATAAAAGTTAACGGCACATCTTGGCAGTATGTGATGCTGGCGGAGCGCTATGAATTTGCCAAGGAAGGACTTTCCTCCATTCAAACCACATGTCTGCCATGTAAATGCTTGAGAACGTTTCTCAATTGCAGGTCAATCGGAGGGAGAAGAGTGTAAAATGTCTCCCTGCAACGAAAGGAGGCAGATCTGATCCACCACCCCAACGTCCTCTGTTGATTCAGAGCATCCCATTAAGTTCAGTGGGGTTTACTCCCAAGTAAGAGTTCCAAGGGTTGCAGATTTACAGCAAGATCTTACGGCTACTCAGAAGTAAGTCATGGCTTTCCCAGGATACAAGTTAAGCGATGAAACCAAGACGCCCCCCTCCCCGTTCCTTTGCCCACATGCTTGGGCAGAAAGGAGGTTTCCCTTAATTCAAACCATGTGTCTGCCCCTCGTAATCCTGCAATGAAACTGAAAACGAAAAGTCCAGGTAAGGATGCTGGTTTTTTGCTTAATGCAGAGACCCTAAGACACGGGAGATGCGACCTGGTGCCTTCCAGACGTTTGGGACCAAAGCGTTGATCAGCTTTAGCCAAGCATGGTCAATAGTTCGAGATTTTGAGTGCTGTAGTCCAAAACATCTGTGGAGGGCGCCAGGTTGCCACCCCCTGGGCTAAGGGAACAAAATATGAGAGAAGATGCTTTTTTTACACTGGTTTGGGCTCAGTATCTATTATTCTGGAAACTGGAGATTTCACAATTTCAATTACATCTTTCTCCATTAAACCAAAACTGTGTGCCAGTTCAGACCATAACACGAGGGTCAACATGCACTGCTAAATCGTCATCAAATAATCTGAATTAGTAACACTGGAAAAGTTGCAGAATGAGAAACCGTTCTGTATTACCCCTTAACTCCCCGTTCTGTTTCAAAAATGTAGCTTATGCAGCCATTTTGGTGCCCGGCCTTTCCCAACCCGGTGCCCTCCAGATGTCTGGGACTACAACTCCCATAATCCCTGAGCATTGGCCATGCTGGCTGGAGCCGATGGCTGTTGAAGTCCCAACCATCTGGAGTGCTCCGGGTAGGGCAAGGCTGAATGTGTACAGTTCAAATTTCACATTGTCTGTCTTTTTAATATCCTGTACCTTAGACTGTTCGCATCCATCTCTTAATATCTGTTTTGTTCACCGTCTGCTTTCCCCCCCCCCAGTGGCGCTTAAGGAAATGAACAAAGCACTCCCAGACAATCTCCCATCCAGACCAGTGGCAGCTGCTCTCTGCTGAGCACCATAAGAACATAAGAAGAGTCATGCTGGATCAGGCCAAGGGTCCATCCAGTCCAGCACTCTGTCCACAGTGGCCAACCAGCCATCGGCCAGGGACCAACAAGCAGGACATGGTGCAACAGCACCTTCCCACCCATGTTCCCCAGCAACTGGTGCACACAGGTTTATTGTCTCTGATTCTGGAGGTAGCACGTAGCCATCAGGGCTAGTAGCCATTGAAAGCCTTCTCCACCAGGAATTTATCCAACCCCTTTTCAAAGCCATCCGAATTGGTGGCCATCTCCACATCTTGTGGTAGTGAATTCCGTACTTTAACTCTACGTTGTGTGAAGAAGTCCTTCCTTTTATTTGTCCTGAGCCTCCCGCCCATCAGCTTCATGGGATGACCTCGTTGGGTTCTAGTATTATGGGAGAGGGAGGAAAAAGGTCTCCCTAGCTTCATACTGTGCATTATTTTGTATACTGCATTATTCAGGTCTCCCCTTAGCCTCCATTTTTCCAGCTGTTGTAACTTTCCTTCATAGGGAAGATGCTCCAGCCCCCTGATAATTTTAGTTGTCCTTTTCTGCACTTTTCCCAGCTCTACCTTGCCTGATCCAGACACTCACCCCCACCCCCACTGGTTTAGTTTTAGCCAGGTTGCTGCATCATATGCTTTCAGACCATGCCTCGATATTGTTGATAGACAAGGTTATTCCTGCAGGTATCTGTGTGGGGGATTATTTTGCAGAGAGTTAATTTGCAACCGAGGCTGAATTGTTGCTTTGCATCTTCCTTTCAATTGCTAAAAATAAAAATAATTTTTAAAAAACCTGGTGCGGCTTTAAATGTCTGTGTTGCAATTCACCGCTGTGGAAAACCACAAGGTCAACGACAGGTCGGGTTATTGCCCACAATAACCCTCTTTCCTAAAACCAAACTCGTTCTCAGAGTGGCGATCCTGACATAGTCAAAACGGCTCCGGAAACTCCCCAGCTTTTGCAGGAGTATCTGCACACACACTAATTTTTCCAAAGGGTGGGAAAACGCCTTAAAACAGCCAAGGAGGACTGAGTCTGCTCAGTGACCACAGAATAATGGCTGAGGGGAGGGGCCATCGTGACTTTGGTCAAGAACTGTGTGCACCTCAATGGCCATTTCTCTCCATGGTGTTCTCCAAGCAACCTGCCATACACCCCCCCTAAAATAGTCTAAGTGCCCTCAGGTGCAGCAAAAATGCTGTCCTATTCCCAGCATCCAAGTACGAATGAACTGCCAGTCCAGTCATCCCCTCAAGGTAGAATAGGGCGCCATCTTGTCCTTCTCAGGCAAGGCCCATCCCTGCATTTGAGGGGAGACCTTTGCAGTGGCTGGCTTCACACAACATGCTAACCCACACTGGCCCCGTTCAGAAGACACCTTTAACCCTGGTGGTTAAGCCAGAAAGCCAGGTTGCGTTCAGAAGACACCTTAAACCATGCCTTTAACCATGGTGACTAAGGCTTTTTGCCTTAGTCACCATGGTTAAAGCTGTGGTTTAAGGTGCCTACTGAACACATCCTGGCTTTCTGACTTAACTACCGTGGTTAAAACTGTGGTTTAAGGTGTTTTCTGAATGGGCCCACCCAATGGTTGAGTGTGGGTTGCTGTTGAACCTTGGGTTATGTGTTCAACTGTTAGTTGGCCTGTTGTCCAAACCCAGGCTATTTTCCTCAGGGTGGTTTGGTAACCCTACAGTGTGGCTTGCTAACCACTATGAATAACCCAACAACAAACCATGGGTTCTCAAGGTGGCTTGCCTGAGAAAAAAATAAGCCACGCTGCCTAGTTAACAAGCCACCCTGAAGAAAATGTCCTGGGTTCAGACGACACGCTAACTCACAGTTCACCAAGTAACCCATGGTTCAAAAACAACCACTGTTCTATCACAAAATGTGGGTTAGTGTGTTGTGTGAACCCATCTCTTGTTGTCATCTATGCAGTCACTTCATGCGCTCCCTAAAAGTGGACCACGTCTACTTACGAACCTTTCAGTTCAGGGCTGGGTGTTTTCTCCGTGTATTCCACTGGGCCGGATCCACTGTCTCCTTGCCGGCTGCCATCCAGCTGCCGTTCTACCTGCTGCCAGGCTGGAGCGGGGAGAAGAGAGGGCCATGTAAGGGAGGATAGACAAACCAAGCCAGCAAAACACTCATGGAGGCCTTATTTTTTGACTGGCAAGAGCTGGGGACACTGCCTGCTTTAAACCAGTTTGTCTCTAGTTCTGTAAAATATTTACACCCCACATTTCCATCCTTTGAGATCCGCCAGGCAATTTAGCAGCATCCTAAAAATGATGCCATTAAAAGCACAACACCGAGTGTCATGGGATGGGTTTTCTTTTAAAACCAAACCAACAACAGTTTACAGCGCAACAGGAACTAGACAAGGCATAAGAGCAAATCTTTCTCCCAAATGCTTTCTGAAATATCAGGGGCTTGTTAATTTGCTGTCTGAACACCGTAATATAAAGATTCCTGTAGTTAATAAAAACAAGCACTTCGAACTGCAACAAAATGTTGCAGTCTGGAGTACTGCTAATCAGTCTTCCAGACAGAATCACACATGCCCTCTTCTAGTATATTCCATTTCTGGTTTTCCATCTCCCTCCCTACCCATAGATACTCAACCATTCTATGACAACAAACCACACTTAGTCCTCACTGTTTTGCTGGTTCTGCCTGCACATATTGTGGAAGGGGGTTCCTAAAGATGTTTTGTACTTCTGCAAATTTAGGGGGTTCTGCCCCCACCCCTTCCTGCCACTACTTTCCTCTTGTATTGTGGATGGTACCATTTTGGCTCCTATATAAAGATCCACACTCAGAGAACTCCATTCCCTATTGGTATATCGCAGCCTTCCCCAAAGTTTTGGACTACAATTCCCAGTATTCTGGACCACTGGCCACATGAGCCGGGGCTGATGGGAATTAAAGACTAAAATATCTGGAGGGCACCAGGTTGGTAGATAAGATTATTAGCGTATTAGTATATAGAAGAGAGAAGCAAATCTGATGCTTCCAGCTGTCTTGGACTACAACTCCCATAAGCCCTAGACAGAGAGGACAATGGTCAGGAGATATGGGAGTCATAGTCCAAAATAGTTGCTGCAGGGTTCCGCCGAGGAGGGAGTTTGTTCTGTTGTCTAAGTGGCATTATTCAGGACAGATAAAATGGAGGACTCCTTAAGACAGCACAGAGTTAAACTATGGAACTCACTACCACAAGATATAGTGATGGCCACCAATTTGGATGGCTTTAAAAGGGGGTGGATAAATTCCTGGAAGAGAACGCTATCAAGGGCTACTAATCCAGATGGCTATGAGCTACCTCCAATACCAGAGGCAGTAAGCCGATCTGCAGTTGCTGGGGAACATGGGAGGGAGGGTGCTGTTGCACCTGTGTCCTGCTTGTGGCTCCCTGGTCGACAGCTGGTTGGCCCCTGTGTGCACAGAGTGCTGGACTAGATGGGCCCTTGGTCTGACCCAGCAGGGCTCTTCTGATGGTCTTAATGCACGTCACAAGGTGGAGGAATGTGGAGCAGAGCTCCCAAAGATGGTCTCATTGGCCCATCCACATCTGTGCTGGATACAGGACAGAGTCCACGTGATCTGGTGTCCCATGACTTGCTGGCAAAAGGAAGACGCTCTCTTTAAGGGCCACTGTTTCGCTTGCCAGCGGCTTTGACAATGACACAGTCCAAGGAGAAATCCTGCCTGCAGCTCTATGGGAACCTTCCCCAACCTAGAGCCCTTCGGTGTGTCATACTACAACTCCCATCCTCCCCCAAATGGAGATCAACTATGCCTTTTCTGTCCCAGAAGCTACATTTGCTGAATTTCTTGTGATTTTGAGCAGCCGGCAGGAGCCCAGGAGTTGGTCACGAGCTGGCAGCAATTCAGTTTTCCCATTCCATGATGCCATTTGGGGGCGGAGGGAGAGAAATTTCTCCCCGTCATGCAAGCAACCGAGGGATGGGAACCAAAAGCAGCCATCAGCACTGCTTTGTTTTCGGCATTGCTTTTTCCTGAATAAACGAGTACTATTTTATTAGTCTAACTTGATTTTAAATATGTTGATTCCTTTGTTACTGCACACGGCTTGGTAATCTTTTTCCAATATAGAGTGGCTTATAAATTTTGCTAAATAAAATAACACTACATCTAACAGAAGGCTTCATTCCGGGGTTGGGGCGGGGCGGGGGGGCTGGTTGCTCTCTTACCTTCATACACAAACCGCACGTTTTCTTCGTGAGCCAAGGTGTAGCTTTCTTCCGTGGCTGACGTGGGCTGGATCATGAGCGCGGGTCTTTTGCCATTTACCCTGTTGAACACGAGCTTGGGAGCTGAGCTGCTGAGAAAGAGAGAGGTGGAGAACCTTATTATTTATTTATTCCAATAATAATAATATTATTATAATAATTTATCCCATCCCTGAGTCAAAGCAGGGCTTGCCAAAAAAGAAATTTTAAAAAAAACCTATGTAGATCCTGGGACAAGTTTGTGCCTCCCATGACAACTGTCTCAACAGCACCCAAGGAAGGCCCAAATGTCTCCTTGAAGAATCTCTGCCTGCCATTTTAGGAACCTGTTGTCATTTGGAGACGTCACAAAAGGCAAAGCTGCCCCACACCAAAAGGCACCCCAAATCAGGAGCATCTTCAGAGCCCACTCCCGCCCCACTACTTAGGCCTTCCCCAACCTGCCTCCCCTCCAAATGTGTTGGACTCCAGATCCCATCATCCCCATGTAGATGATGGGCACTGGAGTCCAACACATCAGGAGAGGGCCAGACTGGGCTAAGGCTGCGCTATTTATTTAAATCTTTGAATATCTTGGCAGAATGAATGAAATCTTTATTGCTAAAAACAATACGCCATCACAATTTGATATAATTAGAAAGATAAAATACAAGTAAGAAGATGAGCTAATGTCAACACAATAACAATAGTGAGTTTAAAATAAAATAAAAATGGCAAACAAAAATACAAGGATATAAAAATGCGAGAATCATATAAGCATAAGTTAAGAGCTCCCCTATGGGGTACTAGACCAACATATATAAAGAAAGACAAAATTTTATCTCCAGCTCCCCGCTACAATACTTATAAATGGCGGTTGAACAAAACAAAAATTTTACTCATACCGGTAGCCCATTTCACAACTTTGGTGTACAGGTTGCACGCACAATTCACCCTGGTCAAATTAAGGGGATGGATTTCCACAGTAGGGTTTGCAAATCTCTATTTATTCATGCCCTATGAATGGTTTGCACTATTTGTTTCAGCTGCTGAGTGGAGAATTGGGTAGATAGCCCACCAACACCTGCACCTCTGAGCCACAACCACTTTTGGGGCCCCCGTGGGCAAGTCAACCTCAATGGGCCCCTCCCTCAGTGAGTCTACCTACTCACCACCATTGTCATCAGCTCCTCCTCCTCCTCCTCCTCATGGCTACCATTTGCTTGCTTGATAGGCAGGCAGCCAGTGAATAAATAAGTGGTGGCATCTATTCCTTCTCACCACCACCGGTGTCTGGGCAGAGCGAGAGGCAGGTGAATAAGCAAATTGCCATGGTGAAGGAGGAGCACGTCCAGGGGGCTGTTGTCAGCGGGCCCCTACTGGGGTGTGGGCCCTTGACAAGAGCCCAACCATACCTACTCTTGACCCTGGGCCTGCCCTGAACATTCCCGTGGGTTGCCTGCCATTAATCCAGCCAGTGTGTGCATAGCACAGACTGTCACAAAAATGCTGTGTGTGTGTGTGTGTTTTCAAAAGAATCCGTGGCTCACCCTCTAACCTCTGCTCACACCAAAGGTACTGCTACTGCCCCAAAGCAAGAATTGCACTATATTATAGGCCTTACAACACAGTGTTTTATTGAGCAATAAAGCCATTCATTTGGACAACTGCCACATGTTGTATTATACAACCTCTGTGCTGTGCCTTCCCACACTATGGCCAGGTAAATCTTGGTAATTCAGAGCAACCGGTCTAACCAAGCTTTTATTTCATGAAAATACTAAGCACATGGGGAGGGGGGAGGGGAATCCAGATTGGACCAGTAGCAGGTGGCAAAGGGTTAACTCCCACTTGCCCACCCCCACCCCCAACCTTCTCCCAGAAGCCAGGGTCCCAATACAGACCAGTCGGCGAGGCATCCCTTGTTATTTAAAAATATATATTTCGAGTTCATTTAGTCAAGCCCTACGAAAATGCCAGAGTTTCACGCAAGGGTATTTGTTGATTTTTTAAAAACAATATTAATAATCAAAGCAGGCTTTGTGTTCAGGCATGTCTGTGACACGGTATCCAGGATGCAACAGCGGGCTCCCTCCCGAACTGTTGGTTCTCCAGATCAGGAGTCTACTGGCGTGACTCCCCTCCTCTTCCCCCGTCACTGGCCAATTCATGCACGCTTTGTGCTTTCCTTCATGCCTGGTCCTCTCTCTCTCTCTCTCTCTCTCTCTCTCTCTCTCATATTTTGTTGCAAGGGCACTGGGTTGGACTTGCGCTCCTCCGAGGTCAGTGGAGCAAAAGTGCGTCAGAGGAGCTGCCAATGCCAGCAGCAGGAGGGAACACAGCACCAGGAAGGATGAAAGCACAAGGCCCGACCACAGGGACAGACGTCACTCAAGAGTTTCTCAAGGCCAAGCGACGGGTGCATAAGATTTTTTTAAAACAACAACAACAACCAAAAAACAATAAGGTCTTGTGGCACAATTTGGGCACCAGAATTTAGTCTTGTGGCACAAGAACAAGAGCGCAATTTTAAGCATGTTGGGACAGGAAAAAAAAGCCTACAACTCCCAGCATGCCCACAAGGTGCTTTTTTGCACAATTCAGCCGCTGCTGCTGTATGCATGCGGCACCTGGTGAAATTCCCTCTTCATCATAACAGTTAAAGGTGCAGGAGCCCTGCCCCCTTTTGTATCTGGTCACTCTACAAGAGGGCAGAGCTCCTGCACCTTTAACTGTTGTGATGAGGGAATTTCACCAGGTGCCGCATGCATACAAATGGCACCTGCTGAATTCCCCCCTTTTCAATACAACTGTTAAAAGATACAGGAGCCCTGTCCTCCTTTCCACAAGGTCACCCTAACCTGGTTGGCCACCCTGCAAAGAACACCACCAGAGAAGATGGACCCTTGGACTGAGCCAAGTCATCCTTCAGAGGTCTCACTTGCAAAAAGTAAATAAATAAAATACTTATTTATATATCATTTTATAACAGAAGAAGGATATATATATATATAATACATTTAAAAAACGATGTGTCTTTGCCCCAAGGTGCTTACAATCTATATTTCAACAGTGTTGCGGGGGGGGGGGGGAGGGGGAAGGGAAAAGTGGGCGAGTCTAATAGGGGATGATGATTTTTCCCCCCAGTGATCCTTGAAACTCCCAACACACCCAGCAGAGTTGCAGTCCCAACACACCTGGAGGGCGCCAAGTTGGCGAAGGCTCGGCAACTATAAGCCCAGCGCACGGGGCTCCTCGCCTTTCCAGAGGTGCCTGGAAGAGGAGATTCCGGCCGCGGCGTGGCTTGCCAACCCCACGCGCCGAGAGGGCCACGCGCAGCCCCCGTGCCTTGCGGCGTCCGGCCGCCCCACGCGCCGACCCGGCAGCCCTGGCGGTGGGCGGGCGCCGAAGGGCAGGCCACGCCCCCGCGCCAGGGGTGTGTCTGCCCTCCCCCGGCCTCTCCAGGGCAAAGGTGACGCCTGGGCCGTTGGCCACCGAGCTGGAAGCAGCGGCGCCCCTTCCCCAGCCAAGACCCTCCGCCCGCCCACGCCCCCACCTCGGTGGAAAGGCAGACCCTCCCCTCAAAAAACACGTGCCGCGGCGCGTCTTGGCCGGCCTCCCTGCAGCTAGCGGGGCCCGCCGCGGCCACCCCCCTCCCTCCCTGCCCCCCTCGCCCTCCTGCAGAAAGGCTGCCCGCCCCCCCTCCTCCCCCTCTCTCTTCTTCCTCCTCCTCTTCGGAGCCATATGGCAACAAGGACAACCCCGTTAACCTTTCCACAAGGTCATCTCCACTGTCCTCCCCGCCCCTCTCCCGGCACTATGGGACAGGGTGGGGTGGGGGTCCGCGTGCAACCAGCCCCCTCCCCAAGCCAGCCAGCCAGCCCCGCCGGGACCGGGGAACTCCTCCCTCCCCCAACAGAGCTGTCACTGGAAGGGCCCAGGAGGACGCGCAGCGGCATTCTCCGGGGCTCCTTGCGCAACACGCGGCGCGCAAGGTCACCCTCGCCCGCCGGGACAGGCATCACGCCCCCCCTCTACGACACGTGCCCGGCTCCCTACCCCGGCTGATGGAGTGTGGGGGGGGGGACCGGCAGCTTCGGCTCACCTTGAGAGAGGCCACGAGTTGAGCTGCTGCTGCTGCTGCTGCCGCCGGCATTTCAAGTCCGCCAATTTGCTCTCCACCTGCTGCGTGGGACCTGCGCGGGGTGCGGGGGGGGGGGAGGGAGGGAGAAAACGAGGCAACACCTCGGGTCAGGAAAGCCGAGCCAACAGCACCAGCATCGTATCGTAACCCCCCCATCTCCTCCTCCCCTCCCCCGCGCATAAGGACGTCAGCAGGAGCTTAGCACCAAGGCAACCTCTGCCCATAGGATCCCGCGCAGGCACGGATCGAAAAGGGAGGCAGGAGCCGGGAAGCCCCCGCGGAGCGGCAAGGGGGTTCTAGGCTGCTGCTTCCCCCACCCCCCACCGCAACCTCTCAGATTGAGGAGGAAGAGGAGGGTGGGTAGGCGAGGAAGCGTTCCGCACGTGCCCCTCCTCACGCCCCCCCCCCGCGCTCGGCCGGGCCTTTACCTGTCCGCCTCTGCGTGGCTATTTTGCTCGGTCCCCTCGTGATGGTGTACATCATGTGCTCCGCCTCCGCCGGGCAGCCCCGAGAGCTGGAGGCAGGAATGGAGCCAAACTTGCGCGCACGTCAAGAAGGGACGGGAGTTTGGTCGGGGGAGGGGGGGAGATCCGCTGCGCCACTCCGCACGTGCTGGAGGCTTTTATTCCAAGCCCATCGCAGCGCGCCGCTCCCCGCAGTTAGAAATGGGTCCCTTCCTCGTGCGCACCGGAGTCCTCTGGATCTTGCAAGGCGCAAGAGAGGAGGAGCCGCCGCCTGTTGCAACTGCAAAGTCTCTCTCTCTCTCTCTCTCTCTCTCTCTCGCCCCCTCGACTTGCCGTTGACTTTAACTCGGCGGCTGCACGCAACCGGCCGCGCCGCGCGATTCTCCTTTAACCAGGCGAGAGCCCGAGAGCCGGCGGCGGAGCCAGGCCTCCAACACGCCCCCCGCGCTTCTTAAAGGCGCAGCGGCGCGCTGGGCTCAACTGCCCGACGGTGCGAGGATTGCGCAAGAGCCCAGTGGGGGCTCTGATTATTATTGTTGTTGGCGCCATCAATGTACTTGGTGCTGTACAGAGTAAAACAATAAAATAGCAAGACCCTGCCGCATAGGCTTACATTCTAATAAATGCCATTTATTATCAATGCTAATAGATGCCAATGGAGCCGGGTTTCGGTCCGATGCAGCTAGGACACCCAAGGAGTCCTCCGAAGTGCTGAATCCCCCAGTCCCAAAATAGGATTCAGCAGCTTCGATAGCTTCTTTAGCATTTATTTATTTATTTATTACATTTCTATACCGCCCAATAGCCGGAGCTCTCTGGGCGGTTCACAAAAATGTAAAACATTCAAAGTATAAAACAACAGAATAAAACCATAATATAAAATGCAATATAAAAGCTCAACCAGATAAAAACAGCAGCAATGCAAAATTACAAATTTAAAACACCAAGTTAAAATTTATTTATAGACTGTTAAAATGCTGGGAGAATAAAAAGGTCTTCACCTGGCGTCTAAAAGCAAATAATGTAGGTGCCAAGCGAACCTCCTTAGGGAGCTCATTCCACAACCGGGGTGCCACAGCAGAGAAGTTTTGGCCGAAACCCAGAGACGATTCATAGCCTCACTGATATCGGAGTCACCAGCCTTCGCTGGCAAGAGGGTTGTGGTTTTTTTTGTAGTAGTAGTAAAGCTTTATTGTTTCAACCAATGGTTACAACAAGCAGAGTAAAAGCAATGCTAAAACAAATCACACATTCTGCAAGGTCAAAAATTTGGGCTGTAAGAGCGAAGTTGGCCAATGCCATTACGGCACTCCTGTTATTGCATGTAAACAAAAAGTATGTTCTTTCTGAATCAGACCAGCTGGACTTATTCTCAAAAAAACCCCAATCCAAATATTTAGAATGAATTTGAGAATAGATAGGGCAGGAGAACAAATAATGGGGCAGATCATCCACTTTGCCACTACGGCAACGGTAGAGTCGCTCGAGGCATAAGGGATTTTTATTAAAATGCCCTTCTTTTCCCTTGTTTAAAAAAGAGAAACATGCAAAAGGGGTTGGTTTTTTTCTTTCTTTCTTTCTTGCATTGTGCAACAACCATGAAGCTGGATTTGCGCCTCCTGCAAAAGGATGAGGAGAGACCTGGGGCCGGGGGTGGGTGGGAGTTGTAGGACTTTTTTTCTGTCTAAGCATGCATAGGATTGCGTCCTTAATCAATTAATAACACACACATATAAAAGAGAGAAAGTGACTGTTTAACAGGGAGATGAGCAACTCGTCACCTTCCAGATAGTGCTGGATTGCAACGCCCAGCTGTCATCATTGGCCATGTTTGCTAGGGAAGATGGGAACTGTAGTCCTACAACAACTGGTTGGCCCACACATTGCCCATCCCTGGTTGAAGGGGTCACACATCAACATCTGGCATTTTGTAGTCTTTGGGTGCCTTTGCTTACATTTTTTAAACTTATTTGTTTAAAAAACAAAAAAACAGAACAGCAACAAGAATATCCTGCTTTTCCACCAAAGGTGTAATTCTACTCCATAAGAGTAGCTTTTTAAGAAAAAAGTAATAATCTGTGCTTTGTTGTAGTTCTGTCCACTTGTTTCTCCCTCTCCTCCCAAACCGAAGTTTGTAGATCTGAAGATATATCTGCAAAGACGCCCCTTTTAAAACAAGTGCGGCACCAGAAAGTTTGGCCTTTGCCGTTCTTGTTCCTGCCTTGCTGCGTTCCAGGGGTGAGTTAAGAGGTGACCTTGGGAATTCCTCCTCTGCCTAGCTAGCAAGGGTGACATATTGTCTTTTGTAGGGGAAAGGTGCGTCTCCTTCTGCTGTTGCATGCCCTCTAGTGACCACCCCTAACCAAAGCGCCCAGGACCAAAGTGCACATGCTGTTTAAATGCGCCATTGCCTCTAAATTGCGGGTGTCTTTTTTAAAATGCAAATTGCATCAGCTGAGGGTGCGGAGAGTGGGGGCTGATAAACTACATCAGAGCAGGCCTGGCAAGAGATTTTGCCCTTCCCGACACTGATGTTGTCTTGAGGAAAATCCCTCTTCCAAAACTACTCTCTGCTCTGGGAGGAAATCCCCCCTCCACTGGTAACAATAGGAATTTCCTCCCAAAGCAGAGACTACTTTCGGAAGAGGAGTTTTATTTATTTAATTTTATTTACAATATTTATATACCACTCCACATCCAAAAGATTTCAGAGCAACAGATAGAATAAAAGAATAAAAACACCATATTATTATTATTTTTACTATTTTTAAAAGAATAGAGTTCTAATAAAACCCAGGTTCTGGTAAGATCATAGCTAATCAATCAAGAAAAGCTTCCTGAAACAACATTTTTCAGGAGCTGCTGGAAGCAACACAACATTGGCACCTGCCTGCTTGAGCTCCAAAGCCAGGGAATTCCATAGGAAGGGGGCCACCACACTGAAGGCTATTCTCCTGGTGGACTCCAATCGGACCATCCGTCTATGTGGACCACCAGGAACATGGCCTCAGATGACCTCGGTGCAAAGATCTATTTAATGTTGCATCATATATAATTTGACTGGGAAGGCCCAAGAAATTTGGCTGTCTGAGGACAGCACCTTGGATAGATCCTTTAGAGTTCTAACTGAAACCCGGAGCGGATTCACTGCCCCACTGACACTGGAGCCATCTCACCTCACCTGAGGCTTGTTTAAGGAGGTGCAGGACATTTAGGATGGCCATCTGTCCTCTTTTACAGAGGATGGTCCTCTATTTAAAGGCGTCTTTTATTTGAAGGGGTGGCCACTTCCGGTTAAAAGAAAATGCACCATAAGAACGGCAGCCCATCCATAGTTTGCACCCAACCAACCAGCCACACAGCTCATCCGCTCCAACACTATGGCGAGACGTATTGTAGGCCGATTTAAGTTATTCTAATCATTTCTAAATTTGCATCTACACCCATAAATTAAAATATGCACATTTTATGCAAAGCAGTGTCCTCTTTTTTGGCAATTCATATGCAGCCACCCTAGCTCAGGAGAAGAGGTGACTGGCACTCATTGGGGCTGGTAGGGCACGCTGGGAGTCATAGGGCTCATAGGATTTTCTGCCTCAACGTGCATAGGATTGTGCCCTTAGTCAAGCTGCACTTTCAGCCTAACACACTTTCAGCCTAACACAGCCTAACACACTAGCACTTTCAGCCTAACACCTGCAATGTGGGAAGAAGAATACCGACCTGCTTACAGGGTTGTTGTAAGGAAGCCTGAGACCACGAGCGCCAAGGCTGTAGAATGCTCAAACAGTGCAGTTGGGGCCATTTTCTAAATGTGAGCACTATCAAAAATCAGAGCATGGGGCCTCTGCACTAAAGTTAGACAGCAGGAGGGTCAGAAGAACCGCAGCAACAACGGCTATTTGGCTTGTCAAGCCTGTTCCATACCCTGCGTGCCCTCACTTACCCAATCCGCCCAGAGCTGCGCCTACTTGGATAACCCAAACTGAGGCCATCACTGACACGTGAAGAAACAACATGGTGACCTCAGAGCAAAGGGAAAAAGTTGAGGGAGATCAACACTTTCAAAAAGCGCATTTTCCGGGGGGGGGGGAGGAGTCCATCATGGCTGTGAGTTGGCAGCTGCATCATATAAACAATGCAGTGCCACTGCACAGCCATGATGGGGCAAATAAGCAGGCCATATAGACAGCCCCCTAAGTTTCTTAATAACAAAAGCATTGAAACTATTTGTTCAAATTTGTTCTAGGAGAAATCTGTACCATGAAATCAGGGCAGGGTCGTTATTGGGTGTTTTTTTTTGTGGGGGGGAAAGCATATATGTTAAACTGGTATTCGGAAACATTCCAAGGTCCATGTTCTCCTCCAAGTGGAGCTTGTTTACACTGATGAAAACAAGATTGGGTGTATTTGCTTTAAGGCCTCCAAGTTGGATTTACCAATGTCTGGGCCGTAGGTGAAAAGTGTTTACTCAAAGATTATCCCAAGGATAATCTTTGAATAATCTTGGTGTCTTCCAGAAGCGCTGAAGCAGAATCCCCATCCTCAGCCTGCATGGCCACACTGACTGGGGATGATGGGAATTGTGGTCTGGAGGGCACCAGGTTGGGAAAGGATGTTCTAGCGATGCTCCAGAGACGTCTGGACTAACCCCTCCACCACCACCCCATATAATTCCGTGAATGACGCAGAGCGACAGGCGCAATGAAAAACTCATCTGGAAGCATTCTAAATATTGGGCCTTTTTGACAAGAGTTTCTCAAGCATCATCTCCTCCTGTATCCAAAACCAGCCCTTTGAACTGGGCCCCCAAACAAATTAGTACCCAATAACAATGATGCAAAGCTGAAAGAACATGATTTGTATGTCTTGCCCCTGTTACCATGGCTACTTCCAAACGGACGGCAGACCTGCTAGAATCTTTCCTAAGCAAGCGGGTTTAAGGAGGGTGTTTTAAACGGAGGTGATTTTAAAAATTGTCCTTGATTTTTAATATGAGCAATTTTCTTCCGGCTCGTGTATATAGTTCTTATGCTGAATTGCTCTTTCATTTATTTGATATTATAGTCATCTTGGCTTTATGGGGGTTTTGTTGTTAATGTTTTAGCTACTGGGAGAAAATACTTTTCATGGCGGATAACAATAATTAAAATAAATAAGAATCAAAATAATTGTAAGCATAGTTTCCACTGCTTTGGGGGGTATTTTATTTTTTAAAGAGAGGAACACAGGAATATAGGAAGCTGCTTCTATTGATCCAAACCTGTTGCTGGGGAACATGGGTGGGAGAGTGCTATTGTACCCGTGTCTTGCTTGTGGGTCCCTTCTGGGCAGCTGGTTGGCCTCTGTGTGAACGGAGTGCTGGACAAGATGGACCCTTGGTCTGATCCAGCAGGGCTCCTCTTATGTTCTTAAACCCCCAGTCCATCTAGCCTGGTATTGTCAATACTGATTATTAATTTAGAAATAATTACTATAATTTAAATTGATCTACAATGCCTCCAATAGTGGAGAAAACCGTGACCATGTAACCTGTGTGTTCACTCAATCTGCCGTCCAGGTTCAAGTTCAAGTTCCCTTTATCTTTAAACCAGGCTTGTACTCCCTAAGAACACAGGAAGAGCTACGCTGGGTCAGAACAAGGGCCCATCTAGTCCAGCACTCTGTTCACACAAACAGTTGTCGACCAGGAACCCACAAGCAAGACATGTGTGCAACAGCACTCTCCTGCCCATGTTCCCCAGCAACTTCTCCTCCAGGAATTTGTCTAACCCCCTTTTAAAGCCATCCAAATTGGTGGGCATCACTACATCTTGTGGCAGTGAATTCCATAGTTTAACTCTGCACTGTGCAAAGATGTCCTTCCTTTTATCTGTCCTGAATTTCCCACCCATCAGCTTCATGGGATGACTCCGTTGGGGTCTAGTAGTATGGGAGAGAGAGGGAGAAAAATATCTCCCTAACTTCAGTCTCCTCACCATGCATAACCTTCAAACAGAGGTCAACTTCAAATAGAGGACTGACCTCTGTAAAGTAGGACACCTGGCCACCCTATTTTAGCATCTTTATATCACACTTCCCATCTATCGTGCAATGGCGTTGCATTTTCTCAACGATCATTGAGAATAAAAATAATAAAAATTAATAATCATAGTGGGTTAGTCACACCTGTTTTTGTCTTGACCATTCACACACACCAACTGTTGCTGGGCAATTATATTACAACGAAATCCGCCGTACCTGCAATGGAAGGAGTCGGATCTTTTGTGGGAGGGATTGCAAGAATTCCTCCTGCACCTTGTAGTAAGTACTGCCCACGTGTTTAAAAGAAAAATACCAATTTTTTTTACCATGACTTACCTATAGGTGGCTCCTTTTGCAGCATCATAGGAACCCCCAGAGCAGAGATTTTCTAACCGCGCCGCTGGTGTAGTGGTATCATGCAAGATTCCCATTCTTGCGACCCGGGTTCGATTCCCGGGCGGCGCAGGCGAATTTTTTCCCCTTCGTTTAATTTTGCAAATACGTGATATTTGCACGGGGAAATGTAGGATAACACTTTCCTGCTTCTCCTCCTTTACATCACGCGCCTGCCTTCGTGCTGTACTCTTTCTCAACCCTTTCCGTCTGAAGCTACAACGCAGTGTAAACTCCCTGGCCCCTTTTTGGGACACTTGATCCCTCTATTGCCGGGTCAACTCGTATTGGTGGGAGGGCCTTCCGGAATATCTAAGCGCAAAGGAACACCATATGCAGCACCAAAGAAGAACGCCGAGTCCTGCGGACTAGCACCTTAGACGTCTATTTAATTTGTGTTTGCACAGCACGAACATTTGGGGGGGGGGGTTTGAGAGAGTCTCCTTCGTTTGGTGATGCGATGCATTAAATAAGGCTTCACAATGCCACATCGGTCTCTTTCACTTGCTATCCTTATTTCTGTTTAACTAGGAAGTAAATCCCACTGAGGATTTATTTCTCAGTTTAGGAGGATTGTGTAGTTCCCCCCCTTCCTTCCCCCCCTTTTTTTTAAAGAAAGAAATAATCAGGGATGACTCCTGAAACAGCCTGACTTTCACAAGCGCTGGCAGCTTCTCATTAATCCCCTGCACCAAGTGGATGCTGGTGGCTCCGATTTTGGTGGGGCTATCAACCCACTCTGGTTTCAGTCCGAACCAGCCAGGATTCTAAAGGAGCAATCCAATGTGCTGAACCTCTTTTTGGAGATAAGGTACAGCACCTCAGATAGCTCCTCTAGAAGTTTGGCTGGTTCTGGCTGAAACCCAGAACGGATCCCTAGCCCCACCGAAATCGGAGCCACCAGCCTCCACTGCCTGTACCAGCCGGGACGCGGGCGGAACGCGTCTCTCTTTCGCGCTGCATTCTGGGAAGCGTAGTCTTTTGGCGGCTCCTCTTAACGTCCGCGGGCGCATGCCACTCATCTTGGAGTACACAATTCCCAGCCTGCCTTTGTTTTCTTTGCATGAATTTTATTTTATGTTTTGCCTTCGGGAAAAGCATGTAGGAGTGTCCAAAACGGAGGGCAACTGTTGCAAAGCTTGTGTTCCGTTGCTCTCTTTCTTGCGTTGCAACTCTCGCGGGCTGATCCGGTTGGGGTGCGCAGAGCAGAGCAGAGCAGAGCAGTGGGAAGTGGAGGTAGCAGTAGCAGCCGCCGCCGCAGCCGCCGCCTCTTCTGGACGAAAGTCGTATCCTTCTCATCATGATCGTGGCCGCAGCGGCGGACCGGAACAAGGAGCCCATCCTGCGGGTGCTGAGGAACTACGTGAGCTCCAGCCAGCCGCATTTCCAGGTGCTGGAAGTGGCTTCTGGCTCCGGGCAGCATGCGGCCCATTTCGCCCAAGCGCTGCCCAACGTGGTGTGGCAGCCCTCGGATGTTGAACCGAAATCCATGGAGAGGTAAAGCCGGGGGGGGGGGGTCGCCTGGCTGGGGATGATGGGTGTGGGAGTCTCTGGGAGGCACTCCGGTCAGGGAAGGGTGCTTTAAGGATTTGCACGCATGGCTTATTTGGATTCCCGTCTGTACGCCGCCTTGGGATCCCAATGATTTTATTTATTTATTAAACTTATATACCGCTCCCCTAGCCAGGGCTCTCTGGGCGGTTTACAGAAATTCTAAAATTGAGGTAAAAACAAGTATACAAAATTTTAAACTCTAAAACACAGAACATACACACATAAAGCATTAAAAACCGATTAAAAACTAAACATGTGGGTAATTAGGATGTGCCGCCATATGCCTGGGCAAAGAGGAAAGTCAACCTGGCGCCAGGAAAGTCAACCTGGCGCCGGAAAGATAGCAGCGTTGGCGCCAGGCGAGCCTCGTCAGGGAGATCATTACACAGTCTGGGGGCCACCACCGAAAAGGCCCTATCCCTTGTTGCCACACTCCGAGCCTCTCTCGGAATAGGGCAGGATACCAATGTTTTTTAATACATACATACATGCAGGCGAAGAGAGCGGAATCTTATCCAGCCGCCTGTTCTCTTACCATTTATTCACTCATTCATTCAGTTTATTCATACAGTTTATGAACTGCCCTCTGACCAATCCTCTCAGGGCAATATACCCAATAAAAATCAATATGATAACACTTGTGATAAAACACATTAAAACAGTCTTCTCCAACCTGGTGTCCTCCAGATATGTTGGACTACAATTCCCAGAATCCCCGCCAGCCAGCATCGCTAAAGAAGCTAAGGATTATAATTATAAATCTTCATCTATACCTGATATGTTTATGGAACATTTGCAATAAAACGACCTAAGTAGGCGCTCAATAACTCATGAAAGTAAAAAAAAAAAAAATGCAAGTTAGACAACATATAAAAGGAGAGTGTGTGAGTGTATGTCATTTTGTGTTTACGTGTATGTTAATCAGAAAAAAATGTAGACAATTACACTTGGTTGGAATTTTATCTAAAGTTCGAGGAGCTGCAGCATAGGAAATAAATGGAAACCCTGGTGCCATAATCTCATTCTTTGAGTTACGATTCTTTGCTCGCTGCACTTGCAAAGGGAGTTTATACATCCTCAGGGTCTCCCAGATTTTCTCGATGCTTTAGTTGGTTACTTTGGAGACTTCCAGTTACATGCTATAATGTACAAGTTTCAAAAGCAGCAACCACGATATAAAATGATTTTATGAGAAGAGGTAAAATACCTAACTGCTAAAGCGTGGGAAAAGATGGTTTTTAAAGGGCAGCATTAAACGTGTCGTTGAAAATAAAAACAACCAGCAGTTAATGTTTGTTTGTTTTTGAAAAGGCTAAACGCCAGCCTGGTGCCATTGGAATGCCTACAAACAGGGCGTGAAAACAATAGCCGTCTTCCATTGCTGCTCCCCTAGCAATTGGTATGGAGAGGTGCTGTGCCTTTAAAACTTGGAGGATGCATATACAGTGGCACCATTAGGGCAGGTCTTTAGGGCAGAAGCCTGGAGCCCCACTGAGCAGGAGGGTCCCCAAACACAGCAGGGCTCTCTGATTTTGAAGTGAAGTCATATACATTATCATCTAAATGGCACCCCCCTGTAAGACCATGAAGTTGAGAATTTAATATTACCCAACTGCACCTCTGTGAAATCAACAGCCCTCCGTAGTGTCCAGGCTGGATTAACCATCACTTTAGGTTGGGCTGCTGCTGGACAGCTCCACTGTGACAAGGTGTGTGTGCTAATCTTAATCTTTCATCTGGTAGCCCCCAGTCATGTCTCTCCCCCAAATCCAGGGTGGAGAACATCTGAGGCTGTGCACAGGGCCCACGCAGGACTATATGGGTGTAGACTATCTTTACTCAACCTGGTGACCTCCGGCCACTATATTTTTGAGGATTCCTGTCCATTGGCCATTGTGGTTTGCTGCTGAAATCCGATAGCAAAGCCACCATTTGTGAAGGACGCCCCATGGTGTGCAGCCCACAGAGAATGGTCCCCGGGGTTTGTGTGTGGATGGTCCTGAGACTCCCATAAAGTTGCCCACTCCTGGGTCCTAGTATCTGCTGGGTATTGTGATTCTTGCTATGACTTCTGGGCGAGTTGGACCTTGGACAGACCCAGCGAGGCACGTCCTGTGCTCCGAAGCAAAAGGGCGCGCGCAGGATCACTGAACACAGATCAGTTATGCTTTAACAGTTAAACCAGCCTCAGGATTCATGCTGATTTCGTAAATTTAAAGTGCACGGAAGGGGTCCTATTTTAATAGTAGACCACATAAGAGTGAAGTCAGACGAGGTCCCTGCTTTAGGGGATGGGCAGAGGACAGCATTAACATTTAGGCTTCTAATTCTTTCCAGTTAGGACAGGGCTGGGCAACTGTATGCATCCATTGTTAATTATTAGTGCTTTATATTGGTTGAGTTTGAGCTCTTGGTGAGCTGCCTTGCTAAGAGGTGGGGTAACAGTCAATTTCTACGATGACACTGTCTTGGTCAATGCTATCATTAACACGTTCGCCATCTGCAATTTGTGCGTCCTGTGAGCGGCTTCTCTTGTGTCTTTTTGCAGCATCTCTGCCTTTACCAGGGCGCTCCGCCTCCCGAATGTCAAACCGCCCATTTACCTGGATTCATCCCAGAGCTGGGAGACGTGGGGTGGCTTGCTCCCAAACTCCCTGGATCTCATAGTCAACATCAACATGATTCATATCTCGGAAATGAGATGCACCGAGGTGAGGCCGCTCTCCCTTGAAAGGAAAATCCTGTGTCTATTCGGCAGTAAGTCCCATTGAATTCAGTGAGGAAAGTAGGGCTGCAGTCCCAGTTATCCATGCTCTGGTAACCTCCAGGTTAGACTACTGCTGTGTGCTGTACATGGGGCTGCCTTTGAAGACTGTTTGGAAACTGCAGTTAAGAGCATAATGCGGCTGCTACATTATTAACTGAGCATCACGTTCACATTATGTCTGTGAGATGCGAACTGCATCGTTTCTGGTTGCAACTTAAAGGGCCTGCATTGACTTTAAAAGCCCTTCATGGCTTAGGACCAGAGTACTTGAAGGACCACCTGTCTCACCTTTATATTAAGATCTCCAGTCGCCGCCACTATTTGAGGTGAGGCAGATGGCGACCAGAGAAAGGCCCTTCTCAATGGTGGCACCCTAGTTTTTTAGATGCAGTTTTAATCTTATGTCTGTTTTATGTTGCTTTTTATCATTTTGTGACTTTTAGCTTCTTATTTTGTATCCACATTTTAATTGTTTTATCCTTTAACTAAACCGTAGATAACTTGAATGTTATTAGGTTGAGCGGCTGCTGTTTTTTTTGTAAATGTTGTGATTTTTAAAAAACTTTGTTCTGAAGAGCAGGGTATTTAAAATAAACAAAAAAAATCTAAATCCTTAAGGGTGTAATCCTATGCATTAGGGCTGTGCTCCACTATGCTTCGGGTTGGAGAAGCGATAGCGAGGCGGCCTGATTCGCCTCCGACAAAGGCAGAGACGGATCGGGTCAGGGAAGCTGCGGATCGAGACGAAGTGGGTCGAGACCAAGCGTATCCTTCACCTCGATCCGGAGCTCTGAAAAAAAGGTAAGTGGGTGCTTACCTGGTGGCGGCAGCGCAGTCCGTGTGGCGACGGCAGCGGAGCCAGGTAAGGGGCAGTGGGGAAGGCAGCTTACCTGGCTCCATCACAGTCTGGCAGTGGCTTCAACTGAGGCTGAGGATTCAAACCGGAAGACCAGGCCGTGGCCTGGTCTTCCTGTTTGAGTCCTCAGCCTCAGTTGAAGCTGCCGCCGGACCACAACAGAGGCAGGTAAGTTGTGAGGGGGGGTGCTTACCTGGCACTGCTGGCACTGCCACGGAGCTCCGATTCGGATCTGGAGCTCTGCAGCGGAGCAGAGCGGACCCTAGGCGGATCGACACGGGGCGGAGCGGACCCGATCCGGAAGTTGCAGATTGGGAATCGGAGTGGATCGGGGGGGGGGGGAGTCTGTGCACAGCCCTACTATGCATGTTTAGACAGAAAGGAAGTCCTACAACTCCAAGCATCCCTGAGCTAGCATGGTTGGCTAGGGCATGCTGGGCGTTGTAGGATTTTTTTCCTGTCTAAACATGCATAGAATTGCACCAGAAGGGACTCAGGCAGGCTTGGGAAGCTAGAAATATTATCAACGGAGAGAGCACATTGTAAGTCGGTGTTCACTAACGCCTTTATTAGGACTCATCAAAAGGTAGCAAGAAGAGAGCAAGCTTTCAGGTTCATCAGCGATCTTCAGCAGGCTGGATGTTAAGTGGGCAGGAACCATGTGGGGAGGGGGTGGAATGAAAAACCCTTGTCTACCGGCTCTAGTAATCTTGAGGAATGTGTTATGCAGACTATGGACTAAAGGCTATTTAGTCCCTTTAACGTTCAGCCTGATTTAAGTGTTGTAATGAACCTGGAAGCTTGCTCTTTTACGGCTGTCCTTTAAGGGCCAGCCTAGAAGTGACCGTTGTCATGGGGTTAGCCCTGGCGCGCAAGATTAAAAAATTAATTAAATAAAGTGTGTTCGGAGGGAAGGCAACGCAGGATTGGGGAGGCATCAACCTTTTGCTTCTACATTGCTCCTGATCGGAATGTCCCTGGATCTGAGCCCTCTTTGTGGCTAAGGGTGGATTCCTGCATTGAGCAGGGGGTTGGACTTGATGGCCTTGTAGGCCCCTTCCAACTCTGCTATTCTATGATTCTAAGGCAAGCGGGAGTGCCATCTAGTGGCCTGTGGGTGGATGTTCTTGCAGTCAATAGCTTTTTCTGCCCAGGTTTGCATCCCGTATGTGTTTCAGCCTTTTGTAACGTTCTTCTTTTGTGAAAACTGGTATCAGCAATAGCAGGAATTTCTAGTTGCTCATAAAGCAGGCAGCAGCGCATGGATTAGGCAGCTGGTGTGATAGTGAGAAAAACACACTTCTGCACATGCTTGAGGATAGTGCCTCTGAGCATGCGCAGAATGCATTTCGTTCACATTTCCAGGGTGCGTCTCATTCTGGGAATGAACCAGTTTTTGAAATCTATTTCACTCGTTCCCTGCTTTGAATGGATAGGATGGCAAAATCCGCAAGATGTAACTTTAGAAGCGGACATACCGGCTGCTCCTGGTGGATGCTGGGATTGGCTTGCCCGTTAAATCTCAGCTGCTTGTCCATTTACCACGCACCACGTGGTGAAATGACCCGAAAGCTCTTTCCAGGAGTGATTTTCTCTCCTCCACCTCCCAATTTGTATTTTGTTCTCTTGTCCTCCAGGGCTTGTTCAAAGGAGCAGGAAAGCTGCTAAAACCCAAAGCGGTGATGATCACATACGGGGTAAGTTGTCGCTCCGGATCGCTGGCATTAAGATCAAGGGTGGGCAGAAGGTAGATCTTCACATGTTTATTTATTATTGCATTTATATCCCGCCTTTTTCCTCTTAAGGAACCCAAGGTGGCGTACATAATCCTCCTCCTCTCTATTTTATCCTCACAACAACAACCCTGTGAGGTGGGTTGGGCTGAGAGTCTGTGACTGGCCCAAAGTCACCCAGTGGGTTTCCATGGCCGAGTGGGGACTAGAACCCGGATCTCCCGACTTCCAGTCCAACACTTTAGCCACTACACCACATGTTTGGGACTTTGGCCAGAAGCACCTTCCAGTATGGCTGCTGGGAACTGAAGTCCAAAACATCTGGAAATCTACTCGCTGCCCAACCCAGGTTTTTTGATGATGCTCAAAAAATGACCGAAATACACCATTCCTGGTCCTGGCCCTTCTGTACCCATCTGCAACCTAGTCCTCAGCCTTCCAGATGTGTTGGACTGTAGTACCAATCAACAACGGCCATTGGCTACACATTGGCAGGGGTGGATGGGAGTGGTAGTCCAAAACATCTGGCGTGGGGCCAGGTTGGGCTAGTCTAGTGATTCCTTTGTGCTGCAGAGAGACATGTGGTGGGTTGTGTAAACAGCGACATGCCCCCCACCCACTCAGCGGTGGCCCCAGGCTCTGCAGAACCTCCTAAACTTGTGGCTTTGAGGTAACCAAGCTGGGAGTTCTGGGGGGATCCAAGGTTCCCCCACGCTCACATTCTGAAACAAAGAGGTGGTGGGACTTTAGGCTTATCTGCAGGGCGCACACTTCCAGCCTGCAAAATCTTCCACCCTAATTCTAAAGGCGAAGGCATTTTGTCCACTCTGAGCAGCACTGTTGCAGCCACACATACAAATGGAACTGAACATTGGCAGCAGAACGAGGTTCTGGGTAGGCCCTGGCTCAAATTAAGCCTGCTGAAAGAGGGTGAGAGGGCTGGCACCTAGAGGCAGCGAAGTGTAGTGGTTACAGTGCTAAACTAGAGCAGAGTTCAAGTCTTTACTCAGCTGTGAAAGGGCACCTTGGACCGGTCATTCTTTCTCAGCTTTGCCTACCTCACAGGGTTGTCGTGAGAACAAAGGTGGTGGGGTGAGAACTGCACATGCTACCGTGTTATTTTTTTAAAAAATTGAGCGCAGCTTGCTTTAATCTTTAGAGCAGCCTTCCCCCAACCTGGTGCCCTCCAGATGTGTTGGACTGCAGTTCCCATCATTCCTAGGCAGACTAGCCATTGAGGTCCTAAACAGGGTGCCCCTGTGTCTGACCATTCTTTCCCCCTCTGCCTAATACTCCCACAGCCCTACGCCGTGAATGGCTACATCACCCCTCAGAGCAACGTGGACTTCGATTGCAAGTTGAGGGAGAGGTAAGACTGGAGCCATGCAGTTGGTGTGTGTTTGTGGGAGGGCCACGAAAACCCAGCTTCTCTTGCCAGTTCTAGAGGGCTGGTGTAGCATAGTAGTTTGGAGAGAGTGCTACAACCCACAATCTCTTCTCTGCCCTGAACTTTTCCACATGGCCTGAGGCAAGACTGTGTGGGCTCGTTCAGAAGACACCTAAAACCAAGGCTTTAACCATCATGGTTAAGCCAAAAGCCAGGCCAAGTTCAGAAGACACCTTAAACCATGGTTTTAACCACAGTGAATAAGTCTTTTTGCTTTGTTCACCATGGATAAAGCCGTGGTTTAAGGTGTCTTCTGAACATAGCCTGGCTTTCTGGCTTAACCACCATGGTTAAAGCCATGGTTTAAGGTGTCTTCTGAATGGTCCCATTATTTCTTAACCTCTGCTTTCCACTCCCCATCTTCAAAAAGGGGATTAGAATACTGGTCCACCTTACAGGGTTGTTGTTATTGTAAGGCTGGGCTGGGCAGCTGGTAGATCTCCAGATGTTTTGGACTTCAACTTCCAAAGGCCCTTGCTAGCATGGCCAATGGTCAGGAATGCTGGAAGTACAAAACATCTGGAGATCTATCTTCTGCCCACCCATTGTAAGGAATACAAGATGATAAGTGGAGGCCCATAAATTTGGGCTGGGCCTGATAGCCAGGCAGTTTGTGCTTTCCTATTATCTCCAAGGCTGTGCACGTTGCTGGGGAGAGTATCCCTCCTTCTCCAGGTTCAGCAGGAGTATGAGAATTCTCCCTGATATTGTGCTCACCTGGTTAAAAGATGCACTCGCCAACGGCGAGCTGGGAAATGGATTTGTGGACCCTTGCAGAGAATGCACGCGAAGTGTATCTAAGCCTGTAACAAAGCCTAGGTACACGTCACAGAAATAATAATTCATTTCTTCGGTTCACCTCTGCCTCCACTTCCCTCTCCTTTCCTGGTTTTGATTTTTAGTTTGTAAGCTTGTTGGGGTCGTGGCCAGGACCTCTGGTACATTGAAAACATTCATGCATTTTGAGGGTGCCATATAAGTAATTGAAGTGATGATGATGATTCCTGAACACTCAAAAGCACTATACAAGGGTAAGTATCATTAATTGGCTTACCAAGAGCCTCTTCCCCATTTTTGTGTCTTGAACACACTGTACCTCTCTGTGTTCTGGGGAAGTGGTTTCTCTGAGGCTACCCCAAGTCTTTATACCACTCAGAAAATAAAATTACTTATAACTGTGATTCTTTAAGAGGTTCCTGTTCCTTTGGGAGAGTTGGTGTGGTAGAGGTACGCACCAAAAATGGCTGCATTTGGCCTGGGGTGGCCGTTGTGTTGTGTAGGCCTGGTTTGTTGTTCAACATTACCCACAATGCATATGGCTTCCCCTTTGTGGCCATTCCTTTGTGGGAATGACAGGTGTGGCCCAATTATAGTACAAACTGAATAGGCTTCTGCTGCGTGTGAGCCTAGTACAGCCTTCGCCCAATCGGGTGCTCTTCGGATGTTTTGGACCACAACTCCCAGCATTGTTGCCCGTTCACTATGTTGGCTGGAGCTGATGGGTGCTGGAGTCCAAAACATCTGGAGTCTACCAGGTTGGGGACAGCTGGTCTTGTGGGTGGGACACCCAAGTGAAGGAGGAGATATTTTTCTATCTTATGAAATTATCCTTGAATGTTAGAGTTGAAAGGGACTTTATCCCTTTATCTAGTCCTATCTGCTGCTCGATGTAGGAATACTGTTAAAAGAGCTTCTCTTCCCTTGTTGGGGTTACAAAAGCCTCTCTTAAGCACAGCGCTTAGGATTCTCTCTCCTTCCCCAGAAATCCTGCCTGGGGCCTCCGCGACACAACTCTACTGCAGCAACTCGCTGAGGCCAGTGGGATGCAGTTGGAGAAGATGGTACGTGGACAGAACCACAAATGACATTTGGTGTATTGTCAATACAGAGCTAGGGAGGGAGGAAACAGATGGGAAAAAATAACATTTTATAGAAGAAAATTTTCTCTTTCATCAGCATCTTCACCTACAATATTTTCTATTGGGAAAAGACATAATCTCACACACAGAGAGCATCTCTATATTAAAGGGTAATCACATTGCTTACCCGGGACTTTGTGCTTCCTGCTTTGGGGCATGATTGTTATGGGTTGCATTATACAGGCAAAGAGGGGCGATCACGTAATTCGAATTGAATACTTCCCCTCTGTTCGCTTCAATGAAACAGCGCTATCTCATGATGGAAAATCCTGATCAATCACCCCCTTGCTTTTCACAATGCTTGCTGCCCCCTCAGCCCCAACTGTCACCATTCCTTACGAGGCAAGGCATATACGGTACACGGGTCAGTAGAGTAGGAGAGTTGGACCTCTTTCAGTGCAAGGGCCAAATTCCATTTCAGAGACGTCCTCGGGGGCCACATTCCAGTGGTGGCCGGAGCAGAAGGCAAAGGGGCAGTAATTGAGTTTTAAGAGAGGCATTTCAGCTGTTTGAATGGAGGGGAAAGACGGCAGAAAATCACGGGGAAAGGGCCAGAGGATGGACTACTGGGGAGCCCCAGGTGGGCCAGATTTCCCCGACCTGACTTTCTGCATCCCTGCTTTATAACGCGACAGCAAAGCATTCTGAATAACCCCGGGGTTTCTGCTTCCAGGTCGACATGCCGGCAAACAACAAGTGCCTTATTTTCCGCAAGCAGTAAACCAGCCCACCGCCTTTCTGAGCAAAGGAGACCCCCAAAGAACAGCCTCTTCCAGCCAAAGCGTCGCCCCTGCCGTAACATAATTTGTTCAGCGTCCTCTGTCGTCCTCAGCTTGGCTTCTTGTTGCTTCCTCGGTCCTTGGGAGAATTAAACTCCAGGCGTGTTTGGATGACACCCCCCTTAGAAGATTCGCACCTGGACAAGAGAATTTTCACGAGGAGCAGAACTTCACTAAGGGTTCTGGCAAGGGTGGGGACAGCCCTTCCAGGCGTAGGTTTGGGATACATTGCGCCACTGCGATGCGGTTGACACAGCTTCCTTGGTCCTGACATCCTGCCTGCTTAGAGATGCAAAACCTGAGTAGGGGGCACCTGCATTGCCCCCACCCCCAACATCTATACCTGCCCCCTGGTGCCAGCCCCACCTGCTCTGATCCTGCTTATGCCACGTTGAGCAGCTGTGGGCAGCTTTGTCGCATTTTCGCTTGTAGGGGAATAGATCCCTCTGCTTGATTGGGCACCCTGATAGAGCAGGACCAGGGATAACGTTACCAGCATGTGCGGCCCTATATCCCCTCCATGGGTTTAGATTCCTTGTTCAGCCTTAATGCCTGACCAGGGTCTTTGTTTCTCAGGCGTCATTATAGCTGTAGCTTTGCTCCATGGCCTGTTGAAAAGGGCCCCAGTGTTTATTCACCCTGTACTGTGACTTGGAAGTGAGGGTGGGTGGGTATCCGGGGATGCTTAGCTCACAGTTTACACTCCTTCCCTAAATAACGGAAGGTTTTGATGCACATCTAGATGGAGAGATGGATTTGATAGTTGGCAGTCCTTGTCCCGTCCTTTATAGCTCTCCTCTTGGGAGAGACTGTTTCTCCTCCTGGCGCCAAATTCTGCTGTCTCCCTTCTCCTCCCGCAGTCCTAAAAGCAAACTTTGCTACTGTACTGTGCCAACGGCCGGTCCGCTATAGGGCTTCAAGCTCCTAGCATCTTGTGCCTTCTGCTATATTCATATCATCAGGCAGCTTAGCAAGGAGAGCAAGAGAGCGAGAAAAACCCAGTCGATCTTTTGGAGAGACGGAAGATAGAACGTCCCCCTGTCGTGACTAGTCTTCACACCATGGGCATTGCTGACAATACAGTGCCCATCATATTCAGATAAACCACATGGTACTGAGTTCCTGGGATTGTAGATGTGAGATGGATTGAGCATTTCATTAACCCCTCATTAAAATCTCCTTGCCTGTAGAAAACTAGCATGTTGGGAAGAGGCTATTGATCTAATCAAACCTCCCCAGCCTGCCATTTCTGTTAGACTACCACTCCCATCATCCCCAGCCTCTCATGGGCAAGATCATGAGATCTCCCCATCTGCAGACTGAGCTGCTGAAAACTGTACCCTGAGAGTTATCTGCATTGGGCACATCAAAACTCTCTCTGGTCCTGTGGAAATCCCTCTGCTGCCCTAAAGCAGGCTTCTCCTACCTGGTGCCCTCCAAATAACAATGGCCAGACTGGCTAAGGATGATGGAAGCTGTAGTCCAACGCATTTGGAGGGTACTAGATTGGGGAAGGCTGGTTTAGCATGTTACAGTTGGGTCAGAGCCATCAGTAACGTTGAAGACAAATTTTTTAAAAACCATTTAGCTTGTTTTTCCTGTGCCGTGTTTTGAGTGTTCTTCAAGAGATGTAGCAAAACAGGTTCCCAACTGTGGGATGAAAAAACTTGAATATGTCTTAATTCTGTATGTGCAGTAATGGTGCCCTCTAGTGGTGATCTGTAGAATAGCACTGATTTCTAGACTGGGTTGGAAGACGTGGGATGAATAAAAAAGGATCTTGGCCAAGGAGTCCAGGTGGAGGTAAGCCTTGCATAGGACTATGCTGCATTTGGGTGCAAATAAATATAATCTTCAGGCAAGATTGTGTGAGGATGTCTTCATTTGCATTGTGCTCAATGGAAATGCCAGCCCAATAATTTCCTATATGGTCTTGGCTGATGATTAGCAAGACCAGGGGAGGAAACCCGATAATATGATATAGCCAAGGAAGATGCAATTAATTTGTTTCAGAGTCCATTGCTGGAACCTGAAAGGACTATATAGGCCGGAAGATTTTTGGGGCCTCGTGTGACGCAGAGCGGTAAAGCAGCAGTTACTACAGCTGAAACTCCCCACGGCCTGAGTTCGATTCCAGCGGAAGCTGGTTTCAGGCAGCCGGCTCGGGTCGACTCAGCCTTCCATCCTCCCGAGGTCGGTAAAATGAGTACCCAGTTAGCTGGGGGAAAGGTAATAACGGCTGGGGAAGGCAACGGCAAACCACCCCGCTATAAGGCCTGCCAAGAAAACGTCAGTGAAACCTGGCGTCCCTCCAAGAGTCAGTAATGACTCAGTGCTTGCACGAGAGGTTCCTTTCCTTCCTTTTACATCCAGTATTACACCCAACAAAGTAACCTCAATTTTGATTATCTGAATAAATTAAGTGATGCAGAAGAAGCAACTTTGCATATAACTTATTGTTGCATTCAGATGGTTCTGCTTTGGCTAGCTCCCCTGTGGGCCCATAGGTTGCTTTGAGAACAAGACCACACAATGGATTTCTACGAATTGGGGGTGGTGGTGGTGGGAAGTAACCACATTAACACTTCCTATTATTGCCAAAGCGGAGGGGGTCATTATCTCATTCAGCAACTTCTGGAGTTTCGGACAATCGTATCTTAGCTCCATAGGTCAAGATACAAACGAGACGTGCCTGTTCATGAGCCAGGAAGCCACTACTTTACCATAGTTTCCTGTTTTGTCTGAACCAGGGAATGATGGGTATCAGCTTGGAAACAAGCCAGAATGTTAGGAGTTAGTTTGATATTCTACCTTGTTCCGAACCCGGAAACTGTATCTTCCTGGTTCGAATAAAATTGGAAATTGGTTAGTTAGAGGCTTCCTGGCTTGTTTGCAATACAATTGGCCAAATACAGCCTTTGTTAATTTTCTAGCAACTGTCCTTTCATCCTTAGTTAAGTCCCTCTCACATTTCATAGAATAGTAGAGTTGGAAGGGGCCTGTAAGGCCATCAAGTCCAACCCCCTGCTCAATGCAGGAATCCACCTTAAAGCATCCCTGACAGATGGCTGTCCAGCTGCCTCCTGAATGCCTCTAATGTGGGAGAGCCCACGACCTCCCTAGGTCATTGGTTCTACTGTCGTACTGCTCTAACAGACCATGCCCTACCACTCTGTTACTCTAACCCTGTTCTTTCCTCCGTTTGCCATTATTGAATGGGAGGCCAGTCCTCAAGATCTGCGATACTTGGTTAAATGTAGAATGTGCTTTTAAAGGAGGAAGGGAAGGCAGGGGAGATAGCAGCCTCCACTGTGAACTGGAGAAGAAACACAGGATTATTTTATTATTAATTTCACATAGGCTGGAGCGGGATGGAGAGGAGGGGGGGTCACAGGCACAGATAAATTACAGCTCACACAAAAACAGACAATAGGTAGTTACAAGCATAATGGAGCTCACTGTAACAGAATCGCGATAATAACTGAAAACATTTTAAAACAAAAGGGTGGTCCATAGAGCTGGCCTGAGGGGCGGACGGGAGTCGGCATTCCACCCCTCCACTCTCACCGGCTTTGATATGAAGGTTTTCTAGGGGTAGCAGAATCTGCCCTGCCAGTCTCCAAGCCAGTCCTGTGTAGCTGCAACGGCATGAGAAGAGAATGGCCGAATCTTCGGGGAGGGACATCTTTTTGTCTTCCGTCATCCCTTCTCCACAAAGGGCGGCAGCAGCAGCAGCAGCAGCCTGCACTAGTCCTGGAAGCGGTTGAGAAGGTCGCAAGTCTTCTTCTCAAGCAGCTCGTAGATCTTCTTTACCCGCTTGTCGTTGGCGGCCCGGACGTAGCTGTTGGGGTCGAGGACGGCCATCCCATCGTGCACCTCGCCCATAATGATGAGGGGCCCGTCTTCAGTGGTCATGTTGGGACAGGGGCAGTTCCAGTCCATGTCCGTCAAGGTCACTTCCAGGTACTTGATGTTGAAGAACTTGAGGCCCATCTTCTCGTCCTTGAGGACGTCGTCCAGGGCAAAGCGGGCGATGCCGGAGTCCTGGTCCTCGATGATCTCCGTGAGCCTCCCCACGATGGCGAAGTCGCTGCGGCAGAGGCTCAACACCATCTTGTTCTTCAGGCGGCACGCTTTGCACTGCAACGTCTTGGGGAAGGGGCAGACGTCCTCGCAGCTCTCCTTGCTGTCGAAGCTGTTCTCGTTGCCCTCGCAGCCACCGTAGATGAAGGAGTGGCACTGCTTCATCAGGTGGTTGTAGGCCCAGCGGGGCTCCCAGTTCTTACAGGGGCCCTGCACCATCGGAAGGGTGCACAGGTTGACCGTGTTACTGACGCAGGCCCGTTGGCACTCCTCGTAGGTGTCAAAGTGGTTCTGGTTGCCCCCGCACCCGCCGTAGCGGAACGTTGTGCAGGAGCCTTTCCTTGACTCAAAATACCAGCGGACTTGGTGGGCCTCGCAGTCCTGTTTATCGGGTTCCTTCAGGCACTCGCCAGGTGGGAGCTGTGGCGTACTGGAGGCCCTCGGCTCCCCTCTGGAGTGCTCCTTCTTGATGACCGAGAGAGGGAAGTCCGCCCGCAGGAGGCCAGCAGAGTTCCTGGCTGTGCAAGTGTAGATGCCGGCATCCTCCGGCTGCGCGTTGTAGATAACCAACTGGCCGATGTTGGTGACGACCACGTTGCCGTACATCTGGTCGGGCCGCATGATGAAGTTTTCCTGGTGGTCGCTCTGCTTCTCCCACGTGATGTCGGGACGGGGCCGCCCGCTCACGTCACAGTGGAAGCTGACGGTGCCGCCCACGTAGACCGACTGGTGGAAGGGGTTGTTGTAGAGGGCTGGCGGGATGGGCAGCTCAGCAGCCGCGCCAGGAGTCGGGTAAGCGGTGGTTTCCATCGGCACGGGGCTGGTGTTGGGCCAGGTGAAAATGTACTTGCAGGGCACCACGGCTAAGCTGATGCCCCGGATACAAGCCTCAGCGTCCATGTAGCACTTGTTGTAGTAGGTGAGTCCGTCGGAAGCACAGGTGAAGCTGGGCTCCTTCTCACACCTGTCCTTGCACTTGCAGACGGGCTGCCCGTCCCAGATGTCACAGTCTGAGCCCTGCTGGGTGCACACGAAACTCTCACAGGTGGCCTCCTGCACCTGCTCCAGGGAGGAGAGGCTTCCGTCGGCGTAGCGGGCAGCCACGCAGCTCCGCAGGCCACAAACGTTGGTGCAACATTTCTCGAAGCCTTCGCAGTCCTGTTGGGAAAGCAGGAGCAGAATGTTTTAAGGTCAGGCGAATTTGCAACCTTCTTGGCATCAACCGGGTCTTAAGGGCATAGATAGCTGCCTTATACAAAGTCAGACCGCTGCCCCATCTAGCGCTGTACTGACTGGAAGCATCTATCAGTGTTTCAAATGGGAAAAGTTTCCAGCCCTACCAGAGGCGCCGAACATTGAGCCAGGCTTCGGCCTCTCCCCAATGAAACGAAATGGTTTTCGTTTCTAGTTTGTAAGCTGCCTCTCTACACTGCTATCCTCAAGGCAGTTGGCAAATCACTCCAATGACAAAATATGTAACAAAAATAGCAATTCAGTGCAATCAAAATATTTCACCATGAACAGTAAAATAAAAAAAAACTATTTAGATCAGTTTACATACAATTCAATCTGTTTCAAATAAAATTACAAGATAGCAATTTAACAAAATATCTGCAACTAAATCACCACTCCCAACAGTTACAGTGAAGCATTAAACTATTATAAAACAATCAAAACAAATGCAAAATAATGTCATAGACCATGCAGAAATAGATCAACTAGTTTGCAAGGTCACATATCATATTGCAGCCTAATTTGAAATACGAATGCTTTTATTACGATTTTATCTTGCCCTTCCTCCAGTAGGTTAAGTGAACAGCCCAAGGTCACCCGGTGAGCTTGACTGAGCGGGGATTTGAACCCAGTCCCAATCTAGCTCTCTAACCACTACACCAAGTTGTATGTTCAATGGGAGGTGGGGGACCAGGTCTTTAGGATTGAACATTAGTTTAGCAATAAGTGAAGCCTCGTGTGGTGCAGAACGGTAAAGCAGCAGTTTCTGCAGCTGAAACTCTCCCCACGGCCTGAGTTCGATCCCAGCGGAAGCTGGTTTCAGGCAGCCGGCTCGGGTCGACTCAGCCTTCCATCCTCCCGAGATCGGTAAAATGAGTACCCAGTTAGCTGGGGGAAAGGTAATAACGGCCGGGGAAGGCAACGGCAAACCACCCCGCTATAAGGCTTGCCAAGAAAAGGTCAGCGAAAGCTGGCGTCCCTCCAAGAGTCAGTAATGACTCAGTGCTTGCACGAGAGGTTCCTTTCCTTTCCTTAGCAATAAGTAGGAAATCAACTGGAGAGTGTACAAAGGAAAGGTTGCTAAACAGTTGTAATGGTGAGGCAATAAACATGTAGTGTGATTTAATAAAAAAACAAAGAACACCTTTGTCCTTATTCAGGCCAGAGGAAATAGACTTGAATCTCTTGATGAATTGTACTTCAGCATTTTCAAATTTGGATGTCTTTAAAAGGGGGGTTGGATAAATTCCTGGAGGAAAAGGCGATCAATAGTCCTGATGGCTATGAGCTACCTGCAGAGACAGCCTGCCTATTTACACCAGTTGCTGGAGAACATGGGCAGGAGGGTGTCCTGCTTGTGGGTTCCTGGTCAACAGCCAGTTGGTCACTGTGTGAAAAGAATGCTGGACTAAATGGAACCTTGGTCTGATCCTGCAGGGCTCTTCTGTGTTGTTTTGGGGTTAAACAACCCAGGGTTAACCTGCAATTCAACCTTATGTGAGAACTGGGTGTGTCCTTTAGTGAGGATGGCTCCTTCATTGTTTAACTGTCACTTTTACAGACTAAATTGTTCTAGGATATGTAGGCTTAGGGTATTTTCACATGTCACTGAAAATGTCTTTTTTCTTTCTTTCCCATGCCTGTAATTTGAATGTAAAACCAAAATGATTTAGAATGCATATTTGCTGTAAAACGGATCCCCTTCTGCTGGCTATCCTGCATCTATAAAATTCACATGTGCACTCAACAGCTAAGAGAGACTCAAAGATACAAAATCATACTGTGTGTGAAAATACAATATTTAACAAGTCATGTTCTCTTTTACCCAAGGGTTTTAGAATAGCCTCTCAAGATGATTTTTTCCCAATTGGTGGAAATACTGTGCTTGCATAGGGACGTAATCTTCTCTTGTACCTAATTTCTCATAATCTGTGCAGGTTGAAAAGGGCACAACTATACTATTAAATGATTTTTTTTTTTATCTCAATTCTATTGTCATGTCTTCTCCCAGAGAATCCCTGCAATTGTCTAAACAGGGCTTGAAGAAACCCACCCCCTTTACAGAACTACAGTTTCCAAGTTTCCCTGAGGTGAGGAAAGGACAATTAAAACCAGTTTAAATCTGTGGTGCAGGTATGCCCCACGTGTATCCTGGATTTGTATCTAACCACTGAAGTAGGATATACCACAGTACTATTGCTGAGCACACATTAAAATGTGAAGAAAAAGTATGTGATGCATATCTCCTTCAGCTTGCAAACTGGGACAGAGATGGCATGTCTAAATGCTCCACACTGTTGAAATAAAAAACAACTCCTTGCACCAAGAAAGCTAGCACTTCATAGGGAATAGTGCTAGTCTGCCCTGACATGCTAGCTTTCTACTGGCAATGAGTTTTTGACCTGGAGGAGCATTCAAACGGGAAACTCCTCCAACTGTGTTCTAAAGTGTTACTCTCCAACAAAGATGCAGCCCAGTTTACTCAGAAGGAAACCCCACATGATGGGACTTAGTCCCAGGCAAGCATGCAGAGGATTGTGACCTAAATTTGTTCTGGAGTTTACTGAATGATTACTTCTTTTTCTTTTCTTTTTTAACAGTTGAATAGGCCATTTTGCCAGTGGACATCGTTCAGTTCTGAATGAAGAAGGCATTTCATTTTTTAAGATAAAAAATGTACTGTTATAATTAATGTGCAATGTTGCATTCCAGATGTTGTGTGCATGTATGTATATGTATAAACACACACAAAGAGAGAGAGAGAGAATTTTGAATATTTCAAAATCTCTTCGGGAAGGGGTATCCCCCAAACTCTGCAGAAGTAATATCATATGGTACACTGACTACAATATTATTCACTGTTAATTTAAGGCACAACCAAATGCGCTTATAGTCCTAATATGATGTGGTATAGGCCTAGCATTTACTGAGGGGACAACCAGGGTGTATGTAGGCTGTACCTCAGCAGGTGAGGACATGCATGAAGGAATACTCCTCCCCCATAAGAACTTCCCACATATACCATATTTCTTCAATTCTAAGACGCACTTCCCCCCCATATAAACATCTCTAAAAAAGGGGTGCGTCTTAGAATTGTGGGTGCGTTTATTATTTCTTAGAATCAAAGCTTTTTTCCTGTTGGTGGTACTGAAATTAGTGTGCGTCTTACAATCAATGGCGTCTTACAGTCGAAGAAATATGGTCTCCTTGTGACATCTGTGTAAAGGATTAAAAAAGACTCATCCAGTCATATGAACCCCCAGCGTAGCCCAGAGACAGAAGTTTATTAGCAATGTGAAAACTAACCCATGCTCTCTGAAGGTTCAGAGATGAACTTCTGGCCACTGTGTGAACAGAGCGCTAAACTAGATGGACCCTTGGTCTGATCCAGCATCAGAGCTCTTCTGATGTTCTTAACTATTTGGCTTGCTGTGGACATGCCACTGAGTTGTGCATGAGGCATCAGGTGAGCCCATTTACAATATGGCTTGCCTAACGTTGGAACTTCCCCAACCTTTGAAAGGAGACCTTTTTTATACCTCATAAATCAGTTTAGGCGAAGAACAAAATGGCTGCTTCATATAACTGGGACCTTCATGAACTTTTTCTTAACAAGAAGGGGTCTCTATGTGCAGAAGGGGCAGCAGGGCAATGCTACGAGCACATCTGACAATGACCCTGTTCAGGCGACATGCTAAGCTTTGGTTAGGCCGCTAACCCTTTTTGAAGCAAGTGGTTAGTGAGCCTGTTTAAACTGTGGTTATGCAGCCAACATGGCTTGGAATGGTTCACATGACATGCTAAGCCATAATGTTTATCTCAAAACCACTGTAGCTTAGCGAGTCGTCTGAACAGGGTGGTTGTGCGCCTCCCCATCCTCTTCCAATGTTCATGTGGGGAACACTCCCACATGCGGCTTAAGAGGCTGAAACTGAGGCAAGCTTCAAATGTCTCTTGAAAACATACTTGTTTACACAAGCTTTCCTTGACCTATAACGGAGTGTGACACTGCCCTGTTTTATTGTCTTTCCTTTAATTAGCGTTTTTAATTATTATAATATTGTTTTTATATAGTATGATATATGAATTTTGGTGTGAACAACTTAAAGACTTTATTATACTAAGTGGTGTAGAAGTATTATAAACATTTATTTATTTATTACATTTATATCCAGCCTTTTTTTCCTCCAAGGAACCCAAGGCGGCGTACATAATCCTCCTCCTCTCCATTTTATCCTCACAATAACAACCCTGTGAGGTAGGCTGGGCTGAGAGTCTGTGGCTGGCCCAAAGTCATCCAGTGAGTTTCCATGGCTGAGTGGGGACTAGAACCCGGATCTCCTGACTCTCAATCTGACACTCTAGCCACTACAGCACAAACAAATAATACAAGTTGCACGTGGCCATCTTCATTAGGAAATCATATGTCCAAGGGGGTCCATGTGATCAGGAACCCATTGGAGCAGTTCTCCTGAGGTGGGCACCTTCACCCCTTGAAACGGTAACTTGTCTGAAATCCTAGTTTGCCCTTACGGCAATAAACCACGTCAGCCACCCAAAAGTCCTTCTATAAACAACAACGCGCACTCTCCCACTCTGCCTTGAACACATCCCAGAATACCTATGTGGTGCCACATTTCTCTCTTCGTCCACCCCACCTCATGCACCTCCAGGCTGACTGTTTCTAGTGCTTATCTTTAATCCTCATCTCCAGCTGAAACAAAATTCATGCACTCATCTGTGGATCCCCGTTGTCATTAGGACTGCAAACTCCTCTGGACAGAGAGCCGCCCTTTTTCGCTTGTGCCATGCTGTACATTGCAGCAAAAGCGGGCCTGTGACAGAGCAGTAAATGCCACCTCACTCAGGCACCCAAAGTCAGACAAGTTATTTTAGCACATGAGGTAAATAAATAAGCATCCCACAAGCACTCTCCCTATTCCTAGCAGTAAAAAAATACAACAATAACCATGCCAATAACTAACAATGTGATGCGTTTTCATAACATGAAAAGTTTGCTGCCTGAAGCTGGCTTTATACTGTTTATGTGTGTGTGTAAAAAAGTTATAATCCTTCACTAAACCCTGTTATTCTCTTGCTCCATGTCACATAACTCATAGGAACAAAACTGAGAGACTAAGGGCCTCCTCTGGTTTGCAGCCTAACATAAGCAGCATTCAAAAATCTTTAGGCCTTTTGAATGTTCAAAATAGTTGTATCTTAACTGCTGCTACTCAGCAACTGGCCTCTTAACAGACAGTGGCCTGGTTTGCATGGAACAAGAAGCCATTGTGGGTGAATTTCCACATGGGGCTTCTCATTTAGATGGCGGCTGCCATTTTGAATATTTGAGCTGCAGCAGGGGCGCACTGTAGCTTCTTGTTATGTGCAAACCCAGCAAGGGTGGGTTGATTGACAAGCCATCCACAACCCTAAAACAGCCCATGGGCTCAAATATTCAAAATGGTGGCCACCACTGCCGCTGCAACAAGAAGTCCCACAGGGAAATTCATTCATGGTGGCTCCTCAATACATGTGAATCAGGACAGTCTCTCTTTTTCTTTTTCCAAGATTGAAGGCCTCAAGGGTTGCTATTGGGTTAATCTTGGATGATTAATATAAATAATGGAGGTAGCTGTCCTCCTCACCTCTAAGGCATGCTTTGTTGTGAAGGATATCCAAAGGTTAGCGTAGATCAGTCTCAGAACACTGGATTTAAAAGTTAAGTTGGATAAGTTGCCAAAATGTGAAAAGCTACAATATTGAGTATTTTAGGGCATTCTCATGAACATACATCATGAACCCACCCCAGATCAGCTGCAGTTGTTTCACCATACTGAACTGGTTGTTTGATGGATCTACCCTAGGGTCTGGATCACAATACTGATCTACATAAATTTGAAGGAATAGCAATGATCAGAAACCAGCAAAAGGACATTTCAGCCTCTTAGGACACTTTGTGAATGACCTTAAGATGGCCATTCTTGAACAAATGATTTTCACAGACAGATACCAACTTGAGGTACAATTCATCGATTCAACTTCCCCCCCCCATGGTTTGAATAAGGACAAAAGTATCATTGTTTTTTAAATCACACTACATATGTTGACCGTATCACCATTGCAATGATGTGTGTGTTATCACCCAACTACGTTTTGTGAATGGCAACTGTCAACGTAATCACTGTCTACATTTTTTGTATTTTAATTCCTCCCAGCATGTGTATATAAAGCTACCAATTTGAAGTTAACCCTTCATGCCTCTAATGAAGTGAACAGTGTCCATGAAAGCTTATATCAGAATAAATTTGTTACTTTGAAGTGCCTCACGATCCTTTGTTTCAACTTAAAAAGAGGCATTTTCACTCACATAGGAGAGAATGCTTTTTCACAGATGATGCCTCCCATGACACAGATATGCATTATCTAAACACGCATAGGATTGTTCCCTGTTTGTCTAAGATCCCAACTGAAAAAAGCGTCTCCAGTTTGCCACGTGGAAAAAAAATGCTAGTTTTGAAGACGTCTCCAGTTCCCAGATCCAACAACATAGCACACGTCATGCCATTTGAGCATGTAGCTCCTCAGATGTAAACATGCAAACTGAAAAAAACAAATCTCATTCAAGTTCCAGTAATGAGGGACCAGGAAAATCGATAGCAAAGGCAAAAGGTGTGGTATATTTAAATGCCTCTGTAGTGAAAGTATCCCTCAGAGGCAGGAAAGGAAGGGGGCTGTATAGGCCTTCTAGCAACCGTTCACACCTCCCAGGGGAAATTCCCTCACACTCTGAGGGCCGTGCTACACAAGAAAGATTTCCAACCTGGGAAGGTACAGAATTAGCTTCCTATATAGTGGTTACTGTATCAGTCCAGGAGTGGGAAGACTCCAGTTCAAATCCCCACTCAGCCATGAAAGTGACCGGAAAACCTTGGGCCTGTTACTAACTCTGATGGTTGTTGTAAGAAAAAGAGGAGGAGACTTTGGATATCACACATCCTGGAGGAAAGATAGGATTGAATTGTAAATAAATAATGCATTAAATTTTAGATGATGATGGTAATAATAATAATAATAATAATAATAATAATAATAATAATAATGTACTATGGCAACAGGAAAAGGTCACAATTATTCAAAACAATTATTATGTCTCACATTCTGACATCCAGACTATCCTAAGACATTTTGCTGCCTGAGGCAGAACAGTGAAGGTTCTTATCATCTTAACCATCAAGGTACATAGTTCCCAAGGCTGGCAAAAAAAATAAATTGGCACGTGAAGTAGAAAATCCCACCAAGTGCCTCTCCCTGGAAGTAAAAGAAAATGCAACAATAATAAACCCAGTCACTAGAATTTGCTACCCTTTAATGCCATCCCAGACCAGCTACTTGAAGCGACTGCTTTGCTCTGAGTAACGGTAGAGCAAGCTTCCAAAATCCACCACCACCTGAGCAGACAGTCCCTTCTGATTTCCTCGTGGTAGAGTTGCCTCTGGCACAACCACACCGTCAAGCAAAGAGGGGTGTTACGTCCCTTAACAGCGTGATTAAACTCTCTTATTTCTGCGACTCATCCAGACGCTCAGTCAAATCATCCTGCTTTAGGGAACAGCATGCGAAAAGGTGGCAGCAGCAAAACTAGGGCACTGATATGCATGTGTAAAACATATCTAAAGGCCAAGGGAGACTTCCAAAGGTCTGTGCGCGAGAAAAGCTTCATACTAGCACAACTTTCTGCATATGTCCATAAGGAAGAAGTTTTTCTATGGATGTAGGCAGATGGAAAGCTGATTAAGGTGCAAAGCCTACACACACACTTACTTGAAGTAAATTCCATTTAATTCAATAGGATGCATGTAGGATACATAGGATTGCACTGCACAGCTATTAAACGGGGGAATAGCCCTCCCAGGGGTTTACATAACCCTGCCCTAAAATGAAGACATAAGTACAGTAGTTGAACAAGCTGCACTTGTCTCTGAAGCCTCCAAATGAGAAAGTTTCTCTGAGCATGCATAAAGTGCTTGCTGCTGAACAAATGCAAGGAACACCCCTACACACACTCACACTCCTGCACTGAGAACTGGGTGCATGTTGAATTCTGAGTCCATGTTTTCTGTTTTACAGCAAGGATCTCTCCTAGATCTATACGGCATGGCAAGGATCTCTCCTGGACCTGTTAACTGAGATCCTTTTGAACTAGGAAAGCCAGAGACTCTGTAATGGACTTCATGCATGCCATAAAGCCTATGACCATATGAAGATATGCAGATCATTGGTTCATGGAGGGCAACATTGTCTGCTTTGACTCATCTTAGGAAAGTTGGGAGTGACCAATGCTAGAAATGCCAGGCACCTTTTAGATGGGAAGTATGTGCCCTACAGCTGAGCTATGCAGCTCCCCCTCCTCGTCTTCCTCCTCCCTGCCACCAACCTGCTTTATTCACCCTCCTTTTGCCATAGAAGGGCATTTCATCCAAAGAGAGCAGCAGCACCCCCTGCTGGCCAGGCCTACGATACAGCTGGGATGATGTTGGAATCTGAAGCTGCAGGCTGCGGCACTCACCTGATCCGTTTGGCACTCCCGTTCACAGGTGCTCTGAGCATCCACCCAGAGGTTGGGGTTCAGCTGGTTGGGGCAGACGCCCAGGTGGCTCATTCTGATTGGCTGCAGGCTGGCCCCTTCTGCCAGGACAGACAGCAGAGAGAGGATCAGTGAGGGCAGCATGGGGTCTGGGTAGTGCTCCGAACCTGCCCCTCCGAGCCTTCTCTGGCAGCCTTCTCGCTCTGAGTCCTTTCCCTGCAGAAGTCCCGAAAGGCATCCAGCTGCAATGGGCTCCTGTAACCCACTGCGTCTCTCTCTCTTCCCGCCACCCCAACCGAGAACTGTCTTCCACTTTGCCCTGTGTGATAGACAAAACAATCACATCTGCAAAGAGTGGAGCGGGAGAGGAGGGTAGAGAGAGACAGAGACAGAGAGATAAAATAAAAGAAAGAAAGAAAGCCCTCTTTATTCTTTCTCTCCCCCTCCGTTCTTAATTCCCCCGGTAGGATCTGTTCATCTTATCTCCGTCCTTGATGCCTAGTGTCCATTCCGCACCACGCTGCTGTTTCTTTCCAGCTCCAAAATTCCACAAGGGTCTTCCACAAAAGAGCATAATTCAAGCAGGCCCGGTCAAGAACAGCAAGCACACCCGTTTGCCACTCCTTCGGGAGAGGTGGCTCCCAGTCTGATCTTCTCTTCCCTCAAACTTCAGCCAGTTGTGGGTGTTGTAGGATTTGGGGTTTTTTCTATTTTTTTGCCCCCTCCGTAGTCAAGGAGTTCTTCCAATTCCCAAGGTTCTTAAAAAAGAAAAGAAAAAAAGGGGTGGGAAAGAGAGAAACCCTAAGAGGGAGGGAGGGGAGTTGTTCCAGGCCAGAGGCAGATGTAAATTTCTATTTCTTAAAAAAAATATATCTTCTGGACTTTGCGAAGACAATTTGGGAGCATCCACAAGCAGATCAAATCCCTGGCCAGTGCTAAGAGAGTTATAAAGCTGCTCTGGGTGTGTGTGTGTGTCTGGGATGGTGGGGGGGGGGGGAGAAAAAAGAGGAGGAGGGGGGTTGTAACCTGAATCTCCTCCCCTCTCACCCATGCGTCTGGGAGTTTGGAATGGAAAAGAGACTGACCTCAGACGCTAACCCTGTCTGGGTTGATCGACTGGGCAAACACTAGGAGGAGATCAAAGGGGGGGGGGGGAAACACTGTAGAGCCCTCCGACTTCCAAAAAAGAGAGACAGACAGACAGACACAGACCCACCGAGTAGGGTGAATTCTTTCAGGATGAGAGAACGCCCAAACGCCCCATGTCCACTTGAAGTGAGGCTGACCGTACCAGATCTTGCAGGGTTCGGACAAGTCCAGACCTCTCCTGCAGCACCTGGGCAAGCTTTCTTGGGGAGGGTGGACACAGGTTCCTCGTGCAGTTGTTTTACAACGCTACGTGAGCAATGCAGGCGGTGGTAATCTACAATTGCAGCAGGAGGTGATTGACCGAGGCGGCGGCAGGTGATACAGCCATGGAACCAGGCATGGGAGAATGCCCTGGAAAACAGGATTTAGAAAAGACGCCAGCGTGGAAATCTGGGAGGCTTGCATGGGCCTGCACCCACAGACAGTGTAGCGCCACAGTTAGAGTGTTGGAATAGGGCCAGATCGACACCTCTTGTCGTAGCGATTACGATCCCATCATTGTGATGCTATGCCCCTCTTGCGCATTTATGCCTTGTAGCACACACGACATCTCCTGGAGTGTTTTGGATAATATGGAATAAAAAGCGGGAGATAACGCTAGAAAAGTGGTATATCGAATGCATAAGGTGCCCCTACAGTTGTCAATGCAGTGCTGATAAAAAGCCCTAGTGTAGATCTAGCCTAGGTCTGGAGGGAGATCCAGGTTCAAGTCCCCACTCAGCTGCGAAGCCATTCACTCTCTCCCAACCTAACCTATCTCACAGGGTCATTCTTAAAACGGGGAAGAGAACCATGTATGTTGACCTGAACTCCTTGGGAGAAAAGTGGGATATAGATGTAGTAAATAAATAGAGTCAGCGATATACATTTTGAAGTGCAGGAGCTCATCGTGATGCCCCCCTAAGGAAAATCCATAGTCACGCAACCCAGGAGATCATATGCTAATAAAATCTCACAATAGACTTTATAGGTCACAACTGCAATCCTATGCATAACTACGCCATTTGGGAGAAAGCCTCATTGAACTCAGCGGCACTTGGTTCTAACCATAGGTTCAGCTTCTAAAACATCTTGAACTTTAACGAAAGGTCTTGTGCCAGCTGAAATGCAACCTTTAGCTTTTACTTAGAAATGCAAGGAGTCTCACACAAAAAAGTGTTACCATTTAAACTGCTAGCATGAAGTAGAACGCCCATCAAAGAAAAGGAAAGAAGTATCTAACCCCTGCTTAATTATTGTTTTCGTCGTTTGCTGACTTCCTCTACCCTAACCTGTCTCAAACGTAATAAAGCTTGAAAGCCTCATTTTCACCTCATTCACTTGCCAGAGTAAGGAGCCCTGGTGCTCTGGCAGATGGTATCATCGCTCCTGAAGTCCCCTCCACTTCAGCACAGGCCAGACCTAATCTTTCGTTCCTTTGCACTCTGTTTTGTCCCACCCATGCCAGTGATGAACAGTCTTGGAGTCTGCAGGATCTACTTTGTCTTTTACCAGAACCCCAAGGTTCACCAACTGGAGCCTGATGCGAAAGACATACGCTTAGGATGTGAACCCAGGAATTTGAACCCCTGAACTTAAGGGAGTTCATATTCCTTCTACGCAGGAACCTGCCACGACACAGGCTCTGAACAACAGACCTTACCACTACCACCACTTCTTATGGGGCGATACAGGCTCTGAACACCAGACCCGGCCGAGGCTACTCCCTGCTCAAGCCAAGCACCACCGCTTGATACGCCTGAGGCGAGGGATAAAGCCCACCTTCCTCCAAACTATGTGGAGAAAGGGGTTTAAAATGGAGAAGGATTTTAATATATATAATAATGCGCTGTGAGTTATATCTGCTTAGGTGAATGATTGTCAGAGTGGGTGCTGAATGTGTAAACTTAAGATGATAAATGCCAAACAAACACGTGGGCTTTTTGTGGTAGTTGAAAAACAAAACATGCGGTAGCAGTAATAACTACCCCAGCATCCAGTTCCCCACCAGATGCCTCTGAGAAGTCCACAAGCAGGGCACGAAGAAGCCGGTGGTTCTTGGTTCTCGGTTCTCTGGGCGATGGATGCGGCCAGAGTCTGCAGTCTGAGAGAGCTGTCAGTTAGGCCCGGGGTAGGGGAGGAGGCGGCACCCAGGAGAAGAAAGCAAAAGGGATGGAGTCCTCTTTGCAGCTGAACTCTTCCAGATCCCCTGGAAGGCGGCATCGTCACCTACTAAGGACAGGGGCGAGCGCTGGCTGGGGAAGCCTGTTGCTCATTGCTGCTAAGCCTCTAAAGAGCTGTGATGGAAAAAGAAACAAAAAGTCTAGCACCAGGCACTACATAGAACAGTTGGTAGAGCTAAAATAAATCCCCACGGAGAATTGTGTGCTGTCTGTTGCTAGGAAGGGTGAGCAGCCAACAAAACAGCTTCAGCGTACCTGCATCGCGTTCCGGCTAGAGGATCAGGGAAATCCCAGAGAGCCAGCTCCACTTCGGCTTGATGCCATCCATAAATCATATCTCTGCCAGGGAGGGCCAGGGAACAGCAAAGGATCGGAAGAGTGTTGCTGTCAGAGATGCCTGTATGGAAAACACCGAAGCTTCCCTCTTCCCCTTGAACAGACAGGATGGCAGGGCGGCTCAAGAAAGCTTCATTGCCAACCAACAGTTTATCGATGCTTCTGGGTGCAGAAATATTACATATTCATTGAGAATACAGATTTTTTAAATCCTGGAGTGTGTTGTCTATGTGTGTGTGGGGGGGGGGGAGAGGGGGGGTGCAGCCAGGGATGGCTCAAGACCTTTGGCTGCCTAAAGTGAAAGACAAGATGGTGGCCCCTCCCATTCCTTATAGAAAACTCAACTGGACTGGCGATGAATCTGTCTTCGATACTGGTGATGGGACAAGCATCCTCCACTGCTCCTGAAGACAGCAGGCTGACTTAAGAGGCACAGAACAGTGGCTTGCCGGTCTCTCCACCTTGCTGCCACCTCCCAGCATCTGCTGCCTGAGGCAACTGCTTCACTTCACCTTAGGGCTGGCCCTGGGCTGCAGCAGAGATGTTAAACAAGCGGGTCTGTGTGTGGCAAAAGAACCATCAGAATTCTGAACCTGGGAAAAGCCAGATTCTGGGACTTGTATGAAATATATAAGTGCATTTTATGTGCCTACTCCCATCCATTCTGCTTTTTCGGTTTACTTTTTTGCATAATATATTCTGCTTCTGGCAGTCTTAGTGGAGGAACTATGAACCACTGAAGTCCCATCTCCTCGCTCAGGGACGGGCAACTTGTGGTCCTCCAAATGTTTTGGCTTACAACTGCCATCAGCTCTAGTCAGCATGGCCAATGGTGAGAGATGATGGAAGTCGTAGGGCAAAACATCTGTGTCTGGCACGTCCTGAGCCTGGAAGCTCAGGCTATTACTAGGGTAGATACCTGTTCTGCTTTACTATGGAGATCTGGTATAAGAACTTAAGAAGAGCCATTCTGGATCAGGCCAAGGGTCCATCTAGTCCAGCACTGTGTATTGCACAAGTGCAACAGCCCTCTCCCGCCCATGTTCCCCAGCACCGTCACACATCGGCCTCTGAAACTGGATGTAGCATGTAGCCATCAGGACTAAAAGCCACTGAAAGCCTTCTCATCCACGAATTTGTCTAACCCCCCTTTAAAGCAACCCAGTTTGGCGGCCATCACTACATCCTGTTGTGGCAAATTTCATAGTTTTAACAATGCACCTTTTATCTGTCCTGAATCAACCAACCATCTGCTTCATGGGATGACCCCAATTGAGTGCTAGTATGATGAGAGACGGAGAAATGTCTCCCTATCCACATTCTCCACACCATGCATTAATTTTGTACACCTCTACTATATCTCCTGTTACTCCTTTTCCTAAGCTAAACAATCCCAAACGTTGTAACCTTTCCTCAAAGGGAGCTGCTCAAGCCCCTTGATTATTTTAGTTGCCCTTTTCCCAGCCTTTTTTTTTTAAGATACAGAGAACAGAACTCTACAGAGTATTCCAAATACTACGACAGAAGATAATCTTCTATTCGAAAAGATGCCCTCTATTTGAAGAGATGTCCAGCTGAACTCTGGCAGAAAGTCAAAGAACCATAAGGAAGGACAGCAGCAGTCTTCTCCACGATGGTGGGCTATATCATATTTCTATTTAAATTAGTTATTATTTCTAAATTTGCATGTCCAAATGTTATGCAAATCGGTGCCTATTTTTGTCCTCTTTTTTTGTGATGTCTAAGTAGCCATCCTATCCAGAACTCTACCATCTCATTCTGCTGGAGATACACACACACATCTGGCCTTTGTGTGATGTTGGCAAGAAGGACTTTGAGGAGGAAAGATCTGGGATTTTGCCATGGGATAAAGTCAAACAGCCTCTTTTGTAGAAGAACATTTGTTCGACTTCTTTTGGTATGTATCATCCGCAGTATTACTAGGTCTACAAGCATTTTACACAAATGGCTACACTTTTATCCTAAAAGCAGCAGAGGTGGAATGGAAGCAGTACAGATCAAGTACCCTGCACAGCTTGCCAAAGAGAAATGCTGTATTTAAATGCACGAGGATTATGTGGTAGTGCAAAACTCCTGTACGTCTTCCTGTGGGTTTCTGTATCTCCTGAGGGCTTCATTTATTTCATTCTTAAAAAATAAGAAGCCACGGCAGCTCCTGGACACCTCACAGCCACATTTGACCTCCAGGACATTTTCTCCAATTCCTTATGTTTTGGACCACTCGTGGGAAGTCAGGGGTGAGCGGTACTCTGAACATGTTCAAGGGACATTTGCTTCAGGGGCAAGGGAAAGAAAGGTTTTTTGGGGGGAAAGCTGGTGTGGGTGTGGGTGTTTTATATATATGTGGCTCACATTGAGCTTCATCCTTCTCCCCAATCCATCAAAATCTCCCCTGTGGTCTCCTCCCTGGCTTAAAAGACTTCATAAACACAGGAACGACATCCAGAGCAAAGCCTCTGAAGAAAACAGCGGTGCACCCCCTATCTCTATGCAATTTCACATGCAATCCTTCCACCCATGCCACAGAGATCAAAAGCAGGCACACAGGATCAAGGGAGCGGACAGCAACCTTTATGTCTAACAGCAACAGACCGCGATGAAGAAAAGAAAAGAGGCCCACCAAACGCAGGAAGTGATTTGCCTCTGGGCGTTTGATCCGAGGGCGCTCTGGTGACCTCTGCTGTGACCCTTTGACCCAGGATGCTCGTCCTCAGAGGAGGAGAAAACAGCATCAACGGGCTAAGGCAGGCTTCTTCAACCCACTGCCCTCCAGATATCTTGGAGCTTCTATTCTCATGATCCCTGACCTTGCTGGCTGGGGAAGATGGCAGCTGCAGTCCAAAACATCTGAAGGCACCAGGTTGGGGAAGGCAGAACTACGGAGAGACCAGTATAATTATGCATACATGTGTACCATCTTCCCAAATGGCCTTTGGGACTGTCCGTTTTAAAAATACACAACTGTGGCTGGAATTAGATTTTACTGTATACCCAGAGCTGCTGCCAGAAACAGGAGGCTTGTGCCGTCTTCTCCTTTGAAGCTGCCTCATATGAGGTCAGACTGTTTGCCCACCTAGCCTGAAACGGTCTCTTCTGATGAGTAGTATCTGTCCAGGGTCTCAAGCAAAGGTCTGGGCTCGATCTAGACCTTGCGTCAAACCATTACGAATGTGGAATAAAAAGCAGGATATAACACCATGAAAGTGGTATATGGAATGTGGATCGTGCCCCAACAATTATCAGTGCACTTCAATACCGCTATAAAGCTGTAATGTAGATCTAGCTCTGATTGTTTTTACTGAAAATCCCTTATCACCATTCTGCTATTGCAACTTTTGGGTCAGAATCCTGAGCAGATGATTGCTCTCTCATTTCTCATTATGCAGTTGTAACTGTGACTGCTAAGGCTGAACAGAATTTGTGTCTTCATGAATTTACTTTCTGGGAAAACAGGAGAAAATAATCTCATTGAATTATAGATTTTATTTTGGAGACGTGTTGTAGTAAATTAAAGAGCCCTTTCAATTTAGGTGACCAAAACAGCCAGGAATGACAAGCCTGAACCATCTTCTTCTGCCTCAACATTTCTTATTATATTCTGGAAAGGAAAGTTTGCCTTTCTTCAAAAATGATCAGTATCAACACTGTATGAATGCAGGTAAACTACAGGTGCATAAAGATGAACGTTAAAAACCTGTCCTTTTATTCTTGTAAAGCCTAATGTACATAGATGTTGCATAAATACAAAATAATAAACACATCACGATAGTTTAAGATATTTACTTATTAAAACATGAGCCTGGTCATTTTTGACCCTGGAGGATCAGTCCGGATTTGCATCACTGTCCCGTCCCATCCTCTATTACTCAGCACTTGCTTTTTTAAAACAACGACACGCCTTTCAGCTGAAAAACTGCTCTAGGGAGGGGATGCTTCATGCTCTTTACAGCCGCTTTTTCTTCAAACTAGTAAAACCTATCCCACCTGCCAAACTCAAGAGGTATGTTTGACAACGAAGTGGTGAGTACACTTTCCACACAGCAGAGTGGATCCCATCGATACATACGTCTATAGACTTTCCCTAGCTGATCACTTCAGCGAACGCCAAAGATATTTTGCTGTCGGCGGTAAAGAACAAAATGCACAGAAACTTTCTAGCTTCAACGCCGGTGATGGGACAGCCTTTGCTGCACCCAAGGGCAGCAGATTAGATGAGTGGAAACAGGACAGCCCGCAGGACACACACTACTTTGTTCAACCTCTTGCTGTTGTTCGCTGCCACCCAGCATGTACTGTCCTTGGTGGCTGACTCACTCTGCCTAATGGTAGTGCCGGCCCTGTGTGACAGCCATAAGTCAACTCAGTGCTGAAGTGTGGTCAAGTGCAGATGAGAAAAATCAGCAAGGGTTTTTAGAGGTATCTCTAAAAAAAAGAAGCAGGGGCAATGAATTTCAAAGCTAGCAGCTCAAAGAGATGAGAATACATACGAAGGCTTTTCTAATGGACACTGTGGATGGACAGACTGAAAGGAGGCGAATTCTTCCTTTATACAGCTAATTAGCACCTGTGCAACATAAAATCATATGGAAGTGAATTAATTCTAGCAGTGGATAGTTTGAAACCAGAGACTCCCCAATTTCTCTTCATAATGCAAAACAGATGTTGCTGCACTGAAACATCCACCAGCCCTAACTTGGCATAACCAATAGTGGGGGATGATAGGAGCTGCAGTCCAACATCTGGAGGGCCAAACAGTCCCCATTCCTGGCATAAGCTTTTGAAACATCTTAGTACTTCTACAAAGAACTTCTACAACCCATTAACTTTTACTACAGTTTATACACATGTTGGTTGGTTTGTAGATCAGCTGGAAGCAGCCAAAAACTATGATCAATTGGGATCCCTCTTCTTGATCCTGGGGTTATTTCAGAGGGGGAAAAAAGGGAACGGATTACTAAATAGGAGCCACCTTAGGGACAGATCTTGTTTGGTCTGATCGTCGCAAATTGTTCATGGCCAGTTAACAGGTTCTCCCCTTCTTTGAACTGAGCTGTACCAAAGATAGCAGAAAGGCATATTCAATTCGGTTTTAGTCTACTGATACAACATGGGGGGGAGGGGGGAGAACTACTCTTGGTAGCTGCACCAAGGAGCTTTTGAAAGAGAACGTAGCTATGAAATAGTGCAGCAGTTACATTTGGCCTCGGATTTCTCCCCACACCCCCTTACATGCAAAGGACATCTGCGTAGAAACAGAACGTACTGGACAAGAGCGTCAGCTGCTCTCAGTGTTTGTTTCTTAATCGCACCTGAAATCACATCAACTCCTTTCATTAGGCTCCTTGGGGCGAGTGTGTACCGGGCACTTCCTGAAGCAGTGAGGGGTGCATTAATGTACTTGTTTGCTTATTCTTCCCCATTTTGTGTGTGTTTTTCTTTTTTAAAGATCACATATGTGGGAGGGGGGTATCTCTACGATACAGCCACCTTCTAGGTCTCCTCTGTTCTTTCCCACTACTTGCTACCTAGCTGGTGAAGGGCGGCTTGCTGGTTTGAAGTAGAATTCAGTATCAACAGAATGGCCACAGTGCCTCTACTTTGATCGCTTCTGGTCTCAGCTTACGGGAAGGATGGGCAAGAAGATAAAATGGTGAAAAATTGCTTATTCTCTACCTATAAGAGGATGTGGAAGGACTCTCCCTGTGCTCATTTTTTTTTAAAATAAATTTCATATGCAATATTTGGACTATAGTTGAAACAAGCTAGAATTGAACTGTTGTTTACGATCCTAGCTTGCTCATTGACTGCAGTTTAAACTAACCACAGTTCCCAAGTTTGGACATAGCAAGGAACGTTCCTTAAGTCTAAAAACTGAAATAAAAGCTTCCAATCTCCTCCACATGGCTGCTTTATAGGAGGAGGAAGCATGGAAGTCCCTGGCTTGTGCAAGAAATGTTAAAACATAGTTTAGTGTTATGCATCAACCGGGCAACTGTTTTCTGATGGCTATTATTGGAAATTAAGGAAAGTGTATAGCATGCAAGACTGGTTTTCTGAACATCTGGGACATTCTTACTTAGGACATCCTAGGACTTACTGAAATCTGAGGAAGAGTTATAAGGGGGGAAATGAACACCATGTAGCACTCGTATAGTGCTTTCATGTGTTTAATATATTTCACATACAGGTCCTTCGGTAAGGATTATAGCAACTGTTTATCACAGGTTGCCATTCTTGCCCACATTGCAGGTGAGGTAGGGGCTAAGAAAAATAACTTGCTTTAGCCTACCCTAGTTGTTCCCGGAAGAGGTGGGATTTGAATAAGCGGCTTCTGATTGAGAGCTCCGTATTAGCCACTTTGCTAGGTATATCATAGAATCATAGAATAGTAGAGTTGGAAGGGGCCTACAAGGCCATCGAGTCCAACCCCCTGCTCAATGCAGGAATCCACCCTAAAGCATCCTTGATAGATGGTTGTCCAGCTGCCTCTTGAAGGCCTCTAGTGTGGGAGAGCCCATGACCCCCCTAGGTCATTGGTTCCATTGTCATACCGCTCTAACAGTCAGGAAGTTTTTCCTGATGTCCAGCTGGAATCTGGCTTCCTTTAACTTGAGCCCGTTAATCCGTGTCCTGCACTCTGGGATGATCGAGAAGAGATATACAACTGGTGTTTCCTTCCCTGGATGAGCAAGGGTTGTACACTTCACTCAAATCCCAGAGTCATGCCTCAAATCAGTAGATCCTGAACAGCCAGGAACAACCATGGAAGGACAGTCAAACTTAAATCTTGGAAGATGTTCAAATGCATGCACCACCTTACCCTGCTCTGCGTACACGGCCCCCTCACCACGATCTCTCCCCAATGTACACTGATGGTGCTATATAAATAAATAATAATAATGACAGAAAGCCACAATTGTAAGAAATAGGAAACAAATACTGGCGTAAAAACATGTTAGGAAAGACTTGATATCTCATGGTTTGAAGGTTTGTAGTGTCTGCTCTGTATCATGCTTCTACTTTACTCATTGAAGAGATATAAGATAGTCTCAAGGGCATAGTCTCAAGGCCCATGATGCAGCAAACCTGTGGATGTGAAGCAAGTCTGGATCTGGTCACTGCCTGAATGAGAGGCAAACTGAGAACGCCCATGGAAACCACCATGGCGTTTCATCAGGGAAGGAAGGCAGGATGTAATTTCTGTAAGTGAAATAAATCCCTTTACAGAGGCAAGGCTTCTCAAATACATTTTAGCCATGTGGAGCAGTTACTCTAGTATACCTATTGTAGACCAGTATGGCAACACACACTGCAATGAGGACATTTTTTTTTTCATTGTTAATGAATTATCCTCTAAAACATTTAAATAAAAACAGTAAAAAAGAAACAAACCCAGAAGGGATCCATGGGCTGGTGTGCAAAGATTGGTTCGCTTGGCACAGGATGAAGATTCTCCGTTCACGCAAGTGTGAAGAAAGCATTCCGCTTTGATCTGACCCTTCGGTCCACGGCCAAACGCCTGTTCATTTCAAATGAGGTAGTTAGCAAAGTGCTTTCCACTACTCCCTCCTGGGAATATCCCATCACCACAAGCCCCCTTAATCCCCTTAAATCCACCCAGCGATGCTCTTGCCCCCTTCTCCTCTGCCCTCCCGCTGTCCTTCAGCAACGCCTCCTTAAAGAGCTCACTTGCTTGTCACAGACAACTTCCAAAGCCCACAGGGTGGCTTTAAAACAAGATTTTGTTTTTAATTTATATAAAAACCATCGGTTTAACAACGTTTACTGTACAAAGGAATTAAAAACAGAGGAATGGTACAAGTGTTCGACAGCAGCTAGTTTCTAGTGTTTGATATCAGATCACATTCTTTTGAGTTGAACATTAATAAAAGAAGGTACGAGTTCAGCTTTGATTGGCAGACATTCCAGAGAATCTCGTTGCAAAGAATTTCCATGATTAAAAACCAAAGAAGAAAATTAAGACAGGCATTTAGGTGAGGGCTGTACATGTACAACGAGGGGGGGAGGGGGGAGGAGCAAACAAGTGCAGGTAACTGAAAAGTGTTCCTCAATATGCTGCATCTTCTGCTCTCCAATACCAAAGTCTCCATGGCCACCTCTTGCAAACTATGTACACACTTTATCAGATGCTGGAGAAACAATAGGGAGGATTTACAGCCTGTCAAGTGGGGGGCGGGGGGTGTCCCTGTAATTCCTCCGGAAAAAAAAACAATGCACATTCTATAGCTGTTTTGGGAAGTGGCTATTTTAAAACCAAGGGTGGAAAGATGGCTGTCCAGGCTGCCTCCTAGATCACCTGTTCACCCCACATCCCCAGAATGCCAGGCTGTTGAGTCAGTGATTGTCTCCCACTCCATTTTGAGCAAGTGGCAACAGGTGGCCATGGCTGTGCGGACATGCCCGGTAAATCTCCAAGCTTCCATGCTCCTGCCCTGGATTTGGCTCCGGCTTTGTTCACAGCCCGATGAGATGCCGCTAAAGGCTTTCCCCTGCCCTTGACCTGTCCCCGCTACCCTGTTTGAGCTGGTGCCAGCAGCAGGGCTGGGCTCACCCTTCGTGCCAAGCAATCTCCGAACAGTCAATAAGTGGCGGCTGTGCCAGCCAGGCTCCTGTCAAAAGTTCCTGAACAAAATGGGCAGTCAGCTGTGCGGCAAGCATTTCCAGCGTCATACGCCCCATTCCAAGTTGCAACGCGGTGGGTGGCCAATCCTAGCCGGGGAAGCGGCTGCTCTTGTGGGAAGCCACCAGGAAGGAGGCATTCACCTGGTCGGGGGGGGGGGCAATTGGGTGGCAGGGTGGGTGAATAATTCAGAGACTCCACAATGCCATTTGCAGGATGCATCATTAAAGCTGGTAGGTGACTGAAGTCTGGCCCTCCATCCACTTTTGCTTTATTTGCTGTCAAGCTACTTCTCTAACATAGGTTAACATGGACTGGAAAGCATTATTGACCACCAAGGCTTGCGGACACAACTGCCAGCATGCTACTTGTAATCCCAGTTGAAGCTGAATCGTCTGTCCAATGCATATGCACAGGCAACTCCAAGAGCTTTCAGAATTCAGGCAAAGAAAGCGCAGACTGCACACAAAGAGAGAGAAAAGCACAGAAGCTGCAACTAGGCCTGAGGAAATCAACTATCCAAATGGACTGACAAGGGCACTGAAGGAAGAAGCTCAATTCGACATCCGGCAAAGTCCTGGTTTACAACAGTATTAAAGGCCATCTCAGTTCTAGGTTTTGGTGGCCTGATCTAATCAATTTCCCAGCCCCACACACCAGAATCTTACTCCTACAAGGCTCCTTCCTCACTCCGTAATAACGCACAGTGCTGGTTGACTTATGTTCATTTTTGAAAAGTGAAGAGGGATATATAAGGAATCCAAAAAAAGTCAGTGTGCCCTGGATTTCCACTTGGGGTCCCTGAACTGCTCTGCAGCTCAGAGAAGCTGAATAAATGGCACTGTTTAGCGATACCATACTACCAGGAAAACCACAAAGCAAGCTGCTGAATGCCAAGCAACATAGCATGCAAGTACTTCTGTTCAGCCAGAAAACATGCTGCAGAAGAAGTTTAGTTCAAGAGCCCCAGATCTCCCCAAGCTTCCCACCACCCAGTAATTACGTCAGGCCATAAAAGAGCAGCATTTTCTGATGGTGTTGTCTCCTTCCTTCCCAGCTGTGACCTTCTGAGGTTTGGTATAGCCAAACCTTTTGCCTTAGGACTCCTGGAGGCAGGAATGGCTCCAGTGCAACCCCTTGATCAGTCATTAACCAATTCCAGATGTGATCAGAGCCCCCGGCCACACAGGACAGCAATGCCAATCAAAATGCTGCCCTTGTTGCCCATTTGAGCCATGCACTTGTTACTAGGAACGTCTGGAAAACTTAGGTTCGAAAGAAAGAAAAAATAATGAAAAGGAAAGAATTCTTCCCTCCTTTCAGGAACAGAATTTTTAAAAAAATATCTCAAGAGCAACCCTGTGCCTCTCATACGATTCTCAGAGTGTTTGATCATTTTGCCCCTTGACCCCACCAACCGCCCTCCTACTTCAATTAGCCTCAGGATTCAAGGCTCGGTGCTTCTATTTACAAGGCGGCATAACGTTTTTCCATCGATGGCCTTCCCTTAAAAAACAAACAAACACAGAGTGAGAGAAAGAGGAATGGGGTGGGGGGAGAACTTTAAAAAGTAGTGAGATAATTCCTTTATAAATAAGTGAAAATGTCAAGCGGCCTGCTTCCAAAGGCTCCCCAGCCAACCATAGTTTTTGTTGGGTAGAGGCAGAAGTCTACCACAGCGGGATTGACTAAATCCTGGCCCCTGTTCTTCTTCTTTTGTCTCAAGAGTCAATGTTCACTGTAGCACCAGCAATCCACTTGGGAGCCCAAGGGTTAAAGTCGCAGCACAGAGTCCCACCTACCCGCCACAAGTACAAGGAAGAGTCCTTCTCTTGAGGCAGTTGTGAACCCATCCCTCCAGAATAGAGCAAGGAGAAAGACAGACTGCCTTCTGGGAAGGTTGGCTTGGCATCACCTTGCCCTCACCACGTGGGATCCTGCCAGCTCAATGCTGGTCCATAAGCCCTTTGCCAATCCTGTAGGCCGCGCCATCAGAGTGACAAGAGGAACGGGTTACGTGCGTGTAAACATCTGTACATTGGTGAGCAGGTGCAGGCGCGTGAGGCTGGAGAGGACGACACCCCAGCGCCGACTCGCTAAGAGATCTTGCAGTTGTTCCGCGAGCAGTTCTGCGGCGGGCTCTGCGGCGGGCGGATCGACTTGGAGCGCTTCAGGCTGTTGCCTTTGCTGCCGCCGCCGCCGCCGCTACTGGCCAAGGAGTACGAGCGGCCATGCATCATCACCGCGTTCATGCCGTTGGCCATGGAGAAAGACTTCAAGTGGCTCTTGATGGTGACAGGAAGGGGCAGCTTGTCTATGAGGTGGACGGGCGTGCAGGAAACGATGGCCCGGCAGCAGAGGTCTTGCAGGCTGAACACTGCGGATCGGATGGGGGAAGGAGAGAGAAGACACAGAATCAGAAGAGATGATCCGAGACCACAGGTGCCAAATCAGCCACGTCGCTTGAGGGAACACCTGCATCAAACTGACTTTCATGCAATTTCCCCCCTTGAAAAGAGCATGGGGAGAACTTATTTATTTATTTATTTTATTTAAGGATTTTTATGCCGCCATTCAGCCAAAAAAGGCTCTCACGGCGGCTTACAAAAGTATTTCTTGACAGTCCCTGCCCACAGGCTTACAATCTAAAAGACATGACACAAAAGGAAAGGGGATTGGGAGGGAGGAGGAGGAGGGGGAAAAGGAAAGCAAATTCAGGCACTACAATCTTAGTTGCAAAGTTCAGCAGTTACAGTTGACAGCAGGAGGGAGGGGGCTCTCAGCTGGAGCTGGACTCAGTCACGGTGGAGAGGTGCCTGGCTGCTGCTTCCTCCCTCACTGGTGGCCTCTGCAGAGACAGTAGGTAGCAGGAGGGAGGGGGCTCTCAGCTGGAGCTGGACCCAGGCACGGTGGAGAGGTGCCTGGCTGCTGCTTCCTCCCTCACTGGTGGCCTCTGCAGAGACAGTTGGTAGCAGGAGGGAGGGGGCTCTCAGCTGGAGCTGGACCCAGGCACGATGGAGAGGTGCCTGGCTGCTGCTTCCTCCTTCACTGGTGGCCTCTCCAGAGACAGTAGGTAGCAGGAGGGAGGGGGCTCTCAGCTGGAGCTGGACCCAGGCACGATGGAGAGGTGCCTGGCTGCTGCTTCCTCCTTCACTGGTGGCCTCTCCAGAGACAGTAGGTAGCAGGAGGGAGGGGGCTCTCAGCTGGAGCTGGACCCAGGCACGATGGAGAGGTGCCTGGCTGCTGCTTCCTCCCTCACTGGTGGCCTCTGCAGAGACAGTAGGTAGCAGGGGGGAGGGGGCTCTCAGCTGGAGCTGGACCCAGGCACGATGGAGAGGTGCCTGGCTGCTGCTTCCTCCCTCACTGGTGGCCTCTCCAGAGACAGTAGGTAGCAGGAGGGAGGGGGCTCTCAGCTGGAGCTGGACCCAGGCACGGTGGAGAGGTGCCTGGCTGCTGCTTCCTCCTTCACTGGTGGCCTCTCCAGAGACAGTAGGTAGCAGGGGGGAGGGGGCTCTCAGCTGGAGCTGGACCCAGGCACGGTGGAGAGGTGCCTGGCTGCTGCTTCCTCCCTCACTGGTGGCCTCTGCAGTGACCTTGGTGTAACTCACACCTCATCCCGTTCCCAGTCACCAACTGTCGCCATTGAACAAGTCTTCCTACAATGTTTCACAAGGTCCACCTCCAGGGCTATAACCCTGCTCCTTCTCCAATATCAGAGCCTTGGTAAATTTTCCTGGCATTTTCAGCTTGAATTTGTATTATCCGCTTTAATCTTATTTATTGATTGCATTTCCATATCGCCCAATAGCCAAAGCTCTCTGGGCGGTTCACAAAATTAATCTTTCTTCTCAATAGTATGGTAATTGCTATTAATTAATGATTTGTGTTGTCAGCCACCTGGATCATTTCTAAAACAGAAAAAATGTGGTAAAATAATAAATCATATTCTGTTTGTTTTTCAAAAAGCGGATTTTGCACATAGGTGCCCTTTCACGAGAAATGATGAATTGCACCCTGTGCTGTCACAGAGTTCTGGGGTGTGCTATCAGTTCATATAGGGAACCAAGCAACCAGCCCGAAAGCACAAATCTGGACTCGTGTGCCGTTTCCAGCACAGTGGCCACACCCAAAGAGCTGCGTTATTTGCCAGTATGGAAAAGCTGGCACTGTTCAATGTTTTCACAATTCAGTTCCTGCCGACTATGAGGACTAGAAACTTGTTTTTTTACTTTTAGAAAAAGCCAAGATTAGTATGTTATACAAAGTATAGAACTGAGATGTAACAGCCCCGAGCTTTGTTAGTCTCCCCTAACCTGGCACCCTCCGGATGCTTTGGATTACAACTCCCAGGATTCTTGACCAATGGCCATGCTGGCTGGGGCTGATGGGATTTGAAGTCCAAAATTTCTGGAGGGCATCAGTTCTCCATTTGATCAGTTTATATGTCTTTTCCTACAAGTCTCATGCATTTCAATTTGTGAAAAATGGCCCCATTTGGGAGCAGAGTTCTTTCTCCCCATTTCACAGACAGGGAACTGAAGCAAGCGAATGGGCAACCTGCCCACGGGAATTTCAAAGTTGGGAATGAACCCGCATCTCCTCCCGAATTCCTGCGTGTTAATCAGGTTTCGAGGGCCATTGTCAAAGTAATTAATGCCTCCCCACAACCGGCTGGCGGGAAGGCTGACTGGCTGGCTAAGTTATGTCTGCAGAAGACACACTGCATATCAATTCCCTTCCAGACAAAGCCCTCGAGACTGCAATTAAAACGGGAAGAGGGCTTCCCTGCCTGAAAATTCAATGAGAGGGGACAGGCCCGGTCTAGAGGTGAGCAGACATACCGCATGCCTCGGAATACAGCGCATTCCAGTTTGACAAGTGTACAAGCCCTGGCAACCTCAGGCAAATCATCCTGAACTCTGACCCCTTCCCACAGCTGGCCTGAGACCCTAGGAGCAAAAGTGGCTCACACCCATGAGAACCCACGGCTTCGTGCTTCTTTCGAAGCAATGTGCAACCTCCCAAACATCTGCTTCATGAAGCAAAACAACTACAAGGGGCTGGGCACATTTGCTTTGATGAGGCCATGGAGAAACGGGCTGGAAGCGGAGGGCGGGGTGAGGGTGGGGAAGAGGAAGAGAGAAAATGCACCCTACTTCTGCTGCTTTAGGGACTGACACAGTTAGGGCCGCTAAACGGCTTTCATGTAGGGAGCCAGAAGGTGAGCGACGATAACCTCACCTGGATACAGTCAAAAGAGACTGCCCAAGACAGGCAATGAACCCCTCAAAGGCCGATAGAACTGCTGGTTTTAAGACATGTCAGGTCTCTATGCTTCATCAGCTGACTGCTGCCATGCAGAGATTGCCAGTTAATTTATCTGCTTTATGTATCCTCCTGTCACCTAGTGCAATGCCCCAGTACATGTGTACTAGCTGTGTACTCTCCTAGCGGAGAACAGGAAAAGAACCTCCCCACTCCTGACTTGCCTTTTCAATCAAGTTGCCCGTAGGGCAAGAACAAGGGATAGTGTTGCAACCTGACCTTTCTGCCAGCCTTACATTTGGGGAGGGAGAGGGGGGGGCTCTCTCTTTTTTGACTTAGGAGGCTGACTGTGACTAAGCGAAAGAATCTCTCCTCCACAGAAAGTGTACCGTGCCATCTTCTGGCAATGAAAGTAAATTGCACCTCACAGAAAAGGCAGCTCTACCATACCCTGCTACTGCACTGGGCGAATCCTTGATCTGGCTTGGTCTCAGGCAGCTCCTCAAGTTCCCTCTTGCCAGGAGCCGACTGGTAGCAACTGACAAGGACGAATAGCCTATTGCTCAGGCCATGCCTATGGCTTTTCTCAAGAGATCCCAAAAGTCTGCTCTAGGAAAGATTGGATTCTTTGACACAACCCTGTATGCATTTAAGAAGCAGAGGGCCAGTTACAATTTCCCCAATGAAGCTGACAGCTGTGACATCTGCAGCAGCTCCTGCCAGGACTGTCAAGGTAGCATTTTCAAAACAAAACCAAAGTGGTTCCATGTTCCACGTGGAAGGCCCAGCAAGAACTGGAGACGTGGGTTAGGGAGGAAGGATTTAAGTGTTGATGGCACTGGGGAACATTTCGAGAGATGTTGGCCTGCATAAAGGAGGAGACAGGCTCCACTAGAACTGCAATGCAAGGAAGCCAGTGGTGCTTAACATCAAAAAGGTCACAGGGCAAATTTTAAACAGATTTCTCAGTGAAAGGAGCTAGGGAGCATCTCCTTCAGGACGATTCATTCCTTCGAAATGGGATAATGTTTCAGATCCTTAAGGACAGGGTAGAACTTGACAAACGCAGAAATGAATTGCAACTATTTTAGGAATACCAAAGAACCACAATAAAAAAAATGTCCTCAAAATGACAGGGAGGCGATTCGATGCTAATATCAGAAGTCTCAAACCCATCATGGGGGAAGATGGAGGTCTCATAAGTGCTGGAGAACAACAAATCTTATGTAATCTTATGTAAACCGCCCAGAGAGCTTCAGCTATGGGGCGGTATAGAAATGTAAACAACAACAACACGGCACAATCAGCTTAAGTGGAAGCCAAAACTATAACTTAAGAGGGAGTTGGGATAGTCAAATCACTGCAGGAAATAATTTAAAACTACTGGAGCAGAATCTCAGGTGGAAGGTATAGCACAGACATGAAGAGGTACAAAACAATGAAGACAAAAGCACAAACTCTGGCAAAACAAGAGCAAGTTAATAAGGCAAGCACAAACCGATTTGGAGAGCATATTGCCCAATATAAAGTCAGCCAAACAATAAACGTTCTTTTCAATACATCACAAACAGGAAACCAGCCCAGGAAATAATAACACCATTACACAATAAAAATGTAAAGAGAATTCAGAAGAAGGATTTTTTTGCACCAGTTCTCCATTGTGGAAGATGCTGGACAGATGACACCCATGTCTGAAGTGTTTTTTTACCCAGAAGAAAATGTGAATATCAGTTGAAAAATTGAAAATTAACAAGTTATTGGGAGAGTTCAGATGATTGTATCTTGATCTTTTGGCCATACATGCAGCCCCTTTGCTCCAGCCATATTGGGGGGAGCCAAAAACAGACAGACAGCCACCTTCCAAGAAATCTTCTATTAACTATAGTTTCCCATTTCACCTGAAACATAGTTTTCTAACTATGGTCCCCCCACTCCCCATTTTGAATCTTTTAGCCATAATTTCCCAATTCAGATGAAACAGAAAAATAATAGTTAAATTGTAGACTCCCTGGTTTATTAAGATGCTTGCGTGAAAGTACTGTCTGCACGGTCAAAAGACTCGTTCACCTCTCAGCTTGTTAAGCCAGGACATGATTGTCCAAATGCGGTTGCCAAAGTCACTATAAAAATCTGACATGGTTCATTTTCTAACGAAGATATGCAATGTCATTAATTCAGCATCCTTGAAAGCTAATTCATACCCTGACCTGCTCCTAGGATTTTGTTAAGTGACACCCACGCACTTTCAAGCCTATTTTCACAGTCCTGGGAGCTATATAGATTAGCCCAATTTGCTCAGATGTATGCAAGAAACTACTGTAACCTGTTTCATATCAATATACAAGACAGTCAACTGCTCTGAAGTGGAGAGCCCCAAATCAAGATTTTAGATTGGAGCCAACTCTAGGAGAACAGCATAAAGCAATTTCAAGCAATTCACAGGAATCGGTGGAGGGTGGAAAGAGTGGGAAAGAACCAATAGCTACTGATTAGGGCAGAAGGCCCAAGAAATATGGGACTCCGTTTTTACCTCCAATATTAATGAAAGGCTGTTTCAGATGTTTTGCACTGTTTTTGCAAAGGTGAGAGATGCTTGTACTAACAGGAGCAAATTGACTCACAGTAACTTTCATGATAGAAATCACCCATTATGTTGGAGCAAGCTTCTATATCTGCATTCAAGGAACAACAGTGAGAATGCCATGTGCCCTGGCCCCAAAATCCTAGAAAACTGATGAATAGCTGGCACATCTATACCTGCCTTTTACACGGCGGGAACAGGAGCTCACTCACCTCTGTTGGGCCTCCAGATCTTCTCCATGCCATGCCTCATCAGCACAATACGAGACAGCTCCGTGAAAGACTCAATCACATTAAAGTTGCACAACGGGCTGACCTCAAAAAAGGTCATGCAATTTTTCTCCGCATAGGATCGGGCCTGCTCCGTCGGCACCTGCCGCTTGAAGGCCAGATGAAGCCGGTTGCCAACCAAGATGCGAGGCACACCAGGGGCATGCTTTAAGAGAACACAGCACATCTTTAAGAACATTTGCATTTCTATGCCAATCTGAACTCATGTCCTAACACGTTTGTCCCCTCACCTGTGCAGAAAAAGGGACCAGCAGTGCCTCGGGCTATGTTCAGTGCCCTTATCTTGACTCTACCCAGAGCCCAATCTAGGAAGCTGAAGTTACTCAAGAAGGAATTGCAGGCTAGAAGCTGGCTTGGCTTGCAATTAAGGCAAGTCCTGATGTCTAGCCACTGTTTCCATCCCTTCCACACTCTCATTTGGGGGAAACTACTTGCATCCTTTCCTCTTAAGGCTTGGCAAATAGACACCATTCCTAAAACCTGTCAACTGTTTTAGGCCTTGTTCTTTTGGAGGTAGCAAACAGTTTCTGAATTGTGCCACTTCAGACTGCACGTTAGGGCTTAAATGAGAGTTTGCTCCACCATATTAAAAATATGTTTATGCCCCTGCATACAAAATATTGGTGCACTGTGGAGAAGGAATGCAATCTGGCCTTCACCCTGACAAGTCAGTTTTCTTAGTGCAGGTATGGAGGAGCATTCACTCATGTAAGCCCCTAGCTGTAGTCTGATGTGGGACGGCCCAGACATGGATTTACCACCTCAATGAAAACTAGGTCTGCAGCATGGATAGCTGAAGGTTCTCCATTTTTCAAGCAGGAACTGGAATCCTTTCCTCATCAGGGGAGGACTTACTGCCCTTTTGGATATAAACATGTTTCTTTGGAAACCCACATTCCTGACAGTGTCAAACCTCCCATTTTGCTTTGCTGCTTCATCGTAATGCCAGGTTTTAAGATAGAAGCATTTCAGCTTGCAGCTTGCTGTAACAGCACCTAGTTGGCAAGATCAGCTTCAACAATAAGCAACGTTCTAGCAGGAAACCAAGAGTTTACTACATCATGACTAGATTTGTTGTAGATGGACATTAAAACAACAAAAAAGCTCAGTTTCATGGCAGTCCAGTGTGATCTTCGCCATTCTTACCTCATCTATTTCCTTGATCCACCGGTCTATTCCGTCAAAAGACCAGCGATTGGTGATGTCATACACCAAGAGGATTCCCTGTGTGGAATAAAACACTTAACTAATGAGTATCAAGTTTTTAAAAAGCTGGTGGAGGTTGCTTGCATGCAACGGTATGCTGTTAAAGACTGTCAACTCGAACTAATACACCATTGTCGAGTCACACCTATGGGCAATGCAGTGACTTGCACAGCTTCCTGAGATTTATTTATTTATTTTGGCAGGAGTGCATGTGGAAAAGAAATCTGCTGGAAAAGCTTATGCTCTGCTTGTAGCAAAACCAGAGATGTTTGCAATCAGCTACTAGGGCCAAGACTGGTGGATTTGGGGCATGCACTGAACTTTAGAGAAACCATTTAGGGTATCCACGACACATGTAACAGAATGAGCACACTGCATTCTCTTTGCCTATGGTTTCCCCAAAGTTGAAACGTTGTACCACTTTGAGGGCAAGAGTTGAGTGGCCTCATCCTTGTCATGTGGGTGTGGTATTGCCTATCACAACCCGAATAAACTTGCCCAGAAGGAGAGCAAGGTGCAGATGTAGAGAGCTGTTCTTTAGGAATCTAGCACATGGAAGACCAACCTGCTGCATGGGAGATATGAGTGGCATGGCAATGATAGCTTGCGACATACCTGGACAGCAGCATCGGTCATCTGGGCTATTGCATCTAATATGGTAGCGTAAGGCTTATTTTAGAGATTTAGCAGATCGATTTTGCTCATTTTTGTTCGAAATGGAAACTCGAGCAGTGTAGAGGGGCAGAAAATTTTGAAACGTTGAAAGAGTTCAAAGCTTAAGCTTTAAAACCAATTCATTTCCTCCAGACCAGATAGGCAGGACAGACCCTCCACCAGAAGGAAGATGGACAGCCCTGCTCAGTGTGGCATGAAGGTGGGCCCTGCCCAAGCCACGTGGTTAGGCTGTCATCACCAGTGGGGAGGGGGAAGGAAAAGGAGGCAGCCAATTGGGGCACATGAGGGAGGGGCCAGGCTGCATGCAAATTTCAGAGGGGGGGATTCACTATGCATGAGCCACATTTGCATGAGCCCCTCTGTGGCGAAGGGGCTGAGGGGCAAAAACATGGGAAAGGAGCAGGGCTACGCGACACGGGCTTTGCACTATTAAGAAGCAGATCTACACTATCGCCAAGCTCAGGAGACTAGAGGCAGGATCACCACCACAAAGCACAGAGGTGTTTCAAATATATTACAGCACATTAGTAGTACAGTACTTCTCCTTTGGACTTGACTTGTGGCCAACTTGCCAGGCAGGGTGCCACCACCGATCTACAGGGTGTGCAGCTTTAGAAGCTCTCTCAATATGTTCCCTACCAAGAGGAAGAAGGCTAATTGTCCTCCATGCACTTCAGCAGTTCACAGACACACTACCAATAGAAACTGGGAGCAAATTGGAGTACCTGCCCACTTGCACCTGGACTGCACATGCATGATGTGCAGATCCCTTCAGCTGTGAGCTTAGCATCCCTCATCAATTGTTAGTGTGACCACAGGAGCTGGATAGGCAGCATCAGAATTCTGGATACTGGGCACTGAATTCAGAGTTCAATTCAACAAGCACTTCATTTTTGAGTCACATTTTACCTACATGAACTGCCTGATTGTGTTATACTATCCTCGGAGTGTTTTGACTAAAATTCATCATGACCAAGGGGTGTGTGAGGGAAAGGGGCTTAGCCTTCAAACCTCTTAGTGATTGCCATTAAGTGAACATTCATAATTCTCTTAGAAAGGTCAACAAAATACATCTAAGGATCAGTTAGAATCTTAGATGGCAAGACATGTCATTTCAACAAACTGGCAGACAGTGTTAGAGAAACTCTTCTGGAATCTGTATTGACTTTCTAATTTACCAGGGATTAAAAATAAGAGCTCATTTATCTAGAGCTCATAATCATTTCATAGGTGACCATCAGCAAGTCCCACTTCCTATGTGACAACAAAAGCAGAAAGGTGACACAAATCTCTTCACTTCCAACATTTCCCCCTGCTTTTGTGTAATTTATGAACCAGTTGTTTCGTGTCACCTTAAAAGATCCACAGAGTTTAAGTTTCCAGTCTTTTAAAAGTTCGCTCACTTTTTCAACGGCCACGTCTGCAAGTAACAATAAGCCAACATTGTTGGCTTATCCTGGTTTACTGTAAACAAGCAGTGAGCAGATAAAACAAACCAGAAACAGAAAGCTTTGCATTATGTCCAAACCTGGGCTTCTGGTTTTTTGCCTCCAAACAAGCCGGGATGTGTGAGCCAACAGCAAACACTAGTTTGTTTCTGGCTTATCAGCCTGGCTTCTTTAGCAACATACCAGGAAACTGGATTCAGATGTCAAAGCAAGCTTTCCATTTTTGGCTTGTTTTCCCCCTTGCATGAAATGGGAGCAAACAAACTGCATATACTGGCACACTGCTCATTCACAATAAACTGGGATAAGTCAGCAATTCTGACTTATTATCTGCAACTGCTCCCAATTGTTAACTTGTTTTAGCCCACTTCATTCTTCCATTTTTCCTTCTGCTCAAGCAATTCACTTCTACCTTATACTATAAAATGCATGCCACTTACAAGTATTTGCCTGTTTCTGATCATATGATAATCAACTTTGTGCACTGAACACTGAAGGTTCTCCTTCACCTCCCCTCCTCTTTTACTTACAAGTCACAGTGAGAGTGCTAAATGAAACCTGGCCATATAAATAGGTTGGTGAGACCTTACTTGCTACTCTGATTAAATGAATGTTTCATAATACAAAACACGAATATGGATGCATTGTGGGAAACACACCAAAATACAGTCACAGACTCCAAGTCTTTTCCACTTCCCAACATTAAACAGCAAATGGCAACTTTGTACAAACATTTATTTCACTGGAAAGTAGTAACAGAAGCCAACTAGCATTGCTGGCAGTACTTACCTGAGCTCCTCTGGAATAGGATCGGAAAATGGTACAGAACCTTCCCTGGCCAGATGTATCCCTGAAACACAAAAATAAAAATATAGGAGGCATTCAGACCTCACCATTCCATTTCCCGCACAGGTTCTTGAGGCAATGACAAATCTATTCCATTTGATGACCCATTGGTCAAAATTGGAACCATATCCTACTCAGGATGATACCTTCCACTTGCTTATGACTGATTGATTTCTTCCCCAGGATGTTGTGCTTCATACAGAGCAAGATTTCAAGAAACTTGCGTATTTATTTTATTTATTACATTTCTATACCGCCCAATAGCTGGAGCTCTCTGGGCGGTTCACAAAAATCAAGTACACATAAGCTGTGTACTCTCCCACCCCATGCTTAGGAAGCCTGCTTTAGCTTCTCTTCTTTATTTCTGCCCCAGACATGTCCACACCATTCTTGTGCACAGAAGCCGTAACTGTTTTTTCCGCAGAATATACACAGGAGTATTTTACAATTAATGTTATTAAGAACCAATTGATTGTGTGCACAAAACATATCCCATTATGACTTAGTTGCCCAGGGACACAGAGATTTGATGTTAGCCTCAAAGAATTTCTAACCATTTTCTAGCCCTGTTATCAACCCAGAGCATCTACATTCCAAGCTACATCTTAGCTCATCATCACTCCATTAATGGATGCAGGTCAATATTGCGTCACTTCCTAGAGGCTTTTGCTGGCAAGATTCAACTGTGCCAAGGTTACAGCAAACATCTCTAGAGCCTGCTCAACCTTGGCCTTCCTCCCTTTGAGTGTTTCAAAGGTGGCAAAAGTTCTGTGTGTAAAATCCTGATGAAGTCCTTCAGCAAACATACCTGGTGGGCAAACTTATCATAGCTATACCCGCTTCCTATTCTATTTGGAGGACATGTAGATGGGTGGGTAGAGTCACAAAAGAGCTTATTAAGTGCTTATTGTTGTATCTTCTGTCTTCTTGATATTGGAGCTAGGACTTGACTTCACTCAACCATAGGACCACCAATATGAGGCAGAACGAGAGATGTGGGAGACAAAGATTTAAATCCTGATTCTGCCATGGATTCACTGGGTGACTTTGGCCAAGTCACTACTGCTCAGCCATATTTTCTCTATTTAATAATCATAGCATCCTACAGAAGAAAACAGTCTGAGACCAGGGAAGACCATATCCTCCCACAATAAGCCTGTCCATTCTAGGAGAATGGCCCTGATTCTGCCTTTGGTGATTAGACAGGTGGAAATGGAGGGCTTTTCTCATCATCACTCCTGGGCTTTAGAACCACTGTTCTGGGAACTCACTTGGCCCCCTCCCTCCTGCACCATCTCTGCACAACAAAACCCTTTTTGATCTGGAGGACCTTTGAGTGTTAACTTGTTTAGTAATGCTTTGCCTTCATTACTCTGATATTCTAAAATGTGTGAATGTTTACTACTATTGTAAGCTACTTTGGAAGCCCACTGTGAGCAGACAAGTGAGATATAAGTGCATTTTTTTTAAATAAAAACCAAGGTTGCTGTGAATATGACTCTATATTCCCTTTTAAAATGCAGTAGCTACTTTGTACAATCCATAAAGGTCAACAGACATTTACATACTACTCTATGAGAAATGCAAATTGCTTCCAGGTGCGCAGAAAGTATATTTTGTTAATTGGACAATGAATTCTCTTTCAGACGTATGTTTGCCATAAATGATTGATATACAAGGGTATGTGGGCTCAGAATAATATTACCAGCACAAAAAACCAAGCCTTATTGGCAAGGCCGTCTTAATGCATAGGTCAAGGTGGTGGTCTCCCCTTCACCCATGCACCCCCCCTCCAAACACACACACACACACACACACACACACACAAAACAAAAATGTTGGAAGCAGTCCTTCAGTACTGCCCAGCAGTACAGAGAGTTCTCAGCTCTTTATTTAAAAAGCTGCATCAAAACAAGTCATCTGCTTCTGGCGGGAGAAGACACATTCGGGTCCAACATTCAAAGACTACTCCGAAGGCCAACAGAACACCATGCGATTCTTACAACTGTGTTTAGGGCGTACAACGTGATCTGTAGTAAACAAAACGCAGGGTGCCTTAAGGATACCAGCTGCCTCAGAGCCTGGGTAGGTTTAAGTCATGCCTTTGAATCTATTTAAACGTTACCGCACACCAAGGGGCATCACCAGACATCTGCGATGTTATGCAGAGTGCTGTGCTGACCTGAGCAACTGCCTACTGACGTGCAAGCTGCGGTCAGGTTAGCCACAGAGCACGCTGCAGTGCCTTGGGCCCCACTGCGCTCAGTGACCTGGGAGCGGCACAAAATAAGCAGCTGGAAGCCTCATCACTCTTATTTCCCTATATCAGATTTCTCAGAGAGATCAGATTTTCTGTGCAATGAAGTCAGAGGAACTTTAAGTTTCTAAACAGTTCACACACGCAGATCTCATTACTGCATAATTCACAGGGACCTATTTTAGCAAACTCTTTACATTGAAACTGAGATTATTGTCTATGGAGCATATAATACAAGCTGCTTATAGCACAAACCAGAAGCTCATGTCTTCTCTGCGGCAGCAACTAGCATTAGCTGGGAACTACACTTTGCCTCATAGGAGATAGTGGGAAGTTATTACAGCAGAGACTTTGTGACTCAACATTCACACACCACCCTCCCATGAAGAAAATGGCCAAAAATCAATGTCCTTATAATGAACGTTAAGCAGGAGCCAACAAGGCTAGGGCTAGACATTGAAAGAACCATTACCCCCAAGCCATAGGGTCAGATGTATGGCAATACATCAAACCGGCCCAGAGAAACAAGACACCCATGATCAACACAGCATGTTTTCTGCAGAGAGGGTTATCATATTGTCTGATTGCAGTGCATTTTCTGCAGGGCTGCTTGTTAACCATGCAGTGTGGTTTATTAGCCACACTGAATAACCTAACAACAAGCCTGGGTTCGCAAAGTGGCACTCTTGAGGAAAAATAAACCACACTGCAAGGTTAACAAGCCAAATTGCAGAAAACACGTCGCATTCAGATAGCATGACAACCCACCCTACGGAAATCGCACTGCACTCAGACAACACAATAACCTATTGTGGGTTAGTGTGTTGTGTTAACCAGGTCTTAATGTCTCTTCCCCCACCGTCTTTCCTTCCTTTTCCTCATGTATCTTCACCTGAGATTGTAAACTTGTGATCAAGGATTTGTTATTGTTGTTATATTTTATCTGTTTATGTTTTGTTATTGCTTTTAGGTGATTTTTAGCAACAAAGACAATGGCACATGGAAAAAGAAGGGACTGCTTGGAAAACCAGACCATGGAACACAGGGAGGGATTAGGAAACCTATTCCACATGCTGTGGTAACGTTGCTTTGTGAGAAATCTGTCACAGGTATTTATGAACATATCCAGATAACTAAAGCAGCGACTTCTAAGCGAACAGGCACACCATCGTCATGAATCCAAGTTCTCTCCACTCTCAGGTCAGGTAGCCACTCCAATGCATTCGGAGATTTTAGCAATGCAAACTTACCAGAGCTCCAATTTCACCCTTCTGCCATCTAACAGGATTGTTGTGGTCTTATAGTCAATTCCTGTAACAAAAACAATAAGAGTTGTGACACACAAATAACTGGCATATGGGCATCATTATTATGCATAAGACCATCATTATTTATTAATATAGTGCCATAAGCATTCACAGAACTTTCCGGAGTATAAGGGTATAGGTCCCTAGCCAGAAAAGCTTAAAAACCAACACAAGAGAAAACAGGAAAGAACATGCAATTATTCCAGCTCCATGTATTTCGGCTTAGTTACATTACATTCCTAACCATAAGGAGTTGTCACAATACCAAGTGTTGAGATGTTTTTATACATATATGGAAGCTTATGCTAACAAGCAATTAAGAAGTGAAAAAGGGTGGTAAACAGACAAATAGAAACATTTGGTCCTCTGTAACACAAGCATTTAGGTGATGAGGAGTAAAGAATGATGAGTTACTTTTGCAAATCTGATGGTTCTAGTTATGTTGTCTGTGGTTTTATGTAAATGCCTTTCTTTTTTGCATTTTGTATAATGTATTTTTTAATGGTTTTTAATTTTCGTAAACCACCCAGAGATCTTCATCTATGGGGCAGTATAAAAATGTAATAAATGAAATAAGATTAATATTTAGTAGCAATGTTGTGTTTTTATTATTGTCAGTACAGCTTTCTGCATGTTGCAGTTTTGGTATGTCTGCATGCATATGCAATTCCAGATCCACACACAAAAATGTAGAAACCAAGACATACTATAAATTAATGTTGAAACTAGCTTAGCAGAAAGGGACAGTCTTGATGGCATAGAGAGCTTCGGCTATTGGGCGGTATAATAAATAAATAAATATAAATATCAAATATACATCCGGTCAAAGAGCTATGCTTTCTGAATCAGGCAGCTTTCCCAGTACTAAGTATACCAAAATATTTTATATATATTCTATAGCAGCATTCCCTAACTTGATACCCTCCAAATCAGGGGTAGGCAGCCTGGTGCCCTCCAGATATTCTGAACTACATTTCCCAGAATTCTTGACCATGGGAGTTGTAGTTCAAAACATGGGAAGGCACAAGCTTGGGGAAAGCGGTGTAAATATTGAAATATTCAGGGTTTGGGACCAAGTAACTTCAAGGACCACCTTCACCCATAGCAGCTTGCCCGCACTTTAAGATCAGAAAGAGAGGCCCTTCTCATCTGCTCACCTATGAGAGCAATTAGGTGGGTAATCACATGAGAGAGGGCCTTCTCTGCAGTGGCCCCACACCTTTGGAACAAACTCCCATTGGAGGTTCGCCATGCACCATCCTTGCAAGCTTTTAAGAAAACATATTATTGTACTGTGGCCTTCTCATGATATGAGTATTGCTGTTGCTGCTATTGCCATTGTTGTTCTTGCTGGTTTTATTGTTGGCTTTTATTGTTTTCAATTGCTATGTTACTGTGTTTGTTTTTATTGCTTTTAATATTTTAACTGTTTTATGTATTTTATTGTTGTAAGCCGCCTTGTGAGGAAGAAATGTTTCAAATAAATAAAAATAAATAGAACTCTTATTTCCCTGCCACACATTTGTGTCAACAACCCTGGAGACCTGGACACCGTGCCAATACGATCTCAGCTGGTCACCCCTCTTCCTGCCCCTTCCAATGTTTAATTTGCATATTAATTAGTGCAAATTTCAAAGAGGAAGTTGCTGGCAACTGCCCCATGCGAGATCAAGGACTACTTCATTTAATAATCTTAAAGGATTGTGCAGATTCATTGTTTTCATGGACACTGGCTACCAAGTCAGCCAGGTTTGCATAAAACTGAAGATTTAACAGATAAGCAACAACTATAAATTATTGACACTTTGGTTCAAAACCTGAACTTAAATACTTATGATCTCTTAAGGCTGATCCAGTAAGAAAATCAAAGAAGACGCACCACACTTAAAGAGTGCTTCCAGATGGAGGACTCTTAGTGCTACCAACCAAAAGACATTTTAACACCATTTCAATTTTTTCTTAACGTTTTTTTTCTTGTAAGACAAAAAGATGGAAGGAGTGGGAAAACACGGGACGGCTACAAGTGGAAGATGATAGTGTTTGGAACCCCTGTAAAATTCCACGTTTGAGGCAAGGCGATTGCAGGATAAAAGCCTTGTTTGGAAACAGTGCTGGGATACAACCCCAGCTAGAGGAGACTCCATTCCGTATCTCACCAGAATAATTTAGGATACGTTCAGACATTCTGGCTTGTGACACTCCTATTGATGCTCTTTGACTACTTAGTGTCTATGATTAGCTCAGTTCTCAAAATTATGAGCTATGAACTACCAACTGATTGTGAACATTTACTTCCTATCTCATGGACCACTATTGTTCAGCCCAGGAACGGCCTGTTCTTCTGTAAAATTCTGGGCAGCTAGTCTGCCAGTAAACTTCAAGATCCTTTTTGCAAATTGCAAAGACACACTGGCAAAATCCCTCAAGAATGAATATACTCTTTTATTTCTCTTTTTTACATGGACGTGTAAAAAAATAAAAATAAAATCTATGTTCATGTTGCCAGTTCTATTCAAACTTTGTCTGTCAGCACGGTATGACAGATTTTGTGCATAGAAGAAAAAGCAACAAGTATACACTAACACATGTGCACAGTGACTTAACAAGAGCAACAAGGTTATGAAATCCCTGGCTCCAGCAAATGCATTTGTAACACGGCGGGGACAAACAAGAATGAGGAGGCATACTGCCACTCCTGTTCACACAATGCCAACCCAGAGCGAGGGAATTCACAAATACAGGCCTGCTTTTTTAGACTCATGGTCCCTTTAATCACAATAACCAAATGGCTGCACCAGTTCCTCGCAGAACGCATGTACTACAGGCACAAAGCACAGCACATTTTAAGACCACCATGAAAACATAGCCCTGAGTCTCAACTAGCTTTTTGCCTAACTCACCGTTGCAAAAAACCTGAAAACTTCACTAGGAGAAAGCCATTTCAATGAAATAATAGTCCAAGGTGGTGCAGTGTGGTAAACTGAGTTGGTGTAATGAAAGTTAGCAGAAACGCATGCATAAGACTTAATGTAGTTACATTTCATTGGGCCATCATGTCATTCGCACGTACAAAATTGGGCGTTCGCACAGAAAACTAGCACAGCAAAATTCCACCTAGAAAGCATATTGCAAACTACACTTACTACTACACTTACACTTTTGTAAGCCGCCATGAGAGCCTTTTTTGGCTGAATGGCGGCATAAAAATCCTTAAATAAATAAATAAATAAATAAGTACACATACATGTTTTTCCTAGTTATATTCAAACAGCAAAGGCCCCTTAGATTTATGGAGCCTATTAAAGACTCCACATAGCTTTGTATTCGCCCCCATATTGGAAGGTATCTTTCTATGACCAGCACACATAATCAGAACGGTGGCCACAATTCTTTGCTGCGGCAGATAGAAATCTAATGACCAGAAAAAGTCCCCGCTAACTACTAAGCAGCAACCCAGCACACAGGTGAATATTTCTAGATCATAGGAACCAGCAGTTTGATGAAGTCAGGTTGCCAATTTTTTTCAACTTTCTCAATATTTCATCCGCCATTATGGAGATTAAACCCCCTTACTATGTGCCACAATCCTGAATTGCTGCCAGCTATTTAAATTTGAAAAGCTGGACACTAATTGTGATCATGTAAATAATGTCTTGGCCATATAAACCTTTCAGCTACAGGAAGGTTACAATGGAGTCTTCCACTCTCATTTGTCGCTTTAGGGAAATCTTCACAGGACCATGAGTGAATGCAACTCTTCCAAAATTCAAATGTGAACAAGGCAGAGCTAACATGGTTGTGCCACTAGATGACACTATTGCACAGAGGTTTTGGGGATAGTTATTAATATTGTCTTAGATCTCAATTGCTGTGCGTTACATGTTCACACACACTTTCTTGTCTCTGATTCTACTTGGTGTTTTATCTTATTGTATTTTAAAGCTTTTCTTTTATTCTGTGAGTCACCTAAAATAACTTATAAATAGCCTATAAATAACGCAAATAAAATAAAGTCAGGGAAACCTGATTAGGTCAGACACTTCGCATCTACACGTTACAAGTTTCCAATGGAAATTGCAAGTGATTAAACAATGATGTTGAAGACTGAATGTTTAGAAACAGAAGTTTAAGTATTCAGTTATCCAGATGCACACTCTAGCAGCAGGCAGTGTACAAGCCAGGTTTGACACCATTGCTTACAGCAGGCTTGCACAACATGACACTTCGAGAGAAACAAAAGGTAACGTTTTTGTGGTGTTACGTTTTTGTAGTCCCAGGCAGAAAAAAAAGAGACTTCTAGAACTTCAAATGGTTTGCCTTACATGTCTGGCTTGCCAGGTTCAGTACTGCAAGCCATAAATCATGCAGATCTAGCTTTGAGCACTAGTTTTCAGTGGAAAATGCAGCTGGACCATACCTCATCCTAATGTGGGTCATAACAGAACTATAATCATTTAAGAGAGAGAGAGAGAGAGAGACAGCAAAAGAAAGTGAAAAGTGAGAATGTATGAGCAAGGGGGGGGGAAATCTAACAATAACCATAATTGCTATTATAGCACACAACAGTGTGTGTAGTTGTTACATTTTATTGTGGTTTCTGATAGTGATGACACTATGGCCCCATTCAGACAACACCATTAAACCTGCTGCTTAAGGGGTTATGGTTAAGCAGCAGGGTTAACAGTGTTGTCTGACATGCGTTTTCCTTAACTAGGTGTCTCCACTAACCACATTATGGCCGGCTTCACTAACCCTGTTCTGCAGCAGGGTTAGCAGCACTAACTTTGGCTTTAAGGTGTCTTATGCGATGCAGCTGTGGTTAAGAGGCCGAAATCATAGAGCTAGAGTATAGAGCAGCCTAAATCGTACAACTGCCCACTCTCTTAGCGCAAGGTCTTATGGGATACGGGGCGGAGTATCTGGACAACTCACGAACTCATCTAACTGCTTTGTGGTTGGCGTGTGGTTAAGGAAACCGGGAACTGGTCAGGGTTAAGGTGTTGTGTGCAAGCGTACAGATTGTGGTAACCACAGAGAAGTATGGTTAAGCTAACAACAGAGACCTCAGTATCGTCTGAACGGACCCTATACATTTTCTGCTTTGATAACTATATAAAGCTGTACATAAATTTGAATAATAAAAATATTGCTTATTTTAAATCTTTTAATAAAATAAACACAATACATGGTAGGCAATTTTAAAAGTTGCAGATTGGTGAGTAGGTCCCACATCTGAATGATTGAAGAATATCAACTTCAAAAGTATAAATTGTTCTGTTCAGTATTATAAAAACCTGTGCTTTCATTGTAGCGACGGTATGAGTTTGCAAGGAGGTTAAGAATATAAAAATGGTCAGAACAAGCTTCACAATATTAGAAGAGAACTCAACAGAGCTCCCAAAACTAGACTAATGAAAAGCAGCTCTGTTGGGACAGATGAAGATTCATCTAGACAGAATCTGGTTTTTAATAGTGGCCAGATGTCCACAGAAAGCCCTCAGTCAGGACAAGAGGACATTTCCTGTTGTTGGTGCCCTCAGTTATCGATTTTCAGTGGAATATTGCCCATGAGTATGAAACAATCATTCAGCCATCATGGCTAAGAACCGTTGACAGACTTCTCCTCCATGAAGTGTCTCTGCCCCTTTTAAAGCCATCTAAGCTAATGGTAATCACTGCGTTATAAGGCAGTGAACTGGGGTATGCTTTCTACTATTTCACAATTCCCTTTTGCCTGTTCATAGTCTGGTGAACCAAGATTTGTGCGACCGAAACACTGAATCACCACTGCAGCGTATGGAAGTCGTATGCCTGGGGCTATTTTCTGTTTCCCTTTGTATGGCTTAAAAAAGTAATAGAAAAAGGAAGTCAGAGTTGGGCCTTAGTTATCCGCCAAAGTTTTTGCTTGCTAGGAAACCACATTGTAGCAACTACATACCTAGAGGACAAGGGTAGGCAAGCAGGCATTTCGCTGAGCCACCAAGGACACTGTTGATACCGTGCTGAAAGTGCTGCATTGGCAACGCCTGGAAAACCAGTCTGAGCTGTTTTCAGCTTAGACCACATTCCAATGCTATAAGTTAAGTTTACAATTAAAGAGGAACTGTTTTGCTAAAACTATTGGTGTACACACTCATTGCAATTTACCAACATGTACCTCAAGTAAAGCAAAAATTATGGGAATAATGCTATGAACACCCAAAACGTCGCTATGTACCCTTGCCATAGCCAAGTAATGGCCTCAGTTCTTGGCAAACTTTCAGACAAGCCTCAATGACAAACAGGACAATGGTAACCTGCAAACGCCCTACACAAAACTGTTTTTATGGTTTGTTTGTAATGTACTTTGACCAATCTGCTGACAATTACCAATATTGTGTTTCATACATTGCCTAACATATGAGGCAATGCAGAGGCACTGCTGACATTGGAAACTCACACAACAACCTTGTGGGGAAATCACTTATGTATTTTTAAGAGATCCAACAGGACAAGAGTTTACCAAAATCTAGACAAACATAGCCTATGTAAAACATTTCTACGCTGCCTTTCCAAGGCTCATGTCAATTTACAAAACTGTTTACACACAATATAAAAATCAAACACAGGAAATGGAGCAGTGCCCCAGAGTAAGAGAATAGACTGGGCTCATTTGCATGCTATGGCTGCCCATGGTTTATTTAAACTCTGTGTGGTCATGAATGAGCAGAAGCGACATGCAAACTTATGGCATCTTGCAAAAGCCACACTTCCCAAGAAGTGGTACATTAGGTACATTATTTGGAGTGACCTAAACTTAGTTTGGGGGTGGCTACATCCCAGTTCCTTATCAATTTTGGGATGCACTGGGTATTAGCGCAAGGGGGCACCATGCTTGAATTTTCCTTATGCCCAAACCAACTCTTCTCCCCCAGAACATCTGAGATCCACAAGTTCAATCGCAGCTTTTAAAGCTCAGCTAAAAACTTTTCTTTTTCCTAAAGCTTTTAAAACCTGATGTTGTTTGGACTCTATACTGTTAGTTTTATCCTACCCTGTGCCTGTTTACCCTACCCAGTGCCTGTTTGCATTCTCTTCCCCTCCTTATTGCTTTACTATGATTTTATTAGAATGTAAGCCTATGCGGCAGGGTCTTGCTATTTACTGTTTTACTCTGTACAGCACCATGTACACTGATGGTGCTATATAAATAAATAAATAAATAAATAAATAAATAAATAAATAAATAAAAAGAAGTCTCTCCCTCCTCATAATTAAGATCAGCATCTGCTGCCTTGCACTATCATGTGGACAAGAAACTCAGCATGGGGTAGCTTCAGGGTTCTCAAACTAGCCTCCCAGAGACCTGCCAAACCATGTCGCTGATGGCTTTTTCAGAAGGGGCTGCCAGAGCTTTCTGTTTAAGAAGGGCATTGGTCGCGGACCACATACTCTATCTGCTACTGGTTTGGGATGTTTCTACACTTATTTGCAATTTCATTTTTAATAGGGGATATTGCAGTCACAATTATGGCCTTAAGCTGCCTCAAACACAGGATGACATGGACATAAATATTCCAACATTTTAACAAAAAGCCACTCCTGCATTTCCATACCCAAAAGCTATCTTCCTAAAAGCAGAGCAGACTAGCGACCCCATTTGACTGAGCAGAGGCCCTACTGTACACTGTCAAGAAGCATGAAACACAGACTTCTATTTAGGTAATAGAAATAAAACACAGTAACTAGGTTTGCAAAAAAGAAGCTCGCTCTTAAAATCAGCAGACTGCTGTTCAAATACCAGACATAATTAGTCCAGAAGGTGCACCATTCCAGGACCCTGGAGGCAGATCTGGGATTGGATGTGGAACCTGCAGATGGCAAAGAATAATAAACCAACAGAGACTCATCTACAAGAGCCTCCAGAGAATATCACTAATGCACTGGGATTCTTGCCTCACAATCCATCTAGTTGTCGCAGGGACACCAACAGCAGCTTTGCCCTTATACAAGGGTTTTGTTCTGTATTGTTAGGGGAGGAGGAAAGGAAAAACAGCAGACATACTGTGGCCATAAGTACATAGAAATATGAATGTTCAAAAGGTCAGCAAGCGTCAGACTTACACAAGATCTGGAAGACGTGACTGAGTATTTGCAGAAGGTTACTAAACCTGGAAGCTAATGACTGTTCTTTGGACCTATTTTAGATATATTACAGACCATCACAAACTATTTGTGTTGTGGGCCACGTGTCTGAACAGCACACCCACACAAGTGCCACTATTCTATGCAAGTGCGTATATGTTAATCTTCCTACATTTCTGTAAATATATTCTTAGAACAGCATAATTCACATATTAAACAGCTGCAAATCTGTGTCTTCCACTTATTCCATGGCTTGACAAGCTGCAGCCAATGCTGGCTTCCCAGGGAGGAGCATATCTGTATGACACGCACATTTAAACATGGGTGCCATATTCACATTTAACTTTAAAAAAACACCAAGTGGTGGATATTCAGAGGTACCAATATTTCAGAAAGCTACCTTTTAAAGGAAAAAGTTTACCAGCTTATAGAGACCTTGGATATGAAGCAGTAAGAAAGACAATTGAGTAGTGGTTAGTTTATTAACTGCATTTTTGAGATGAGAAAATTAACTAGATATAGAAACCATTAAAGTGTAGGACCATACAAATCAGCTGATCCAGGTGACATACTGAGAGCTGTCTGGCTGTATTTCCTTATCACCAGATACGCCACCATAAGAAACTAAGACACTGGCCAAGAAAGAGATTTGGTTATCGCTGTTAATGAGGAATGCCCACTGAAATAGTTACCTTCTACTTATTAAAATGGAAGAAAAGACATTTCAAATGACTGGATTGGGAAAGGAAAAGAGAGCAAACAGAATATAATATAAAGCAGGACAGAATATAAACCAAGGAAGGGAAGAGAGACGTCAAGTGACTAGTGATACAAACCTCACAGTATGAAGTATAAAGCATAGGCTACACAAAGAGGTTTAAGTGTATCTATACATGCTGCAGAATTTGGTGGGAATGAGATGTAGAATGGACTCTCTCTACAGGCTGTGCATAATGCGCCTTGCAAATATTTTCTAACACAACACATTGCCTAATGTTGATTTTTGTTGCTATTTGCAGGAAGCCACTAACATAAGGGACCATGCAACACTGTGATCACTGACCTGCAGACTGAAGTATTTGAACCTGTTCTATTGCCTCATTTTTCTAGGACAGGTTGGAGTCCATTAGGTTCAGTTGCTTTAGTACTGCCCAGCCACGCTCCAGCTATAGCTCTCACTCCAGTTCCATCTCTCACACCAGGTGCGGATCATGGACACAACTCCCCTACCACCATAGGTCTTTAAAAAACCCAAAAAAACTACAGAGTGTCTAGAATTGCTTCAAAGCAAAGTGTTTGGTCCAGCTGCATCTTTATTTCCCCAGAATTTGTTTCTGTGGTATGAGTTTTTTGTTACTGACTACACCCCATGCAGCTATTTTGTGATGGCACCTATAGCATTCTCAATATTATAAATGTGTCCATTAGTGAAAAAAGGTTCGGGACCCCCTAGTCCATAAAACCAGCAGTCATATGCTAAGGAAAGTACATTAATAATAAACAGGTCCATCTTATGACCAGAAAGCATCTTCATGAATACAAATGAGTATATATAATCAAACATTATCATTACTTATACATTTGGATTTTATTATACAGAAAGGGATGGACTCATTTTAACAACTTTTTCACAAAAAGAGTATTGTGGAATTTCTAACACTTGTCTAGATACAAACCCCCTCCAAAAAAACACAAAAATTAGTGCACATTGGGGTTAGAAACAAGGGATAAAGCAAGTAACAAATTAGATTTAACATTTGCCACACAGAATCTGCTACTCTGAAATCATATTTCAGATAGTCATTTGGGACGCATTCTCCTACATAATAACTATTCTACAAGGAAATGGATGCTGCAACATATGGGCTATAAAAAGATGTTTGTTCCCTATGGAACTTGAAACAGGATTTACTTAGAACAACAGGAAGCTGCTACTACAGTGACATGGACATGCAGAGATTTGCCATTTTATTAGAGAAATGGTTTAAGGATACCTCAAAAGATTCTAATTACAACACTCCCTGAGATGGTTTAGTAATTCTCTTTGTAGTTGGCTTTTGTCTTCATGAGGTTCCACAGATTATGAAATGAAACCCAAGGAGGACTGGCTGCCTATCCACCCTGCATCTTTAATATATTGCTCACACTTTTCTTTGCTAATTAGGGCCTATTCACACCTTTAAATAACTAGGGTCAATGAACACACAATGACATAGTATTCAATGGTCAACAGAGAACAACAACAAAGGAAGATACAAACAACAATTAGCCTAGAAGGCTATAGGGAAGTATTTTCCAGAATCTTGCAGCATAGGGAACCCGCCCAGTAGTTAAAGCTTTCATAGGTGCCAGTGGAGGCTTTTTCAGAAGACAGAAGTGACTACAGGTCTGTATATCCTGGAAGTTATTCACCCATAGAAGTGTCAATGAAATTGCGCCAATCCGTTTCAGGTCTTCTGGTCTTGCTATCTATGAAACCACATTTACCCCAAGAGAGTTTCCAGCAGATTTTCCTTCGTAGCACCAGAAAAAGACTTCCAACATTTCTCTTCACCCAAACACAGGCATACCACATTCAAGAGGGTCAATGGCGATAAACATCTCCCTCCAATCTTCTTCCTCACAGAGTAGATGGGCTGGGGCCCACCCCTTCTAGCAGCCGAACACACTGCTACAGTTCTTTATAAAAAATGCAGCTGCTTGGGAACATTTTAGACTTCCAGCTGCTGAACCATGAGAAAAGTGGCTCAAGTTCTTTAGTATTTCCCCAACAGCTAGCTTCCTCAAAGTACATGACTGCTGTAGGGGGAGAAGGGGTTAAACAGCCCCATCTGGTCTGTTCCTTTTCATAATGCTCCCAAGGCTCTTTAATCCACATGCAGCACTTATTTATTTATTTATTACATTTTTATACCGCCCAATAGCCGAAGCTCTCTGGGCGGTTCACAAAAAGCTCTCTGGGCGGTTCACTTGTATACCCCATAGGAGTTCTACTCCATAGGAGGCTCAAGTCACAGATTGGGGCAATGGGTACAATTTACAGCCTTAGTGCCCATCCTTCAGGTACAAGGTCCATTTAATCCCACAGTTACAGCTACATGCCATGCTTGGAAGTTCAGTAAACCAAATTTCCTCTCTGGTAGGTCTAAGCTGATTGGGGAAGGTGCTATTAAATCTTCTTAAATACTTTCCTCACAGTGTGTGGCTGGGACAGGAAGTCTTTCTGTCCGTCCCGTCCCGTCCCCCGCACCCCCACCCCGCATCCTCTGAAGGGGAACCACCAAGGAGCACAACATTTCTGGGAAGACACAAACTATACATATATAGATTTCCCTTATGGACGTCAGGTTGAGGTTGCAAAGGATAGCACACATCTGACTGCTCTGGTATCTAAACAGCTTTTTGAAAACCGCAAGAATACATACTGCCTGTGAAAGCCTCCAGCTAGCAGAATTTCCTTCTTATCAAGAAGGAAAGAAGCCATTAAAGAAAATATACACAGGAAAGCAGGATTCTGGAAGTCTGAAGTTGGAAATAGGGATCTACACGCTTGAATAAAAGTGACTGAAACTGCAACCATCAAAAATACAGTACTGAAAGATAGCGATTAATCAATAAATCTGTCACATCACCATAAAGCATTTAATTTTCTTTAATACCACAAGAAATTGCATGTATTCTTTCAAGCCTCTTTCCACAGTCACAAGGGCTAAAGACAAGGCAGTGGAATTAAAGGAAGCCAACTTCTGCCCTCATGACAATAGACAGTCCTACCTTTGCAGTCTCTGAAAGGTGGTGGTACTACACCCCTGCTTTATTTAATTCTATTTATATTCTTCATAAAAATCCCAGGACAAGTAACAATGTTATAACAAAACATTGAGGGGAACAGGCTGTGCACCTTGTGCCAACACTGAACTGAATACACTTTCAAATCCTTTTGAAACGCAGCAGGCTGATGTGCCCCAAGACTGAATTTTAAAAGGACTCTAGGGTGGTTAGGGGCACACAAAAAGTTAAGAATCAGGAAAGAATGACAATGTAGAACAAGCTAACAATAGACATAATTTGAGACTGCCAACTTTTAAAATGGTTATTGTCAACGCTACTGGAAATAGAAAAGTTCATCATGCAAAAATATACCTTTGTGTAAGCATACACACAGTTGTTAATTGCACTCTACTGGGAATAGATTTTTACATGCTCTGTCATGTGACCATTGTATTAGGATGCTGAACTCAATTTTCATACCAAAATATGAAAAAACAAAAAAATACCTCTTATGATATTGTTTGGTGCCAACTAATGTGCTTTAAGCTACTGTTGATCTAGGCAACATGCTCAAGATTACTTTCCAAAATGTTTGGCAAGGAAAACTTCTTTCCATCAGTATATGCAGTATTTTGAGCTCTTAATTAGTGACTTGATATGTATGCTGAACTTTATCAGGAAAAATCAACAACTAGAAAGGCCTAGCGTACTATACTTCAGCCTTCCCCAACCAGGTTGAGGGAGGCTGCTATGGTTTTTACCATATAGCCCATATCCAAGATCACCTGAAGAAAAGATTAAGTAATTGGTCACCAATTTCCCCTGACTTCGCAGGATGGGAACAAGACTAGCAAGATCTTCAACTTTCGGCTTGAAGTAAGAACAACAATCTTGATGTCAAATATTCTTTGGCTGGAAAGAACAAGAACTTTGATGGGAGACCATTTGGCATAGGTCGACCAGCTTTTTCATAACCTAGGCCAGGAATGTATATGGGACAGAGGTTAAAATAAAGTTTCTCTAGGGAGCAGACACACACAATTGTCTTCTACACTCAGATTACAGATGGAGTCAGCACCGGGCATTGCTGGGCACCTGCCAGCGCTCTAGCAGGGCCCACCTGCCTACACTTCCTTAAAAGAACATTCTGGCCTGGCATTTCTAGCCATGCTGGGTGGCTGAGCCTAGCTGAAATTTAAATGCTCCTAAATGCCAGGGAACAATGCTACATTTGGGGGAAATTAAGATGTGACTAGGCCAAATGCCCAGTGTACTCTTATTGCCACAGCCAAATAAGCCCAGTGTACTCTTATTGCCACAGCCAAATAAGCCAATAAAGACAAGGGACCCCAGGGACTTTGTCCAGGGGCCTTTCAAATCTGGAGCTGGTCCCCCATATTAAATACCAGACATTTTATTGCATTATTTTATTTAACAGCATAACTGAGAACAAGCATGCACAGAAACAGAATCCCGGTAAGTCTTAAGGGTTGTAAAATGCTTGTTGAGCTCAAGAACACATCCTTACATAGAGATAATAGTGTGCAACAGAACAAGTGACACACCCCTCAAGTTAACCTTAGAGGACCACCTAGAGTTAAGTCAATGTCTCTTTACAGTGATAGCATACAAGAATCAGAGTTAGAGGATGCTGGAAAGTAGAGAATTAGGTCGGGATGCTTTTAAAGGAATGGTGCTTTTGCATAAGAAAGAAACATGAAGGTAGTAAAAGGAAGATGAGAGAGCCAAGGCACAGAAATCAGGCTTGAGCTGAAGATTCTTTAGCTATTATGTCAAAGCCAGCCAAGCTAGATGGGAGATAAACATTTCCTTGAAGGGTCTGCTATTCGTAAAGGAGGAATTGCCTTCGTGTCACTATTGTTTTAAGAGAAGATTCTTAGGGATGTCCTCTATGTTGTTCCACTGAAGCATTCCCTGTTGATTCATTTCTCAGCTATGTGAAAATCTAGACAGCAGGACTTAATTTACAATCTTTTGCCCCACTTTGTCACACACTGGAGTGTTGAAATATCCTTGCCAATAACAAAGACCTCTAGCAAAGACCAAGGGACACATCTTCAAACCATTCATATTGTAAATTTAATCTACTCACCTATGCCTCCAAGCAGGTTTTCATTTAGCACTTACCATCTTAATGGGGTGGTGCTTACAAAATGTGGCAAAAGAGGAACTTTGTTCAAAGACCTTGGGAAATTAGTTAAGTGATAGATTCCTTCTGTTTAGAAACAGTGATTTTATACAGACCAGGAAAAGTATTGCAAATTGCTCTGCCAGCCCTGCATGTTATCCATAAAGACCTTAAATAGCCTTAAACCTGGCCTGTCTGAACCTGTCATTCTTCATCCAAGGCCCTCCTCCCCCATGTTCCCCAATATCTGAAGTTAGGTGGGTAACTGATGAAGAGGGGGCTTCTCAGTAGCAGGAAATCAGATATAGAATACCCTTGGCCAGAGAATCTCACTTGGTGCAAGATTTGATATACTTTTAGCAGCAGGCAAAAAACAGCCCTTTATTCAGAAATGTGAGGACTGGAAACTTATTTTATTTTTAACCGATTGACCAAAATTCAGTGGGGAGCATCTGCTGTTCAGATGAAATCCTCAGCATTTCCAGATAGAGCTGGGAAAGAAACCTGCTTGAAATCACGGAGAGCCGCTGCCAGTCAGTGCAGATGAGGGGTCCCCAACCTTTTTGGACTGGTGGACACATTTGGGAATTTGAGAAACCACTGTGGGCACCCCTCCCCCAAATGGCTCCATGAGGCTGCTATGGAAACCTGGCTAGTCAAAAGACCAAGTAATTCACCCAAGAAATTGAGTACAAGCAGAGGAAGGGTCTGAACTTGAAAGCCAATCCTCATATTTGACTGTACAGAAGAATAACAAAATACCCATTTAAGGTTGCAATCCTACTGCATATTTACATGGAACTCTGTGGGGATTACTTCTGAGTAGGCCTACACAGGATTGCTCTGCTTATCCTATACACACACACACACTTACCCCAGCCCCAAAGGAAAGGAGGAAAGCATTTTTCCCCCTACTTCGACTGCAGGCTCATCAAACTCTGTCCCCCACCTGGAACTCCTACCTCTGTCATCAGAGCCTTTATCTGGGAAGGTGCTCTGTACGAGACTGTGTGAAGAATGAGAGATGGCTTGGAAGGGAGAGAAAAAGAGCAAGAGTAGGAGCTAGGAGGAGGAAGAAAGAGCAAGATAAAAGAGCAAGGGTGAAGGCTAGGAGGAGGGAGAAACAGTGAGGCAAAGAGGTGGGGGAGAGAAATAGTGAGACTCGACACTGGGACAAAGAGGGGAAATAGCAAGGAAAGGGATAGAGGGAAGAGATAGCAAGGCTCGGGGGAGGATGAAACAGCAATTTAAAGAGGGGTGTGTGTGGAGGGGTGAGAAATAGTGAGGCCAGAGACAGAGAGTGCAGAGAAAATTGAGATAAAAACTGAACTGGAGACAAGGAGCAAGCTAGAGGCTAGAAAGAGAAAAAGAAGGCGACTAGGAACAGTGAAGGGAGAGAAATCGTGATTGCGGGAGAGAAATAATGAGGCCAGGGACTGAGGGTGGAGAGAGCGCAAAGTGTAAAGCTCTGTATTAGCAGAAGATGGGGCAGGCCAGGAAGCAAAACTCTTTCCTTCTCTTCTTGCCCACCAAACAGCTGAACAGCCGCAAGTTCAAGAACAGGTAGGAGAACCTGGCACCCTACCATTTTTCAAGGCTTTTATTAAGGGAGCCAGGCACCACTTTGGGGACTCTTGGTGCAGACAATTCCAAACTAGATGGACTAGTAGTCTGGCTCTGTATAAAGCAATTCCTGGTGTTTCTACCAGTGATCTCTTCTCTAGTAACCAACATCAGCTTTCCTCAATAATCCAGATAGAAAGAGAGAGAGAGAAGCATTTTGAAGCCTGCAGAGGAGAAAAGCATGACACATTTATGATCTCTGCTCTGTATTAATTCTTAGCAGAGGCTGAACCCCTTGTCATATGGCTGCACTGACACTTGTGCCTGTTGTCAAACCATCCAGAGAAGAGAATGATTTCACATGACTCATCCATTTACTATGCACACGAAACAGAGCACTAAATCAAAATGAATTAAGTGAATATGATTTATTGCAGTAGTTAAGAGTAAATAAGAGGGTTGGATTTATGACACATCATGCTACTCTTTCTCACAAGCAACCTGCCTCCAACTAAAAGCCACACTTGCAATGGCTCCTCAGAATGGCTTTGCATATGCCAGCAGGAAGCCCTTTATCAAGGATGGGCTGGCTATTCATGGAGTGTGATCTATGCATAAACCCTTCAGCATGTCCTGTGCACATCTGATCCAAATGAAATATAAAGGAGTATGCTCAAAGAAGGGGTTGTGGTAGTGTCAGAGGGACCAGATTTTAAACTCTGCTACTACTGCTTTCCAGGCCTTCAAGAATGTCATCACTAACGTTCATGATCCAGAGCCAAGTGATGCAAGATGAGTATTGCAATTTTTTCTTCCTGGAGTCTCAGCAATACTTGCAAAAGAGCAACGGCTCAGAGCCAGGAGAAACCACACACTGCAATATAAGTAATGAGAAGACGACAAAGAGCACACAAAGCAAGCTCAAGAAATTGAACACTGTTTTAACATAACAGGCTAATTCTTCATGACACAGCATGGCCTTATCAATAGGCAGCAAATATCAGTTGTGCGTGAAGAGGGATGTTTGATTCTCAGTAAGAGCCCTCCACCTCCAAAAACAGAACGCTAAACTACCAACTTTCTACTTCTGTTCATACAAAAATACAAAAGAAACAAAATCATAACGGTCCTCAGGACAGATCCTGCACTTTGGGAATGCCTCTGGGCGGCCCAAAACAGGACCTTGAAGGCAATAGCTCTCACCTATTGTAGCTCTCCAGCAACATTTTCCTCCTAAATATGCAGAAACACCAAGGCAAGCTTTGTTTTATTTTTAAGAATTAAAAAAGCAAAACATCCATCTTATAAATGAGAGGTTTCATGATAAAACCTACACTTTCTACACAGCTCCTTACAAAGGTAGGCTTAGCAAAAGATGCCAGACACCTCTTAAAATCGAAAGTACTGTTATTTTTCCAAAACTGATATTTATGTTATTGTGAGCAGTTTCGTGATTTTTCAAAACTGCCCTCTAGAACAGTCCTGGGATTGGAATGAACAGGATTAAAGAAGAGAAATAAATGGATGGCAAAAAAGAACAGCTGCTTGTAATGGGAATTAGAACGTGTTTTAGCAGTTTCTAGACTTTTGCGCAAGAGTCTTGGCATAACATTTCAATTTTGTGGTTTGGAAACAGCATTACAAGCCTATCAAGCTTAAGACTAAGAAGGAAATGGAGCATTTTACTGCGAGGTTGCTAGTTCAAAAGCTAGCAGCACTGACCAGAGATAAAGGCTAACTGCCAATGAATAAAGAGCAGCTAATAAGTACATCAGACCAGCCATACTTAATCAGCATTCCTCAACCTAGTGCCTTCCATGTCAGTCGTACTAAAACTCTCACTGTCCCCAGCCAGTATGGATGTTTGGGGCTTATATAGTCCAGAATCTTGTTTCACACGGTGACTACACAAAAAACAGGTGTTGGCCTTAACCACAAACAGTATATTAGAAAACCAAGGAGGTTAAGGTGATAGGTTTCAACAATTTTTATAGAAAAATAAGATGAAATATACAATCAAGACTATAGAGCACTCACAATATACAATACATTACACATTTAAAAATACAATAAAAAGTGCTTCACAAGCTTGCTAGGCTTGGCCAGACGCGAGGTCTTCTTCAATGGCCAGTTACACGGCTGATCCACAGTCAAAGAAGTAACTGCAAAATAGGGGCTGATGAAAAGTTTTCAGGAGTACAAAATTCAATATACGTCACTCCCTAATAGCTTTTTAGCGGCCTCTTAGTGGAAATGCGTCTGGCCAAGCCTAGCAAGCTTGTGAAGCACTTTTTCTTGTATTTTTAAATGTGTAATGTATTGTATATTGTAAGTGCTCTATAGTCTTGATTGTATATTTCATCTTATTTTTCTATAAAAAATTGTTGAAATCTATCACCTTAACCTCCTTGGTTTTCTAAATCACACAGTGACTAACCAGATACCTCTGAAAAGCCCCAAAGCAGGGTGAAAGCAAGAGCTCTCTCCTGCTGATGTTCCCCAAGAACCTACTGCTGATCCTAGAGCAGAATATCGTCATCATGACTAGTAACCCCCTACACCCATATTCTCCATGGATTTCTCTAATCCCTTTTAAAGGGAACTAGATTTGTGGCCATTACCACCTCTATAAGAATACAAGTCCCCCAAAGCAAGTATGAAAGGTTGCATTGTCACTTCAGTTTTACCAAATGTGTTTTTTTTAAAAGAGAATTTAAGTTCCGTGAAAAGTCTGATAACCTGAAGTATATAGTTCAGATCTGTGGAACCCAAACAGGCAATTTATTTCAAGCACGCTTGCCCGTCCAATTTGAGTTGTTTTCTTGGTTATTTTGAATATTAATATTTACTGCTTACATGTATTGCATTTCTCAACGCACTGTACAAAATACAACAAAACAAAACAGGGACAGGCGCTGCCCTCAGGATTTTAATCTAAAATAGCACCAACATAGATAAGCAAGTCAGGAAGTGATAAGGAAATGTAGCTGTGTTTGTGTTAGAGGTGGAGGAATTTGTGTGATCAGAAAGTTGAAGAGTTGCCAACTGACGATGCATTAAAATTCCTAATATAGCACTAACCCAATAAAGCATCAAATACAGAACTAAAGTGCTAAGCTGAACATCTTGCACTGACTTTCAGAGAAACTGCAGGTCCCAGTTCCTGTCAGAAGTAGGGTATTCAGTTCAACTGGATATTTCTTAGAGTTGCTTAATTCTATATTTAACTATATTTACAGTTGAAGACTGAAAATGCCAGGAATTTCTTTTGAGTACCAGAACTGAATGGAGCTCAGTCTTTCCACATAAGAATCCTCGCCAGATCCCTACCAATCTACTGTAAATTACCCAGAGGTCTACCAGTAGATCCCAATCTACCTTCAAACACCCCTATTTTAGATAGCTACTGTTCCATTCCAGATTACAGTGTTCTTCATTTGTCTTATGTTTTTAGTTTTTTTTAAGTTGTTTTTGCTTCTGATTATATAACATCTGCATAAATGATATAACTGCAATGGTATCATTTTACTGGGAAGTGGTCTATACTTTTGAGAAATAAGTAATCTATGCTGCCAAAGTGTGTTTATGACATTTGCATTAAGTCTTTTGTCCATTACCAGTTGATCATGAATACTGTTCCACATAGAATTGCTGAGTTGGAAGGAACCACAAGAATCATCTAGTCCAACCCTCTGCAATGTGCAAGAAAACCAATTCAACCATCCATGAGGTTGCTGTCCAGCCTCTTCTTAAAAACCTCCAGAGATGAAGAACGTGCAACCTCTGTCGGTAGACTGTTCCAATGTTGTACATATCTTACTATCAGGAAGTTTTTCCTTATATTTAATTGGAATCTAAGTAGCTGTAACTTATACCCATTATTTCGGGTCCTAATTTCTGTGGCCATGGAAAATAGTTCTTGGCCATCTTCCCTGTGGCACCCTTTTATGTATCTGAACACTGCTAACATGTCTCCCCTCAGTCTCCTTTTCTCCAGACTGAACATCCCAAGTTCCTTTAGCCTGGCCTCATGGGGCATGTTGTCATGTCCCTGTATCATCTTTGTTGCCTTCCTCTGTACCTGTTCTAAGCTATCTATGTCCTTCTGGAAATGTGCTGCACAGAATCTTACAAAATACTCCAAGTGTGGTCTCACTAGTGCTGAGCAGAGAGGAAAAATCCTTCCTTCCTTACGCTGCTGCTCCCATTTACAGAACTTAGGCAGTCACTGGAATAGTGCATTTTTGCAGTAAAGGTCAATGAAGTCAAAACGCCACCAAATTCTCCAGCTTACACTTCATGTGACAGCAGCAAGCCAGCTGTTTAAGCCTAGGTCTGTCCCAAACACATTCTAATAAAGGGTGCCCCATTTTTAGAATGAAGGAAGTGCATGAACATAGGGTGCTAACTACTCCTGCTGCATACCTCCCTGCTATCCTAGCTTACCTTTGTAGTTCCTTTTCTACTCAGTTCACAATACCAGAAACGAGCTTGGCTGGAGAAAACACATAGGGGCAGGGGTGGGGAAGAGAAGAGAGGCTAGGAGGTGGTAAAAGCAGAATGCACAGTGTAGTGTCACTTGCCTGTGCATCCATTTTACTCTGAGTTTGGGCAGGCACACGCTTAATTGAACAGGTCTGCTTTCATCATGCATAGTTTGAGATTCCTTGACTTTTGCTTTCAGAGTAGGTGTCAGGTGCCAAGTTTTAAAGCTCCAAGTCCAAAGCTGGTGCAAGAACTTGCTTTCTGCTGTCAAGCCCCTGGGGCCATGATTCTGAGTTTAAGATGGCTAGCGCCATGACAGATTGCAAAATCGCCACAGGACATGGACCCTGCCAGGCAGCATTACATTTTAACTACCGTGGAAAGATGCAGGGGAAAGTGCGGCGCTAGATCTTGGCTCTTAATTATAGTCTTGCGACACAACTGTTAATGGTCTGTCAGGCTTTTCATTAAAAAAAAGGTTTTTATTTGTGCAGAAGGCAGACTAATTTAGCTCTGCACTCCTTGTGGCCAAGTCAGAAATGGTATATACTTGAGTTGTTCCTTACACTTCTGAACATTACTTTTCAAACATAATCAGTTTTTAAATTACACCCCCAACTGATGCCCTACAAAGTAGGATATCATTCTCCTTTTCCAACCACCAGAAATCTGAAGAACACAAAGTGGAGCGCTTCTGAGCTGCCTTTTTAACACTGCAGTGTCTGCTATTCTAAGTGAACATTTCAAAGTACACCAACACAATTATCCAATCTTTTCTCCTACACAATAGCAGGAGGCAAATTTTCAAACCTTCACATTCACACTAATGTGACACCGTTGAGTTGAATAATCTTTTTCTCTTTAAAACAGAATAGCATTTTTTCTCTTCTAGTCAGTTTCTGCAATATGTTATTTTCCAAGGTATGTAGGCCAACCTGCTTAAGACACAACACTACATCCTACAAATGAGAGACTCAACACCTGTAATTAGTGCAAGATACTGGCTAAAATACTTTTATCCAAAATGCTTACCGTTGCTGTAGGCATAAGGAGATTCCGATGCTCCATCCTGAAGGCTCTCCAGGATTTCTCCCTTGCCCACATCACTGTCTCCCACCAACAAGAATTTGAGCAGATAATCATAGCTCTTCACAGGGCTGCCCTGGGTTCCCATTCTCCCTCTCATTAGTGAAGAGGTGCAATCCGCATACTAAACACACAGCCAGACTGGAAGACGCACAAGATACCAAAGTTTCAGAGGCAATCTTGGGAGAACTAGTACAGCTATGTCCTTCCAAAGGCAAGCACAAAGCACAGATGAATGATTCTTCTCACAGCAGGCTCTCCATCCTTTGTGAATAATCTTCTCACAAAATATGCAGGGATCCTGAAGGGGAGGGGAAATAAAAGATGGCCTAGTTACTTTGTGCATTTTTGCCTGATTGTTTAGAAGGTGTGAAATGCAAACAGTTTAAAATTCGCTGAGCTGTCAAATGCTGTATCCTTATCCACACACAAACACACACCTCAATTGTGGGGAGACCAGTGACTGCACAAACACTTGCATAAGCCCATCCATCACCTTAGTGGTGATGGGTTCATCTAGCCTGAAAGAGGTTACTCCTGATATAAACTAAACACTGAGGCCTACTGCATACAAGCGTAGACGCTCCCTGATAAAGGAAGAGATCTTTCATGGATTCACCTCCTCTTGTAAAATCTAATTGCAATTTGTATACACAGAAATGCACAAGCAGATCTCAAACATAATACACTTTTATTCAACCCTTTCTCTAGATCACATGCTCACATCTTTTGAGAACCCAGGAGTATGTATATTAAGAGAGAAATCAGGTCTTGTTAGATTTAAATTGCTAGATCAATGAAGGGTAATTAGAATTCATAAGGCATCCTGCAATATTGATATTTCCATTTCATTGTTCATTTCCTCATTCCTCCTACCCTATCTCTTGGAGATGCAGCTATCTTCCTTCATAAGTCATTCAAACTCCCCACTTAAATTAGAGAAGGATGCTTCCCAAAGGAGGGGATATTCAATGGATAACTAATTTGTGTGACTACACCCAGAAACATTACAGCTATACTTTTTGTACTTATAAACAATAGTTAAATATTGATAAAAGGATGAATTGCTTCCACCCTTTCAGTGTTAAGCTTACTGAGCGTAGCAAGATTATAAATCATGTCAACCATTGCAACTACGGGAACAGGAGGTGGTTCAAGATTAATTAAAAAAGAGCAGAAGGGTGTGAAAGTGTGTGTATCATGCCAAGATAGGTCCAGAAATGGGAAAAGGATGAAGGTGGAGCACACATACGAAGGTATAGACAAAGGTGTAAAGCCATGGTGATTGGAAGGAGTGTGATGAGAGGAGGATCACACCAAAATAAGGTGCAACATTCATAGCCCAGCCTTAGGAATGAAGAAAGGGACAACAGAAGGTGAATTAAGAAAGTTGAGATGTAACTAATTTGCTGACAGCTCTTTGTATATTTTAACCATCCCTCTTGGCTAAATAATGGGTTTCCCCCCCTACAACTTTTAATGCAAATTTATGGAAAAGATGAGGATTCAGATATGTGCTGCGATTGCTAGAATGAATCTAGGTGCAATCTAGCTTTAAAATGCTATCCTACAAAAGATTCAGGTGTGTATATGGATGGGGAGTCTATAGAAGCTATGTAAGAGAAATCATAACAGAAGTTACATTGAATAGGGGTCAAAAAGGGAGCCCAGACACAAGAGAAAGGCACAACACACATGGCAAAAGCAGCAAGGCTAGAGGATGAGGAAAGGGTGTCATTTAAAATAGATTGTTTTTATTAATAATATTGTTATTGTTTATTATTAATATTGTTGTTGTTAGACACTCTTCCCTCACCCTTCTTCAATAATAACAATAAACATAACACCTGTATGGTGCTTTTAAGTGTTGAAAGCGCTTCACGTGCATTATCTACTCCTGACAACAACCTTATGAGTTAAGTCGGAATTATTACACCCATGTTGCAGGAGAAAGCTGGGGCTGAGAGAGAATGGTTTTCTAAGGGACAGTTAATGCACGCAGCACAATCAAAATTTGCACCATGGGCTTCCTGCTTCTTAGTTGCTATATTACACCAGCTCTTGTGATGGTCCCCCACTTCTCTCACACACACAATTCACACATGCATATACTTCACTTGACACGTGCAACATCAAGCGATGACTTGCACCTCTAGAACAACCAACCCAGCTCCTGCACAGTATTCCTTTGAATAGCAACATATAAGCGGGGAAGGGAAATGCTTAAAAAGGAGGTTCTGGCATGGTCTCACAAAGCAGATTTATCGCTTGGACATCGCTTTGCGTCCTTCAATTCTCGAGGGGGAGAGAAATGGAAAAGGCGTGTCGTCCCTTCTCCACGGGGAGAGGTACCAGTTCACACATTCAAACAGTCCAGCGATGCAAAAGCAAATCAGCAACTCTCTCTCTCTCTCTCTCTCTCTCTCTCTCTGCAAGCAAGGAAAGGAGAGATAAACAAACAACGCCACCCGGGAAGCAGCTCTCTCTCTCTCTCTCGTCCTCCCCCACAACGAATGATGAGGTGACCCGCGTGACGCGCGCACGTGTGAATCACCCTCCCCCCCCGACGCGAGTCAAGGGTGCAAACTCGGAAATAGAGCGCGAGAGAGAGCGTGCATGCGTGTGTATATTAGGGAAAGGGGGCGAGGAGGAGGAGGGAGCAAGAGAGAAAACACACTTCGGGAGCCGAGTGCGAAGGAAGCAGGCCTCAAAAACCGAGGCTGCGAGGCGGAGGGGGGTCGCTCAATACATTTGGGGGCGGGGAGGGGAGGGATGACAAAGGGGGCAAAGGAGCAGGGAGGGGGGACGACCCCCTCGCCGAGGTGTGGCGATGCGGGGTCCATGGGGTGGAAGAAACGCGACCCGACCCTCTCCCCGCAGGAACGGCGTCGTCGTCAAGAGGCTGGTTGTGAGGTAAAAGCTGAGGCAGGAGGAAGCGAGCGAAGGCCTCATGCCGTCGTCGTCGTCGCACCGGCGACTCACCTTCCTTCGGCCGCTGAGGCGACTCGCTCCGGGCTGCTGCGTCTTCGGCGTCGCTGCCGCGGCTGCCACCTCCTCGGGACTAGAAGGCGAGCGCCACAGGCCTCCCCTTTCTCGGGCCGCCCGCCCAGCGACAACGCCGCAGCCGCGCCATAGGCTCCCGCGCGCGTCAGTCCACCCTCCTCCCCTATAGTTTTGCTCCTTCCCGCCCCATCAAGGCGGCGCGTCCTATCACGAGCCAAGGGCGGGGCCTCCGAAAGCTTCCCATCGCTTTCTCTTCAAGACCTTTTACACAAGGGGAAGGGAGGGGGAGAAAGACTACTCGTCCCGGCATGCAGCGCGTCGACTCCGTTCGCCGACGGCGGGGGTCCGAGTTAGCGCAAAGCATGCTGGGAGGGGTAGTGCGTTTGAGTGAAAAGGAGACCTCTCACCCGTTGCGCTGAGGTGGGGTTGGGTTAGCCGGAGCTTGAGAGCGGTGGAAGAGAGGGGGATTTCTGCTAGGGCTTCAAGAGGAAATCCAGGCTTTGAAAGAGTGTAATCCTATACGTGTTTAGAAAAGAAAAAGTCCTACAATTCCCAGCATGCCCCAGCCATCATGGGGCATGCTGGGAGTTGTAGGACTTTTTCTGTCTAAACATGCAATAGGATAGTGCCCTCAGAGCAATAAAAATAAGAGTCTTGTGCAGCACTTTAAAGACTAACAGATTTACTATGGCATCGGCTTTTGTGGAATATAACATTTAATCAGATGTTATATTTATTATGTATTTGTTTACTGAATTTCTATACCGCCTTTCTGGAACCAACTAAGGCGGTTTAGAAAAGGTTTGAAATCTATCTATATAAATAAATATGTAAATGTTCGTTCGAAACAGACGTTATATCTCCGAAAGTTCTTCACCGATTGCTTTGAAATTTTGACACAACGTTGCATTTGAATACGCGAGCGTTGTTATGTAACTATGTTCTATATGGGGTCAAAGGTTTGTCTTAAAATCGAAGAAATAGGCCTCCTCAAAACCAGTCCTGCTGATCATTGTGACATCGCCAACCAGTAAGCCAATCCACTGCCTCTGCCTTTTCTCCTATTTGCTCTTATAGGTCATTGTGACATCGCCAACCAGTAGGCCAATCCACTGCCTCTGCCTCCTCTCCTATTTGCATGTTCTCTCACAATTGGCTGAGTGAATATAGATGTCACACCTGTGACAGTTACACATTCTGAAGAAAGGTAACTGCCAGGAGTTTCCACTAACCTCCTCACCGTAAAAACATCCTTTTTAAAAAACCAAACAGTAGGCCAATCCACTGCCTCTGCCTCCTCTCCTATTTGCTCTTATAGGTCATAGAAGCAACAATCTTGACAGGACCTTTCAAAGGTGAAGATGTCCTCATTACTCGCATTCCTATGATTCCAACAGATATGCCATTTCAATTTAAGAGATTGCAATTCCCAATTCGATTGGCGTTTGCAATCACCATCAACAAAGCTCAGGGCCAATCTTTAGAATTGTGCGGTTTAGATCTAGACACAGATTGCTTCTCACATGGACAATTATATGTTGCGTGTTCTAGAGTTAGCAAACCAGACAATCTCTATATCTACACAGACAATGGAACAACTAAAAATATTGTATATCCACAAGCATTGTGAAATTAAACATATTAGAAACATCTGCTTTGTCTTTTCTTTCTTTTCAATTTAACCAGACTGAGCCACAGCAACGCGTGGCAGGGTACAGCTAGTATATATATAAAAAAACATAATTAGTCACCATTAGGCTGCGATCCTGGGATGGATGCTTATGTGGGAGTAAGTCCAGTTGAGGATAGTGGGGCTTACATGTGTGTAAACACAGATATTTAGATCAGGCTGCACAGCTGCAAAGACTTCAAGGGGGGCACAAAACATTCAGCGTAAGACATTGCAGATTTTGCTCAGAAGGAAATTCCTCCTCTATTCAATGCGGCTTACTCTCAAGCAAGCGTGTATAGGATTGCATTCATGCATCAGAATCCTATGCATGTGTATACTTGGAAGTAAACAGTGGGCTTTACTCTAGGTTTGCAGCTTGCCAGTACACTAGCGTCTTCAGGTTCTCTCATGAGTAGGCCCCTTTGAGTTCAATGGGGCTTACTCTCAGATAAGACTCAGTTGAGACTGAGTTCCCTTTAGTCTATTGGGATTTACTTCCCAATTGACTGCATAATGTTGGGCTGTCAATTGTTTTTAATGCACCAGACTCAGTTTTTAATGCGCCTGACACAGAAGCAGGGCTAACCCTCTGGAATTTATTAGAACCAGTGCATCTGCCGGTCAATCAATTAAATTTCAAACCATTCGGTGAATCTTGCTTGAATAACTAACACTGCCTAGTTGCTATTTTTATAATTTGATGTTGACTTACAGTGCACTTATGACACATCAAATTTCTAAAATAATAGGTTTTCCGTTTATTTTTTAAGGAAAACCCAAAAGGAAAGGGGAGAGGTGAAATTACGGGCAGCCCTGGGCAGAGAGACGCCTTTATATTTGCAGATCTCTTTGTACACATGGTTAGCAACCTGGGCAAAAGATTATTACAGCAGGAGGGAGATTCCCCAATAGGATTGCCAGATGCCCCTTACTTAAAAGTCATCCTTCATATAAAAGGTTTGTCCGTTATTATGGATCATCCCAGCCGTAATGAACATTACGGCTCATTTTCATATTACACAGAAAGCTCTATGGAACATAAAATATATGATATGATATATCCTTGATATTACCGGATTTCTTCGATTGTAAGACGCACACTAATTTCAGTACCACCAACAGAAAACAACAACAACCCTAAGACATGCCCGCGATTCTAAGACGCACCCCATTTTTAGAGATGTTTATATGGGGGGAAAAGTGCGACTTAGAATCGAAGAAATAGGGTAACATTCTATTTTCTTTCATTATGGGCAGATGGTATCAGTGTACACCAGCCTTCGCCAACGTGGTATCCACCAGATGTGTTGGACTGCATTTCCCATAATCCCCCAGCTGAGGACTATGGGAATTATAGTCCATCACAGTGGTCTTCAACTGGTCCAGATCTGAGACCCTCCACGGACTCGCAACGTGGGACTCACTTTCACAATTTTCTCCATGCCCACGGTGGCAACCACTTAGCCACGCCCCATCTGGACTGGTCTTGTGAGTCACTTTGGGTCACGACCCACCAGTTTATTTATTTATTTACTACATTTTTATACCGCCCAATAGCCGAAGCTCTCTGGGCCGTTCACAAAAAATTAAAACCATAATAAAACAGTTGAAGACCACTGGATTCCAACACATTTGGAGGGCACCAGGTGTGAAAATGCTGATTCTTTCTGACTTGACCAGCTCTGTTTTTGGAAGGTCTCCACCCCATATTACATTCCCTTCTGCAAGGCTGGCAATTTATTTATTTCAAAGATTTCTATACTGCCCTTCAGCAAACAGTTCCCCAGCAACTGATGTACATAGGTTTACTGCCTTGGATACTGGAGGTAGCACATAGTCATCAGAACTAGTAGCCATTGATAGCCTTCTCCTTCCAGAATTTATCCAACCCCCTTTTAAAGCCATCCAAACTGGTGGCTATCATTACATGTTGTAGTTGAAAATTCCATAGTTTAACTATGCATTGTGTAAAGAAGTCCTTCCTTTTATCTGTCCCGAATCTCCTACCAATCAGCTCCATTGGGTTCTAGTATTTTGAGAGAGGGGGGAAATGTCTCCCTGTCCACATTGTCCACACCATGCATAATTTTGTGTAGCTGTATCATGTCTGAGGACACACTAACCAGTTATCCACCTCTCCCTGTGTGATATCTCTCTGTGTCGATTAATAGATTGTAAACCCCTTGGGGCAGAGAACCTGTCTGCTCATTTTTTATAAATAAGAACAACAATTTCATCAGTTGTATATATATTTGATTATGGATTTTGTGTGCATAGAAATAAAACCACATGTTACAGTGAATGTCGCCATTTTCCTATAAATGGTGACGATGCAAGATGAAACTTACGAATCAATCCTAAACCTTACAGCAGCCCTCCCTCTTTAGATATTTTCAACCATTAGCCATGACGGCTGGGGCTGATGGAAGTTGAAGTCCAAAACATCTGGAGAACACCAGATTAAGGGAAGGCTGCTTTACAAGTACAACAGTAAATTGAGCAGGATTTCTCCTAAAATACTTTAAGTATTAGGACAAGCTGGAGGACAAAGAAAAGTATCGAGCTGGAATCTGCAAGTATTTGACCTTAAAAAGATCAGCCTTATTTTTTGCAAAAGAGGTAATTATTATATGATTAGTGATCAACAAAGTGTAAGCAGGACTAAAAATAAAATAAAAATCACATCAGCTTCTTACTGTGTAATTCTGATATTCAGTTTTCCTAACTGGGTTGCCACCCTCCCCCCCCCTTTTTTTTTTTGGATCAAGTTAATAATTGAACTGAGAAGATCAATGATTAGACTGGATAATTATTGATCTTACACTGATAAGATCAACCTATATATTAGAGCTGATTGAATATTGGGACATCTTTTGCCGTCCCTTACAATACTGTGTAGATGATGGCGCCCTAGGTCTATGAATTTTATTGTCTGATTTCTCAAAGTTGTTTTTAGTTGTATGTTGCCTCTGTGTGTATACTGTCTGACGTGGGTTTTTTTTTTAAAGTGGTTTTAAATTTTGCATAATGTTTTTAATCTTTGTAAACTGCCCAGAGAGTTTTGGCTATGGGGCGGTATAGTAATGTAATAAATAGTAGTAGCAATAACAACCACAACAACCAGTTGCTGGGGAACATGGGTGGGAGGGTGCTGTTGCACCATGTCCTGCTTGTTCATCCCTGGTCGATGGCTGGTTGGCCTCTGTGTGAACAGAGTGCTGGACTAGATGGACTACAGCACCATGTACATTGATGGTGCTATATAAATAAATAAATAAATAAATAAATAATAATAATAATAATAATGGACCCTCGACCTAACCCAGCAGGGCTCTTCTGATGTTCTTATAATGATCTAATATGGTCCTAGGTACATAAAATCCAACGAGCACAAGCCAACATTGCACAGTTCCTCAGCTTTCTCTGAGGAAGCGTACACATGTCCAAATGTTTCACCCTTACATGGATGTGCAGAGATGTCAGAGGCAAGGCAGGTTTGCGAGGTAGGCAGGGACAGCAGATGAGGCAGATTAGAGATAGTTAAATCAAATCCCCAGCCCACTGAGATCCACTGAGGCATTCAATAGGGGCTTTATTTCGTCTGAAGGCCTGGCTCTAGAGCTCACTTAGTAGAACACTTAATCCATTTCATATATATATATATATATATATATATATATATATATATATATATAGTTTTCAAACCTCAATCACACATTTGGGAACTGGCTAATATTTCTCGAAAAACAAAGGTTCCAGCTCAAGTTCGCATCACACGCACACACGATTTGCGAACAGAAAATAATTTCTAAAACACCCCTTAAATCTTTCTGTATCATTGAATTCGAAAAGGACCAGTGCCCCCTGCTGGCTGGGGTGGGGGACAGCAAACTAACCTGATCCTAACTATGGGTGTGTCTACAGTAAGCAAAACCCGTATATTTACCGTGGCTTTCTGCTTTGGGGTTCTTTGCGGCATTAAGATGGCTTCTTTATATGGCAGACTCATGGGGTTTGAATTGAGGGAACGCCTCCCTCCCCTTCCATGGCATGTGTACAAACGAGCGGGGGGGGGTCCTGTTTGCGGACATCGGACTGGGAATTGGGAACAAGACAAACGCGAGGATGTTTTCGACAGTTTGAGCAGGGCCTGCTCATGTTTTGTGAGCAGAAACAAAAAGTTCCTGCATCCCTACCCCAGAGAACCCAGTGCAGAAGAGGCTGGTGGCTCCGATGTCAGTGGGGCAGTGAATCCACTCTGGGTTCAGTCTGAACCAGCCAGAACCCTAAATGAGCTATCTAAGGTGCTGAACCTATTTTGAAGGGGTAGGATTCAACACCTTGGATATCTCCCTTATTCAGACTGAAACCTGGAGCGGAGTCACTGCCCCACTGACATCGGAGCACCACCCTCCACTGGCCCAATGTAGTACCACTCCAGGGAGCACTGAGGCCCAGAGGAGTGGCCCGAGGCTGCTCACAAATGCCGGGTGCTGACGCCAGCCCATCATAGGGCTACCTTCTCTCGAGGGGCAAGGATCCCCTGTTCCACAACCATGGCCATCAGTGACCCTCCTGCATGCATGACAATTATTGCCAAAGACAAAACCGTACACCAGAACCCTTCCACCTGCGTGGGGTTCAGCAGCCACACTGAGTTTTATTAATTCAGCATTGCCGTCCACGACAGAACTGCAGAGAACGGTGAAAACGTTGTTTCAGCATTGGGCTTAACCAGGAAAGCAGGCCCCCCTTCTGTTCTCTCGACGGAACGCAGCCTCTTCTCTCCCTTCTCAGTAACGACTCTCTGTGCTCCAAGCGGCACGGTCGCTTTGCAGCCGATGCTTCGACCTGCCATCATATACATCTCAATGTCTGGAACGTCCTCTTGGCGCGCGCACCGATTTCACAGCAAGGCTGTTGTCTGAGCAGTGGGAACGGCTCTCCCATCCGGTGATTAGGGCGCCTGCCTTGCGTCAGCTTTGCAGAGTTGAGCTGGGCGGGGCTCTTGTTCCGCCAGGATTCGGAACTGCACAGAGATGGATGAGGGAGCAGCCCCTAGATGTGTGCAATAAGATTTCACGGAGGTTCCCCCCACCCTCGTGAAGGGTTTTTAAGCTTCTTTCTTTCATTACTCTAATGTATCAAGAATGTAGAAGCAGTTGTAAGTTGTAATGCATGCAATGGCTGGGGGGGGGGGGGAAGAGAAATGCCACTTGTGTACTTTACAACTGAAGGAATACACACATGGGCATCTAAAGCCGCCCAGTTCCACCCCAGTAAAGCCATTACGCCCAGGATCTAAAATGATCTAGCTGCACCACCACTTCTCATGGTTGTTTTCCTTTAAAGAGGACTTGTACTGGACAGATCTTTGAATAGAGGACTGTCGTCTGTAAAGTAGGACACCCTGACTGGCCAGGAGAAGCTGCTCCCATTTCTACAAGTGGCCATGTAGCCTCTTTTACAGAGAACGGTCCTCTATTTGAAGAGAGGCCAGAGGACTGCCCTCAATTTGAAGGTGTCCTCTAATTGAAAGGCTGTGCCATTCACGTCCAGTTTAAAGATAAAGAACCGTAAGAGAACTGTTGCCCATCCACAGTTCACACCGGTAGAGAAGATTGCCCAGGCAGGCACACAGGTCACCTGGTCACAGTCCCCCCCCCCCAGGATGAGATGTACCACATTAAATCAACAGAATTCTTTTAAAGGTGCATTAAATGTTTGAATAAAATAAATAAATCTATCCAAAGAAATGAGCACAATCCCATGCAAATTGATGTTTTTTCTTTTCTTTTCATGGTAATTTCTATTTAAATCGCAATTATTCTTTCTAAGTTTGCATCTAGCAATATAAATTAGCACAGACAATTCCATGCAAGTCACTGTCCTCTTTTTCTTGGGGATGCATTTCTACTTTGGGGCAATTCCTAAGTGCCACCCTTCCTCCCCGGACAGGAATGATTGTGTGCAAAAAGCATCATCCGACAGGCGCTGCAACGCTCAGCAGAAGCACGTGCAGTCAGTCGACTTGGCTGGAGCTGAAGGCGACATCAGTTTGAGCGCGATGAATCTACGCCGTACATTTCGGCCTCCCTGCGACAGGGAACATTTTCGGCCTGATCTCTCACGCAAATGCCCATTAATGCAGCAGCTGCCGCAACGCTTTCGCTTCTCCATTACAGGAAGGCCTCTGCGGAAACCCACGCTGAACAGCCAGCCTCGGCTAATGCCCCCTTCCAGGAGGCCGAGGGGCAATTAAAACTGCCCTGAATAGCAGGCCGACGAGGGAGGCAGCGGTTGGGAAAGGCGGCTCCTCACGTTCCATGACCCACTAGCCTTCCTGGCAAGGCAAACTTCGCTTTTGGAGAACAGCCTCATTGTTCAATGTGGCGAAGCGGCCTGGCTTCGGCGTCGTAATGAGCATTTTGCGCAGCTCTGAAAAGGATTAGCCCCAAAGCCGGTCGTCTGGGGTGCCAATTTGTCACTGATAGGGGATGAGCTCATCCCATCAGTTTCCATGTAACCTACGTCTTCCTAAACTGTGGTCCATTAAGGAGAATGGCCACTGCTGCATCGTCCAAAGAAAGATGAAGAAACGCATCGCTCACCCCCCAAAAGAGGACAGAGTTTTGCATAAAATGAGCACATTTGTACCAGAGTGGGGAAGGCTGTGTCCAGCTGACCCGTGTCCCAGCTGCTCCGTCTGCTCTCCAGGTGCTGTGGATCAGCAATTCCAAGGCCCCTGGGCTCTCCTGGCATAGATGTCACAAGGTGTTCCCCCTCCGCCAAGGGAGTCATGTCCCTTTCTGAGTACAGGCTGGTGGCTCTAGTTTCGATGGGGCTGTAAAATCCATTCTGGGGTTTCAGCCAGAACCCTTGAGGAGCTCTCCAAGGTGCTGAACCTATTCTGGCCCCTGGGCTCTCCCTCCTTAAGGTTCCTTGACTTTAAACCAGACTTGGATTGGATGTAGAAAACCCCTTCAAACAGAGGCATGCCCTTTGCCAGCTCTCTAAAGTAGAGGGCTGTAAAGTAGGGACATCTGGCTACCCTAACTGGGAGTTAGACGTTCTACTGCAAATCACCCAAATCTCTACCAGCAGATCGAGATTCTGCCTCCTGCCCATCCATCATTTTTTTCTCCTCTAATTTTGCTTGCTAGGAGCCCAAATTCCTTCCTCTAGCCCCATGCGGTTGCCCTTGACCAGGTGCTGGTTTATCTAGCAGTTTCAGCTTGCCGCAAAGTGGCAGGCTGATTATTTTTAATGAGATCCCCCCCCCACTCCCTGCCCACGTAATTTTGGTTCCGTCTCATTGAATAATTCAGTCCTGTTGGGATGGAGCACTCCCAGGAAGAGCTGCTGGCTTTTCAGCTACAGGGAGCTTCTGTCTGCATCAAGGATTTGAAGGTAAATAGCATCAAACAGGCTGCCAAGGCAAAGTTCCAGTGCACCGGGAGAGCAGGAAGAAATCGACCGCGTTGGCGAGGGGGAAGCGAAGCTGAATTCATCTGCCTGGTGGCGGTTCAGCCTGACGCCTCATCAGAGCAGGAGTGAGAGGCGAGGTCAGGGTATAAGACAGGACAAGCCTTTCTTCTGCCAGATCCATTCCTCCATTTATACCTGGATGTTCCACGATCCAACCTGGGGCCCACCAGATGCGTTGGAATACAACTCCCATCATCCCCAGCTGATGGTCATGAGGGCCGGGGTGTGTGATAGGAGCTGTATCCAATGCTTCTGGAAGCCATCAGGTTGGGGAAGGCTGATCTACTGTCTGTAGGGTGGCCAACTTACCAAAGACAATCCTCTACTTTGCAGAGCTGGCAGAGATGAAAGGACAGGAGTGGGCAAAGGGAACATGACGGTCCTGTTCTAGTCGAATTGTCTCTTCAAACCCCTGAGAGACGAGAAGGGAAGCATAGAATCATAGAATAGTTGAGCTGGAAGGGGCCTATAAGGCCATCGAGTCCAACCCCCTGCTCAGTGCAGGAATCCACCCTCAAGCATCCCTGACAAATGGCTGTCCAGCTGCCTCTTGAAGGCCTCTAATGTGGGAGAGCCCATGACCACCCTAGGTCATTGGTTCCATTGTTGTACTGCTCTAACAGTCAGGAAGTTTTTCCTCATGTTGAGCCCATGATTCCATGTCCTGCACTCTGGGAGGATTGAGAAGAGATCCAGGCCCTCCTCAGTGTGACAACCTTTCAAGTATTTGAAGAGTGCTCTCATGTCTCCCCTCAGTCTTCTCTTCTCCAGGCTAAACATGCCCAGTTGTTTCAGTCTCTCCTCATAGAGCCATTCCATTCCACCAGCCTTCGCAACCAACTTAATGTTTTCCTCTTCCCTCCCCATAACACAATACCAAATACAATGTCTCAGGCATTCTGGGAAAAGAAAATGGCCGCCAGGAGGCAACTACCCAGATTAGCAGGCAAGATACCCCGCTTTCCCACCCCAGCCCTGAATGAGTGACTGATGGGATAACTAAAACAAAACATTTATGCCCAGCAGCTACTCTCGCCAATATTTATTTATTTATTTATTTATTACATTTTTATACCGCCCAATAGCCGAAACTCTCTGGGCGGTTCACAAAAATTAAAACCACAATAAAACAACCAACAGGTTAAAAGCACAATTACGAAATACAGTATAAAAAGCACAACCAGGATAAAACCACGCAGCAAAATTGATATAAGATTAAAATACAGAGTTAAATTAAGTGTTAAAATACTGAGTGAATAAAAAGGTCTTCAGCTGGCGACGAAAGCAGTACAGTGTAGGCGCCAGGCGGACCTCTCTGGGGAGCTCGTTCCACAACCGGGGTGCCACAGCAGAGAAAGTTCTGTAACTAATGTAGAAAGGGTGGCCTGGTGTCCTACTTTACAGAAAACAATCCTCTATTTGAAGGTGGCCTGTATCTGATGGGCTGTCTAGTTCAAGCCGTGTTTAAAGAGAAAGGGCCCTTGAAGTTGCCCATCAAGAATTAACACCTGCAGTCTGAGCAAACCCCACAAGTTACCTAGTCAGTCTTCTGCGATATAGTGAGACGGGTTGAATTTCAATTATAGGAATTCTTTCTAAATTGGCTCGGAAGCATATAAATTTGCATATGCAAAAGTTATGCAAGTTGGAGTCCTCTGGTTTTGGCAATGCCTCCTCTTCGCTCTCTCTTCGCAACGCAGAAGCGTCCACCCTAACCCCATTCGGTTCAATTACCCACTTGTTACGAAACGAATACGCAGCCGTTGTCGGGCCTTTGCGCTGGGGAAGAACAGGGACCGCCGGTTCTTAAAGCATCTCTTCTCCAGGCGCAAAGCTTCGCTACAGGGAGAATTCTCTCTTTGCTTCCCTTCTGAGCCTGGATTTTATTTTTCTAAGCTGAACAGGAGCCGAGGAGTTGAAAAAAACCATGATGCTATGGGAAGCGGAGCCATGCCAGGAGGGGAGGGCCGGGCCTTTTGTTAGTTCGGCGCTGAGCAGGAGCCTAAAAGGGATAATTTTGGATGCTAAATAGAGCATTGAGGAAGTGAATTATTAATAGCCCGGCACACGAGTGACCTGGCAGCTCATGAAATACTTATAACCCAGCCCACTCAAAAATTCACGCCCGGCTTTCTGAAATGCAACCTGTGCAGTTGCTGGTTGTGCTGCCCAAACCACCCGGCACATTCATTCGGGCCTGTGTTATCTAGTGATTCGATTCAGCATTGTAAATAACTCCGTAACATGACTGGGGTCGCCTGTGTCTTCCTGGCCGGGCTCTAAACACAGGATGAGGAAGGCCACTCATGCACTGCCAAGAGGAAATGCATCACCCCCTTAAAAGAGGATGCAAATCTGCATAACATTTGCCTATGCAAACGTATAAATGCACATTTAGACATTACAATGTAAACAGAAATGTATTTATTTATGGCATTTCTATCTTGATTTTCATCCTCTTTTAGGAACCCAAGGCGGCCTATGTAACCCTCCTCCTCCTCTCCATTTTATCCTCACAACGACCTTGTGCGGTAGGTCGGGCTGTGACTGGCCCAGAAAGCTTCCACGGTCGAGGGGAGATCTCCCGACTCCCAGACCAACACTCTAATCACGACACCACATATCTCACCATAGTGAGAGAGAATGGGCCCGTTCAGATGAACACGGTAAGCCATGGGTAGGCTGTTAACCTTTTTGCAGCAAATGGTTAGTGAGCGTGATTAAACCATAGTTATGTAGCCACCATGGCTAGGAATGGTTCACACGACACGATAATTCATGGTTCGCATGGCACGATAAGCCATAATGTTTAGCTCAAAACGCTTAACCGCCGTGGTTTAGCGTGTCATCCGAACAGGGTCAATATCTTTAAGCCTGACTTGGACTTGACATCCCTTCAAACAGAGAACTGTCCTCGGCCAGCTCTTCAAAATAGATGACTGTTGTCCGTAAAGGAGGACATCTGGCCACCCTAGCACAGGATTCATTTTCGGCCCCAGTGAAGAGAGGAAAAATTGGAGATGATGGCTTGTACTTTGGAGGACAGGGCACGGTTAATTCACCGCACCTGAAGACAAGAGAGTGCACGCATCACTGTTTCTGCATGTGCGCTGGTTGTATGTGCTCAGCCCTGGAAATAAGCAGCTTCAGGCAATTACTGGGGCCCAGGTCTGTTATGGGGTCCGACCGCAGAGAGCCATAAGAACATTAGAAGAGCCCTGCTGGATCAGACCAAGGGTCCATCTAGTCCAGTACTCTGTTCACACAGTGGCCAACCAGCCATTGGCCAGGGATGAACAAGCAGGACATGGTGCAACAGCACCCTCCCACCCATGTTCCCCAGCAACTGGTGCACACAGGCTTACTGCCTCGAATACTGGAGGTAGCACATAACTATCAGGGCTAGTAGCCATTGATAGCCTTCGCCTCCAGGAATTTATCCAACCCCCTCTTAAAGCCATCCAAATTGGTGACCATCGCTACATCCTGTGGTAGTGAGTTCCATAGTTTAATTGTGTGGCGCAGCATCTAATTGTGTCCGTGCGGCGGATGAAAGGACCAAACCAGAGACAGCAACTTAAATTGGCTATTAAATTGGCCACAACTTTATTTCATTTGTAAACATAAGTTGTATTTTATGGTTTTTAATTTTTGTGAACCGCCCAGAGCGCTTCGGTTATTTGGCGGTATAGAAATGCAATAAATAAGTAAAATAAATACAAGGAAATATGTGCAGAGAGTATTCTGCTTAAGTTTTTTCCTCTAGGAATTAAACTTGCTTCCACTTTCCAACGTCCTAAACAATGAGCACCAATGGGATAACAGACCAGCAATAGGCAATTATTTGTAAATGTTATACAATTAACATTGTAATAATGCAACTGTTTTATTGAGGAAATATGAATATACATTTTTGGCTATCTTTAGACTTGGGCTGTCTTGAACTGGTTATTCTGTCCCACAGTCCAGGTACCAACAGGTCCTATTTTCTCCAAAAATGTTGATTTCAGTCCTGGTAGAAATACACAACAAACAACCCACAGAGATGGAGAGGGGAGGCAGAAATGGCACCTTCCAGGATGCAAGGGAGGCTATCTTACTCTTAGAGCTCCTCTAAACAAGTGATGTATTGCACGCTTGTGACTGGCCACTCACAGAAGTTTTCAGGACAATTTCATGACATTGTCAACAGCCAGGACATCTCTAGTGGAATCCTTTGGAAATCCCGGGATAAAAAGAACCAGTTTTAAAGTGGTAATAGCCAGGAAATAGCAGGAATTTCTGCCACTAGGTGGTGCTGTCCTAATAGAACTCAATGAAACTGAACGGAAGAGAAACATTCAATTCAAACTCCGTGTCGCCCCTCTCCTCCTGTGTAATACAGCCCATAACAATCATGCCATAGAACCAGGGAGCACAAAAGCTCCAGGTAAACGACGCAATTTCCCTTAACGTAGAGACGCTCTTAGGCAGGCAGGCTTGGTTTGACCAGCTAAGCTCAAATCCTTGCTTGCAACTGTGGCTTTGGTAGTAGGTTTTAGAACCTCCCGGGGACTGCCAGGCTGTGTTCAGAACTTCTCCCCTTCCGAGCCTCTTTGCTTTGACATCCTTGAAGTTTCCTTGCCAAGTGCGGACGGCTCCCAAGAGGAGAAAGGTGAAGCAGAAAAACACAGCAAAGGATGCTCCGAGCAGCAATAATTAATATTTTATGATATAGGAGAGAAAGAAAGGAAAACAAAACCAAGTATAGCGCTGGAAGGAAATCAGAGCCAGGAAACAGACTTGTAGCCCTGGGAAGAATAATATACATAACACACGCATACATGCTGCTGCTGCTGTAGATTCCAGACCAACAAACAGGGCTCTCATTACAGCAGCTTCTTTGCAAGGCCGTCCTCCACGGGCTGGAATTCTCTCCTTTCTACTGTCTTTCAAAGTGGAAGCACCCAGTCCCACCTGGTGCTGCTTCTCCCTGGCTGTGCTCGCTCACAACGCTAAGCCGCGCTGTAGGTTGATGGATTTGGGGTTGCCGTGACGCGCAAGACTGTCCATTCTAACAAACCACGGTTACTGAATTGCAAACAACTTAGAAAGAGAAGCCAAGGTTTGTTGCTTGGTTGTGAACGCTGGGTTGTTTAAATCGTGGGTTGCTGTTGCGTGTGAACCCAGAACTGTGGGTTGCTCAGGGGTTGTTTCGCCAGGCTACAGAGGCGGCCAAAAAACCCTAGCCGCTCCTCATGCCAGTACTACAGTGCTGCAAGGGCATTTGGGATGCAGGGAGGGATTGGGGAAAAGAGGAGGGAAACAAACCACCCACTGATTGAAATAACAAACTTCTTTTTGTTCGATTGCCTGCAAGACAAATCCTAGGTAGCTCAACAAGCCATGGCTTAACCGTGGGTTAAATAAACCATGGATAAGCAATGTGTGCAAACTAGGTCAATACCAAAGGGAGCTCATTCAGGGAGGAATCCTCTACTGTCAGGAAAAAGCTGCTAAGCAAAAAAAGCCAGCTACACATAGTTTACTACATAACTTCCTTCTTTGCAAGGTCTAAGTACACTCGCTGAGCAATCCTATGCACACCTACTTGGGAGTAATTCCCATTGAACCCAATGGGATTTACTTCGGAGTAGACTTGTATGGTAAGAGCCTCGTGTGGCACAGAGTGGTAAAGCAGCAGTTTCTGCAGCTGAAACTCTCCCTAAGGCCTGAGTTCGATCCCAGCGGAAGCTGGTTTCAGGCAGCCGGCTTGGGTCGACTCAGCCTTCCATCCTCCCGAGGTCAGTAAAATAAGTACCCAGTTAGCTGGGGGAAAGGTAATAACGGCCGGGGAAGGCAACGGCAAACCACCCCGCTGTAAGGCCTGTCAAGAAAATGTCAGCGAAAGCTGGCGTCCCTCCAAGAGTCAGTAATGACTCGGTGCTTGCACGAGAGGTTCCCTCCAGACTTGTATGGGATTGCACTGTAAAGCAATTAAGTCCATTTAGGTTGCAAATCTATACCCACTTACCTGGAATTAAGCCTCCTCCCATCAAGTAAAACAACAACAACAACAACTTATTTCTTACCCACCTCTCCACTTGGATCGAGGCGGGGAGCAACAATGAATATAAAACACATTAAAAACTGATTAAAATCATAGCATACATGATTTAAAACATCCTTAAAACATCCTTAAAACATTCTAAAATTTCACTGGGTAGGCCTGCCGGAATAGATCAGTCTTTATTGCTTTTTTAAATTCTAAAAGACTGTCAAGTTGCCGAATCTCCTCTGGCAGGCCATTCCCCAGTCTGGGAGCAGCACAAGAGGAAGTCCTCTGGGTAACAGTTGCCAATCTAGTTTTGGTTGACTGAAGTAGATTCTTCTCAGAGGACCTGAGTGTGCGGGGCGGATTGTACAGGGGAAGGCGATCCCGCAGGTAGCCTGGACCCAAATCATGTAGGGCTTTAAAGGTAATAACCAACACTTTGTACTTCGTCTAGAAACTGATTGAAGAGATTTTAAAACTGATGTAATGTGGTCACCTCTAGGTGTACCGGTGACCAGCCCAGCTGCCATATTTTGGACTAATTGAAGTTTTCAGACTAGGCACAAAGTTGGCCCCATGTAGAGCGAATTGCAGAAGTCAAGCCTTGAAGTTACCAGCACGTGCATTACCATCTTTAGGTCTTCCGACTCTAGGAAGGGACGCAGCTGGCGTATCAGCCGAAGCTGATAGTAGGCACTTCTGGCTGTCACATCTACCTGGGCTGTCACGTGATTTGGAAGCTATACTTCTCTTAATGCAGCCCAAAATAGCATTTGCCTTTCTTGCAGCCATATTGCGCTATTGGCTCATATTCAGCTGTCATTTGGATCCAGGAGCTCCCCCAAGCTACGAACACAAAGTTACCTGTCGGCTATGCTTGGATCTTGTGCAAACCTCCCGATTTTTACATGATGCAAACCCAACTAGATGCAACTTTTGCTCAGATTTCGCTCGTGTCCCAAACACTAAATTGTCAATAAAGGCAAAGTATTGGATAGTTACGTTTCAGCTGCAATTTGTTCTTTGCCAAGTTAGTGCTGCTCTAGCTAAGGCCCCGAGATATCTGCCTTAAGACAACATCAACTTTTTGCAGTATTGACAAAAGAACAATTAAGCAGCCAGCCGTTGTCCTCCTGCAGAGATCATCTGCTTCTGTTACTCCTCCCTGTGCTCCACCCCGGGGTATGCACGTGTGGCTTTGCCCCTCTTGCCAATAGCTGTTTCTCGAGATTGCTGCAGGATGGTAGATTAAAAGACTGCAGCAGATAATACTATAAGAGGGACGGAAGGTCTGGGGAGGGTAAGATGTAGAAAGGAAATCAGAGACGGCGTGGGGCGTGTGTGTGAGAGCCTGGGAAATAACGGTGGAAAGAGACGGGGGGAGCAAGTGTAGTTTAAATTCATCCAGCTTAAAGCAGGCTGTTTCCCAAGCCCAATTTACTAGAGAGAAAGCTGATAAGAGAGAGGCAGTGAAAGCCTTTGATCAGGCTTGCATGAGCCTTCAAAGGGGTCCTTCTCATGCCCTCTCCCGGAAACCTCATCTCTTTAGGGATATCAAAATATCCTAGGCCAAAATCTCTAGCAGGCATTGGAGGAGAATCATAGGCGTGCGCAAGGGCTGTGCCGGTTGTGCCCAGGCACACCCTAATATCTTAAGCAATAAGCACTGAATTGAGGAGTCCACTGAGTAGGGATCTAGAGGGAGTGGGAACAGTCCTCTAGCTGCTCAACGGTTGCTCTGCTGCCACACACCCCCAAACAGCAGGAGCAAAACAGAATCTCTCTGCTGGGAATCATGCTTCAAAGAGGCCGGGAGGAGGGGTCCTGAAGGCTAATATTGCCTTGTAAGCCCCTCCTCTGGCCAGTGTCACCACAAAGCCCCATCAATGCTGGCACTTGAGAAGGGTCTCCTCATTCTCCTCCCCTCACCTGCAACGACCCTCCCACGGTCAGGCAAGCTGAACGCAGAGTAGGGCATCAGTGTCTACAACGTTTAATAAATAAATGAATAAAAATAATGTCCTTTACGACTGAACGTTCAATGTTTGCCTTTTTTAAAAAAAAAATTCCTGTGTGCACACCCTAATGAAAGGTGCCGTGCACGCCTATTTCTTTATTTATTGTATTTCTATACCGCCCAATAGCTGAAGCTCTCTGGGCGGTTCACAAAATTAAGGCCATTCGAAGTATAAAACAACAGTATAAAACCATAATATAAAATACAATATAAAAGCACAACCTAGATAAAAACAGCAGCAATGCAAAAAATACAAATTTAAAATACAAATTTAAAACAGCAAAGTTAAAATTAATTTATTCACGCAAGGGCCATCTGCACCTCCCTGGATTTACAAGGAAAAAATACAACATTACCTAAACACCATCATGATAAAAACAATTAAAAAAAAACTAAACATGCAAAATGAAACACAATGTAAACAGCTAAAAGCAATTTCAGTAAATCATTTGGGGTGGGGGGTGGGGATAGACCTGTTCAAGAAAGCAGACATAAAAGCCCCATCATATACCATGGGAGTGGAGGGCAGTTTTAACCTGGCACCGAAAAGATGACAGTGTCAGCGCCAAGCAGGCCTCAGTGGGGAGTTTGTTCCATAGTCAGGGAGCCACCACTGAGAAGGTCCTTTCCCTTGTTGCCACCTTCCGAGCCTCTCTTGGGAGGTAGCACCTGGAGGAAGACCTCAGATGTTGATTATAGTATAAGTTCAGCTTGGGAGAGATGGTCTATCAGGTATTGCTGTCCTGAACCATATCTCAATATGGTGGGAAAGGTGCTGTTGACAGTGTGTGCTGTCAAGGTGCTGTTGATGGGCAACTTCAAGGCCCCTGTGCTCTCTCCCCTTGTCGCCGATTACCTTTAAAATGAACTGGACAGCCCTTCAAATAGAGGACTGACCTTTGTAGAGTAGGATACTCGGCCACTCTACTAGCCCTGTCCTTGAGTTAAAGCAACATCAACAGAATATTCAGCTAGAAATAGATGGGTGGACATTGGACTACCAGCTGCTGTTACATAAAAAAAAGCGAGGACAATGAACTCCGTTCTGTTCCGTTCTGCCCAGTAGGCTGGAGTTGCTCAGCGAACTGTTAAAAGCCAGACAGCATTTTAAAGCAAGGCCAAGCCGGGAAGGAAGTCTCAGCTTCAAGTGGAAGACGAACGGCGTTTTAAAACAAACTCCCGTCTCGTTCACATGTCAATCTTTCCCCTGCGCTCAGCAGCCAACAAGGCCGTCAGATGTAAAACTGGCTGAGGCTCTTGCAAAACTGTTCTGCCAGGGAGATCCTTTGACGCACGTTGGCTCCCTAGAATAAGATCCAGCAGCTATTTTGCCTCCTCCTCCTCCTTCTTCTAAAGAAATTGATCCCACACTAGGAGCTCCATCACCCCTACTTTTCCCCCCTGGTATGCATCCGCGATTCCCACCTCCGTTTCACTAGCGCGTGAAGCGTTGTTCACTTTCACGTGCGTGCGTTGTTGCGTTATTTCGCCTTGTTTACCTTTTGACCTGCGCAGCCTCACATCTCCTGGTATCACCACTGCGCTCGCCCACCCCGCCCCTTTTATAAATGTAATAATAAATAAAAATAAAATAAAAACCCTGGAGAGCACTTGCTGCCAGTCTCCCATGCTAGAGGCATTCAAGAGGCAGCTGGACAACCGTCTGTCAAGTATGCTGTAGGGTGGATTCCTGCATTGAGCAGGGGGTTGGACTCGATGGCCTTTTAGGCCCCTTCCAACTCTACTATTCTATGATTCTATGGTAAACTATAATCCGGATGGCACGAGCTAAATCCATCAGGGTGTTTGAGGTATGTAAGAAGTCCCACTTCCGAGCACGGGGCTTGACCCTGATAACCTTGAAATCCTTTCCCAGCAAGCCAAGGTAAGCATCTCAAGACAGTGGTTTATCTTTGCAGCGGCAGAAAAATCAGGGAGGGGGCGGGGGAGGAGGAGAGATTTTGTGAAGCCGAATGTCGTTGGTTGGTATGGAGACTCTCTTCCAAAATTTTATATTGCCAGACAAGCCCTGTTGCTTGAGTGAGCTTGCTTTTTAGTCCTGTACTTTTCAGTAGCGTTGCCACTTTTTGCTGAGCCTTGGACATTAATTGCTCTCTGACCTAAGTTTTAAAACGAATACAGGCTCAAATTCCTTTCCAGCCCTACAGTTGTATGACCCAGAGTTTGTGGGTTTTGCAGAGAAGTGCATTTTGTGGAGGCACACAGCCGCTGCACCATAATTTATTTGGCAGCTAAGAAAATTAACAACACTCTCATGCAGGGATGGGCAACTTGAGGCCCAACAGCTGTTTAGGCCTGCAACCCCCATCATCCTTAGCCAGCTTTCCTATGGTGGGGGATAATGGGTTTTAGATCAAAACATTTGGACGACTAAACGTTGCCCACTGCTGCAATGGTTCATTATTGAGAATGTGAAGTGCTGGAGTTAGTCATCTAAGTACCACCCCACTCTAGATACCCAAAAATATCTGTCATACATTGATGGTGGGTCTGGGGACCTACTCGAACATCTAAGATGTCCACAGAAATAACATGGCATCAAATTTTCAAGGTGTTGTAGCTATAGCAATCACTGTAGGAACATAGGTCCGTCTAATCAGAGGTGGGCGGACTTCAACCTTGTGGAATCTATTTTTTTATTTTTTTTTTACTAGTATCCTGAAGTCCACCAACCATAGCCAGGTGCAAAAAAGTAGCAGCAGGGCAGGAGTGAGGAAGGAGCTAGATGCAAAATTCTGGTTAAGGGGGTGGAGCCAATTATCTAGTGCAATTCATGAGCCATAAACCCAGATGACCTGGATACAGGAACCGACATCTGTGCTAGTGTTGACCAGGGATTTTCACACAGTCTAATACTGGCTAGCAGAGCTGCACAAAGACCGGGGGCAGATCTGCACGTCGGCCCCAGAGTGCATTTATGCGACCCCAGGGCACCCCGAAAACGATAGTCTGTACTTGCCTGTAAAAAGAAACGAGGAAGAGACGCCGACGATGACGCCGACGCCACCCAGCTTCCTGCTCCCCGGCCGGCTCGGAGAGCTCTTTTTGAAGAAGGCGGGGTAGAGAGCTTTTTCCGCTCTCCACCCAGCTCTCCATCCCAGCTGGGGAGCAGGAAGCTGGTCGGCGTCGTCGGCGTCATCATCGGCGTCTCTTCCTCGTTTCTTTTTACAGGCAAGTACAGACTTCGGGGTGCCCTGGGGTCGCATAAATGCGCTCTGGGGCCGACGTGCGGATCCGCCCCTGGCGAAAGACAACCACTTTCCAGTTAAGGAACACCAAGGCTAGGAGATAAGTAAGAATGTAAGAACTAAGAAAAGCCATGCTGGATTCGAACAAAGGTCCACCCAGTCCAGCATTCTGTTCACAGTGGCCAACCAGATACCCATGGGAAAAGGTCACGAGCACGACATGAGTGTAACAGCACTGTCCCACCCATGTTCCCCAGCAACTAGTGTACATAGACTTCTTGCCTCTCATATTGGAGGGAGCATTTAGCCATCATGACTTAGAAGCCATTGAAGGGTCTCTTCCAGGAATTTGTCCAACCCCCCTTTAAAGCTGTCCAAATTGTTGGCCATCACTAAATCATGGGGAAGTTAATTCCATAGTATAACTATGCAGTGTGGTTAATATTGTGATTAATAATGTGAAGCCAGCCAAGGCAGGGGATTCGTTTTTGTCCTTACTTGTTAAACTACTGGGGATCAGACACTATTGTTGATCTACAACAAATCATCCAGAGGTCTCCCAGGAGATCCCAGTCTACTTTCTGCTTGCCCATGGTCTACATGGACTGGCAGTGGCTAGCCAGGGTTTCAGGGAGATTTTCCCAGTCCTACCTGGACTGGACCAGACCTAAGCAGGTATTCTACCATTGATCTGTGGCTTTCCCCCACTGCCAGGTAGCTGTTATCTCTGGGATGGCCTGGGTCATGTTATACTCTCCATGTGAATGGGTCCTTGGGGGACAGTCAGGGTACTTTGTGTTGAGAAAAGGTTTAATGACAGTTTGGTTAAACACTTGCAGAATCGTTCTTGAGGGATTGCAGCAGGGAATGCTGTAAATCTACATACTCCCCCCTCCCGGCCCCCCAAAGCTGGCATATGTGCATTCGACAGAGAGAAAGCTCATGAGATCAGCCGGTTTGCAACCCTGACTCACCAGATAGTTTAAGCGGTTTGAATCCGATCCAGACCTAAAGCAACAGAAGCAGCTTCGGGAAGGGGAGAGGCAAGAATAAATTCATATTCCTTTCTCACTCAGTGGACCATACTGAATGATCTAATCCCTCTGTTTTTTCAACTACAAGGAAGATGAAATCATTTTGATGCTGCAGCGGAGTTTCAAGATAATTCAAGAATAAACTGGCCCAGGACCAATGGAAAGTAGTTTGAATGCGCAGTGCAAACAGGATGGGATTTCTAAGCGCTGTAGAGTACCCATAATATTAAAGCAAGGAGAAGATGCACCCCCTCGCCCTGCTGTTCCTGTGGTGCAGCGGCACCTGTGGGGCGCATGAAACTAAACCCTCCCGTCCTTTCTAAGGCCTGACTTTGCCCTTCACTGTGGAATTGGCCACAGAGCTGACGAACAACAAGCCCATTCGTTGGGAAGCTCAGCGGCTCTGGCAGATGCGATTTCTCTTTTGCCAGAGCAGAAGTGCGCACGCACGGCCCACGCATGGGCGATGATGTATCGAGGCTCAACATCTTGGCTTGAGGTTCGAAGCAAACCGATGGATTGCGTTTGAAGGAAACCACAAGAAACCACAAACGTGGTTTGTGTGTGTGTAACGTAAGCAGGGAGATATTTCCAACTGGCAATACTGCATAGTGTAAGAGCAAGGAAGTTCTACTTACAGCAGAGATTCCAGATAATAATAGCCTTTGATGAACTCTTTTTAAAAAAATAATAATTATATATATATTTAAATTTAATTAAATTTTAATTTAATACCAGGTGTATTTAAACTTTGTATTTTTTTTTAATTCCATGTTTAATTTAACTTCCTTCAGACCCCAGTGTTTACAATTCTCCCCCCACCCATATGTATTGTATATAAGCCTGAAATTCTCCATAATAGTCCATGTGTCTGATGACGAGAGCTCTAGTCCATGAAAGCTTACGACCAGGATAAATTTGTTAGTCTTTCAGGTGCCACAAGCCTCCACATTGTTTTTTGCTGCAACAGAGTAACACGGCTACCATCCGGGAAAAAGAAAAACATTTTAATGTATCACTGACATAGCGTCACAAGAAAAACTCACGTAAATCACTTTTATTAGCAACGGGCGACCTAACAGAGAAAGGAAAAAGAAAATCCAGGGCAAGACCTTGAGGTTTCTCCAACACTTGGCAGAAGACAAAGCAGGAATTGACAATGTGCAGGCAGAGAATCGGGCGTTTAATCTTTTCTGTTTGAGTTCTGGAGTGCTGGCATGAGCGAATCAAATGCAGATGTGCCCAGAATGAAAATGCAAGAGGCTCTCTTCTCGTGCAGAGAGAGGTGTAGAGCTGGGAAGCAGGTCTGTGCCTGCAAGAGAAAGGCACTGTTCGCCCTTCCAACAAGGAATGCTTCTGCAGCAGACGGACGGCAGAGTTCGTAGAGGATTTTTGAGTTGGAGAGAGGTTGGCCTGTACTACTGTTACCGTGACTGGAGTGGGGTTGTCAAGCCATCTCCTGCTCAGGCCTGCCGTTCTCACGCAGGAGCAAGACGCGAGGAAAAACAGGCACAAGAAAAAGGACAGTCACACAAACTCTCCAGAAACCAATCACAATTAATGGACCGGGACAGATTATGGCCTCCATCCGATGCGTGCAAGGTCCACAGGTCTATGGAGCAAAGTTTATGACGAGATGCAACAGCCATTGCCAAAGGGTCACATCCCATGTTATGGCTTAAGAGGGCGCACGGTGAATACATGGCAGTGTGCACCCTTATGTTCAATGCACGTCTGTCCTGTTGTGTGAACCTGAGGCAGAAGATTGCAAATAACTGTATCTCCTCCAAAGGCAGTACATTAGGTAAAATAAAATTAATAAGAAGAAGAATAGCTGATGCAAGTGTTATGACAAGGGCGGGCAACTTTGGCATCATTTGAGAGGCCACAGACTCCATGGCTGATTTTTTTAAAGGCAAATGTAGCGTCTAGAGAGCATGAATAATTTCCACCCCTTTGGCGCTCTATAGCTACCAGAAATGCCATCATCATCATCGTCGAATTCGGGGTCAGCGGGGGTGCTTGTGGCTCGTGTGCTGCCCCCCCCCCATGTTACGGTGCAGACTTGCTATCTAGCTGTCCCCAAGTCATGCCACTGCAAGGAAGGGCAGCAGTGTCTTTGGCTGTGTTGTTGTTGGTGTTATTGCATTTATATCCCGCCTTTTTTCCTCCAAGAAAAAAAGAGGCTGTACATGATCTTCTTCCTCCTCTCCATTTTATCCGCACAACAACCTTGTAAGGTAGGTTGGGCTGAGAGTCTGTGACTGGCCCAAAGTCACCCAGTGGGTTTCCATGGCCAAGTGGGGACTAGAACCCGGATCGCCCGACTCCCAGTCCAACACTTTAGCCACTACGCCACACTGGCTCTAGTTTGCACTAGTTTGGTGGCACACTAAATAGTCCTGATCCCTAACGAAGCAAGGACCAGCTCCAAGCTTGAATGGGCTTTAGGCAAAATGCTTACCAGTTGCGGGTGTTGACAAGGGCACAGGGCCCCCATGGCTGGACTTGCCAGAGCCACCATTTAAAGCCCCTCGCAACACAATGCTCTCAGGGCTTCGGCATTCACCTAAAGGCGCAGTGCTGGCCTGGTGAATGGACCAAGCGATGCCCTGGACCAAGCGATGGTTGTAACAGGGATGCCCTGACTGAGGACAGATGTTCACACTAAAAAAGGTTCTATAGCTTGTGCTGTTAAGATTGGCAGGCACCCTCACGGTCCCCAGTCACGATCAAACGTGGCTGAAGCTAAGAAACTCCAGAGCATAGGAGGAAACAGGTCGAAAATCAGGGACGCTGGACGGGTAGTGAAATTACCGTTAATGATTTGACTCAACTGCCCGCCCCGCCCCCCCCCCCCGCCCGGCAACTAAAAAAAATCACGTACGAATTCCTGACAATGACAGACTACCGAGAGGTATGCCAATTATGGCTGTGTTGTGGTAGTCAATCATGGCTTTTAGGTGCTCCTATCCAAGGGAGGTTGAAACTTAATGGCTTTGGGCCTTCGTCTTATGTAAGCACCCTGACCCGAAAGCTATTCACGCGGAATCAGTCCCGCCAACTTCAGCGGAGCTTATTCCAAAGGACGTAGACTTCGAATTGCTAGCTTTGGAATGATTTTCTCCACATCAAGCTGCTTATTACTGCCGCAGTGAGACGAGCCCAATCCTGCTCCCCACATTCAGCAACAAACGAGATCCAATCCCGCCCCCAGCCCCACCCAAAAAAGGTTCTATTGGGGTGCTGAGAGCAGACATACCTCTTACGTAGCAGAATACAACTATCAATAAGCTGGCTTAAAAGCCTTTCTTTTCTTCTTCTTTTTCAAAGGGCACCAAATACCTAGATATATCGTCTGCTTCGTATCTGGGTCAAGCCTACAAGTGCTCCAGAACAGACACAGATTTTAATAATAAAAAAGTGCTTATGTAGAAACGTGACCAGACGTTTCTGGGGCCACACTTTTGAAAAAGACAACAACAGCAGTGTCATCTAGGAAAGAAACAAACGTGGGATGGAAAACATCACACTTTGGGAGCATATTTGCATAATTTCCCAGGTTGTACAGAACTTATTCTGCAATTTTTAAAACTATTTCCCCCCCCCCAATTTACTTTGGGTTCTCTAATCCTGTGGTGGCAGTAAGGAGGTAGAGCAGAAACTATAGGCTAGACTAGATGTGATGTTTGTATGGCTGATTTCTCTCTAATGAAGAGCTGGCACGGGACCTCCCAAACCAGGTTGGGGCCAGGGCACGGGAAAAGAGGGGGATAATTCTGATTGGGAGCATAGTTGGGTCAAAGGGTTAAAAATCAAAGAAACCCCCACACCCACCCACCATGGTCCTGATCTGGTCCACCCCAGATCAGTGAAATCAGCTACACATGGGTAAACATGACTAACGTCACACCTAGTTTGGCCCTGAACCCACAGCCCCCATAAGTATGAAGAGGAGCCCTTGCCGGATGAGGAAGAGGCTCCATCCAGTCCAGCATCCTGGTCAACCAAATGCTTCCGGGAGCTCCACAAGCCGGGGATGAGAGCAACGGCTCTCCCTTCTCACCTGTCTCCTGCAGGTGCTGATCACCGATGGATGGACACTCCTAAGGACCGGAGATCTCATTCGGTCATCTCTTCGGCTCCTAGGATTCCAGCAGGCACTTTCAAACACAACTCCGCAATCAGACGGGCTAGAAAAGGGCACGTTGAGGAGGGGTAGCAACGGTTCTCGGGAACAGGAGGGTCGGTGCCAGATACTACGCAACATGTGCCCCATCAGGATCGTAAGCATACACGAAACCCGTTTCTATGAGGCACTGCGGGTTGTCAGGTATTTTGGCCCCTGGCGCTTCCAGGCAAGCAATTCTAATTCAGGATTAAATTGCGTTTCATTAACGAAAAGAACAGCCTGTGTTTGTGTGGGGGGTGGGGGATTCACTGAATCTACAGGAAAAGGCCCATAATTCAACCCCCACCTGTGTGTATTGTCAAATTCTTGGCAAAGGAAGTATCAACATGGGTACCAGTTGGCTAGTGCTGTTTGCAAGGTGTCTTTGGCCTGGAAAACGGCCCATTTTTAAAACTCTCCTTTTGGCTGACTCTTGCTGACACTCAGTCCTGCTTCTCCCCTTTATGCTTCCAAGGGTAGATTAACTCCCCGATGAACAGCTTCTTGCACAGAGTGCCCCAGGAGTCCTTGGGGTAGCAGCTGTAGGTTGGGAGCCTGTACATCTGCACCACGCGGCCGTAAGTCAGCGGGTTTATCTGGGGATAAAGAAGAAGCGAGAGGTACAGTCACAGTGGCTAAACCTGGACACAGCCCAATCTCAAGCATAACGGAATACGAGAGCGAATAAGAGTGTGTATGCACACATACACGTACACAAGGAAGACACACTAACAACAGGATAATTTCAAAATATACTGAGTGCTAACCATTTCGGCCTCCACCCTCATCAGTAGCAGTGATCTATTTTTTTTTTTATTTAAGATTTTCTGCATCCACAATGAACGAAATCTTTATTGCTAAAAGCGATAAGCCATCACAATTTGACATAGTTAGAAAAGTGAAATACAAGTAAAAAGATGAGCTAAAGCACATGGAATAAAAATAATTTAAAATAAAATAAAAACAGTAAACAAAAATACAAGAATACAAAAATACAAGACTTTTCTCTTCTCCCAGGCATTTCACAGCATTCAACAACGCTAAGTTTGTTTTTAATGGACCCAAAACTGTTGTTTTTATGTTTTTGATGGTTTACAATTTTGTATATTTTTAATGTTTACTGTTTTAACTTTTGTAGACCGCCCAGAGAGCTTCGGCTATGGGGCGGTATATAAATGTAATAAATAAATCAATATGGAAAGTCACATTAACATAAATTAAGAGCTCCCCAGTGGGGTACTAGATCAGCACATATAAAAAGGGCAAAATCTCCAGCTCCCCATTACGAAACTTGCAGATGGTCTTGATGCCCAGCTCTTAACTTACTTGCAGCCAAGGCAAATTGTGCAACCAGAGCAGTAATAAATACATTATTGCCAGCCAGCAAGATACAGTTTTACTCCACAGTGGATTGCTTTGCTCTTCTGCTGCTTTATACCTACCTCTGACAGACAGACAGACACACACTGAAGATTTAAATTAAAGTTTACCCACTCTGGCCACCTCCCCAACGCTATGCACTTAAAACTAAAGGCACTTCGGTCAGTTTGGTTATTCATTTTACACTGTTGGAAAAGGGAAGTCAAAAGTTCTGGGCCAACGTTAGAACACAATCGATGCAACAAAACCCAACACACGGTTCTCTAAGTGGGGGTTCTGACATGACTAGAAGAGGGGGCTGGGTGGGTGGGTGGGATTCTTAAGATCCTGAGCCAATGGAAATGTCCAGGAGATTTATCACCTGAGGATGCAACACTGGGCATTATTATTTTTTTTACATTTCTGCAGAGTAGGTTGCTAAGTGTAGTTCATTGCACTACACAATATCGTAAGTGCTCTGGCCCTGATCCAGCAACCCACTTACGTAAACGCTTAGCTCAGCATCCAAGAGACCCGAGTCCTATTCAAATTGGACTGGATCCAAGATGGCGCCGCTGACACCTTTTTATGGGGCTACGCGGGTTGAGGAAGCGAGCTGTCCTGTGGCATGGAAAAATGAAGAAGGGTTCTGTCCAGTTCAACAATCAACTGAAAGCTTCCTCCCAAAGCGCCATCGGTCCAATAAAAAGCTCTAAACCAGCAACTGCCCTTGTAATGCCAATTAAAAGGTAGACGCACATAGGCATAACGTTTCTCTACAAGCAGACATCAGATCCGAAAACAGATTCCCAGAATTTGTTTTCCCATTTACTTTCAGCACAGTTCTTCCTAATCAGCCGAGATCTGTGGCAAGGTTTATAAGAATTACACTGTCTTCAGAGTACCACCTGCACTTTATGCTCAGCCAAGTGAAGGAACAAATTCATACCATTCATACTGAGTGTCCAGCCAACATTATTATTATTATTATTATTATTATTATTATATTATTATTATTATTATTATTATTATTATTATTTATATAGCGCCATCAATGTTCTTAATTGACATGGAAAAACTATTGGCGGCTAATCAGAAACTGGTGATGTTCTTACATAAAATATCCTCTTCTCTCATTCTGGCCACATATTTTTAAGGGGAAAAAATAATGTTACGTGCAGCAAATTATTTGTTAAACTTGATGGGTGAGCTGTAGTGGGAATGCTGGGAGTTGCAGTCCAGCTCATCTGGAGGGGACCAGGTGTGTGTGGGGGAAGCTGGCATACAGGTGACTATTAATATCGTGCCATCTATGTTCAATGGGTCAAAAGGGGAAGAATATGCAATTATTTTAAATTAGATGTAGTTCAGAGTAGTTGCCGCAGGGTATTGGGTTTAGGGGGCTACTCCAAACATTTAAAGGGAAGGTGGCTCTTGTGGAAAGATTTGAAGGTAGTTAGAGAGGTGGCATCATGCAGGTATTCTGGGAGGCAGTTCGAGGCTTAAACGGCAGGCATGTTTTAGGGTGGATTCCTGCACTGAGCAGGGGGTTGGACTCGATGGCCTTATAGGCCCCTTCCGACTCTACTATTCTATGATTCTGAGTAAAGGAGAAAGCGCAGAGTCCTTGGAAGGAGGAGGAGGAGGAGATATTGTACAGGTACATTGTAAGAGACAGGGTGGTGGATAAGCTTGGCCTTTGGTCTGAGCCGGCACAGCTCTTCTTCTGTACAGGCCTTCTCTTCCAACGCCAGAGGACTCAGCAGCCCTTCCTTGCTCATTTGTCAGGAACCGGAAAGCTGCGCAACCTCATCTTGCATTTTGTAGCGCCTTGAATGGGCCGTGCCCACCACCTCTGGACTGTAGGACGCTGCCTCCTATCGACCCAGCCCCTCGGCGCTTCCATGTCAGAACTGTTTACGGAGCAACACGCCAGGGTTCCAAACGGGGCTCTTTCTCACCTGTACCTGGAGATGCTGGAAGTTGAACCTGGTACCCTCCGCGTGCAAAGCATGTGCCCTACCACTCGGCTGTCGCCCCTCAGTGCAGTATCCTTACCCAGCCCGGTGCCTTTTTCCTGTAATTTTTTATTCTGACGGAGCTGCAGGTGCCACTGAGACAGAGGCCAGTGATGGAGCGATCCTTCCGCTTGCGTCATATGCTGAATGGAAAGCCAACTGGAGGACTCAGGGGTACCAAACGCAGCAGCAGGGGCATCAGGCCTGCAGCCCCTCTCCACTATTCCACGGGATACTGGAGGGAGACTGGCCCTAGCAAAGGGGGCCACATGGAAATGGGGGGAGCAGAAGGGCCAGTCCCCCCACCCGTCCCCCCAAACAACAAGCCAGCAAAAGCGCTGAAATGGTTTACCTGCATCAGAAGTCGAAGGGGTTTCCCAGCCTCCTGCTCGAGGACTCTGAACTTCACACCAGCTGAAAACACACAAGCAAAAAGAGGTGATGGGAGGGTGCAGGCTCTACTGGCTGATGGCGACAGAGAGCCAGCAGACATTCCCTAAAAGAAGGAAGAGAAGCCAAGCTAGGATGACACGAGGGACGAAGGGAGCAAGCAATGGAAAGAAAGCCAGCTTTGTACTCATTTTGCTCGTGGCATCAATGTATTGGTGTTTGCCTGGATGTGTTGAGCCTAGGGCAAGTGCAGCATCAGGGAAATAATGGGGAGGGACCACAGCTCAGTGACAGAGCACAGGCCTGAGGTTCCATCCCTGGCAACTCCAGTTAATAGGGCCACTTTGCAGGTAATAGGAAAATGCTGGACTAGGTAGACCCTTGGTCTTAACCAGCAGAGCTCTTCTTGTATTCTCATGTTAGATGGACAAATCACCCGACCCACTTAAAGGCAGATTCCTAGGAAACAGTACACCGGATTCTGATGATCTGCCTTGTGACATATGCGTTAGCGTGCCCCTAGCTATGCATGTGGCAGAAACCAGGGAGCTGACCGGACAAGCCATAAGGTTCCTTAGACTGGACAGGCTGACCCCTTAACGCCTGGATTTTCTAACGCTTATCCCTGCTAAAATGTGAGCCCTGAAGAACAGAACCCAGTACTTGTGTCGGCTCCTACCTTGGGTTCCTTCGTGGAATTTTAGCGCTGGCTCTCTGCCTGTATGTGGACTTCTCCTTCAATCTCAGTCTTTTCAGGCTCAGTTGAAAACTGTTCTTTTTTCTAAAGCCCTTGGTATCTCTCCTTGAAAACCGGGTCCCAATTTTGTCTGTTCCCTATCCCCCCTTCCCCCTCCACCAGTGAGGGAGGAAGCAGCAGCCAGGCACCTCTCCACTGTGCCTGGGTCCAGCTCCAGCAGAGAGCCCCCTCCCCTCCTGCTACCAACTGTCTCTGGAGAGGCCACCAGTGAGGGAGGAAGCAGCAGCCAGGCACCTCTCCACCATGCCTGGGTCCAGCTCCAGCTGAGAGCCCCCTCCCTCCTGCTACCAACTGTCTCTGGAGAGGCCACCAGTGAGGGAGGAAGCAGCAGCCAGGCACCTCTCCACTGTGCCTGGGTCCAGCTCCAGCAGAGAGCCCCCTCCCCTCCTGCTACCAACTGTCTCTGCAGAGACCACCAGTGAGGGAGGAAGCAGCAGCCAGGCACCTCTCCACCATGCCTGGGTCCAGCTCCAGCTGAGAGCCCCCTCCCTCCTGCTGTCATCTGTAACTGCTGAACTTTACAACTAAGATTGTAGTGCCTGAATTTGCTTTCCTTTCCCCCCTCCTCCTCCTCCCTCCCAATCCCCTTTCCTTTTGTGTCATGTCTTTTAGATTGTAAGCCTGTGGGCAGGGACTGTCAAGAAATACTTTTGTAAGCCGCCGTGAGAGCCTTTTTTGGCTGAATGGCAGCATAAAAATCCTTAAATAAATAATAATAATAATAAAAAAATTAACTTTTAAACTTTTATTAAATTTTATTGTACATTCCTGGATTGTAAGCCATTTGGGCAGGGCGTTGTTTTATTGTGTTGTTCTTTGTACAGTGCCATGTACAGTGGTTGGTTGCTGTGTGAACAGAAAGATGGACTAGATGGACCCTTGGTCTGATCCAGCATGGCGCTTATGTTCTTATGTACATTTATGGTGCTTTATAAACAGATGATGATGATGATGATGATAATTCTAATGATGATGATGATGATGATGATGCATTCCTTGATTCAAAATCTTGGTGTCGTGTTTCTCAGAACGCTCCTGCTTTCGATGGGAGGCAAATGACGAGGCTTGCTAAGTAATCCACAAAGCTTTTATTAAGCAATAAATGTCTCTTCTACCTGAATAGAGTCTAACCTCTTGGAAACGTCCCCCTAGGCAAAACTATGCAAACTAAGCAAGACAATTGTCCATTCAAGAAGAATAGGAAACCACTTCCCAAACGCCTGTAACTTCAGAGCACCTGGTGCGGAGGCAGGTTCTGGTGTAATCGAACTGACTTCCTCACACCTTCCTTCCGCCCCGTGCGTTTGAGCTTCCAGCAGACCCTAGCATCAGCTAGCTTGTCAGGACACTCACCTCCGGACGAAACTTCACTTCCCACTGAGTGTGTAGGATTTGGCCTTGAGGAGATAACCTCTGGAGAGAGCTGACTCCCAGCTGGGGAATCGCCTGTGAGAGCTTCCTCCCCCACTGGTACAGGCTGGCTGGTGTCTGGCGCTGCATCTTCTAGTTCTGAATCTGATTCTGATTGATTACCTGAAACATCTTCTCCCGAAACAGGGGCAGTAGGGTTAGACATGACACATGGCTGGCTTTTGGCAGTGCCTTTCTTTTGAGCCTATGACCTCGTGATGTGTCTGCCTTTCCAGTGATTGGACCACAACGTGCTCTCTAATTCCATCTTCACTTCACCAGCTATGCACTGCCCCAAGACTGCCCCAACTATTCTAGGGGTTCCAGTACCCTTGTCAGCATCTATCACCGACAGTCTAACTTATTATCGTCCCTAGTCTTTCTTTTCCTTCAGTGGCTTGTCTTATTTCGGTGCAGATCAACCTCTGTTGCAGCAGGTCCCTGTGTTGATAAAGCCATGCACTGTGTTCAAAATTTCTGGGTGCCTGCAGTTCAGACCTGGAGTAGTTCTTTGTAATGAAGCCACAAAGAAGAAAGAACACACTGCGAAAGATGGATCTCAAAAGTATTCAGGACACAGTTTACAAAGTTGATAATCTCCAGCTGGGATCAATTAACATGCTGTGGTAACATCGATGGATGTATTCTAGTCTAATTCAGTGGATAAGGAGGCCCTCGAAGGGAACTTGCTCTCTAGAGATTTCTGCTTTTCCAGCAGCAAGCGAACGGGTGAAAATGAAAAAGAAGCACACAAGCAAATAACCTTCTATTGTTTTAATATTAAAAAGGAGAGCCAAGGCTTCATTAAAATGCTGGATCTGTCCAAAATGACACGAGACGGCATGGCAGTAAGAATCAAGAAGCAGAACTGATTTAAAAGCTCTAAGGTAGAACAAAGCCCATGATTGAAACAGGAACTTGTGTTGCCTTTAATGTGGTGCAGCAGATACAGGATTACACTAGATTCTGTTGACTTACATTGTTGCTTGCACTGATCTCTTTACTTTTTTCACCCAACTGCTTCTTGCAGGAAAACCAGAAATCTCTTGAGACTGAGATCTCTTAAGACAGTCCCCTCTTCAACTGAAGTAAATTAGATTAAGTACTTCAAAGCTAGCCCAACCCCTCATCAACATAGTTCAGGCACAACTGAGTTTTTAAACTGGCCCCAGAAAAGCTGTTTTAAATGGCTATTGCTGTTTTTATGCTTTTAAATGTTTGTATATTTGTTTTTAATGTTCATTGTTTTCAACTTTTGTAAACCGCGCAAAGAGCTTTGGCTATGGGGCGGTATATAAATGTAATAAATAAATAATAAACATTATTATTATTATTATTATTATTATTATTATTATTATTTATTTATATAGCACCATCAATGTACATGGTGCTGTACAGAGTAAAAGAGTAAATAGCAAGACCCTGCCGCATAGGCTTACATTCTAATAAAAGCATAATAAAACAATAAGGAGGGGAAGAGAATGCACCAAACAGGCACAGGGTAGGGTAAAACTAGCAGTATAAAGTCAGAACAAAATCAAGTTTTAAAAGCTTTAGGAAAAAGAAAAGTTTTTAGCTGAGCTTTAAAAGCTGCGGTTGAACTTGTAGTTCTCAAATGTTCTGGAAGAGCGTTCCAGGCGTAAGGGGCAGCAGAAGAGAATGGACGAAGCCGAGCAAGGGAAGTAGAGACCCTTGGGCAGGCGAGAAACATTAAAACATGACTCAGCATTACGAGAATGAGCCTGGTTGGACTCTTGGGCCGTTGCTAGACGAGGAGTTAGCGGGGTGTGAGGCCCGGTCTCCCTCCTGTGCATCCAGATGACGCACAGGGGATCCCGGGGTCAGGCCGGGCTAAGTCCTCCCTTGAACCGGGATAAGCGGATCCGCTTATGGCCCGGCTGTCTAGCAGGGTCCGTGGCTTTCCCCGGCTGCTCGCTTAGTAGCCGGGAGAAGCCACGGATTGGGCACAGCATTCCATAGGAGTGCTGTGCCCATTGGACCGGGGGGGGGGAGATGGGGGCCGGGGGAAAGAACAGACCCGGCAGGAGAGATGGGGGTGGGGGGGAAGAAGAACGGGGACAGGCATGGCAGATGGGGGCGGGGGAAGAAGAATGGGGCCGGGGGACAGGCATGGCGGACGGGGGACAGGGGAAGAAGAATGGGGACGGGGGACAGCCATGGCAGACGGGGGACAGGGGAAGAAGAATGGGGACGGGGAACGGGCATGGTGGACGGTGGGGGGGAAGAAGAACGGGGATGGGGGACAGGCATGGCGGACAGGGGGAGGACGGGCGAGCGAGCGGACAGGGGGGCATCAGACATTGTGGGGGGGAAATCAGGGGGAGCGGGGAACCCTTAATTTTTTTTAAGAAACACTTACCTTTTTCGTGTGTGCGCTCCTGCGCACATAGCCCTTTAAGAGAGAAAAAACTGGAGCACACGATGGGGCTTTCCCTTGCCCCGTTGTGTGTTTACGTCTAGCTAGGGGCGACGGATTATCTGGTAGGTCTGGTAGGTCTAGCAAGGCTCTTGGTCTCACATACGTCTTACTCTTCTTTCACGTCATAATTCCCTCCTTACTGGTTTGCAGCAAACCTTAGTGTGCCACTTCATTTGGACAAACAAACTATGGTTTGTGTGCGGCCCTGCAAACCAGGATTGGAAACCAGGGTTTGATCCTGGTTTCCAATCCTGGTTTGCAGGGAAAGCACCCACCCACAGTTCATCACTATGGATGAAATGACACACAACTGTTTGCCTCAAACCAGGAAAGAAAGGAGAAAATCACTGCATGCCAGAGAAGGAGAAGGGCGTGTGGAAATCCAAGGCTCAAGCACCTTAACTAACCATAGTTTGGCGTTATGTCTGAACCACCTCGCCTTGGATAGCTCCTTTAGATTGCTGACTGAAACCAGGAGCGGATTTGCCATTCCACTGACATCACAGCCACCAGCCTCCTCAGAATGAATGAGTTCTGGATACTTTTGAGATCTGCATATTCCTCCTTTTTTGTTCCACTCTGTATCATTGCTTGTTATTACATTTGTCTGTTTTGGAAATGACTCAGGAACTAATTGTTAAATGAACTCTTTTCTTTCTAATTATTGTTATTCTTTTGCTATTGTGTTGGGTAACATTTTATTCTTCTCATGTTATTGTTTTGGGTAACCTTTCTATCTTTCACTTTGTATCAATCCATTGCGTTAGGGTGGTAATTTTGCTTGCTAAAATTATCATAAACAAGGGCTGGGGGGAAAAAAAGAACAGCTGCCTAGCAGCTGAACTGCTTTAGTATTGAAAAACTGAACGGAGGGATCCTTCATCTTTCAGTAAGGAAATCTCCCACTACCCGAGGTTAACTGACATTCTCTACTTATGGCTGGGCAAAGCACACCACTGGTGAGAGATCAAAGAGGTACGCAACAAGACAATCGCCAAATAATGCATGTTAAAAGTAGCATTTCCTTTAGACACGTGTGCTTGTTTCCTTGATTGCTTTATGCATCTATTTTGGTTTGGTTATTGGGATATAGATGGAAAGCATTTGCACCCTGCTGAGTCACGGGGGGAAAAGAGAACTTTGCTTTATGTCGTTTGAAGGATATCGTGCTTTTTTGCTGAGTGATTGGTGGAGGGAGTTTGCTTGGACTCGCCGTGTTGCCAGCAGCCAAAAAACCACAGATAACGTTTTCATTACTACACAGCTTTGGGCAAGCGAACTCTCTTTCAGCACTGCTGCGTGTTTGTATGAGATTGAAATCAGCCTGAAGATGCTTGCCGCTTGCCCCTGGAAAACGTTTCTCAGCCTATTGTCCCTGCTAATGCAGTAGCCCTGGACTCTCACCATGTCTGCAATGTAAACTTAGAATCACAGAATTGTGGTGTTGGAAGGGGCCATGAGGACCATCTAGTCCAACCCTCTGCAAGGTGCAGGGAAACGATTCATTCATCCAGGAGAGGTGGCTGTCCAGCCTCTTCTTAAAAACCTCCAGAGATGGAGAACCCACAACCGCCATAGTTAAACTGTTCCACGGTTGTACAGATCTTACCGTCGTAGAACTTACATGCAAGCCTGTAGGACCGGCAGAGCCGAAGACCGACCGAGTAAAAGGGGAGTGAGTTGATGAGGTCCACCAGCAGATGGATCAAGCCTTGCACGAACACCACCAGTAGCCGGAGCTAGGAGAAAACAGCCCCCGCAGTTAGAACTATAGCACTCCACCGGCCAATCACGTCATGCTTAGACTTGACACATACTAAAATCTTTCCTTTAGAAACAAAGAAATTGCAACAATGCAAACTGGTGAGGAGATGGAAAGTGAAGGCAGGCAAGCATCTCTAACTCTGGTTTGCCTGTTGTACAGCTGTTGTCAAGCCATGTTTGGCTTCTCAACTCTGGTTTGTGCAAATTATGATTTGGCATGAAGTCTGCATTCTTCTAACAGCCTCGTGTGGCGCAGAGCGGTAAAGCAGCAGTTTCTGCAGCCAAAACTCTCCCCATGGCCTGAGTTCGATCCCAGCGGAAGCTGGTTTCAGGCAGCCGGTTTGGGTCAACTCAGCCTTCCATCCTCCCGAGGTCGGTAAAATGAGTACCCAGTTAGCTGGGGGAAAGGTAATCATGGCCGGGGAAGGCAACGGCAAACCACCCCGCTATAAGGCCTGCCAAGAAAACGTCAGCGAAACCTGGCATCCCTCCAAGAGTCAGCAATGACTCAGTGCTTGCACGAGAGGTTCCTTTCCTTTCCTGCATTCTTCTAAGGCTGACTTACGTATGGGATTTTGACTATTCTGCCAGTTTAGCCTCTCTGGTATTTATCTTTATATTGTTTAGACGTGGCTCAGCCTCAATCCAAACCTAACTCCAACCAACTACCCTTCATACTTTTGTACATTGCTTGGAGTGCAGTCCTACGGAAAAGCAGCTAACAAATTATAAATAGCAACACCATAATCCCGAGAAAGGCAAACTTACCAGGGTGAAGACTAAATAGTACAGTGCGGTTGTGGGCAGAAGGAACAGCAAGATAGTAAATAGCAAAGTGCCGATGAATAGCTGGAGGAGGAAAAAGACACAAATAATACAATATGAGCCAAGATTCACTATAAAAGGAAATCTTAGGTGTGGTGAAAACACAAAGCTGCAAGATTGTGGGGACATTGAAGTATCTCATTCTCTACGTTCTCAGCAAATTATTTCCTCCTCACTCCCAATATGTCTCCCTCTACAGTACAAGCCAGAAGACTCTGTTGCCATGAAGCATTTTTACATAGGCACCACAGCTGTCTGGGGATGCTGGGAGTTGTAGTCCAACACATCTGGAGAGTACCAGGTTGAGGAAGACTGAGGTGAAAGATCATCAGCTCAAGAACAAGGAACAGGATGGCTGTGAACACTTCCCCAGGAAGAATCTAGCAACAGGGACCACTCCTTGGCTGACTCCACAATTGGAAGGTTGAGCGACGATTTCAGCAGTGAACACTTGGGCTCCTTTTAAGAGGAAGAAAGGCAGGATATAAATGTGGTAAAAGAAAGAAAGAAAAGTACAAAGACCAGTTCTGCAAAGATCAGAGAGACAACGGCAGAAGCTGGAGAGAAAATACAGCCACCCACACATCTGCCCCTCCAGCGATCTCTGTCCCCAGGCAGGCAAAGGAATAAATCCGAGCCTTAAGGAGTTTTCTCCAAGACGAGGCTCTCTCATCTAGGAGCTGGTGGAAGAACTCTCAGAACCACTGTCTATTATCTTTGCGAAATCATGGAAGACGGGTGAAGTGCCGGATGACTGCAGGAGGACTAATGTTGTCCCTATCTTCAAAAAGGGCAAAAAGGAGGAACCTGGGAACTACAGACCAGTTAGTCTGACATCCATCTCTGGGAAAAATTTGGAGCAGATTATAAAGAACTCAATCTGCAAGCACCTTGAAAACAATGTCGCGATTACAAGAAGCCAGCAAAGGATTTGTCAAGAACAAATCCTGCCAGACTAATCTGATCTCATTCTGTGATGGGGTAACCTCCGTTGTGGACTGTGGGAATGGTGTGGTCATAATGTATCTTGACTTCAGCAAAGCTTTCAACGAAGTGCCCCATGACATTCTGATCAGAAAACTAGCTAAAAGTGGGCTAAATGGAACAACTATTAGGTGGATCCACATTTGGCTAGAGAATCGGACTCAAAGAGTGCTTATCAATGGTACCTTCTCAAACTGGGGGGAGGTAATGAGCGGGATACCGCAGGGCTGAGTCCTGGGCCCAGTGCTCTTCAACATTTTTATTAATGATTTGGACAAGGAGGTGCAGGAAATGCTTATCAAATTTGCAGATGACCCAAAATTGGGTGGGATGGCTAATAGACAGAAGATGGAAAAAAACTTCAAAGTCATCTTGATAGGCTGGAGTGCTAGACTAAAAACAACAGAATGAAATTTAATAGGGATAAATGCCAAGTTCTACACCAAATGCACAGAAACCAAATGCACAGTTAGTTACAAGATGGGGGAGACCTGGCTCAGCAACACCACAAGGGAGAAGGATCTTGGAGTTGTTGTAGATCACAAGCTGAATATGAGCCAACAGTGTGATGTGGCTGCAAAAAAAGCAAATGAAATTTTGGGATGCATTAATAGAAGTACAGCATCCAAATCGTGCGAAGTACTGGTTCCTCTCTATTCGGCCCTGGTTAGGCCTCATCTAGAGTACTGAGTCCAGTTCTGGGCACCACACTTCAAGAAGGATGCAGACAAGCTGGAGGGGGTTCAGAAGAGGGCAATGGGGGTGATCAGGGGTCTGGAAACAAAGCCCTATGAAGAGAGACTGAAACAACTGGGCATGTTTAGCCTTGAGAAGAGAAGACTGAGGGGAGACAGGATAGCACTCTTCAAATACTTGAAAGGTTGTCACACAGAGGAGGGCCAGGATCTCTTCTCGATCCTCCCAGAGTGCAGGACACAGAATAAAGGGCTGAAGTTACAGGAAGCCAGATTCCAGCTGGACATCAGGAAAAACTTCCTGACTGTTAGAGCAGTACGACAATGGAACCAATGACCTAAGGAGGTCGTGAGCTCTCCCACACTAGAGGCCTTCAAGAGGCAGCTGGACAGCCATCTGTCAGGGATGCTTTAAGGTGGATTCCTGCATTGAGCAGGGGGGTTGGACTCGATAGCCTTAGAGGCCCCTTCCAACTCCACCATTCTATGAGTCTATGATCCCCCATTCTTTCTTTCTTTTTCCAGAAATTAGGAGTGGGGGTGGAGAGCAACCACGTCACTGGTCATGCTGTTGGCTTGACATTTAGAAAAAGGTAATTAGCAGATAGAACAATTTTGCACGCACACACACAGACACACGCACAAAATCCTTTTCGACATCCTAATGGGAACGTGTGGGCCCAGCTCCATCTGACGTGAATTAAACAGGACCTTTTAATAGAAATACAAAGCAGAAGGTAACTATGGCAACCGTGTTGGGGATGGCTGTAATTATTTGGTGTCTTTTAGTCAAATTGCTTTCCTCCCCTCACCCCATTATCACTCCTGTGCTCTGACTTACATGGGCACCAGGCACCTGCCAGTGGGGTCTCTCAGGATTAGAGCCCCCAACGGCTATAATTGCCAGAGAGCTGGGCAGAAAATTGGCCGGAAGAGAACTGGGCAGGGCTCAATAATGAACTGGGAGGCTGCTCCTGGCTGCATTATGGGCAAAAAGTAAGAGCCGGCCTACATGTTCCTAGTACGCGCCAGCATCCACAGTGTTCAGTATGCATGCATCACGCACACAAAGGGCTTAATTGCAGCTATTTCTGCCAATACACCTACAGGTACGCTCCCGGAGAAAAACAGCGTGTTACGGAAAGGATGTCAAATTAAGCCCTTTGCATACCATCGCCTGAATGCGCGGCAGGGAGGGCGCACATGAGAATCCACACCATGACACAGGTTTCTTCCCCCCTGCCCCCACGCCCCTCCCCTGAGAGCCTCCACCTGGTCCAAGTCGTAGGAACACGAATCCACCCGTTGTCTCAGGACGTTCCACTTCTTCCCACGGAACAAGCGCCACAGGGAGGACAAGCCGTAGATCTTGAGGCAGTAGAGCCTGTGGGCAGACGAATGGGAGGCGCAGAATGAGGACCAAAGGGAAAGCACCTATGTTCCAGGCCCAAGCAACAATCTATGTCACTCTTCCGCGAGCTGGTGTCCACCAGAGGTGTTGGACTGCAACTCCCATGATTCCTAAAAGTCATGCTGGCTGGGAATTCTGGGAGTTGCAGTCCAACACATCTGGAGGACAGGTAAAAGGAAGTACCTCTTCACACAGCGCATAGTTAAATTACGGAACGCACGACCGCAAGATGTAGTGATGGCTTTAAAAGGAGGATGGATAAATTCCTGGAGGCAAAGGTTATCGATGGCTACTAGCCCTGATGGTTATGTGCTACCTCCAGTAGTCGAGGCAGTAAGCCTGTGTGCACCAGTTGTTGGGGAACATGGGTGGGAGGGTGCTGTTGCACCATGTCCTGCTTGAAGGTCCCTGGTTGACAGCTGTTGGCCCCTGTGTGAACAGAGTGCTGGACTAGGTGGACCCTCGGTCTGATCCAGCTTGGCTCTATTTATGTTCTTCCCTCTTCACACAGTGCATAGTTCAACTAAGGAATTCCATTCCACAAGATGTAGGGATGGCCACCACTTTGGATGGCTTTAAAAGAGGGGTGAATACATTCCTGGAGGAGAAGGCTATCCATGGCTACTCGTCCTGATGGCTATGTGCTTCCTCCGGTCTTTAATGTAGCTGGTTTTATATCGCCTTTTAAACTTTTAATGCTTTAAATTATACTTGTATTTTAGGGTTTTTAATTGTGCACTGCCCAGAGAGCTTCAGCTGATAGCAGTGTTGTAATAAAATAAATAAATACAGCAGTTACTGGGGAACATTGGTGGGAGGGTGCTGTTGCACTCACGGCCTGCTTGTGGGATCCTGTGGGCAGCTGATTGGCCACAGTGTGAACAGAGTGCTGGACTAGATGGACCCTCGTTCTGACCCAGCAGGGCTCTTCTTGTTCTCATGGAGGGCACCAGGAGGATGGCGAAGGCTGATCAATGTGCTCAGTTAACAACAGACTTCCACCTTTCCTGGTTAGGTATTACAGAGCACATCCAAGAGGGCAGGATGCTTCTTGGAGAAAGCCGGGTGTCTTCATCCACGAGACATTCCCACATTGAGCATGGCATGCCAACTCTTTGCGCCGCAACAGCAGCTATTGGTACCCGTAAGCTATGCAGACTGGAAGGGATAAGTGCCGGCAGAATCACCCAGGAGAATTCGACTGCGGGGTGGAGAAAGGGTAAAACAGCAATGCGGAATCCTGATGTCAGGACCATCTGGACAGGCGAGAAGGAGGGAAAAAGACTAAGAACTAATTCACATATTAGAGAATTCCCACGTGGAATTTTGTATAATGTGTGAAGTGGCCCAAAGATCTGATTCCCATGACTTTCTCCTCTTTCCCAGGGTTAGTTTCCTTTTTGTTTTGTTGTTGCTGCTGCTGTTTAAAAACATATAATGCTGTCATCTTGTGGGGAGATCCATCCACAGAAAGGCTTCGTGAAGGGGATTTGTGTTTGTTGGCTGATATTTAGTTCCATTTCTCTGGTTGTAGTATTGGGGTTTTTCATAGCATTCCAAATATTTTGGCAAGCAGTAGACAGAAAGGAAAAAGCCGAGGAGAGGGCCAGGCAGAGAGACGTGGGCCTCGCTGACCACTGGAAGTCGTCTTTGGTTTCTGCAGTTTTAGCAGATTCTTCTTTCACGTTTTCAAGTTTCAGTCGTAAAAACTCGCCTTTAACCTCCCCACAACAATCAAAACAAGACAAAAAGATGAGATTCTCAGAAATCCATGTTTTGCATCAGAGTCCATTTTGTACATACAAGCGAATTTAAGAGGAATGGATCAGTTAAGGGGCCTGACTGCATGAAAGAGACTCCTCCAGAGGGTCTTCTAAACGCCCTATATACTCCGTCGTGACTGCGCAGCGGCTCGCCATCGTTTATATGATGCAGCCGCCAACTTGCAGCCACACCGTGCTATTCCCCGCGAAGCTGTGCTTTTTCAATGCGGCGTTTTAACACCACTTTTTACACTGCTCTGATGTCACCACGGTTGTTTCAGCATCTGTCAGTGGTGGCTTCAGTTAGGATTAAGAGAGTGGGCATAGTCAGGGGGCGGATCCCAGTGCAGGAGAGGCGTAAGAATACAGGGCAGGGCGCAGGCTCAACAAGCCCCAGAGTGTTTAGTAATGGGCGCCATGGGGAATGAAAATGAGGGCAGTTATGATGTATAACACATAAATTTAATGAACTGTAGCAGCGCAGGTGTGCAGCTACAGGTTTTCAAAGCTGCAATGTTGCGCAGAGTTCCCAAAAATCAATCAAACAGAAGTCTTTTGCTGTAGCAGTGCAGGTGTGCAGCTACAGGTTTTCAAAGCTGCAATGTTGAGCAGTGTTCCCAAAAATCAATCAAACAGAAGTCTTTTGCTGTAGCAGCGCAGGTGTGCAGCTACAGGTTTTCAAAGCTGCAATGTTGCGCAGATTTCTCAAAAATCAATCAAACAGAAATCTTTAGCTGTAGCAGTGCAGGTGTGCAGCTACAGGTTTTCAAAGCTGCAATGTTGCGCAGTGTTCCCAAAAATCAATCAAACAGAAGTCTTTTGCTGTAGCAGCGCAGGTGTGCAGCTACAGGTTTTCAAAGCTGCAATGTTGCGCAGAGTTCTCAAAAATCAATCAAACAGAAGTCTTTTGCTGTAGCAGCGCAGGTGTGCAGCTACAGGTTTTCAAAGCTGCAATGTTGCGCGGAGTTCCCAAAAATCAATCAAACAGAAGTCTTTTGCTGTAGCAGCACAGGTGTGCAGCTACAGGTTTTCAAAGCTGCAATGTTGCGCGGAGTTCCGAAAAATCAAACAGAAGTTTCCCTTGAAATTGCTACCCATTACCACTGTCTGACAAGAGTACTGTGAATTTCTCTGGCAGGAGAGCCAGTGCTCTCTCCTGCCATGTAACCCTATTGATGCTGTTATGCAGCAGCGATGCTGTGGGTTTTTGAGGGAATCAATAGGCAAGGCGGCATCTTATAGAAAGCCCCCAGTTGTTTTAGACAACAACTCCCAGCATTCCTGACTATTGGCTAGGAGCTGAAGTCTTGAATATCTAGCGGTCACCAGGTTGGGGAAGGTTGCCAATAAACTACTTAATAAAGTATTAGCTAAGTGCGCTGGCTGGGTGTGTCCAGAAAAGAAGCGTGCCTTTTGTTGTCCAGATGCCTTAAGTCCAGCAATTTTCAAAGTGTTTCTTGGAAGATGACCAGGGATTCCTCTATAAGAAGGCTCAGTCACGGCAGAAAAGCTCCCCTGAACGACTGCTCGCCACACAGATAATTTTTCTGCAATGCGCAGCTGTAGAAGAGCACAGAGGTGCGTTCTGAGGCATAAGGGTAGCTGGCGGGGAATGATGGGAGTTGTAGTCCAACATATCTAGAGGGCACCAGGTTGGGGAAGGCAGATATAAGGTGACAGGAAGGGCCTAAAGGTGCCAACCAGGTAGGCACCACAGAACACATCTTGGAATCATACTTTGCAATCCATGGGGGTCATAGGGGAGAGGTGCAGGCACGGCCATCTGGAAAAAGGTTTGTTTGGAAAGTAGAATTTTGCATAAGTAGACTTCGGGATAGGAGCATGGGAAACTTCGTTCTACTGAGTCAGACCACTGTTCCACCTGGCTCAAGATTGACTCCACCAGGAGACACACCCTTTTGGGGGGTGGCTGCATAGGTGCCCAACCATTTTTGCTTGCACTGAGAAGGGAGGTGTGTGTGTGTGTGTGTGTGTGTGAGAGAGAGAGAGAGAGAGAGAGAGAGAGAGAGAAAGGAGAGTGATGACAGAGGAATGGCAGGGGGAGAAAAAAGTGTCTGCTTTCTTCAAAGCAAGTTTTTTGCATGTCAGTGTGTTCAAAAGAGTTCAGCTCCCACGTCTACCACGTACTCACTCATCTGGCCAGGTTACTTTTCCTTTGTGACTTGCCATGCCCCCCCCCCCATCGCATCCATTTTGTGGTGGTGCCCAGGAGTGTTTCCTCAAACTGCCAAATATGCTCACGGGCCCCAAAAGATTGCCCAGCCAGAAGCAGCTCTCCAGGGTTTCAGGGAGGAGATTTTAACCAATCCTATTTATTTATTTAGAATATTTATATACCGCTCCCCATTGAAAAATTTCGGAGCGGTGTACAAGGTAAAATGAAAATAAAAACAGAATAAAACAGTTAAAACAAAATTTAAAAAGAAGCAAAAAACAACAACACAGAAATCCAAGGCTGCATGTTAAAGAAAGGCTTCTTGGAATAAAGAATCCTACCCAGCGATGTTGGAACATCGAACTCAGGACTTTGTGAATGCGAAGCGTGTGCTCTACCCCTTCTCCTTTTCAGATCCAGGGACCGCTTTTTAAATTTCTGACCATATGCATCCACCTTTTTTCATTTACACTGTTCTTCCTCATCCCTTTCTTCCCGGCGTTCCACTCCCTACCCCTCTCGTTCCCTGCCTCTCATTCTTAGAAAACAAACAAACCCTGACAAGCAAGCAAAAGTGACGATGAAGTTACTGATGCGACCCATTTTAAGTTACAGCACGGCCAAACTCGTAGGTCCAACTCAATACTTGAACAATGCAATTTGAGGCTTAAGGCCTCTTGGGCATATGACTGATTTTTTTAATCAGCCGCTTCCCGCTCTTTCCAAGCCAAAGGAGCGGATCTCCAGCTACCAAGTTCTATGGGTTAAATTGGCTCCGTAAATGACCAGTCTAAAAAACCCTCCTTTGGAGGACTCTGGTTTTCAGCCCAAAGCTCCTCCTCTGGTATCAAATGCTCTGCTACTTTGACCACCTTGGACGCGTGGTCTCCCATAGCACAAGATCTCGCTTTGTTTCCCTGGGTTTCTTTTCTCCAATTGTCCTCCTTCGTTGGGATACAAAACACGTGGCAAAGAACATTTTGTTCGGAATGGCTATTGTAAAGCCAGCTCTGCCGAAATGCTCTCCTTTTCTCTGTTCAGGACAGTAAAGAGCACGGCGCCCTCTAGTGGGTCACATAAGCACCATGCGTCAACGCTTTGGTCAGCCAGAGACTGGGCAAGACCTAAGTTTACCTGAGATCCTAGAGAGCGCCTCCTACCAGTCAGAGCAGTAGAGAGTAGGTGGCTAGATGGGCCGAGGGGCTGCCTTGGTAAAAAGCAGCTTCCTGTGTTTTCACGCTCCCACTGTGACAGATATATGCAGGGTGGTGAATATCCCAGAAATACGCTACGGCGCATAGATCTTCATGTCACAAAAACGAAGTGATTTCGGTAGCGTTGAACCCAGTTCATGTCTGGCATCGCTTTAATGAATCTGTAGACTTACACCACGTTCGCCCCAAATGGTTTCTGATGTTGAACCTTTCATTAATGCCATTTATAGAGAACTTCCAATTTAATCAATAACAACGCTAATATTTAGTATTTCCATAGCACCTTTGGATGTTCAATTTTTTAAAATGTTTCCATAAATTTATTTTTTAAAATTTGTTTTAAATTTTAAATCGTAAGTCACCATTGGGGTCCTGTGTGGGCCAAAAGGTGACTCATAAATTTATGAATAAATAAATATGCTCTTCATCCATTACCTTTACAACCTCCCGGTAAGACAGACGCAACCTTCAACCCAGCAACTTCCTGGTCCATAGCTGGCACTCTTAAAGACTATGTTATACTAGCTCATGAGACGTTTCACAATGTTATGATCCTGGTCCAATGAACCATGGTTTGTTTGACCAGGAGGAGCAATGTGCCCATGCTCTCTTGCATGCCTAAATTCAATAGTTCCTGGTCCGATAAACCACAGTTTTTTGCAATATCCGTAGCAGGAAACTATGATTGGAGCCAATCTCTACAAACCAGGATATTACATCGTGGTTTCATCCTGGTTTCTAGGGATTGCTCAAATCACAGTTTCTGGGCTGGCATATCCTGGGAAACTGTGCTTTAACAAGCTGGGAACTATTGAATTAAGGCGCGCAGTTGAGGGGAGGGGAGGAGAAGAGGAAGTGCATGGGCACATGGCTTATTCCTGGTCTGACAAACCATGGTTTGTTGGATTGAGATTACGTCCAAAATGGGATAAGACCTTATTCTTTTTGTCAACAAAGAGAACAAAACAACTCTCGCAATTTTACAGATGGAGAACTGATTGTGAAAGGAAGATACTTGCCCAAAGCCCACTCACGGAGCTTATGAATGGTGTGATATGAACTCAGCTCCATTACACTGTCCACTAAGCCGCATTGGTTAGTAACAAGTTCACAGTCATTCTCAGCACATAGGCATAAGCCAAACAGCAGCTGGTGAAGCATACACACCTGGCTCCGTAGACGTAAAAGCAGTAGATGTGGAAGGTCAGGAGTGCAATGATGTCAGAGAGGATGGACAGAGCCACGGTCAGGCCTAGGCAGGCTGATAAGCCAACGTACCACAGGATCATCTCAATGAATGGAGACATCAGGTGGATATAGCCTGAACAAGGGGGGGGGGGGAAGGAAGGAAAAGGCAACACTGAAACGGGTATCTCTCCTGTTCATTGAGGCCTCTGAAAAACACAGGAGGAAACCAAGATAGCACCAAAAGGCAAATTCTCTATTTTCCACAACGGGAAAGGACAAACACTATACTTCTTAATGACTCTCCTCCAGTTGCAGTAATGAACCCATCGCATGTGACCCAACAGGTTCATTCAGCAGGTCAAATCCAGACATGCCCATGACACCTGTGTGCAGCGTGCACAAATCCCTTGGCCTGTCTCCCACGGCAGGTGCATTCCAGCCTGTCAACATGAGAGGCAAAGGGAGCAGGGCGGAGCGTGATTGGGGAACAAAACCATCGAGCCATAGTCAGCAGTATAAGGATGGAGAGAATTTCACATGCAGAAATGTCCAGATGTGTACCAGTTCCTTTAGACCAGGGTTGGGTAACACATGTCCTGCAGGCCACACATCCCCCCCCCCGGCCTTTTCTGTGGCCCCCATCACCCCCGAAATTGCCGCTGCCAAATTACAGTGGTGCAACAACAACGTAAGGAAAGCTGAGCGAAGGAAGATAGATGTTTTTGAACTGTGGTGTTGGAGGAAAATTCTGAGAGTGCCGTGGACTGCAAGAAGATCAAACCAGTCCATACTCCAGGAAATAAAGCCAGACTGCTCACTTGAGGAAATGGTATTAAAGGCAAAACTGAAGTACTTTGGCCACATAATGAGAAGACAGGATACCCTGGAGAAGAGGCTGATGCTAGGGAAAGTGGAAGGCAAAAGGAATAAAAAGGCATAAAAATCCTTAAATAAATAAATAAAATAAAATAAATAAAAGGCAAAAGGAAGAGGGGCCGGCCAAGGGCAAGATGGAGGGATGAGATTCTGGAGGTGACGGACTCGACCTTGGGGGAGCTAGGGGTGGCGACGGCCGACAGAAAGCTCTGGCATGGGCTGGTCCATGAAGTCACGAATAGTCGGAAGCGATTGAATGAATAAACAACAACAACAAACAACAAAAATAGACATACTTTCACTTTAAAACAATGAGTGCGGAGAGAGTGTCCCTTGTTTTAATGTGAATACGTGCCGTCCTGGGGTTAAAATGTGGCTTTTTGCTGCCAAATTACAGCAGCAATTCAGTGGTGAAAACATTTGGCACAATTGGCTAAATCCAAGAGAGAGATGCAGCGCTGAAGCATGCAACAGCGACCCTTTTTACTTTTTGTTACGAGCGAAACTTGCAAAACCTTTCACCATACCGCAGTTGAAATTTTAGTCAGGTCTCTGGGGAGCAAAGTCCTTTGGGAACTAGCTTCAACCCCAAAGCTACCAAATGGTCATCCCTGGCTTAAATGACAGAAGCGTTACAAATTTTGGACTGCCTTGGCTCTGCACATATTGATTTTACGCAGTTGGAAAATATTAAAATACTAATACATGCCACATTATAAAGCCTGGGGGGAAGGTTGTTTTTAAAAACACACACCAAATATGCTCCCTTGGGATTTTTTAAATCCTTGGGGTTTTCGCTGTGGAGAGATTTCATTTTTTGGTGCAGACCACAAGAAATCTAAAGCAGGGCTGGGCAGAGAGCAAATCTGCAGATGTTTTGGACTTCCTGACCGTTGGCCATGCTGGCAGTCTTCGAACCGATAGGTCTCAACCACGTAGCGCACTGCGCAGAGTTTTCAATGAAGGATTCAGAGTGTGACAAACTCTGTGTGGTTCTGTTTAGGCTTTATCTAGAATCTGCCCTTTTGATTGCCTAAAAGAGATCATGCCAGAAATCATTCCAATTTCTTGTCTGGGGTTTTGAAACCCATGCACGGATTGCCTGGGTTGGATTATAACCTCAAGTCTCTTCCTTTGAAACCCTAGTCCTGGATTGCCTGGGAACATTTACTGCAGGACATTTACTGTATTCAGAGCTGGGGAGATAGAACTGAGGAAACCAAGTTCTGAGGATCTTGGTCACGGTTGTAGTGATTAGCTTTTCATTTCTGGAATTACATAGGGCCTATAGCTAATGACCATCAGCTATATGGTTTTTGAAGAGTGAAGCTTTTTCCGTGAGATTTCCTACAATAAAGAAGTTTCACTGATTTGGGTGTCCTGTGTCAGATGGTCTCTCTCTCTCTCTCTCTCTCTCTGTGTGTGTGTGTTATTTATTTATTTTATTTATTTAGAATATTTATATACCGCTCCCCATTGAAAATTTTTGGCGCGGTATACAAGGTAAAATGAAAATAAAAACAGAATAAAACAGTTAAAACATAATTTAAAAAGAAGCAAAAATCAGAAATCCAAGGCTGCATGTCACGACAGGCAGGGGCTTCTGGGAGCTGAAGTCCAAAACATCTACTTTCCGCCTGCCCCTGCCCTAATTTATTTATTTATTTATTAAATTTATATACAGCCCCATAGCCAAAGCTCTCAGGGCGGTTTACAAAAGTTAAAAACAGTGAACATTAAAAACAAATATACAAAAATTTAAAAGCATAAAAACAGCAATATCATTTAAAACAACTATTCTGGGGTCAGTTAAAAAAACTCAGCATATGTTGTTAACTGCCTGGGAGAAGAGAAAAGTCTTAACCTGGCGCCGAAAAGATAACAATGTTAGCGCCAGGCGAGCCTCGTTGGGGAGATCATTCCACAATTGGGGGCCACCACCGAAAATGCCCTCTCCCTTGCTGCCATCCTCTGAGCTTCCCTCAGAGTAGGCACTCGGAGGAGGACCTTAGATGTTGAGCACAGTGTACAGGTAGGTTTATGTAGGGAGAGGCATTCCATCAGGTATTGTGGTCCCAAGCCATGTAAGGCTTTATAGGTGCATTGAGCCCACCTCATTTGGAGGTCACTAGTGTCGCTCTCTCAGGCAGGGCTGCTCCAGATCTGAAGCAGCCCTGGGCAATAGTGCCACAAGCAGTACTGAGTTGCTGGACCTAGCTGCATTTAATTGCTCATCGGGCCCCAGAGCGATGCAAAGCCATTTATTTATTATTTATTTATTAAGACATTTGTATCCCGCCCTGTATCACAAGGATCCCATGGATTCAGCTGACACCGGGAGGAGCAGCCACTGTCTGAATTCTGAGAATAAAAACAAAAGTGGCTAAGAAAGCCCCCTGGCGCTAGCCTTTCCCACTATGGTGCCCTTCAGACGTTTTGGACTACCACTCTCAGCCAGCATGGTGCGTGGTCAAGGATGACAGAAGCTGGAGTCCCAAACATCTGGAGGGCACCAGGTTGGTTCTTTTTCCCTGGCGCAAAGGTTTTTGCTGGATGCCGTCGTTGGAAACAGGCGCACTTACTGATCCATAGGTGGATGTGGTACAGGAAGAACCGGCCCAACACTTGGTCCAAAGCTCTGTTCATTTTTAAGCCTGCTGGCACACCCATCAACCACTGCAGGAGGTCCTGGAGCTGTTGGGCAACGTGCTGCCGAAAGAAGGAGACAAACAGCCGGGGTCAGTGGAAAACCCTTCCCTTATGCGTGCAAAACACTCCCCAGAAGAGGCTGAGGTCATCTGGAAGGTTTCGCTTCTTTTTCCCTTGCGGAAGGAAAAAAAAAACGGTCCCGTGGTTGGATTGGAAACATCAGGCATGTTTTGAGCTGCGTTGCTAGGACTGAATTTTATTTTTCCATGTGTGTGTGGTGGTGGTGGTGAAAGATTGCTTGATAGTATAAAATAAAGATGTTCCCAGAAATTGGATCAACAGTGGGTGACCCAGCAACAACTCAACAGCACTAGAAAGCATCTGGTCTTTAGAAGAGGAACAGCGTGCAGTGAATGTGTTTTAATCCCTGGTCTTTTAAACTGCTTCGAGATCTATTTAGATATGGTAAATGTATACATCGATTAAATAATAATTAAACAGCAAGCATCTTAGGAAGAGTTGTGTGAATCAGACTGAATGGAAGGAACATATAGGTGAGGCCCAAAATATAGGTGAGTCAGCTTAGGAACACACCTTTCTGTGTTGGACCCAGAGTCAAGACTTGAGGACTATGAAAGTGAGGACTCCCCAGAACTGATTTTGTTGCATATTTCTCAAATTTGTATGTAATTTCTCTGTACTCTTTTGTATGTGTAAAGTCTGGTCGGTGACCGTAATAAAGTTAGTGAGCAGGAGGAGGAAGGAAAGCTACCAGGATGGGGATGAAGGAAAGGAAGAAGACTGCATAACATGGGTGGGAAGGGAAGTCTGAGATGCGGGGTGGATGAAGGCCGGGGAACCTGGGTGGGCTGAATTTCACGTCCTGACTCAAAATAAGCCAAGCAAATATTTGGCTACGGATTTCTAATTCCCATGACTTATGAACTGAGGTTATCGACATAGTTGCCCCATCGCTGTGAGCATTCAAGACTCAGCCACAGGGTAGCTTTCCTTAATAACCCAGTTGCCTGCCCATCTTCCTCTGTTCCACTCCCATCGGAGGCCTGGTTCATCTGTACTACCACTGACTTCCTCGCTTGCTGTACAGGATACTGCAGAAACAGATCTCATTTAATATTTAGGATGTACGAGAAGTACAACAACAGATTCTTTCACCGGAATAAAGGATTTAAACATCCGAGAGCAGTTCCCAGAGCAGTGCTTTTTTTGTGTATGTTTTTTGCAGCAGAGTAAATGTTTGAAACTCTTGGTGCCTGGAGCTTTGCATGTGAGTCCACTGGAGTGCAGATCCATAAAACTGTGGTTTGCAATAAAGCCTGGGATGTTGCCAATGGTGATTACTTATCTGTTTGGGGATGGATCGCGGGGTGGGGGAGAAGCCACAGCCGAAAACAGGCCATGCCTTTAGCTGCGGACATTAATATTAAGTATGCCTGACATCAAGGGAAGATACAGGGCTGGTCCAAATTAGTTCGGTGCCTGTCGTGGAAAAGACGAATGGCATATTCCTGCCCGCTAGCAAACGGGGGGCACGCGCCATTAGGAAAGGGGTGGGCAATATGCAGACCCCCTGTCCTTAGGAATGCCCCCGCCCACCAAATGTGCTCCTCTGGTGGTGGGTGCAGCAAACCAGCCAGCGGTTTGCCACCAAATTTGGGCAGCAAACCATGAGAGTTGCCTAAAAGAGCCAAATTTAGCTTTAACCCAAGGCTTTAAAGTGAAATCTGGCCGTCTTAGGCCACTGTTGCAGTTTGCTGCCAGAAATGTGGCAGCAGAGCACCAGTTGTTCTGCTGCTGCTGCCCCCAGGGGGGTTGAAATTGGCCCCTGAAGATGACTACTCCCAGGCTAGAAAGTTCTTCTGCACAAGCTCCATTGAAATGAATGCGGTGGTAAGGTGCCAGGAGTCTTAAGTCAGCCATGCTGGCAATGGGAGCTTTATTTTCTGCCCCACCACAGACAAGAGAGCTGCTGGCTGGCTTCTACTGCACGGCAGCACCACCCCTGTAGGTGGCCAGAAGGTCACCTTGCAACCACCATCTCAGCAAAGATCAGAGGTGTTCTGTTCTATGGTCCCTTGAGGCTCACAAGGGAGGCTGATAGCATCTGATGGCAGCCAGAACAAGGCAAGAATAAAACAGGATGTTGACCTTAGCGACACACTGAAACTCCTAGACTGTGTGGATTCCACATTGGGCAGCACACACTCTGGAGTCTAAGGATCGGGCTTCCTAAGCATCTCAGCTGTATCTGTATACTTACAGCATGCTTACAGATCTCATGGTTGCAGCAGAAGTTTGAAAAGCTACAGATGCCATCATGAAAGTTAAGATTTCGCAAAGGGTTTTAATTATGGCAAGTGAGAGCTCAAGGACAGTTGAGACAGGTTCTGTTCAACACACACACACACACCCCCGCGACCCCTTTCTGCAGTGTTCTCCTCCAATCACCCTTTTGCTGCTCTGCCCCTTCTTAGCTCTCCTGTTAGGGCGTTTCTTGCCCTACCACCTGCCTTAGCCAAAGTACTTTGTGGGCCTTGTTCAGATGACACACTAAGCCACGGCTAGGCTGCTAATCTTTTGCAGCAAATGGTTAGTGGGCATGTTTAACCCGTGGTTATGAGCCACCATGGTTAGGAATAGGTCACATGACACACTAAGTCATAGCTGACACAACACGCTAAGCCGTAATATTTGGCTCAAAATGCTTCACCACTGTGGCTTAGGGTGTCGTCTGAACAGGGCCGTTGTCTTGCCACCCTGGCTGGCTCTTGTCCTGTCTATTCAGGTTCCTCTTCAGCCTCCACTGCCAAGCGATTAAGTCGCCCTCCTCGTATCCCACATATAGCTTGGAGGCTGCTGGATGCTATAACAGATGCACGACTAGCTCTTAATTTGTTGTCACGTATATCTGAATGGTACATATGCATGCACTGATCCCATTCTGCTGTCTTCAACGGGGCGCCTGTGGGCACCAATACGACTGCAGACACCTCTTGGCACCTGCCAGGCTCCTTGCTTTCTCTTTTATTTCTTAAGACCTTTTTCATTTCCCCCCGGGAGGTTGTCGTGCTTCAAAGCAAAAGGCTGCCCTCCAGTGTCATATTTGTCACAAAGAGTGACATTATTAAAATTTAATATTAATTTTAATCATCATCATCATCATCATCATCATCATCCGCCTGGCGCCTACACTGTACTCCTTTCGTCGCCAGCTGAAGACCTTTTTATTCTCTTAGTATTTTAACACTTAATTTTAACTTAAATTTAAATTTTACTTTTTTAACTCTGTATTTTAATTTTATATCAATTTTGCTGCATGGTTTTTTATCCTGGTTGTGCTTTTTATACTGTATTTTGTATTTGTGCTTTTAACCTGCTGGTTGTTTTATTATGGTTTTAATTTTTGGGAACCGCCCAGAGAGCTTCAGCTATTGGGCGGTATAAAAATGTAATAAATAAATAAACATTAAAAAGCACACAGAACAGTGCTTTTTAATAATAATAATAATAATAATAATAATAATAATAATAATAATAATAATTTTATTTCTTACCCGCCTCTCATCTCCTCTACCTTGTGCTTAGGTTCTTGGACAAGTTATTTTTCGTCTCACCAGTTTCTTGCTACTGTTCTCCTTAACTTTCTAACTGGACTTTTGGAGTTGGTGTGCAAGTTTGGGGTGAAGCATCCCTCCCCCTTGAAGCAAATGGGCTGGGTCTCTATCCCACACAAACTACAACCACACGCCTCTTCATCCCTGGCATGTGACCCATCACCATCTCCATGCAGATACTGTATTAGTTACAGCAGCCTTCTCCGGGTCTGGTGTCGTCCAGTGGCCGGGCTGTCTCAGGATGATGGGAGTTGTAGTCCAAAAGAGCTAGAAGGCACCAAGTCGGAGAAGGCTGATTTATAGCCTCAGGGGCATGAAGCACAGCCAAAAACTTACATCAGCCATGGGGACGAGGGCATTGGCAAGGTGACCAATTCGATTCTTCTGGTACAGCCATGACATCAGCAGTATCCCAAGGGCCACGTCAATGAGCATAGAAACAAGGATGTTGGCTTTTCTGAAACCAGGGTAGAAATAAAACAAAATCAGGTACAATAAGAGGCTAAGTAAAAGGAAGGTAGGAACAATATCTTCTAAAAGATGCCCAACACAAACTAACATAGGAAGAGCGGTGCATCCCATGGTATGTCTCACCTTATGGGATGCTATAACCTTATTTGCTATGGATGAGGACTAGAAAGCCAATTTGTGTGCCCCATTTGACTCTTAAAGTCTGTTTCATCATGCTGAGGCTGAGATAGAAGCCATTTCTGGTCAAGCTATCGGCACACCACTAAGAGTGCCGATAGCCAACAGCAGGTCCAGTATACGTCCAGCAGAGTGGCCCATAGGACTCGACCAATTCATTCAGTGCCAGTCAAGAAAAAAGCAAAAAGCAACAACTTTGGAGTGTACTTCCTGAACTAAAGTTTCAAAACTCTGCCCTGACAAACCAATTGACTTGACTACAGAAAGAAACAACAATTTAATAAAATAAAAGAAATATAGATGGAATACAGTGGAGAAGTAGGATCCTGGTTCGCTGGATGTTCTCAAGGGGGGCATCTGAGGTCGCTGCTGCTAGGGAGAGAACAGAGGAAGGTGCTGTACAGATATTCTCAACAGCTCTGCCTGTGCTTGCTTTGCCAGGCCTGTTTCCTGGGCAACCCCCTTTTCTTGCGAGACAGAAATGGAAGTTGCGTGGGTGACACTATGGGGGCAGAAATAAAAGACCGTCTTCCACTCAACATGAGTTGCTCAGGTACAGCAGCATGGAACACAAACACATGGAACAGAAGCGGGTTTCCAACGAGAGAAAGAGAGAATGCAACTGTATTTTGAACAACAAGATCAGAGTGTTCCTTCTCACCTGTGAAAAACATGAAATCGACCCCACAGCATCCCTGTGCTGTAGTTCATCAAAATATACTAGCATTTTCAAACTTTTTATTCCAGGGAATTCCTTCCACGTCAGGCTAGTTCAGATGTAATGGGAAACCACAGTTCTAACTATGTAAATGTCTGTAAAAGCTTTAGATTCATACACTCCTCTCTTTCTTCCCTTCCTCTTGTTTGGCCCTAACAAGGAGATTGAAAATTTTGACTTCCACTTTCAAACAAACCACAGTTCCCTGTTACATCCAAAGTTAGAAAACTGTGATTTGTTTAAACTGTGGTTTGCTAGAACAAGCCAGGATCAAACTGTAGTTTCAGATCCTGGCTTGTTCTAAACAAACCACAGTTCCCAAGTTGAAATATAATAGTTTGTTGAAAAGCGGATGTGAAAACGTTCAATCTTCTTGCAACCAATCAAGAGGGAGGAAGGCGATAGAGAGGGCACAAGCTTGACGGTCGTGCAGGTATATTCACGTAGGAACAAGTCATGGGGGAAACCATGGTTTCCCATTCAGTCTGAGCCAGTCCATTGACTTGTCTGCTGAGAAGTCCCTAAATGTTGCAAAGAAGTCTGGGAAGTGTTTCAGGGAACATACTCCACTCATAGGGGTTGCTTGCTCTTCTGTGTAAACCGGCAGTACACTTCAGTCCTCAACCAACATATCCTTGTAACTGCTCATGGTTGAGGAAGATTGGTAGTAGTGGGCAAGCCACGACCAATCTTTTCACCAAGGGATCCTGATAAGCTTCCTAGAAACAGCAAGGTTTTCTGGGAGACAGTTCAACACAAGCTGTTTTCATACAAGATACCACTTCGTCAAAACACAAAAAGGCATGGCTTGCCAGCAATGAAGAATAATGCAGGGAAAGAGGAAGCTGTATTGCTTTGAGACTGAACCAGACGTTTACAGGTTGAAGCAGGGCTGAAGCTCAAACAAATGATAGGCCTCAAGGACTAGAAAGAAGGGTTGTATGTTCTGTGCTTAAAAAACACACAACTCAAGTACTGTACAATTTGTATAGATTGACAGATCAATCTATACAAACCAGACATGGCAAAAGAGAGAGAGAGAGAAGAACGCCAGACTCTGACCGAGCTGTGCCCAAGACCTTGGGCATCTTTAGAGTAGCCCTCCAGACCCTGGTCAATACGACTAATAATACATATGAAATTAAGGTGACCTGAGCCCAGATGCATCCATGCCTAGCAAGACCATTCCCACCTGCATGCCTTACCTCATCAGCTGGGACTGAGTTGGAGCCTTCCTCTTGCTGCTGATGATTTGGAGGTGCTGAAGCCGGTGCCCCACCTGCTCGCATGTTGAAAGTTTGCTCCAGATGAAAGACAGAGGCCAAAAGGTCAACGCTCTGGATAAAAGTCAAAAGATGCCCGTCAATGAAAACAGCAGCAGGATTCCCACAATGCCTCATGGCTCTTCCCTCGAAATCACTCTTTGCATTTGAAAGAAGTCATTCCCCTGCTCAACTGTTCTGGATGCTGAGTCATACTCCCCCAATCCCCAACCCCTGTGAGGGGGCAGATGCAATTTCAATGGCTTGGAACCAAAGTGTGTAAAGGACGGTCTGCTCCCACACGAACCTGGCAGGCTACTGAGATCAGGTTCAGCAGTCCTGCTCTGTATCCCCCCACCATCTGAAGAAAGACAGGTGGTGACTAGAGACAGGGCCTTTTTAGTTCTGGCACCAAACCTTTAGGAAATCCCTTTCCAGAGAGGTTCACTTAGCTCTGTCTTCATTTTTTTCCAGCACTAGACAAAAAACCCTTTTTGTATGCCTAGGCCTTTTTGTTTTGTTTATGCTGGAATTTTGAAAATTGCTTGCTGTGAATTGTTTGATTGATCTTTAAAACATTTTTATGATTTCATTCTGTAAACTGGATCAGTAGCTACGGCTGAAGAGTGGGTAACAAAATTATTGAAATAACTACAATCTCACATGCGTCCTTCTAGTAAAGCACACTTTAACTAGCCTCACCTTATTTCTCCAGTGAAACTGACACAGAGGAAACCAGTGCAGGTCAGTTGCTAAACAAATCAACAGCAAACCCTCCATTGTTTTGCTAGTTTGTTTAACAAACTAGGCATCATTTTAAAACACAATTCCTGGTTGCACCTGATGACAAGCTAGAACTCTGCTAAAGCGAAACTAAATTCTAGTTTATTCCTTCTCCTGGTTGCTCAGGAGGAGGAAAGGGGAGTGTGGAGTGTGCAGGCTCCTTTCTGCTAGTTTACACAGCAATAAGTGAGAGCCAGTGTGGTGTAGTGGCTAAGGTGTTGGCCTGGGAGTTGGGAGATCCGAGTTCTAGTCCCCACTCAGCCAGGGAAACCCACTGGGTGAATTTGGGCCAGCCACAGACTCTCAGCACAGCCCACTTCACAGGGTTGTTGTTGTGAGGATAAAATGGAGAGGAGGAGGATTATGTACGCCGCCTTGGGTTCCTTGGGGGAAAAAAGGTGGGATATAAATGAAATAATAAAGAAATATGATTTAGCATTATGTGCGAAGGCAATCTTTAACTTCCTGGATGGCCACCCATCAATTTAAACACCTGGCAGAAGGGCATTTAAAACTGCATTTCTGTTTCTCACAACTACAGAAGAAAGGCCTGAAAGTGCCTTAGGTGGCATGTTTGGGAAAACCCTCCCTCCTGAAGCCACACTTGTTCACCCAGGCCTTCCCTTAAATGAATTAACTACACCGTTCCATTTCACTGTCCCATTTTACTGCTCTTTTATTGTTTTTAGAAATGTTTTACTACTGTGTTTTAATATTGCAATCTAATGTTGTGAACCATGGAGAGATTCTATTATAATCAGCAGTATAGCAATATTACAAATAATAATAAATAGAATAAAACGTTTAAAATCTGCTCTCTCTTTATCAATACTGCATTGCGACTTGCAGCGTGTAAATTTATCCATTTCATCCGGCTGAGTGCTTTTCTATCGCTGTTGTTGTTTTAAACACACACAACAATCCTTTGAGTTAGGTTGCTTTAGTTTATTCCCAATTTAATTCCAGGCAAACATGGATGTTCACAGACGCGCTCTTCTATGGCTGTAATGTACATGCAATTTGTGTACATTTTGCCCCTCAAAACTGTGTGGCGGAATAGCACAAAAATACATGCATCTCATAGACACTTATTAAATTCTATGCGTCCCGTATAGGCAAAAGCATTTGTGACTGTTCGCCAACACATAGCCTGATTCAGCCAGTGTCTGAACCAGATGGTGCACAGCGACTTAGCCAGGGCTATCAGTGAAATGAAGCTTTGAATTGCTCACAGTGTTCATTTTATTTATACTTTTTAAATTTATTTATTTATATGGCTGCAAGAAAGGCCAATGCTATTTTGGGCTGCATTAATAGAAGTATAGCTTCCAAATCATGTGAGGCACTGGTTCCTCTATATTCGGCCCTGGTTAGGCCTCATCTAGAGTATTGCGTCCAGTTCTGGGCTCCACAATTCAAGAAGGACGCAGACAAGCTGGAGCGTGTTCAGAGGAGGGCAACCAGGATGATCAGGGGTCTGGAAACAAAGCTCTATGAAGAGAGACTGAAAGAACTGGGCATGTTTAGCCTGGAGAAGAGAAGATTGAGGGGAGACATGATAGCACTCTTCAAATATTTAAAAGGTTGTCACACAGAAGAGGGCCAGGATCTCTTTTCGATCCTCCCAGAGTGCAGGACACGGAATAATGGGCTCAAGTTAAAGGAAGCCAGATTCCAGCTGGACATCAGGAAAAACTTCCTGACTGTTAGAACAGTACGACAATGGAATCAGTTACCTAGGGAGGTTGTGGGATCTCCCACACTAGAGGCCTTCAAGAGGGAGCTGGACAACCATCTGTCGGGGATGCTTTAGGGTGGATTCCTGCATTGAGCAGGGGGTTGGACTCGATGGCCTTGTAGGCCCCTTCCAACTCTGCTATTCTATGATTCTATGATATACCGCCCCATAGCCGAAGCTCTCTGGGCAGTTTACAAAGATTAAAAAGATTGGATAAAAAAGACTGAACATTAAAAATCAATATACAAAATTTAAAAACATAAAAAAGTTAACATTTAAAACAAATTTTAAACACTCAGAAAGGCCAAAGCTATTGGAGTCAGTTAAAACTCAGCATATGCTGTTGAATGCCTGGGAGAAAGGGAAAGTCTTTTACGTTTAATTCACTGATAAGAAGCAATTCACTGATAAGAAGCATTTTGGTTCAAGCCATCTGGAACAGAATGCTACCTTCCTGGTCCTACCACCAACACATCTAAGTGCCAAATTACACATTTGGGTCAAACAGAAAGTGACACTAAATGTTCTGTTAGCAATCATGCCTGTACTTAAAAAAGAGAAAAGAAATGAATAGCAACAAAGGAGGGGCAATTATTGTTGGGACCATAGCATGCAGGGGAGGGGGCGATATTTAACCCTTTCCTCCCCCTGCTGCAGTCCTGATGAAAATGACCGCACCCATCCACCCCTGACAATTGTGTCAGGATCATGGAAGGGGAGAAAAGAGTTATACTTCCCCCCATCCATGCACACTATGCACTAAAAAAAAAAAAATGTCCCCAATGATTGCTTTTTAAAAATTTTTTAAAGACAAAGATATTTGCTTATAACAGGTTTATATCTATTCTAGCCCTCAGAATTGTTGCATGGCACACTCTCCTTCAACTCTTTGGACAGCAAGTGAACGGATCAGATGTTTGAATGCTCCCCTGATGAAAGAAATCCTTTACAAAGAAAGCTAGCAGATTTGTTCTGAAAAGGAGTATAGAAATATACTTTACTTACGAGGCTAGAACTTTTTTCCCTCATATGCTAGTTTTCCACAGGCAGGTGTTTTGGACCTGACAGGATTAAAACATGAAATTCCCCCCACTTGCAGTATGAACTGGTACAGCCTACAAGGGCTACGCCACATGACATTTCCAAAACCCCTAGTGCAGCTTTTAGAAGCAAGGTGACAACATGTTCTGAAATGCACTTCTGGAGTTTTATTTACCGCTTAACACTTTCCAATAAATTATAACCGAAAGTGTAGTTAAGAGCAACTCCTGATACTCAATCAATGCTTAGCAGCACTTCTAATTAATGATCTTGTTTAAAACAGCAGGCCGAGAGAACAGGCAAGAGTCAGCAGATCTATGCGGGTGTGAAAACATATCAATGGAAGTGATAAAGTATTTCAGTTAATTTATTACGATCTGGTATTCAGTACAGGAGGCTCATTTTTCCCTCTGAACTTAATAACAAGCATGCTAATTTCTGAGGCGTGAATTACTTACAACAGTAGGGAGTAAGCATGGCATGAATGAAAGGCTGCATTATCACCCTTTACATCCAGAGGCATTGCCATCTTCTCTTCACTCCCCATTATTATTATTATTTATTTATATAGCACCATCAGTGCTATAGCACCATCCCCACACCCCTCGCCCAATTTTAATAACCCACCAGAACCCCAACAGGCCTGAAATTCAGAGTCCAGACATTCCCACAAGATTTATACCAACTTTCATCCATCTATATATCTACAAGCAAGAGGATCACTCATGAATGGACGATGCAGTATGTCACACTGGAATGGGCCAGTTAGCCATCCTCATTGCTGCTATCTGGTCACACAAGTGTATCACTCAAAGGCATCAGGAATATCTGTGCAGCTGGTGAAAAACAAGGAGAAATTATTAGTGGGCAGCCCTCGGGGTGTTTTCAGCTACACTTCACAAAAGGTTTGTCAGGCTGAAACCCAGGTTCTCAGAACCCGCCTCTATCTGCCCTACCCGGGATAAGCGAGACACATCAGCGCCAAACGCAGTGTAGTGTGAATCATTCTCAGCTCAGGTTCCCCGAGTTATTCCACAGTTTGCTGAAGCCCCACCACCTCGGAGCAAAATAAGCGCACCGCTGTTCAATTGGCCTGCCTGCTAATAACATCTGAAGTGACAGAGGAAAGGACATGATGCTTGTTGATGCTCCAAAAGACTCAATTGGAGGTGGGGCGGGGGGGCGGAGAGATTACCTTGGGCTAACTGGTCACCCTTGAGATGTGAGTCGGGAGACAGTCAGAGCCACGTTTGGAAACATAATTCCTTTCATTCTCTCTTTTATTATGGAAGTTCAACCTGTGGGACCTTATTTTATTACAAGAGAACTCCAAAGCACAAAGGAGCAGGCTTGGATTCTAGGCAGACAATGGAAGCAAAAGTATGGAAATGTTCTTCCATTTATTAAAAAGCAAATAAATAGAACTGAAACTTTAAATTCATTAATCTATTTGATCAATCTGTTATGGGCCTTTTGACAGATCAGCTGTCCCCAACCCAGTGCCCTCCAGATGTGTTGGACTACGACTCCCATAATTCCCAGCCATCTATGCTATCTGGGGGATTATGGAAGTTGTAGTCCCACATATCTGGGGGGAATCAGGTTAAGGAAGACTGTAATAGACTAACAGCATCCCGATTAATGGGGCAGCATGCAAAATACATACACAACGTAAGTATCCTCAGCAGGAAATTCAATGGAGGGGGGAGACTTTGTATGCGTCCAACATATGAATCAGCAAAGAATCAGATAACTTGGCAAACCAACATTAAAATAACTTGTTTGATGGCAGGTATGTTTCTGAATAGATTATTCTAATTTCAGCAGAAGTCAACACTTCGTTTCTATGCGAAGGGAAATGAATGTATCAATCCGTATTAATGGATGAACACTTACTAGTAAAAAGGGCAAAGTATAGAACATTTATACAGTTTGAATTAGTTTTTGTTTATACTGGGCTTGTTCAGACCATGCTAAACCATGGTTTGGCTCCTAACTCTTTTGCAGCAAATAGTTAGTGAGCGTGTTTAAACCACAGTTATGTCACAACACAACATGCTAAGTCATAGTTGACATGACATGCTAAGCCGTAATGTTTAGCTCAAAATGCTTAACCGCCATGGCTTCACGTGTCGTCTGAACAGGGTCACTGTCAGAGAGAAGGGGTGATCGAATACGAGTCTTTCCCTCTAAGCCACCACTGTGGTTTTCCAATGCTTGGGATTGGATGCTCCATCATCTTTCCATAAAATTATGTAAGCTTTCATTCAGACAAAAAAGCCAAACCTGATTTTTTTCAAATTATAGATGACTACTGAAATGTGAAGAAAGGTTCTACAAGTGCATTTATATTCATTTATCCTGTACAGGATACAGATTGGTTTTATATTAATGTACCAGAAACCCATCCTGATGAGGAGCAGAACAGCATAAACATATTATAACCCTAAAATGGAAAATGATTTGGTAAGGAAATGTGTTTTTACAGATGTGATCAAACTCTGTATGGAAACCCCCTGACAAACATGGGTTTTTAGAGAACATAATTTATTCCAAGGTTAGGAACGTCTGTTTCAGAGTCACCTTACAAAGTCTGGTGCATGCTGTTTGTCTTTCTGCTCTGTCTTTAAAATCTCAAATAGAAATCTCAAGCTTAATCTTACAGAATTCGGAATTCCTGGTTGTGTTCTCCGGAGGTCATTAAGTTAAACAGTGTCCAACATACTAACAGCGAACTCATTCTCCAAGGTACCAGTCACACTAGAGAGGTATCAGCAGCCTCAGGGGAACCCCAAGCATTGCAGAAGGACAAAATAGTTTTAGAAAATAAACCTTAAAAGAGAGTGGGGGAGGGAGGCAGGCTCCAAAAACAGATCAATGAGAACAAGCATGCTCAGTGGTCATGGTATACGGAATGTTTAAAAAGAAAAGGAAAAATCAGGGTTGGGGTAGGGAGAATGGAATGGAATATCCTAGAAAATGGAGTGTCATAACTGGTTGGCTGAAAAAGAGCACCCCATATTGCAAAATTTTGTTGTTAGCCCCACTTTTCTAGCCTGATACAGACTGATGGAGAACTCCACTGCTCACGGTGGAAACTGTCCAGTTATTTTTTTATCCTGGGTGCCCTGTCTTTTAACCAATTACTGATCCACCAGAAGATATGTCCTTTTTTCTTGCACCTTCCATGGGAAACTGATTGCTTATGCTCTTGTTGGTATTAACATTTAAAGCCCTAAACGGTTTGGGGCCAGGTTATTTGAAGGAACGCCTCCCCACATATGTACCTGCCCGGACCTTAAGATCATCCACAGGGGTCCTTCTCCGTGAGCCCCTGCCGAAGGAAGTGAGGCAGGTGGCTACTAGGAGGAGGGCTTTCTCTGCTGTGGCACCCCAGCTGTGGAATGAGCTCCCCAGAGAGGTCTGCCTGGCGCCTACATTGTTTTCTTTCCATCGCCAGCTGAAGACCTTTTTATTTTCTCAGTATTTTAACACCCAATTTAACTTAAATTTAAACTTTGCTATTTTAATCTCATATTTTAACCTATATTAATTTTTGCTGTGTGGTTTTATTCTGGTTGTGCTTTTTATATTGCATTTTGTATGTGTGTTTTAAATTTGTTGGTTGTTTTTATGCTCTTCACGGTTTTAATTTTTGTGATCCTACCAGAGAGCTTCGGCTATTGGGCGGTATAAAAATGTAACAAATAAATAAATAAATTGTTAAAATCTGCAAAGAAAAGCCTAGGGGTGAAGTGATTTCCCTTTGGAAGCCATGCTGATTTCTCGCCAGCAAAGTTTCTTCTCTGTGTTTAACAATTTCCCCATCAATTTATTTTACTAGCTTATCTGGGACAAAAGCCAGGTTGACAGAATTGTCATTTCCATAGTCTTTGTTTGGTGTTTCATTGACACCCCCCATGCCCTTGTAAGGAGGCTGATTTCAATTTAAAGTTACATATTTTAATCTGAACGTCAACATTTGCTTTCTTTACGAATTCTCAGATTAATATCACCTTGATGTGATAACTTTTTATTTGCCAGTTAGATCAAAGTATCATTCTTTGTCTTCTCTATATGTCCTAGTCCTTCAGATGCATTCTTCAGCAAAGATGGTTCAACTGTAGATATCGAACATCTTTTGCAGTGTAAACTAATGCAAAGGATCCATTAAGCTGTTCTGCAGTTCTGCTGTCATCCCCCAATAGCCTGTTGATATCATTTAATGGTCCAAATGCCTCTTTTGGCCAATTTCATGCTTTTGCACTCAAACGTCTTACTGTGAACAGGGAATGTTGGATAGTTTTAGAGCAAGTTCTGATAAACAGCTTGATCTTAAGCAAATTTTCCTGAGAAAACACCTCAGTGTTAGGTGGGGATTTCTTTCTGCTGTAGTGTGCTTAAGATTGCAGGTAAAAAGATACTAAATATTTACTATCCTTTAAAAAGAAATTTAAGTTTACCATTAGTAGCCACAAGATGGTGGTAAAGAGCAACGTATAGTTCAAAAAGGAACATACTGTATATTAAACATATTCTGTACTCTGTACATTTAGTACACAACTATGTAAAACCCTTGCAAAAATCCACATCATTGTGTGTAGCTTCTATGTTGCTTGTATGGAAAACTGCGAAGTGCATTCACATTTCTATAAATGGACATCCAGTTGCAATGTACATTCATTCATTTTCACAAGCTAAACATGGAATATTTTAACTTCCGTTGAAAAACTGCATTATGGGTATCAGCTGTGGTTTCTGAGAAACTGCCTTATACCAAATCAGATTATTTGTCCATCTAGCACAGTCCTGTCTCCTCTGACAGGCAGGGGCTTTCCAAGACACCCAAAACAAGTCAGTCAAGGAACTACACTGAGTCAGTATTCAGATCCAGCAACTCAGGGTGTCTCTACATTAAGGAAAAACACCCACAGCCTTACTGGGGTTTCTTCTTCTGGAATCTTTCCACATTTACAAGTGGCTCCTTTAGGCGGTGACCACATTGGCAATGCAGCGCCATCTAGTGGCAGAATTATAGCACTATGCCAGCTTGACACACTAGGGACATCGTGCAATAATTTTAAATACTGCATTATCTCCGGGTTTTTTTTTAAAGTGAGATTACTTGGGAAAAGCACGGAAGTCATCCTGGAGGTTGATGACATCTTGTAAAGGGCCCACAAAATTCTGTGAGTGGCCAACCACGAGCATGCAATAAATTGCTTGCGTAGAGTAATATCGCCTAACCTGCCAATGCTCCACCAAGCTGCTAGGAACTGGTTACAGTTAGACCTGCTGTAAATGCTTCAACTCCACCTATGTTAGCAAAGACGCATCTGCACACACAGGACTGCAATTTGACACAAAACCTCTGTTCCCTCACAAGCATTTAAAAACACGATGAAAGCTAAAAGGTTTATGCATCAAACAGAAAGTATGGAAAAGCTAGCTGTAATTTTCCATGACAGTGTTATTCGGCTGGAAACCTGTTGATGGATTCTATTCCTCATAGCCCGAGGCTACACTTGCTACAGTTTGCTCATGAATGCTTTTGGAACCAGTATCCAAACGGAATTAATCAAACTGCCCTTTGCCAGCTTGGAAACAAAACTTCAATCCCCCACCATTTTGGCAGCACAACATGATCTCACTCGACGGCCTGCCCGGTTCGAACGCTGAGCTTTACAGGCAAGAGCTTTTTAACTTCACATCCATTCATAATTACACTTGGGAACCAGCACTTTGCCAGTCTCCCAGGGCTTTCTGTTGGAAGCGGAGCAAACACTTAACACTGAGGGCATTTCAAGAAGGCTAATTATTGGGGTTACCGCACTTCCTGTGCTGCTCCTTTAAACAATGCAATGCTTTACACAACTATCACATTCACACGAGGGACACCTGCAGAAAACATGATGAGTGTGACAGAGAGGCACATGGTTGAGACACCCATATATAAGTGACAGGGAGCCTCAGTCCAATCAGGAGTGCTTTGGCGAATGTACTGTATATGATGCTTTGCATGTCTGCTGCATGGAACACTGATGTAGCACAAGTACCAGTGTACCTGCCTGTAACAGTATGCTAGTAAACAGGTATCCACACCCATCCTTGGGATTACAGAACTTCCCGTCATTTTTCCATCAGTCAGGGGACTGGGGCAGGATATGGCTGTTCTACTGATGGAGCCAAATGCACAAAGCACAAGTTTTTATGTGTCTAATCAATCCAAGATCTCTACAAGGAACTGGAGCATCAACTCTGCCACAATATGCCTCGGGCGCAAGGTGTTCTCACTGATCTCTTGTACATACTTTTAATTGTTTCAGTTTGGGGCATAATGTTATATCCAGGCTCAGCATCCTAGGTGGCCTCTGTGGCATGTCATTATCGCACCAGTTTGCACCACTTACGTTACTAGACACAAGTTCTGCCCCTTGCTCTTTTATTATCAAAGGCCACCTAGAGTACGGTGGTGCAACATGATTACATCATGCAGCTTGGGCATGGATTTTCCACTTTCACCACGTTGGAACCTCCAGAGCCAAGAGCCTACCTACACTCTTGGACCATCCGTCAATGAGTTTTTATCCATTGTAAAGCAATTCCGCAGCTACATTCCTAATTCCCACACACTCCTAATTCCAATCAAAGTGTCCCAGTAGATTATGGCTCTGTTGGGACTTGAATTCAGATTCAGCACACTGTTTCGAACAAAGTTTGGAGGAATCCCCAGGGGCCCTCAAATGAGAAGTCGACTGACGAAGGACAAGCTTCCCTGAAAGACCGTGCGCCCACCAACGCAGGGGATGCTCAGCCAGAAGGGAGTGTTGGGTCTGTACAAGCGTGCCGCCTCAGCCCACGCAGGGTTCCCAAGTAAACCACGTGTGCCACAGAATCCTCTGAAATATGCAGGGGCTTCTTGGCATATGCTGACGTGGAAAGACTTCGCAGAAGGGAGACCGCTTGAAAAGCACCGCACTAGATTGGTTGGCTCAGAAAACACATTTTTTGCATATTAGAATATGACAAATTCCCCGAACCGAAAGAAAGCGTGGTTATAATGTACTGACGCTGCTCTATGTTTGATTTTGCTTCTAATCGTTGCATACAGTGGACCCATCCCACATGACATACCTGCTTTTACAGACTCCAGAGACCAGCGAAAGTAAGGATGTTACCAGCATACATGCAGGTACAGAGGCCTGTTTCAAGAGTTCCACAATAATACTGGCTTCTACTCCGTCCGACTGCCAATGGGTGAGCTTGATTGGCCCCTCATCATACCTGTCCTTCATGTAGAGCAACTTGCTCTTTGCAACTGTGTCAAACACGGCAACTAGTTTGGAAGCGTCCGTTGCCTTCTGATCAGAAAGCACAACCGGGTCCTGCGGGGAGTGAAGCTGTGAAAGCATCACTTTGCGCTGGTCATAATATACCAAGATGATTTCTTTTTCCTCGTCACCGCCAGGCTCATTCTGAACGGCAGAACAGCTCCAAAACTTGCTGCCTTTCTCCTTGCTGATCTGGATCCAGGGGTCGTGTGAGAAGATCGTACCGAGGTCTTCCAGGAACCTTTCCAAGCTCTCCTCCTTTGCTTGCTTGCTGTTAATCCATGAGCCCATCACAGATAACTGGACCTGTGTCGTGTGTTGCATTTCGGAGAGATACTGCTTCACCTGGCCGGGAATGAAAGGGAAGTGGACCACCGCCAGGATCACAGCGGAGTTCTGTTCTGGAATCCATCGCCCAATCAGAAGCCCACTTTCAGCTGAGGAGCAGCAAACAGGGAAGAAGACCTTAAGCACCATGGTAGGAAGTTTGAAAACGATAAAACCTAGAAATAAAAAGCCAAAACATAATGCTCAGATACATATGGATCCATGCACAAGGGCAAATCAAAGGAATTCAAATGTTGAGATAAGTCCTGGTTCCCCAACTGAAGCATAGACAACTGCCTCCATACTTAGGACACAGAGCTAGTGTCCTTTTAAGATGGCAAGAGATGTCAGGTAGCTGGCCAAGTTTTTCAAAAAGCTCAAAGCTTTAAAAGCGATCCTAAAATTGTTGACAGAGCTGGGTATGTTTAGCACAGAAGAACCTAGTCAATAAAGTTGCCCAGTACTTTGTTACTGGCCCTGCGCCTGTACTTTTAACTCATACACATTTAGCAGGTGAACCTTTTCTTACCGCTTATCTTCATGCTAGGAAGTGGTTCACGTTTTAAAGTTTCTGTGTTAATGTCTCAAGATCAGGGCCAGTAACAAATGTGGAAACCCTACTTACATTGTATGCGAGTAAGGTTCTATAAAGTACTGTAGACTCCTTAGAGGGAAGGCACCAAGCCAGGGCAAATATTACATGATTTGTTTTAAATAAATAAATAAATAAATATCACTCTGAAATCCAAGGTGACACCAAACTCTCAGTTTTTATAAGCAGAAATGAAATATTGACCCTGGAACTAACTGACACTGTCCCTTTAAATAACTCAGAAGTATCAAACAGAAACATCATTCCAGTAAGGAGGGGGCAAGCCCAGAGTTAACAACATCCGGCCATCATTGTCCTTCTCTGTCCTTCAGCACTGAGCCAGGGATGCCATGCGAAAAACTCCAACCTCCCCTCAGGCTGTATCCTCTGCAATGGGTCCAGTGACTGGAAAGGAACCCTTACTGTCTGTTTATGGCATCTATACCAAAAAAAGGAGGGGATACACAGAAACGGGATGTTGCTGGTGAGCCCATTTCTCTTAAATAAAGTACAACTGATCTACGTAATACCTAGGATTCTGACATTTTGCTCGGGAAAAGCTGCAATTCATTTGCAATTGGGATGCTTTCACGCCCTGGCTGATTTACTCAGAGAAAACACCAGCCTGTCAAATGCTGCTGCAGGAGGCAATGTCTGTTCATGGATGAATTCCCAGTCCCTTGAGGCAGAAAAGTGATGTCTGTTTGGTACATGTCCTGTTACTTGTAATGAGAGGAGGACCACAGTTACTGGTACCAAGGGCTAATTCCTCTCCAGCACTTTCATTTTATATGTGGTGAGGAATCCTCATTAAAATGCATTTATTTATACATCATATTTATAAACTGCATTCAAGGTGTACAAAAATCCAGATAATACATAAACGCAAAAGCAGTAACACCCTATTAAAACCTAAAACGGTACAGAACAAACACTACAACTCACAATTCAAAAGGCCAAATTAAAGAAACGTGTCTTAGCTCCTTTCCAAAAAGCTCAAAGAGTGACAATGAGGCCTCTGTGAAAAGGGGGTATCCTGAAAAGGGTTTCTCCTACAAATCTTCACAAGACAGGCATGCCCTCAGATAGCCAGAAGGCACATAAAACTTTAAAAGTTAAGACCAACAGCTTCAATTGAGAATGATTTGGGGGGGGGGCAACCAGTGCAAATCTTTCAATAGAGGGATGATATGATCCTGATCCTGTATACTGATTAGCAGTCACATTTTGCAGCAATTGAAGCTTCCAGACGCTCTCTAATGTAGAGTGCCCTGCAATAGTCTAAAAGCAATCTAACCAAGGCATGGATAATTGTGGCCAGATCAGACTGATTCAGAAATGGTCACAGCTGGCCCTGTTCCATGCATGTTTGGAATGAAAACAGACCTAAAACTCCCAGTACTCCCCAGTCAACAGTGGGATTTGTAGGACTTTTTTCTGCCTCAACACGCAAAGGACTGCACCTTAAGCCTAGTTGTGCATACACACGCCTTGCCACTGCTACCACCTGAAAATCCAAGGACAGCGTAGAATTAGGAAGCACACCCATGCCATGAACCTGACCTTTTCCAGGACAGGCTGAAAACCAAATCCCCGAGACAGAGCACCTCTGTCTTATCTCTCTTAAGTTGAGATTCAATTCAGACATGTGCAGTTGAAAAGAACTTTGGAGTGTGGTTGGGGGCAGAGTGCGCTCTTGGCTCTGGAGGCTGAGTGAGCAACAAGCCTCATAGTGTGATAATCCCCCTCCGGCGGACTGTAAAAGCAGCATTCACTGAAAAATCTGCCCTTGCCCCCTGCTTTGGCTGGAAGGATGAGCTGGAGCTTCCAAGAAAGCAGGATTTTAGGGAAGAACCACACATTGCAAACCCATGTAGAATGCAGATGAAAATGAGCATTTGTAGAGGAGAATTAGGGCTTTACTCCCTCACAGATTCATCAGTTCACCCTTATAGCTGCACACCAACCCACCCGCTGCTGCCTGTATTTCCCTCTGCCGGGCTAATGGTTTCCTGGCTAGGGGAGAAGGGAGTTAAAAACTACTGGTGGTGGAGATCTTGTAGAGGAAGAAGTAAGCACTCCTACCTTTTTACAAATGTCCCTATTTTGTTTTATGAGGAAAATAAGGCATTGGGAGTCTTACATTTTGCTTGTAATGTGCATTTCTGCCTTCATAACCTCCGGAAATCAAAAAGGAAGGCAAAAGACGGAGGACTGGGGAAATGCATATAAATAACAATGCAAATCAGGAAAAACAAAGCAGACAAGGTTAAGAGAATATTGGTGTAGCACACAGAAGCAAAATTGGGAACGCAGACTCTTCTCGGTGTGTCTGCTGCACACGCTAACACACTAAATGCATACAGAATATTGATGGTGGTCAGAAAGTCTCTTTATTTGGCAGGATGATGGGCTAGAAATAGGTGAGACATCCTTTAATTCAGAGCTGGAGGTGGTCTAATGTTGTTATCTCTGTTCACAGATTTTGCAGGGTTTTGTAGTGCTTCAAAAAGCCTGTTTGATCAGTGGTAATAGCTTGGCAAAAGGATTAACTGTGTATATCACTGCAAACACCTTTATCATACCACCTTCAAACTCTCTTACAATATCATCTGTTTTCATCCTAACAAGGGCCCCTGTTTTGATACTAAAAATAAATCTTTCCGATTTATCTAACTCTTCCTTTATCTATTTTTCACATTTTACCCCACTCGTATTTCCAAAAAACAAAAAGATATCAAAAAAGGTTTATTATGCAATAAAAATCAGATAAGAACATAAGATAAAACCTGGAAACATAAAAAGAACATTAAAAAAACACCAACCAGAGATACACCAAGCCCCCAAATGTAATTGTAAACCCCCAGTTAAACAAAAATTAAACCTTCTACCTACTATGTAAATTAATACAGGGCAAGTTTAATTAGGCTTTTTTTGGGGGAAGGGAATTCCATAATTGAGCCCCTAACAGCCAAGACAGTGCCAATCTTTACCATAATTGATTTCACATCCAGAGCAGGGCTGCCCCTATCAAACTTAATAGGCAAGGGGAGTTACTAATTAAATTTATATCCCCCAACCCACCACTGGCATATTCCAGGGGATCAACAAAGTCAACAGTGTGGATCAACAATGTCAACGTTGTGGAAAGCAGTTACCACAAACACAAGTTAATTATAATGAAAAGTATTAACACTTATTATGGCAACAGTAATAATAAACATTGAATGATGTTGGGCCAGTCACACACAAACTCAGGCTAACTGACCTCGCAGGGTTATTTAGAACACAAAATAGGTTGGGGGACCATGTATGTTGGTTTGAGTTCCTGGAAGGAAAGGTGAGATATAAATAAAGGAATAAAATAATGAAGGACTGACCTTCAATCTGTCCCTGGCAGTTGATATTACATTTGTATCCTCCAGGGAGCTCAGCGCAGCAAGGATAAGATTATCCCATTTTATGTTCACAGTAGCCTTGTGAGGCAGGTATGACTGAGAAACAGAAAATGGCTCAAGGCCACCCAGCAAGTTTCAGGGCTGAGCAAGGATTTAAATTCAGGCCTTCCCTACTCCAAGTCCAGTATTCAATCCACAGGGGACAACCTATGTCTGTACACTTGGGGCCACACTATTCTCCAGACAACAATCTGGGGGGCCACTAATTTTGCCACATAAGGCAGCCACCATCACATCAAAAGGTCACTTCTGTGATCAAGTATAGCATTACATATAGTGCTTAAAATGTTCAAAGCACTTCACATACATTCCCTTATTGTAATCGTTACAGCAACCCTAAAAGGTAGGCTAGGATTACTAACCTTCATATTGCAAATAGAAAGATACTGGATTGAAAAAGAGCATAGCTTGGTTAAGACTTTTAGGGTGCAATTCTATGAATAATTAAACAGAATAAGTCCTACAACTCCCAGAATTCCCCAGTCAGCATGTCTAAACTTGCACAGGATTGCATTGTGAGCGAGTTTGTGGCAAAGATCAAAACTTTGGACTTTCTGATTTGTAGCTCAGATAAGAACACTGACATATTACATCCCAAATCCAAAAGAAATATGCTTACAGTTTCAAGTGCTGCAAAGTTTTTACTTTAGCTTGCTTGATTAAATTTTGGTAGGGGCACCAGTAGGTGGTATCAGCTCACAACCTGTTAATTGACCTTTCCTATACCACGCTACAGCCTTGGCCTTTCCCTATTCTGCTGGTAGTCAAAATATTGCAAATTCTAGCTGCGCAATTCAATAATAATAATAATAATAATAATAATAATAATAATAATATATTTATTTCTTATCCACCTCTCCCTTTGGATCGAGGCGGGGAACAACATTAGAACAGGAATCAATACATCTTAAAAATTCTTGATTTAACATTGATCTGGATAGGCCTGCTGGAAAAGGCTAGTCTTTAAAGCTGCCTTAAAATCACACAGAGAGTTAATTTTACGAATCTCCTCTGGCAGGCCATTCCACAATCTGGGGGCAACAGAAGAAAAGGTCCTCTGGGAAACTGATGTCAGCCTAGTTTTAGCTGACTGAAGTAAGTTCATCCCAAAGGACCTGAGGGTGCGGGGCGGACTGTATGGGAGAAGGCGATCCTGCAGGTAACCTGGACTCAAACCATTTAGGGCTTTAAAGGTAATGATCAACACTTTGTACTTCGCCTGGAAACTAATTGGCAGCCAGTGGAGTGATTTTAATGTTGGGGTAATATGCTCACCCCTAGATGTAGTGGTGACCAACATGGCTGCCATATTTTGAACTAGTTGAAGTTTCCGAACTAGGTACAATGGTAGCCCTATGTAGAGCGCATTGCAGAAGTCGAGCCTTGAGGTTACCAGCGCGTGCACTACTGTCTTTAGGTCTCCTGACTCTAAGAAGGGACACAGTTGGCGTATCAGCCGAAGCTGATAGTAGGCACTCCTGGCCGTCGCATCTATCTAGGCTGTCATTTGGAGCGACGGATCCAGGAGCACCCCCAAACTGTGAACACAGTCTTTCAGGGGGAGTGTAGCCCCATCCAGAACTGGCTGACACACCTCCAAACCTAGGTCAGAGCCCTTGACAGCAAGCACCTCTGTTTTGTCTGGATTCAGTTTGTTTTTCCTCATCCAGCCCATTTCCGCCTCCAAGCATTCATTCAGAGGAGACACACTATCCTTAGCTGATGCTGTTATTGAAGGCATAGAGAAATATATTTGGGTGTCATCAGCATATTGATAGCACCCCGCCCCATGCCTCCGGATGATCTCTCCCAGCGGTTTCATGTAGATGTTAAATAGCATTGGGGATAGGATGGCACCTTGTGGTACACCATACAACAGCTCCTTTTTTGAGGAGCAACTATCCCCCAGCATCACAATCTGGAATCTACCTGAGAGGCAGGACCAGAACCACCGGAGCACAGTGCCCCCGATAAATACCACCCAATAGAATACCACCCAAATGATATTTTAAGCAGGATGCTAACGTTGGAGAGAAATCTATCAGGTACATTTTAGGCTGGCAGCAGCTGCTCTATTGTACCCAAGGCCCAAACTACACATTGTTATGAATGCATAGTTGCTACCTGCTCACATATCCTCTTATGTTTCCCAGTGACATTTTGTTAAAGCCGACACACAATACAACATTATTGTGCTGAGTGTTGTCCTACTGCTTGCAAACAGCAGCCAGCAATGGGGATATCACCAAACTTCTTTAAATGAGAGAGCCTGGTCATGTGTTCACTGTAACATATCATTGAGCCTAAGTGCTTTCCTATGACACAGGTCATCAAGGTCCATAAACCAGATGCACACTGTCCTTAATGCCATATCACAAGTGTGCTATAACCCACTTCTTTCTTTCTCCCACTTCACCAGCCTAAACATATTGTCATCAGACTACGCTGATTAATTCAGGCTCTGGCAGTCATACATCCCAGTTGCTGGAATGTAAGTATGGAGATAAAAGTAGCAGTGTGACAAAGGGCAGCAAAAGGCTTTGATGTGTTTGGCCCCAAATTGAAACAAACAAACAACCCCCAATGAACAATTTCCAGTATCTGGAAAAGAGGAAGACATCCCAAAATTGAGAAAAGGCTTAGGGTAGGGCAACCAGAAATAACGGACAGGCTTTTGTATCTTGCTCTGTAGTTGAAGAGGGGCCTGCAGCACATAAAGTTTGTGTAGTGTATTTTTTGTTTAATATATGTATATCTCACCTTTTACCTCCAAGATGGAAGTTAAGGTGGAATACACATGGTTTCCAGGCAATCTCCCATACAGACATTGACCAGATCTATGCCTATTTAGCTTCTGCAAAGTTGTTGTATCTTATGCCTCAAACCAGATCCTGGGACCAGTCCAGATCAAGTGTCTAACTAGAGTGACCCAGGTTCCAATAACTTCTCAACTCACTAGTTGAACTTCTGTAATGGCTATCAGTCACATACAATAAGATGTTTGACCAACACTAGGTGATCTTGAGCCAGTCACTCTCTCTCAGCCAGGCCTACCTCACAAGGTTGTTGCGAAGTTAAAAGCAAGGGGAGAGCCCCAGACACTACTCTTTGATCTTTGTGGACAATAAATATAATAACTATATCAACATGTCTTACTTCTACCTGAGAAGTACGGGTTTGCTCTTCCACTACACAACTACTCTTCTACACCTATACAGAAGCCTTTGTCCTCTGGTCAGCTCAGGCTGGGGAAACACATCAATATACATAATGTACTCAGGTAGTTTTCCCCTCCCACACTCACCCCCTTTTCGTGGCCCACTTGGGATTGCCAACTGACCAGTGGGAAGGCAGCTTGGCCTGCTCCAGTGGCTTTAACAGCAGCTGGCTCTGTACGAATTAGGAAGTAAAGCCTTTCGGGATATGGAGATAAACATGACAGCACTTGCTAATTGCTGCATATCCAAAGGCCCAGCTACAGGAAGGGCCAATTCAAAAGTTGGCAACCCTAGTCCCAATCCCCTCCGCATTTTTTGCACCCCCAGCCTCTAGAATTCACCACCTCTCTTCTCTCAGCACTTACTTCCTCCCGCTCCTGCTTCCAGGAGGCGCCTTGAGCCTGCAGAGATCGAAAAACGGAGCCCGCGCCTCTTGACATTCAAGCCACTTCCGGGAACTACAGGCCGGTTGCTAGGAGACGCGGCCCGCTCCTGAGAGCTGTCCCCGCAGTCCTCCCCTAATTGTGTTCCGGACAGGCACCTCGACCTCCTGAGTTGGGGTTCCGTTAGATTGAGTTCCTTCACAAAGAAAGGGGAGGAATTTGATGTGTTCCCCGTCGGAGTCTATTCCCTCCGGGGAGTCAGTAAGGGAAAGGACGGAAAATGTGATGGGAAAACACGGAAGGGTTCTGAGTGGAAGAAGATGACGTCTTAAACCCCTGCAGCAGTCCATGAATGATGCAGGGCAATGGGGCCATAAAACTAGGGTGACCCTATGAAAAGGAGGACAGGGCTCCTGTATCTTTAATAGTTGCATAGAAAAGGGAATTTCAGCAGGTGTCATTTGTATATATGGAGAACTTGGTGAAATTCCCTCTTCCTCACAACAGTTAAAGCTGCAGAAGCTATACTAGAGTGACCAGATTTAAAAGAGGGCAGGGCACCTGCAGCTTTAACTGTTGTGATGAAGAGGGAATTTCCCCAGGTTCTCCGTATATACAAATGACACCTGCTGAAATTCCCTTTTCAATACAACTGTTAAAGATACAGGAGCCCTGTCCTCCTTTTCATATAGTCACCCTACATAAAACCTTTGTCTGGAAGCACCCCAAGTGAACAAGGTGTTTGCAATGTGGTAAATAGGGTGACCATGTGGAAAGAAGGACACAGCTCCTGTTGAACAGAAAAGTTGAACAGAAAAGGGAATTTCAGCAGGTGTCATATGCATTTTATTTATTTATTTATTTATTTATTTATTTATTACATTTTTATACCGCCCAATAGCCGAAGCTCTCTGTTCACAAAAATTATGCATGCAGTTCCTGGTGCAATTCCCTCTTCATCACGACAGTTAAAGCTGCAGGAACCCTGCCCTCTTGACCAGATACAAAAGAGGCCAGGGCTCCTGCAGCTTTAACTCTTGTGATGAAGAGGGAATTGCACCAGGTGCTGCATGTATATAAATGACACCTGCAATTCCCTTTTCTGTAAAGATACAAGAGCCCTGTCCTCCTTTCCATATGGTCACCCTACAGTGGTAATGAATCAGACAGATACCACCTCCATGGGAGTCAGTGGCATATTTTGCAAAAGACATGTTGAAAAACACTTCAAAGTGTTTTTTATCCCACAAAACACATCCACCTACACTGTTGACTGTTACGTATGCTTCTTTAAAAGTAATTAGTTTTCTGTTTGGTGTTACTTGTCTTTCCTTTGTTTTTTAATTCCTTTCTTTTTTAAAAAAAATACCTGTAAATTAAATGCACACACACAAGTCCGCATAGATATCATTTGCTGCCAAAATACAAACAATTCAATACACTCCACACTAGCACCTTACACATAAGAATGAAAAAACAGGATATTTTATATCAGGCATGATTTGGCCTTCAGTTTCATACTGACCTGACGAAGCCTAAGTATCCCAGAAAGTGGAACATGAGAGAACAGCCTTCCAGACGGCAAAATACTCTCGTTGCTCAGAATAGTAAACTTCAGCATTTCCTCCAAAACTAGGGGTATATGTAAAATTCAGCCGTTGCCCACCACACCCATGGGTGGGACACACAGCTTCTCGCCAGTACAATGTCTGCTTGTCTTTTCTTCCTGATAAGCTTCAGGCAAGTATAAATTGATCTCTCTTCACCATTCCCAGAAGTGTGGTCTGTGCCACCTTCTTACAAGTTTGTTGGAAGCTGATAGCCCTATAGAACGGCTCTCTCTTCTTGCATGTCTTATTTGTAAACGTCCAAAGTAAGCAGCTCTCCCATGTAAACTTCTCAACTGTCTAGAGCAAAATCTTCTCATCACTATATGTCCAGAATCTTCTGAATGTAAGGATTGGGCCTAGGGGACGCAGAAAAGAAACCACCTATAACTTCCCCACGTCAATATGTAGCCGCCTAAACGCTAGATCCTTGCCATACTACAGGGCTATCAACATTACTTTTAAGCCAAATCATCTTGCTGGTGATGTACTCCCCCCCCCCTTTGTGGGACATCACTGGGAGGGGTAAAACACAAGTAAAATATGTCTTTGCTTTATGGGATGAACAGATACAGGAGACGTGGATTGATATAGAACTAAAGACTGGATTAAGGAGGAATTTTAGCTGGTTTAAGGGTCAGGAGCATTATTATTATTATTATTATTATTATTTATTTATTTATATAGCACCATCAATGTACATGGTGCTGTACAGAGTAAAACAGTAAATAGCAAGGACCTGCCGCATAGGCTTACAATCTAATAAAATCATAGTAAAACAATAAGGAGGGGAAGAGAATGCAAACAGGCACAGGGTAGGGTAAGCAGGCACAGGGTAGGGTAAAACTAACAGTATAAAGTCCGCACAACACCAAGTTTTAAAAGCTTTAGGAAAAAGAAAAGTTTTTAGTTGAGCTTTAAAAGCTGCGATTGAACTTGTAGTTCTCAAATGTTCTGGAAGAGCGTTCCAGGCGTAAGGGGCAGCAGAAGAAAATGGACGAAGCCGAGCAACCCCCATGTGAGTAAAGGTTATGTCTCAGACTTTTTAGCTTGGGGGGGGGGGGGAAGGTGATTATGGGTACACATGATAGAGGGGTACAAAATTATGATGGTGTGGAGAAATTGGATCTACCCTAATGAAACCTAGAGTCAACTCATGAAGCTGAGTAATGGGAGATCCAGGATAGATAAAAGTATCCCCCCCCCCCACAGCATATATGGTGTTTACTACCACAAGATGTAGTGATGACCACCTACTTGGATGGCTTTAAAAGGAGATTAGGCACATTTGATGGAGGATTAGGCTACCAATGGCTACTAGTCATGATGGCTATATATTACCTCCAGTATCACAGGTAACATGCCTTTGTATTCCAGTTGCTGGGGGAAATGGGTGGGAGGGTGCTGTTGCACTCATGTCCCGCTTGTGGGCAGCTGGTTGGCCACTGTGTGGACAGAATGCTGGCTAGAAAGATTGTTGGTCAGGTTTTTCAGGCTCTTCTTATGTTCTTAAATTCACATCACTGGAGAGATGATCATATATGCCATTGCCAATTACTCACTCAAGCACAAGAATGTTACTTGCATACATTTATGTTGCAAAAATGAATGTCTTCCGATGTTTCTGAGGATAAGAGCAGTTCAACCTTGGAACAGATTGCCTTGGGAAAGTGGTGGGCTCTCCTTCACTGGACGTATTTAAGCAGAGACTGGATGGCCATCTGTCAGAGAATCTGCAGTTGCATCCTCCATTGCAGAACTTGCCTTGAGCAAGTCCTCAAACTGGGCCCTTCCAGATGTGTTGGACAGCAGTTCCCACCATTCCCAGTCATCATGGCCATTGCTATGGAGGTTGACATCCAACACATCTAGAAGGCACTAGTTGAGGAAGGCTTTTCACCTATGATTAAAAGAACTATGAGTTTATATATTAAGAAGAATCATGATGGGTGAGACCAAGGTCCATCTAGTCCAGCATTCTCTTCATACAGTGATCCGATAGGAAACCCACAAGCCATGGTTCATTCCCTTGCTTTGTCACAATCTCATGTCTTAATATATTCCCTTAGGTTTCTTAATGACAAATGACGTTAATCACAGTTTGTGATATTAAATGCAAGCAGCATACATTTTGGCTCAAAAATTAAACCCCAAACTACTTCTCAGTTATTATGGCAGAAGATGTGAAAGATGTTTTGCTCTGCAGTTCATCTGAGGGCACTTTCAGTTACACCCGGAGTATCGGATGATTTGAATGACAGAAATGGCAGTGTTTGCATATATATATTGTATTTTTCATACTCCACTGTGAGCATTTTATAGAGCAGAGGAACAGAGATGTTATAAATAAAAACAAAATTAAACAGTGGGTTTATTGCACTCGTTTATTACTTTGACCTTTTGAACATAATGCTATTGTCTATGATTTGATTGTGATTAGATAGTTATATTTACATTTCTAATTTTCAATATTGTTAAAGTACACATATTCAGGTACAAGAAAACAAAAACAAAGACAGCTGTGTCAGTCCTTGAGGGGGAATCCCCCCCCCAAAAAACCCCACAATTGGACAATAACTTTCTTAGGACCAACCAATATGCAAGCTTTCAACTTCTCCAGAACTCGTCAACTGTCAGATTTCCCAGTCCCTCAGGCAAGCACACATTCTAGCAAACTGACAGAGGAACACCCAAATCACTGTGACTTCTTTATTGCAGGAAATCGCAGGGCAAAAGCTTAAGGGTTACACACTTCAGAAATCATATAGCTGATGGTCAATAGCGATAGGCTCCAAGAAATTCCAAAGCTAATCACTGCTATCGTGACTGAGATCCTCACCAACGCGGTTTCCTCATTGCCATCTCCACGATTCCGAATACAAGGGAAGAGTCAATCCATACACAGGTTCCAAACCCAGACAAGGAATGGGGAAGATTCCTGACATGACCCCTCAGGAGATCAAAGGAGCAATAAAGAAGTCTCACTGATTTGGGGGTCCCATGTCAGTTTGCCAGAATGTGTGCTTGCCTCAGGGACGGGAAACCTGATGTCATCGGGGTAGAGGATACCAAAAGCAGGGGACTTTGCTGTTTCTTCCCCCATCCCTGGCTTTTGGTACCACTTAGTCTGATAACGAGTCCTGGAGAACTCAAGAGCTTGCACAAATTTTTGTGGAATTTTAGTTGGTCCTAATAAAGTAGGGCAACCATATGAAAAGGAAGACAGGGCTCCTGTATCTTTAACAGTTGTATAGAAAAGGGCATTTCAGCAGGTATCATTTGTAGGCATGCAGCTCCTGGTGCAATTCACTCTTCATCACAACAATTAAAGCTGCGGGAGCCCTGCCCTCTTGACCAGATACAAAAAAGGCAGGGCTCCTGCAGCTTTAACTCTTGTGATGATGAGGGAATTCCACCAGGTGCTGCATGCCTACAAATGACACCTGCTGAAATTCCCCTTTCTATATAACTGTTACAGGAGCCTTGTCTTCCTTTTCATACGTTCACCCTTAATAAAGAAATGGCCCCACTGTGGATTTTCGATTCTCAGGGAGTAGAGCAGCTTGATACATTATTGGAGAAGTGAATACACTGTTGGGTGGGTAGTGTGGCAATGAAATTGACACAGAAGATTGATGAAGGTGACATGGGATGACAGAGAATCTTACTCTGCCCTTCCTCTAGGTGTGAGATTTGAACTGTCACCGGATGTACCAAGAATCTCAGATTCATAATGGGGTCTCACACGGTACCTGAAGACTTTGACACAATTATCCCCGTTGTCGGCAATTAACAGCAACCCCTGGGAGGAACAAGCTATCCCAGCAGGTCTCTGTAGGCCTTTAGAGACCAGGCAGATGGGAGACCCACTCCGGGGAAACAAATAAACTTTCTGCTGCTGTTCGTCCGCTACAATGATGTTGCCTTCTCTGTCGGCACAGACACCGGAGGGATTGCCAAAATGGTGTCCGTATTTGCTGGCAATGGAAAAGACCAGTTTGTGATTGCTATTAAACAGCTTGACGTCACCACATTCTTCACTCACCACAAACCCCCCTTCGGGGACGCAGCACACATAGCGTGGCCCCCATAGGCTGGAGATGGAGTGGGTACTCTGCATCTTGAAAGCACGGTCCAGGGCAAAGCTATGAACTTTTCCCTCTGTGTAGTCCACCACCAGTATCTTTCCAGACACATCCACCGCAATTCCCCTGGGGGAAGAGAATTTCCCAATTCGAAGCCATTCGCCCTTGGAGAACTTGGAATGAGTGTTGAAGATTCGGATGGTTCCGTTCAGCATGTCTGTAATGGCCACCATCCCGGCTCTGGTGACAGTCACATCCTCTGGCAAAAATGACTCCTTCTTCTTCCATTCCACACATGGCAGGGACTGAAATGTTTGGCCTGAGCGGTTGAAGATGTGGACCCTGGGTGTGTTTTCGCTAGTCATGTAGATAACCCCATCCAAGGAGCAGTGAAGTCCGCATACTCCTCCATAATGACTGCCATTGGGATTTGGGATCCGCTGAACCAGGTCATCTTGCCGGTAGTACAAGAGATTTTTGATATCGTCCAAGTCGTGGCAAATGATCTTGGCTTTCTCTGCCAATTGGTGGACTTGATGCTCTGTCACCATGCCCATGCCGGGGTTGTTGCTCAGGAGAGGGCTGGCTTTCTGAAATGTGGCATCCGACTTAACTTGGAGGGTGTAAACAGTCTTGAGAAGTTTCTCCTTGCGCTGCGTGTCTTCCAAGGTATAATCCATCCTTTTCCCCTTTCAAAAAATCAACACCATGGTTATGAAATCATTGACTGGATTAACACAACACGCTAACTCACACTCAGTAGTTGAGTGTGGGTTGCTGTTGAACTGTGGGTTAGTGTGTTGTCTGAATCCAGGACATTTTCTGCAGGGTGACTTGTTCACCATGCAGTGTGGCTTATTTTTCTCGAACCTTGAGAACCCATGGTTTTTGTTGGGTTGGTTCATGGTGGTTAACAAGCCACCTTGTGGAAAATGTCCTGGGTTCAGACAATACACAAACCCATGGCTCAGCTGTTGAGTGTGGGTTAGCATGTTGTATGAACAGCTCTACTGTCCGCATGACGGCATCTTTTGAATAGCTTCAGTGGCAAGGATATCAAATAATACCATAGGCTAGGGTGACCAACTGTCAGGATTTCCCCGGATTTGTCCTGGTTTTTGTTCTTTTCATGGTGTCAGGGGGGATTTTCTATAATTTTCAATAATGTCCTGGAATGACACACCTTCCCCTTTAAGGCTGCCATTAGCATGGCAGGCGGGAATGGCATGCTTTCTTGAGGCACATCATTCCCCCACCCCGAGCTCCATTTGAGGTCTTAAAGGGGAAAGTGGGTCATTTGTGGACATTATAGAAAAGGCCCCAATTGGAGTGGATGGTGGTGGTGCAGAATGAAATCCTTTCCCCTCCTTTAAGGTGGCGGGGGAATAACGTACTTTCTGCAGGACCCAGAAAGCTGCTTCCCCACACACACACTAGGTGTCCTCTTTTTTGGTTTCCCAAATATGGTCACCCTACCATAGGCCTCACTGGTATTGTTCTTAGTACCATTGATCACATATTGGGAAGGAAGTGGGAAGAGGAATCCGCACTGTTATGTCTGATCACAGATTGGAGATAACAGTGGGGATTCCCCTGTGCACTGCTCCCCCTCGCAATTGAGAAGGGGATTCCCTTTTATGCAAAAGAGGTCTAGAGAAAGTATTGGCTGTGAGAACAGAATTTGCCAGTTAAATGGTGGCAGTGGAAATCTGCCAGCCTTCTCAAAAATGACCATCTAGAAAAATTAGTGGCTCATTCAGCCCTATAAAAATTAAGGAAAGGAGTCCTAATAAAGACCTGAAGGAGTTTGAAAGTAAACTACCCTTTCCCATTCCCTTCTTAACCTTAAGCTTTCAAGGGAGAAATATTTCCTGAGCTGGGCAGAATCTGTATCCCTAAGGGCTAAGGTACTTCTCTGCTAGGGGAAACAGCCTAAGAGTAATCCGGTCATCATCCACTCATCAGGACTACCCAAAGATCTTATGCTGCCTGAGGCAGAGCCACAAAATGGCATCTCTGTTTCACCCAAGTCAAGGTGCATAGTACCCACGGACAATCAAATTATCTTGGCATGTAAGGAAGAAAATCTCCCCCACCATGGCAGTCAAAATAAAACAATAATAAATTAAATAGTTAACAATTTGCTGTCCTTTCATGATATTCAAGGTGTGTTGCCTGAGGCAGCTGCCTTCTACCTCATGGTAGAGCCGGCCCTGCCACTTATGATCAACTGGGGATTAAAAGCAATATTTATCTGCAACCAGCCAGATCATATGCCCTCCAACACTAGAGGCATTCAAGAGGCAGCAGGACAACCATCTGTCAGGGATGCTTGAGGGTGGATTCCTGCACTGAGCAGGGGGTTGGACTCGATGGCCTTGTAGGCCTCTTCCAACTCTACTATTCTATGGTTCTACAGGCTCAAGAAACCAATGACCAAACCTTAGCCAAGATAAGGTAGGGAAGAAAGTTGAAGACTTTACCTCTGATCAAAGATGAACGGGTGCTTCCCAGTTTTCCACTTGAACACAGATACAGTTTAGAGAGAGACTGAGAGACCACCTGGTGTTGTCGCCTGGAATATACAACTAAAAGAAGTCACCCAGGGCTCTGTTGTTAGCGACAGGAATCCTCTTACCTTTGCCGGCCCAAGCTTGTGTCAACAGCATTGTTTTGCCAGTGCAAACACAAAAGATGCTCAAGTCACAAGAATTCCATACCCCCCGCCTGGCAGTGCGTGGTGAGAATGTGCTCAGTAAAATAACCTGGGGAACCAGGGCTGTGTTTTGGGGCTGTGGGGAGGCTCAAGGGATTCAGGATTTGCTGAATGCCACCTACTTATTGAATGGGCTAACAATAGGGTGACCATATGGAAAGGAGGACCGGGCTCCTGTATCTTTAACAGTTGTGTAGAAAAGGGAATTTTAGCAGGTGTCCTACATACCCGCAGCACCTGGTAGAATTCCCTCTTCATCACAACCGTTCAAGCTGCAGGAGCCCTGCCCTCTTTTGTATCTGGTCACTCACCAGGTGCTTCATGCATACAAATGACACCTGCTGAAATTTTCCTTTCTATACAACCACTATAAACCTGTCTTAGCCACCAGAACAGCTTCTTCTTTTTTCTTTTCGTGATGGTGGTGGTGGGGCTGGTCATCTCCATGGAGGCTCAAGCCCCTCTGGCTAAATGTTTGGGTGTTGGGCTTTACCCCTCACGCCACATATGCAAGATTACAGCCGTGAAATCTGGATTAATCTGCCAGAGTAGCCAAACTGCCAACCGTTCCAGTGAGAATTTCATCCTCTTGGCTACATGCCCAAACGGTAGGCTATCAAGCCATTACATCTGAGCATACATGGTTGTTTTGGGTATTAGTGTACAAGAACACCATCTTATTTGTTTATATAGTGTCATACAAGAGGATAGATTTCTGCCTCTACGAAGTGGAGGCAGGGATATAACTCAGGGAGACAATATACAGATTTTGGGTGAGGCATGTATTTATTTATTTACTGTACTTTTAAACTGCCCAATAATTGAAGTACTCTAGGCAGTGTACAAAACATTAAAAACATGACATACAAACATTAAAACAAAGAATAAAAACAGCAACAAATAAAACCAAGTAGAACGTGTTGGCTCACAAATATTATTATTCCCCAGGAATTGAAAGGTGGTGTGTGTGTGTGTGCAGATTAAAATGGCTGAGGGGTGAGATCTTTCACCCTTGGCAAATGTGGATTTAGGCTGTGCCTGAAACCATAGTAAAATAAAAATGTCTCATAATTGTGATAATTTTATTAAATTCAGTTTTCATTAAGGCAAACTGCATTGTCATCCTTTGTGTTTTCCTATTGTCTTCGCAGATCTCTCTTGATGAATTGGTGGAATGCCGTACAACCAGTATTTCCATGCCTTCGATGGATCCCGCACAACAATCTTTCATTCACATTATCAGGAAGAAGGTGACAAAATCCTATACAGGGATAAGAGAAGGAAAAAAGCACTGAACTGTAGTTTTGGGATTTTGAATTTGAAATACACCCTGAGAAAGAACACACTATTGTTGAACCATGATTACTGGGCCTGTTCAGACGACACGCTAACCAGTGGTTCCCAATTGGTGGTCCGTGGACCCCAGGGGGCCCACATAAACCACCCAGGGGGTCCGTGGCACCATTCACATATAAGCTCTGCAAGGTCCACATTTTAATAAAAGAAAATATGCCGTCTCCCGTGCTCCGTTTGCTTTGACGGGGACGTCATGCGCGAAAGCACCTGCGTGATTTAGCGACCAGCTTCAGAGATTACTTCCCTGCACCTAATCCTGAAAACTCATGGAGAAGGAATCCTTTTGAATGTGGTGATGTACAACTAACAACTCTATCTGCGGACGAGCAAGATGCACTTGTTGACATGACTTGTGATGGTTCAATGAAATCATTTTTCAAAGAATATAGACTGGACCAATTCTGGGTGACGGTTTTGCCTGATTATAAGAAGTTAGGTGAAAAAGCTTTGAAACATCTAGTTCCCTTTTGTTCCACATATCTTTGTGAACAAACATTTTTGACATTTTGTTATATGAAGAACAAGCATAGAAATTGGCTCGATGTTGATCCAGATTTGAGATTAAAAGTAGGAAACATTGAACCGGATGTGGAAGGGATTGTTTGGGACAAAAAGAGGCATGATTTCTCCCATCACATTTAGGTTTAGTAGCTGCTAGACATGTCATAATTTGTTCAATTGTAAACTAGACGTTAGTAAAATTAAATTCGTCTTTATATTCCTAACTAAATCATTGTCATTTTTGCGTGGTAATATTGCAAATATCACAAATTTTATGGCATACTTTTTAGTATAACTAAATCCTTGGCTTATTAGGGGCTACCCCTTATTTTCTCCAAAAATTTGCTTCGCACAGGTAACTACCATAAAGATAACAAAATTTTCAAAAGTAGGGGGTCGATAGCTTGGCATTTGAAAAACAAGGGGTCCGCAGTACTTAGCTAATTGGGAACCACTGTGCTAAGCGATGGTTAGCCTGTTAACCCCTTGCAGCAAATGGTTAGCGAGCGTGTTTAAACCATGGTTATGTAGCCACCATGGTGAGGGATGGTTCACAAGACACGGTAAGTCATGGTTTACACAGTACGCTACGTCATAATGCTGAGCTCAAAATGCTTAACCACCATGGCTTAGCGTGTTGTCTGAACGTGTGTGTGTGTGCTGTCTTTTCCCTGGGGTGGCTCCAAATCTGCGCTGTGTCAGTTATATGATGCCACCGTCAATTTGGAGTCATCCCAGGGAAAAGAGATGAGACTTAGGCCTTAGCTAGACCTACCTTAAAATCTGTGCCTGACAAGGGGAGAGCCCGCGATGCAAGTATTGCAGGAACTCACCCTTGTCTACACGTGAGGTGCGATGGGCTAAAGGAAAGACCCGTCGCGTTCGCCATTTTAACTTTTTTTTTTAAAGGGGCTGGACGCTCGTGTGCTCGGGTAAGTTTTTTTTTTTTAAAAAAAAAATCGTTCTCCCCGATGCCCCCACCCTGCGTGCGAGTAATCGCGCATAGCCGGGAAAAGTGGCGGAACAGGCTGCACGCTCGCGGTCTCGGGCTCAGCCGGGAAAAATCGGGCCAAAAGTGGTGCCCATTATCCCGGGGCAAGGGAGGGTTGATCCCTGCCTGAGCCCGGGATCCCCTGTGCATCATCTGGACGCACAGGGGCGATCCCGGGTATCAGCCCGGGATAACCCCTCCTCTAGCTAAGGTCGTAGCCCGACTTTTCCTGGCCGAGCGAGGTCAGCACGCCTCTTCCTTGCCTGTCCTCGCTTGAGTGCTGCGCCCAGGCGTATTCCTGGGCAGAAGGTGACCTCCCATTGGTTGCCAGAAGCTGAGGGGAGGGGAGACCATGGCGAACCTAATGGGTGCCGGAAAGCCCGGGCCGCTTCCCTTTGTGAAAATAACTTGCCGCCCCCCTGCAGCAGCGATACTGTGGGGTTTGGTGGCAGAGTGGCACCAATTCGGTGAAGAGAAGCCCGGGGTCTCTCAACAAGATGCTTAAGGGGCAGCTAATCTGTATTACACCATCAGACCCGCCTTTGCATAGAAAAGAACGGGGACGGCGTTCTCCGCCACCACCATCCCCGTCAGATTAATATATCCCGAATTGTCAGATGGGGGCAGGACACGTTTTCTCCCGGGCCCGTTTCTCCAGCAATGACTTAAATGACTCAACCTGACAACTAAATCGGGCCTGCCTCAACTGGACAGTGGGAAGGCTGTGGGAGGCTTTATTGTTGTTGTTGTTGTTGTTATTTTATTTATTTTTTTAAAAAAAGCATCTCCCACGGCAACGGTCCCTGACCTTTTGTTGCGCTGTTGTGGCTTTAATCACCGAGATCAACAAACAGACCAAGCAGGCCTCCGGCGCTCATTCACCTTTCCGGGGCTGAAGGGTTGTCAAGGCCTGTTTGAAAGCCATCCCCCAAGCCTCTAGCGACACCTCAGCTATGGGTGGGCTGCAGCATTGGCTCATGGACTCCTTGCTCTCACTGAGGCCTGGGTTCAAAACCTCCCCCACAGCCAAGAACCCCGCCAGTTTATCTTAGCGTTCTGCCTCACACAAGAGACACACAAGGCCAGGCGGCTTCCTGCCAACCCCTTCACTACTTGTGGCAAGGGTGGGATGCCTCAGACCCACAGGCCAAATCTGCCCCTCCTGAGTCTGGCCATGCCCCCTTTCCTGGCTTCTGTGCAGGTTCCCCCCCCCCTTATAAAAGGGTGAAATGCCTCCGGCGTCAGCGGAGCTGTGAATCCATTCTGGGTTTCAGTCAGAACTCTAAAGGAGCTCTCCAAGGCGCTGAACTCTAGCCCAAAATGGCTTCAGCACCTTGGACATCTCTTTTAGAGAGCCGGCTGGTCCTGGCTTTCTCGGCTGCAGGGGGGGATTTCGAACCCAGACCTCCTGGATCCTAGTCCGACACTCCAACCCAGCCTTCCTCCAACCTGCTGCCTCTCCAGATGGTTTGGACTTTAGCTCCCATTAGCGCCAGTCAGCTTATCCAATAGTCATGAACGCTATGAGAGTTTCGGCTATTGGGCAGTATAAAAATGTAATAATAAATAAATAATGCTGGGAGCCATGGTCTGAGACGTTCTGAGGGCACCAAGGTGAGTAAGGCTGCTCTGACCACTATGCTATATTGCCTCTCGGCAACAAAACTCATCCTTGCTTGCACACATGGCTCCTAAATTCAGATGTGGCTTTGTGGCTGAGGACTGGGAAGAGGAAGGGGAGCTAAGGAGCAGGAGCTTGGAGGCAGAGAGACTGAAGGAAGGGTGCAGAAGAGCCTTATCCTGAAAACATATACAGAAAGGCTGTAACTCCATGGTAGATACAAGCAGTTCCCTGGTATCTCCAGGCAACCAAAAATGCTGGGCTAAATGGATCAACTGTGTAACAGGTTGCAGAGCCGGCCCTGCTGTTAGGCAGAGTGAAGCAGCTGCCTCAGGCGGCAGATATTAGTGGGGTGGGCACAGATTGGCAAGAAGGTGTTGGAGGACAGTGCTGTGTGTGCCACTTGGGGAGGTTACATACCCAAAAGGTACTAGATAAATACTTAAAATAAACAGCTGAATAATTTCTTCCGTCCGCACTGCAGAGTTCTCATCTTTATTATATTTCTGTATCTCAGAAGTGTTTTGTTGCAGTTTCGTAAGATGACCGCTAGGAGGATCTCTCCATCCAAATAAACAAGAGAAAAAAAACAATCCCCCCAAAATATTATATGCATAAGGGCTAGAGGGGAGCCTCGGTAAGGGAATGTTTGCTGCTTTACCATAATGCGTAGTTTAAAATTAGAAGCGTAGCAGAAAGCGAAAATGGGGATATAAGGAGAGGGTGGACATTAACTAAGCTGTGCATTAATACATTGAATTTAGAGATAAGGAGAAAGTTTCTCGGTATCTGAAGAATGGTAATAGCCTTCTCAGGACAACCGTTAAAGCAAAGAAACTGATTAATTTGAAATAGTGGAATAAATTTAGCAGTGGTGTTCCGGAGTCAAATTTAATCTGATTCTTCGGTTCTCCCACACTTGAGCGGGGAGGTTTCTCTCTCCACTGCTCCCAGCAAGGTTTCTGGGAACAGGTTTTCTTCCATGCTAGTTTGTGAGCGTTGCTGCGACGTCAATTTCCCGCAATCAACTGGAAGTGGAATTAATATGGAGATACCACATAACACTAAATAGAATCGCAGAATCATGGAGGGCCATTTTGGTCATTGAATCTTCTATTCATTGCAGGAATCCAGCTGAAAGCATTCTTGACAGATGGTGGTCTGGTCCTTTTTGTCTTTCTCTGAATGCATTCCAATTCATTTGAATCTTTTTTCAAAAATTGTGGTGTCCAGAACTGGACACAGTACTCAGGGTGACGTGTGATCAGTGCAGAGTAGGGTGGAACTATTACTTCCCATAGTGTGATATTATGCATTAATGCCCTTCCCCATGGCCAAGGTCTTTTTATGTTTACTAGGTGTTCCATTCAGCAAAGGCCCCTTTCAATGTTAATAAGAGGTTTCCTGCTTGTCAGTTCTGTCTTTGATTCCTTCTGGTTAAGTGCGGCAATGGGATTGATGAATAACATATTCAGTTGCTCCTAATTGTTAGTGAACCTGTTCCTACAGGGAGCGGGGTTTCAATCACTGGATTCCTCTCGTAACTATTTTTCTTTTAATTTTAATATAGCAAAATATTTTTCCATTTAACAACAAACAAAAACAAAAAGAAATAATGAGAGGAAATATGCAACTGAAGCCTTGTCCTCACAGGAACGAGAAGCTATTCAAGGGGAAATGAAAAGGCTATTTACCAGTAATCCTCCTGCTGTCCTCAGTGGCAGCAATAAAAGAGCAGAATTAGCAACCAGGAAACTTTTAATTAAAGACACAATAGCCCTGAAAAATCACAACGGTGTCTTGCCTGACCACACTGGGCAGGATGGTACTGCAATTGTGGGTTTTGTTTTATTTCTAAATTAAAGTGCCACATCTCAGATCAGAAGAAAACACAGCTGAGAAATACAGAAAACATTGGAGCACAACAATTCGTCAACGTCTGAATTTTCTTTAAAAGAAGAGTGAAACAGAAGATGGCAATTCTAGTATAAAAGCAATTCAGCTTGCTCTTTCTGTAACACATGCCCTGATGTTAGAATATCAGGAATGACTCCTCTCTAAGTGTTTTTAACCTGTTGGTTGTTTTATTATGGTTTTAATTTTTGTGAACCGCCCAGAGAGCTTCAGCTATTGGTTGGTATAAAAATGTAATAAATAAATAAATAAATAAATATGACCAAATCTGGATCCGACACAGTATCTTTAACCCTAAACCTACCTTACAGAGTTGTCGTGTGGAGAGAACCAGGGCCGGGGGGACTTTGTATGCAACCTGAGCTTCTTGAGAACTTTGGATAGCTCCTTTAGAGTTATGACTGAAACCCAGGCCATAGCTAGACCTAAGGTTTACCCCTGGTTTGTCCAGGGGTCAAACCTGTTCATCTAGGTGACACACAGGGGATCCAGTGCTCAGGCAGGGACGACCCCTGGATGATCCCAGGATAAACCTTAGGTCTAGCTGTGGCCCCAGAGTGGATTCACTGCTCCACTGAAACAAGAGCCACCAGCCTCCACTGGTACACACACACACACACACACACACACACACACACACACACACACACACAGAGGCTGAGTTCAGACAACACTTTAGTCAATGGTGGAGGGAGTAGTCAACTCATAGTTGAGTATTCTGTGGGTACTCCCCACACAACATGTTCCTACACAACTGTTGGTGGTTGGGTCTGGCGTTGAGTGGGCTAATAGTCAACCCAGCATTTGGCTGACACAGCCCCCGCCCTTCGCCCCACCCTCCCTCCTCCCTCAGTCCTCCCAGTGCTATCCCAGCAGCCTCTGCGAGTTGTGCTGGCTATAGCAGAGCGGCCAGTGAGATTTTGGCCACTCTTGCCCGGGAACTCTGTAGCCAGCTGAGATAGTCAACTCAACCCTGCAAAATAGTGCACCGAGCCCGACAGACCACACACTAACCAACGGTTGTGAGACTAGTCAACTCTGTAGGGGGTTGTGAGTCTCATTTGGTTATTTGGGCAAAATAGCCAACTGTGGGGTGTTTTTTGCCCAACAGGCAACACAATTACCAACCGTTGACCGCTCAACTGATGGTTGACTACTAAAACCACTGTTGGTTATGGTGTTGTCCGAACTGAGTCTCTTCTCTGCCACACAAAGATAAAGTTGCAAGTAGTCTCAGGCCCCTCTCCCTTGGTAGTTTCACATATCTGTTGCAAGTGCTTCTCTGCCCCCCCAGCCCACCAGCAGGCTGCCCCCCCCAACCCATTTGAGAACCTGGCCCATGCCTTGTCTACTGTTTGGGCTTCGTTGCTATAGCTGGAATCTCACAACCCTGTAGTCTGGGGATGATGGGAGTTGCAGTACCACACGTCTATTGGATGCCAAGTCAGGGAACTCTGCTCTGAATAGAGGCTCGACCCACTTGCTCCCCAAAGCGACACAAACCCAGCAGCCGGCGTTTCCCTCCTTGGGGGAAAGGGCTGGCCTTCCTCCTCTGTTCACCTGAAACCAACTCCGATGCCTATCAGCCGGGCCGCACCGTAACGCAGGAGTAACGGCCGGCTATCAAGATGCCTTTAGGTTGACCAAATCACCGTGTAATGCGGCTGGCACGAAGGCAAGCCAGGCGCCCCCGGGGTCCGATGGGAGGCAGGATAAGGCCTGCAGAGTCGCTCAACCGCTACCCAATTATCTAAAGACAAAGGTAAACGCTTTCGCCTTTTGAACCTGAAATCCAGCTGCCTCCCAGATGCCAGCCTCACAGCCGCCGCCGGTCAGCTCACAGCGCCGCAGCAAGGTTTGGCCTTCTCCCTCGTTTTGTTAGCCTGGCAGCTATGTCGTGTTTGTTCCCATTCAACTCCCGTCCCCCTGCCTTTGCGAGCAAGCCAGGCGCTAGAGGTGCTTTGCAGTTCCGGCTTTGCTCACCCACTCACCTGGTGACCTTGATCGAGTTGGCTTGCATCAGAGCCCCATCTGGTACCGGAGACCAGTGGGCTGCAACAGCTGTGATAGCTCCATTCTCCTCCCCTAAAACTTTCAAATCAATTTCAGCCTTCCTTTTCTCTGCCTCGTGGGGCGCAGAGTGGTAAGCGGCAGTTACTGCAGCCGAAACTCTCCCCACGGCCTGAGTTCGATCCCAGCGGAAGCTGGTTCTCAGGCAGCCGGCTCAGGTCGGCTGAGTCTTCCATCCTTCCGAGGTCGGCAAAATGGGTACCCAGCTAGCTGGGGGAAAGGTAATCACGGCTGGGGAAGGCAACGGCAAACCATCCCGCTACAAAGTCTGCCAAGAAAACGTCAGCGGAAGCAAGCATCCCTCTAGGAGTCAGCAATGACTCCAGTGCTTGCACGAGAGGTTCCTTTCCTTTCCCTTTCTCTGCAACGCCAGGTCCCAGACACCCCTCTGCTCTGCCCATCCCTTTTTGGGCCTAATCCACGCCAAGCAGGATATGGCACCGTGAAAGCGGTATATAAAAGGCAGGAGCCACAGGACTGCTTTATAGCGGCATTTAAGTGCACGGACAATGGTTGGGGCCCATCGACACAGACCCTATACCGCTTTCATGCTGCTTTCATACTGCTATATTCTGCTTGGTGTAGATTATGCCTCAGTGTTACTGATTTATTTGCCTCTTTATTTGTTACCTTTATATCCTGCCTTAACTCCAAGGAGCCCAAGCCAGCATAGACGATCCTACTCCTCTCACTTTTCTCTTCAATTCCTGCCATCCCCCATAAAATAGGAGCAGGGAATAGAGTGACCGGACAGAACTTTGTTTCAGTGGAGGCTGGTGGCTCTGACATCAGTGGGGTGGGTGAATCCGCTCCGGGTTCCAGTCAGAATCCTAAAGGAGCTCTCCAAGCACGTTGCATAGCTCCTTTAGAATTAGGACTGGTTCTGATTGAAACCCGGAGCGGATTCATCAGCCCACTGTCACTAGAGCCACAAGCCCCCCACTGCTTTGTTTGACACCTTGGAGGGATGCTTTTAATCCAGAGTGGATTAAAAGTAGTCTGATCTGGTATTAAGCAGCTTCTTACATTTCACTGACCAAGACCAAGACCTGAATGTCAGGGCAGTGGGGACCATGTAGAAGCCGCACTTATCTGAGCTTTCACCACCATCAAAAACAATTTAAAAAAGGGAGATATAAGGATAATAAATACATCCTGTTGGGTGTTATTTAATATACAAGGCAGATCTCTGCTGCTGATTGCAAGCTATCTTGATACGAACTGCATGTGATCTGGAGAAAATCACGGCCGGAACAGTCAGGTGCTGTTGCTAGTTGGACTTGGAGTGAATCCAAGCATTTGGCGGCACTTGAAAAATGCAATGATTCTGAGAAAAGAGTTCATTGCCATCACCAGTTTAGGGTATATCAACCTTCCCCATCCTGGCGCAGTTGAAGTGTTGCACTACATCCCCCATCATCCCCAGCCAGAAGCCGTCATTTTGCCAAAACCCAGGGGTAACCTTCTTACATAATTCTCTATTTTGTGCAAAATGGCAGCCATAAATAAGGCCATTCACTTTTTTTGGGGGGGGGGGGGAATATTTTTTATTGATTAAATAAGGCCATTTACGCCTGCAATTTTGCATAAATGGCCCTATTTACAGCCACAAAAATAGAGACACGCTCTGGTGCTGGTAAAAATTCTTATCTTTCATAATTTCTTCAGTAGGCTCAACGTTTCGGATAAAAATCCTTCCTCGGGAGCTGAAGAAAGACGCGAGCTACTATTATCTAAAATAATAATAATAATTGAAAAGTCCTTGACTTTTTCTTCCTCTTTGGGGCGTCCCCGCCGAGAGCTGCGTATACCTGAGAGAATTATTTTAGATAATAGTAGCTCGTGTCTTTCTTCAGCTCCCGAGGAAGGATTTTTATCCAAAACAGTGAGCCTACTGAAGAAATTATTAAAGATAAGAGCTTTTACCAGCACCAGAGCGTGTCTCTACTTTTGCAGTTGATTTGTGGTGCTTTTTCCCTTCTTTTCTACACCTATTTACAGCTGCCATTTGTGCAAAATGGGAATTTACGGAAGTAGCTTACCAATGTTTTTCTGCAAAATGGATTCCAGTGAGTTCCAATATTTCTGAATCCGATCTGCAGATTCCTCTTGGATTGGTTTACCCCCCTCAAGTAGTACTGACCTCTGGACTGTTTTATTACTTTGAAGGTGGATCTGTGGAAATTCACACTCACGCTAATCCACATAAGTGCTGATGCACGTTAGCACCGATGTGCACCCACAGGTGGAATGAAATTCTTGTACATCCCTTAAAATGAGTGGGTGATGGAATGAACAACCCGTGAGAAGCTGCGGAATTTTTTAAAATCCATACACCCCTAGCTCGACCATGACATTTGTAAACAGATGTTAAAAAAATGCACCTTAAGTCTCCGGTATTCTTTTGTCCAAAGGGAGTGGAACTCAGGAAAGGGGCATAATACTTTAAATAGATATAATCATAAATAAAATAAATATATGTTACAGCGTTGCAGGGAGGGGGGCTTCTTATTTATTTATTTATTTACAATATTTATATACTGCTCCCCATTGAAAATTTCGGAGCAGTGTACAAGATAAAATGAAAACAAAAACTGAATAAAACACTTAAAACAGATCTTAAAAGAAGCAGATACAGTGACCCCTGGCTGGACATTAAGGAAAGGCTTCCTGGAATAATGATGATTTCAGGAGGCGCCGAAAAGAGTATAAAGTTGGCGCCTACCTGACCTCCAGAGGCAGGGAGTTCCACAGGAGGGGCGCCACCACGCTGAAGGCTCTTCCCCTGGTGGACTCCAATCGGAGGATGGATCTATGTGGGACCACCAGGAGCAGGCCCTCGGATGACCTCAGTGACTGGGCAGGTTGGTTGGGGAGAAGGCGCTCTCTCAGGTATCCTGGTCCCAAGTTGTTTGGGGCTTTGTACACAAGTACAAGAACCTTCAACCTGGCCTGGTAGCGAATAGGCAGCCCGTGCAGTTCCCTCAGCAGAGGAGTTACATGCTGGAAAGGGGCAGCTCCAGACAACAGCCGAGCTGCAGCATTCTGCACTAGCTCCAGCTTCCGGAGCAGCTTCAAGGGCAGCCCCACATAGAGCACGTTGCAGTAATCCAATCTTGGGGTTACCAATGCCTGTACCACCGTGGTCAAGCCATCCCTGTCCAGGAGAGGCCGTAGTTGGCGAACCAGCCAAAGCTGGTAAAAGGCACTCCAAGCCGTGGCGGCTACTTGAGCCTCCAACGACAGAAATGGGTCTAAGAGTACCCCCAAACTACGAACCTGTTCTTTCAGAGGCAGAGCAACCCCATCCAGAACAGGCAATGAGCCTGTCTCCCAGACTCGAGAACCACTCACCCACAGGGCTTCCGTCTTGCCAGGATTCAGTCTCAGTTTATTGGCCCTCATCCAGCCCATTACTGAGTCTAGGTACTGGTCCAGGACCTGCACAGCCTCACCTGATTCAGTTGTCACAGGGAGATAGAGCTGCGTGTCATCAGCGTATTGATTGCATTTAGTAATAATGCTAGCCAAGAGACCACGGCATTCACTTTCAGTTGTTTTTAATTTAATTTTATATATTTTTTACATTCTTAGAACCGTGGACAATAAATTACATGTGAAGACGCCTTGTCCCTCCCCCTTCCCAAATTCACCCCTCCCTCCCCAAAGCACCATTCCACATTATAAATACATAATTTTAGCACATACAGGCTGCTCACCAGTGATTGTCATCAGTTGACACAAGTGCGGTGGAGACGTTGCCCCAATGGTAGTGTTTGTTTGAGTGACGGTTGCATTTCAAGGATCGTTGCAGTGAACGGTGGCAGATGGGATTTTTATTTTTATTTTTTTGCATGTAAGTGGTTAATCAGATCAAAACGACCTGCTGTGAAAGAAAGCGTGGGGAAAATGGGCAGTGTTGTGGCAAACTATGAACTCTCACATTCTGGTCCCAGGTTGGGTGTCTTCGCACTACCTTTTCAAATCGCAGATACCAATTTAATCCTGCATTAACATCACCAGTAAGGTACTTTGTGTCTTTTGTACTATCTTCATCAGTGGTCTTCAACCAGTGGGTCACACGACCCAAAAACGTCTGGTTAAAAGTCTGGTTAATCGGAAACACCACTGCTTTCTCCACAGAAGGGAGGCGTTGCTAAGAGACCAGAACATTATCATGGAGGCCAGGGGTGAACAGGAAATAGATCTCCCGATGTTTGGCACTTCAACTCCAAGCATCCCTGACCATTGGCCATGGTGGCAGAGGCTTCTGGGAGTTGAAGTACAAAACATTTGACGATCTACCTTTGGACCACCCTTGATATAGACCAGTGGTCTTCGATTGGTCTAGACCCTAGACCCACCTTGGACTCCCAACTTCCAACATGGGACCCGCGCCCAACATTTCTCCATGCCAACATGGCAGCAGCAGCTTTGACACACCACCTCTGGACTGATCTCATGAGCCACTTTTGGGTCGTGACCCACCGTGACCCTCCTTTAGTGTTCTGGCTGTTTCTGACGGAAACCCAAATGGATTCATGCCGCTGCCACCAAAATTGGAGCCACCGGCCTTTCTGGATCAGCCCAAGACTTCATCCTAGGTGTCTCTGGTAAGCCCACAATTAGCACAATCAACACCTCACTCCCATTGATGCTCCCCTAATGCGCCCCATTGATGATCCCGTCAGGAAACTGCCTTATACTAAATCAAACCGTTGGTCCAGCTAGCCCAGTATTGTCGACACTGACTGGCAGCAGCTCTCAAGTGCCGCTGCCTCTGTTTTAAGCCTGCCAACCAACGTTTGGTACCAGGATCGTGCCCTGCAGAAGCAGCCCCAGCCAGGCAGCAGCGCAGGCGCCTTGCAACGAGAAGGCTGCGGCCTCCACCTCCGCCACCTACCATTAGCAACCACTTTGGGTGGTTAATTTGCTGCTTCCACTTTGGAATTTTATGGGTGCGTTTTTGCCTGTTTTACTGCTTTTACGGCGTAGCGAAAGCTCTTTAAAAAAAATGACCCATCATTTTTAGCATTCTGTAATTACAGTTATTTATTCCGACATATGCCAAGCTGGCTTGAAGGAAATTTGTCGCACGATGAAGGCGGTGGGATATAAACCCTCTCGAAGAAAGAAATACGTTTGACAGCTCTTGAAAAGGCCGCTGCCTGAGCCGTCGGCCGGAAGCCGGTCAAAGTAGATAATACTTGGCTAGACAGAGCACTAGGTCCGACCCGGCGAGAGACAGCTTTTTTGCATTTGTGTGTAGACCCGATATTTCTTGTAAATCAGCCCACTAAAGCAGGCGTGTTGAAACCCTTTCGGGGCGAATGGCCAAGAAACTCTCGGGGGGCCGCAATCCCATTGGTAGACAAAAGGGGGCGGGGCTCCAAAGACCAGCCTGTTTCAGCTTCAGACTCTTCCTAAGCCTCAGAAGAGGAATTTCATTTTTTTTTTTAGAATGGGGAAAACGCTTCCGAAAAACAACAACAGGAAACGACCAAAATATTGGGGGTCAAGGGAAAGGGGGCGGGGAAAGGCTTTGTGTTGGTGGAGCCTGGTGGCTTTGATTTCGGTGGGGCTGAGGATCCATTCTGGGTTTCAGTCAAAACTAGGGCTATGCACGGACCCCCCACTCCGCCCTGCTCCCGCTCTGCAAATTGAGGATCGGGCCCACTCCGCCCCGCCTTGATTTGCCTAGGGTCCGCTCCGCTCTGCTGTGGAGCTCCGGCTCCAAATCGGAGCTCCGCAGCGGCGGGGGGCGGTGCCAGGTAAGGCCCCCCCTACCTCCTCCCCCTTACCTGCTTCCGTCCCGGCCTGCCGCCAGCTTCACTAGAGCCCGCGGCTCAACCAGGAACTGTAGGCCCCGCTTGTGGCCTACACTTCCGGGTTGAGCCGCGGGCTCTAGTAAAGCCGGCGACAGGCCGCAGACAGATGCAGGTAAGACCCCCTCCCCCTTGCCCCCTTACCTGGCTCTGCCGCCGTCGCCGCACAGGCGGCGGCGGCAGGGCCAGGTAACCCCCCTCCTTCCTCCCCCTTACCTGCGTCCATCCACGACCCCGTGGCTGCTTCAACTGAGCCCGAGTCCTGGTCTTCCTGTTTGAGTCCTCGGGCTCAGTTGAAGCAGCTGCGGGGCTGCGGACAGATGCAGGTAAGACCCCCCTCCCCCTTGCCCCCTTACCTGGCTCTGCCGCTGTTGCCGCCAAGTAAACCCCCCTTACCTTTTTTGCGGAGCTCCGGATCGAGGTGAAGGATCCGCCTTCACCTCAATCCGCTCCGCGACGCTCCGCTGATCCCCCGATCCTCTTCGCCTCCGCCTTAAGGGGAGGCGAAGCACCCCGATCCGCTTCTGCTTCTCCGGTCCGAGGAGAAGCGGAGCACAGCCCTAGTCAAAACCAGCCAGAACTCCAAGGAGCTATCTAAGGTGCTGAACCATACCCGGAAAATAGGTTTAGTACCTTGAATAGGTCCTTTAGAGTCATAGCACCCCCAAAACCAGAGGAGGAAACAGCGGGGCCTGCTCCAGTTGGACTCCCTACCCCCACCCCCACAGGGCAAATTGTCATCTTGGCCCTGTGGGGGAGAAGAAAGAGCAAGGGGACAAGAGCAGGCAGAGGAAACATTGGGAGCAGGACAATCCCATCAGCCCTGTTGCCGGTCTACTTAATCTCTCTCTCTCTCTCTTTCCCCCCTCTTCCCTTTTCCTTGCGTGTCATGCCTTTATTAGACTGTAAGCCTGAGTGCAGAGACTGTCTTTTGCTAACTGATTGTAAGCCTCTCCGAGAGCCCTTTTTGGCTGAGGAGCAGGGTATAAATATGATAAATAAATAAATAAAAAGCAGAACTACCACTCCACCGATCTGTGGCCACATTTGGACCTCAGGTTGCCCTGTACTAAAGTTACTAGCCTGGCAGAGTAGGGATGGAGAGAGTGTCTCCTCTAGCATCCTGTTTGGTTTTTACGGTGGGTCCGCAGGAGGAGAGAGCACCCCATGCTCTCTTCTGAGACAGCCCGCTTCCTTGCCCGCATGCAACTCCTTGATGCCAGAGGTGACTAGGGGAGTGCTCAAAATCAAGAAGCTGGGGGTAAAGCCACCTCTCTCAGGGGAACCCCCCCCCCCCAACAGAACCTGTTGCCTCCACCAGCCTCGGACACCGCCTGCTCTTCAATAGTCTGTGCCAATAATTGAGTGACATCGCCATTCTGCATGGGTATAATAAAGCGAAAACCAAAAGGAGGAGGAGAAGGAGAGAAGAAGGAGGAGAAGAAAGAATACCACACAGCATCTGGATTGGTATTCACCCAGTGTTAACAACACATGCAGTGCAATTTACGCATTATGGCCAACTCATATTTTGCACTACGCGTAGAAGAGTGGTAGAATCCCTTCCTCCGGGAGATACCAAGCTGATGTTCGGTTTCAGGAGGGGCGGGTCAACTATCCCTGCCTCCTCTCATCACAGGAAACACTCACTAGGCCGAGATCCTGCCTCCCCTCTTTCCTGTGGAAACGTCACGCGTTGTGATTGTGTAGGACCACGTCAAAAGTAGCTGGAATTCTGAGCATTGTCCCTTGTTTGAGAGGACAGAGAGGCCTGGGATGTTGAGATTGGGACCTTTGCACATCATCTATACGACGTGCTTGTGTCAGTTTAATGCGGTTTAACTGTCATGGCTCCTATCCCCGCTGCAAAGAGTCCTGGGAAGTGTAGTTTGGTGAGGGAGCTGAGACTTCCTGACTCGTTTCCCATAACTATGGAGGTCAAGGGATGTTCCTCTAACACAGCCTTCCTCAACCTGGGGCGCTCTAGATGTGTTGGACTACAACTCCCAGAATGCCCCTGCCAGCTGGGGCATTCCGGGAGATGCAGTCCAACACATCTGGAGCGCCCCAGGTTGAGGAAGGCTGCCAGCATTGCACTTGAGATGAGGAATGATGCTTAAACCAATTTGTGGAGTAGATTTGATGACCTCTCTGTAGGGCAGCGTTGCTAAACCTTTTTCAGTCCGGGCCCCAAATTCAATTTCAGAGAACCTCTCGGGTGTGTGTCTGTGTCATGTGACAGCAGTGGGTGTGGCCAAAGGCAAAAGGGGAGGAGCCAAATATCAGCCTATTTTATCCTAAAGCTCTTACCGCCCACAATTAAACTTTCAGAGAAGCGTTTTTGAATGGGGAACTCACCCAATGCCCAACAGGCAGGGGGAAGTGGGCGTGGCCATCTGGAAAATGCCAGAGGGCCAGATTGCAATGCTGGGCAGGCTGGATTTGGCCTGCAGGTCTGAGGTTCAACAACCCTGCAGTACGGGCTGTCAGGAAGGGAGAAGAGCTTAAAATTTACACCCAGAAAGAGTTGTGCTTTACAGATCTAACAAGTCTGGCAGCAAAATTAAAAAAGATGTTTCCCAGTACCAAAACAAGAACTCTGTGAGTCCAGGAGGAAGGATTTAAAATAATAATAATAATAATAATAATAATAATAATAATAATAATAATAGACAAGTGAAGCCCAGAATCCAAGCTGTGTCCTTCAGGATCCAGCCCAGAGTTTACAGCAGCAGAAATACTTCAGCAACTGGACGGGGATTGACACGATTGGGAAGGGCCAGTTCTCATGCTAATGGAGCGTTCCTCTGAAGCTGCTGCCATCTTCCTACGACGAGCCCACATGGGCTAGATTTGGAGCCAATCTGCATTTGGTCTGAAACTTTTGCAATGGTTCTGTCTCGTTTGGGATATCACTGAAGCTGGATCTTTGTGTGAAGGTGGGAGGAGGGCTTGATGAGATCCGGCGTCCTCTTTAGGCAATCTCAAAAGGGATTCTGTAAGAAGAAAACACGTCTTCCTTGGCTGACAATGGAGGAGATAGTTCGGACCTTCTTTTGATACACAAATGCACCCATCCCTTCAAAACAGCTTTCCCCTCCCTCGTTCTCCCCCCCCCCCACTCCATATCCAGGTCTGCAGCATGGGGATGGAATGTAAGCACATGATACAGATGTGGAATCTCCCGACTGATAATCACATCTGGAAGAGGAATGCTTCAAAGACCACCTGGACTCCATGGCACAAAGTTCAAGAGGTGGGGTAGCTTCCAGATCTGAAAGCCTTCGTTCCTTTTTCGGGGACTTGGGGAGGAAAAGTGTGGAGAGGGAGTTTTAAGAGGGCAAGGGGAAAGCGTCATGGATCTGCATTTAAGGGACTGTGGAGGCACACCCCATCTGTCTCGTTGGGCAGACCGCATGACAAGGAGCGTGGCATGGCCCGGCAGCCCAGCGGGATGTCTTCAGTCATGGAAAGTGGAGGACCTTGGCTGGCGTTGGGTCTCCCGTCTGTGCAGAGCAGGACACTGGAATCCGCCTCGCATTTGGTGGTACGGCTGTAGTAGGGATCCATCACGTGCCGGAGCTCCAGTGGGACGTTGAGGGGCAACACCTCGGCTTTGATCACAGCTCCCAGGTGGGCCTCGGAAGAAGAAGAGGTCCGGAGGTTCTCCGAGCGGCTCATCTTGATCAGCAGGTCGATGGTTTTGCTGTCGGTCTCGAGGAGGCAATCTGAGGCTTCACCCTCTTGGCTGGTTTCACCCACTACTGCCAAACCTCGATGGATGGAACCTGGATCTTTGCCTTGGGCTTTCCCACACCTGGCACTAGGCTTGGACTCTTTTGCATCCTGGGAGACTTTCTCCAGACCTTTCGAGGACCTTTTCACTGAGAGATCTAGGGGACCCTCATTGGGCTTGGTGGCCTTCTCTAGGGCCTGGTGTATATGGAAAAGCTCCTGCCGGATTTTAACCAGCTGGTCCCTTAGCTGCTTCTGCGCTGGGGTGTCCTCCTTGGCCAGGTCTGAGAGCTTCTTCTCCACCTCCTGATACTCCTCCAAGGTTTTGGACAAATCCTCAATGAGCACCGTTGTCACCTCGGGGTCTCTTGGTCCAATGGTTATAGGTTGCTCTTTGCTTGGCTTAAAACAGAAATGGTGGTCTGGAGCTATAATCGAAGGTGATAAAACATCAGAGCCACTTGTCTTCTCCTGGTCTTCAGATGGGTAGGTGTGGAGCTCCACATGCCAGTGGTCCGGGGGCTTTGAGGGTTGGGTGAGGCCTGGTTTCAAGCTGCTACTGGCAGAGTGGCAAAAAGCAGACACAGAGGAAGAGAATTGTTAATAAAACAGGGCAAAACATGCGCCTTTCCAAAGGATGCCCAAGGATACCCAACGTTCACCTTTGTCATGTTAGCACAATGAAAATGGCGGCCCAGCATGAGGCTACCCCCCAAATCTCTTTCCTCGTGAGTCACCGCCAGTTGAAACCCAATAAAATCTTAATTTTCCACCCCAACGTACATCACTGTACTCTAGGGATGTCCGTCGTTTGAAGATCCAGCCCTTTGGGGGCATGGTGGATTCCTACTGCCCACCCAGCTCAGCTTGCATTTGCGAATCGTGCTATGGGCTCTTCCTGAAATCCAGGATGCTTCCCCCCTGCCGCATTTTCTCTCTCTCTGTCTCGTAAATAGAAAGTTGCTCAAATTGCAGCTGCAGTTTGTACAAATTATCAAAATTCCAGGCACAAATTGCGCGAATTTCTGCTGGAATTCAAGCAAATCACACAAATTGGAGCTACAACTTGTGCAACTTTCTATTTATGAGAAGAAGAAGGAAAAAAACCCAGAAAATCCAGCTTGTGGGGCAGCGAGAGGAAGTCTGGCGGGCTGAGATGGTAAAAGCTTGGTGAACTCCACCCTCTGAACAGATTCCTCCAGTATCTCTACTTTGCATTTGCTTGCATTGAACCGCATTTGGCCTTGTAATGCCAATTCCCCCATTTTGGCGAGAACTCTTTAAAGCTCTTTGCTGCTCCTTTTTGTTCCAACCACCCTAAATAACTTGGTGTCGTCAGCAAACTTGGCCACCTCACTGCTCAGTGCTATCTCCAGATCATTGAGGAACAAGGTTAGAAGCAGTAGTTCTGATACAGATCCTTGGGCTGTATAGATTAAGGAAAATTCATGAAAAAAACAAAGCCACGGGGCAGAAGCCTCCAGATGTTGCTGGACTACAACTCCCATTATCCTTGACCATTTGCCATGCTGGATGGAGCTGGTAGGAGTTGGAGTCTAACAACATCTGGAGTTCACCACCCAGGCCATAGAAGTTATTTCATGAAGCATTTATTAGGGGCAGAGGCCACACAGTGCGTCGTACCTGGCCTGGTATGTCACTTTTCCAGGTGTCAGTATATCGGAGGCTACAAAATCCAGGCCGTTCCCCGCAAATTTCCTCTTTAGGTTGTGGACAGTGGTCCCACCATTATCCAAGCAAGCAGCCAGTGGCAGCTCTGCCTTCCTGATGCTATTGGGCAGGAGGGTGACTCCATCTTTCATACCCACGATGCTCCGGTAGGCCTCGGACGCCGGCTTTCTGCATAGGCTGTTGACCCCCAGCAATGAGTTGCTCTCCTTTTCATGGGCCAGCCATTTCTCTTCCTCATCCTGGAGCAGCAGTGTTTTGTGGCTCTGCTCGGGGGGTGATGCTTCCCGGAAACCCTTCGCCCAAGGAAGGCCAGTCTTCAGCACCGGCACCTTTAGCAGGCCTCCCTTAGGCATTTCCACGGGGGGTTTGGCCTGGGGTGGAGCAGGCATGGCCGCCGCAGGGGCCTGCTGGGCCTCTGGCTTAACCGCCGCCATCTTGCTTTCCGCCGAACCGAAGGAGTGCTCAAAGAGCAGGGGGTAGTAGAAGCGCGGGAGGAAAGCTGACCTCTCTGGGTTCTGCAGGGGCTGGAAGTGAGCAGAATGCGGGTGCATCAGCTGGGCCGTGGAGGCCAGGAACGGAAGCTGGGTCAGGTGGGAGTGCGGCGTGGCACTGTTGGCCACAGAAGGACTGAGATAAGAGAAGAGGTTGGGGTTCAAGGGGTAGTTGATCCCCAGCAAGGAGAGGTTGAGGCTCTGGGGTTCGTGGAACTCCCCGTACGCCGGAGGCGGATAACAGGGAATTATGTTTCCCTCGGGGCATGGTGTCGAAACCTCGTTGGCACTTCTCCTTTGTCCATTGGCGACCAGCTTCCATTGTTCCATGAGAACCCCACCACCACCGCTGCTGCTCCCCGGGCATTTTTTGGGTACTTTGCAATGCTTTGGTTTGGCTTCTAACTCCAAGGAGGTGGGCTCCTTCCCTTTCACGACATGTTTCTTCAAGGAGAACACATCGGTGATGATGAAGTCGGGCCCTGTGGGTTCTTTGCACAGCTTGTCCCTCTTGTTTTTGAACCGGAAGAGCAGGGTGTTCACGTCAGGCTCTGTTGACTCTCCAGCTGAATTGGGCTCTTTGGCCTTCTCCTTCTTCTCCCCGGGGTCAACCTCTTCATGTAGCAACCCAGTCAACTCTTCCTCCTCCTCTTCTTCCTCCTCGGGGAAATGGTGGGTTTCATCGCTCATTCTTTCCGAGGCCAGGTCATCTGTCCCTGAGGGTTTGTCCACTCCACTTTCCCGGCCTGGAACATGCTTGGGGTGGCTGGCCCCAGCCGCGTTGGCCGCAGAGTCGCAGGTCTCAGGCTCCTCTCGCCTCCCCTGGGCCCGGGAAGACTCCGTGGCTTGCAGGAGTCGGAGCTCCGGGTGGAGAAGATTCCCTTTCTTGTAGGGCCAGTCAGACTCAATGAGCAGAGACAGGGAATTCTTACACAGGCTGTACTTCATGTGGTTATAAAGATGGGATTTCTCCATGCAGGTGAAGGGGCACTGGAAACACTTGTAGTTGTAGGGTTTCCCCCACGGCCTGGGGATGTAATGGGGTTTTTTGGGTTTACGCTCTTTGTGCTTGTAGACTGGCGCCAGCTTACAGCCCATTTCATCCTTCGACATGGCTGCTGCCAGTGAGCCGGATCTCAAGAACACGGGTGGCAGGACACACGGCATTCACGTCCGGTCGCTCATCATGCTGGAATCGCCGTGCAACCTGAAACGGGAGAGATCACAACAAAGTATTTAGAGTATCCCAACTGTGCAGACATTCCCTTGAATTTACATACGAACTTACTGCACTTCTACAGTAAATTTCCAAGCATCCCCAATTACTAGGGCTTATTCTTTGGGTCTTTGGGGAATTGGGCCTTTACAGAAGAGCAGTATCTCAGTTGTAAGGCTCCCGTTTTGCGTGCAGAAGGACCCGGGTTCAATCTCTGGCATCTCCAGGTAGGCTTGGAAAAGAAGTCCTGTCTGAAACCTTGAGGAGTCCTGTCCCTCTCCGTGAGCCCCTGCCAAAGGAAGTGAGTCGGGCCTTCTCTGCTGTGGCACCCCGGCTGTGGAATGAGCTCCCTAGAGAAGTTTGCCTGGCACCTACGGTGTACTCTTTTCGACGCCAGGTGAAGGCCTTTCTATTTTTCCAGTATTTTAACATTCCTGTTTCAAATCTATATTTTGAATCTGCATTTTAAATCTCTGCATTGTTGCTAGGTTTTATTCTGGTTGTACTTTTATATTGTTGTTTTACATTGTGGTTTAAGTTTTATACTTTAAATTGTACCTTATGGTTCTGAATTTTGTGAAAGCAAAATAGGTTTAAGGAAACTGGTAAAAACGGTATATCAAATTTTGGTATAACTATGCCTGTTTTAAGTTGTATTTTAGGCTGTATGTTATTACTTTAGGAACGGTTGTAAACCAGCTATTGAGTGGTATAGAAATTAAATTGTTGTTGTTGTTGTTGTTGATAATAATAATAATAACAACAACAATAATAATAATTTAATGGTCCAGTATTATTGGATCGCCTAATTTAGGCCATCACAGGAAGGAGGGGGGGTGGTAAGAGAGAAAAATGGCCAATTTCAGTTCAAAAGTATATTTCTGAATAGGGTTCTAGGCTAACATTCGACGAGGGTATTTTGATTTTTGTTCATTAAAAGGATCTGTGTTTTCCACAGTTTTGTGCCCTGCTCATCGTAGGCCTCAGCAGCTTGAAGCAAACACAGCCTGGAATAATCGCCGGGAAACTCAACTCTACTCAGCTCTGCAACCAGTTTGCGGGTCAGAGGCACGGAAACATTTGCTGTTGATGCGCCCGAGGCAGCCTCAGAAGTGTTCACTGGGAGAGGAGGACCAGTTGTTCTGTTTCGGCACACTCCTGCCCTTCTGCTTCGGTGCTACACGGCGGGGGGAAAGAGCCCCCAAACATCAACCCAATGTGCCCTCCTTGGCAGACCCCCCAGAGGAACGGGTGCTGCATCGTTAAGCTGGCCATATATGCATCACCACCACCCCCGCCCCAAGAAATAGGGACATCAATTTGAACAGAATGTGCATGTGCTGATGCATAGGCAAACTTGGAAATCCTTACTATGATGTGGAAGGCTGTGACCGAGTGATCTGAGTGCCTGGGGCCATGGCTAGACCAGGCGATATCCCGGGAATCGCCCCGTGATCATCCCTGTGCATCCACATGATGCACGGGCATCCCACATGATACACGGGCATCCACAGGAGCTCTGTGCCCGTTGGGGATGGGGTGGGGGAGTGGGGAATTTTTTTATTTTTTATTTAAAAAATGAACCTTTTGCGCACGAGCGCTCATGCGCTCTTCTCCGATTGAAAACATAAAAAAAATGGCGGGCGTGGCATCCTCTTCCTCCTGTGATGTCAAGCGCTGCGTGTAGATGAGGGCGACAATCTCGCAATCATAAAATCGCCAGAGCGTCGCCCTCAAACCCCCTCATCTAGCCATGGCCTGGCTCTTCTGCCTCCTGTCCAGCTGCAATGTGGAGCAGGTCTGGCCTGAAGGGTTGTGTTGGTCAGGTATTGGCCAAGGGCCCACCCCTCATCAGGGCCCCCACTGAGAAGAGCCTCCTCCATCTGCTCCTCTTCTGCACCATTGCCAGCCTCCTTGTTCACCCACCTTTTGCTCTGTTTCCTTGTTTCTGAGAGCTGAATTCCAAGACGTCTGGAAATCTACCTTCTGCTCATCTCTGGCCCAGCCTATCTGAGATCAATCTGCACAGGGCAACTTTTGAAGACAAAGAACAGCCTCTAGCTAGGCGTAGCGCAGTGGTGGGCAAACCCTCCAGGCGGCCCTGCCAGCCTGTTTTGCAGCCCCCGAAAGCGTGGCCACCCCCGAATTGCCACAATTTGCCAGGAGAGTGATGTGCCTTTAAACCAAGTCATGCGCTCTTCGCATGCCTTGTTTCAAAAGGGGAAACGCAGCTGTCTTTGCTGACACACCACCAAAATTCATCAGCAAGCCAGTGGCACTTCGGGGGTGTTTGCCCCCCCCCCCGGTGGGGCCCACGGGGGGCCAAAAACCAGCCTTCTGAAGTTGAGCACCCCTGCTGTAATGGGGCAGTTTGGGAGGTGTGCTTCTGTTCCGAGGGGTGATGCAACCACCCCATCCCTGTTTTCGCGGGAGGGGATGCGTTGCCAGTTTGATCCCGCGTATCAGAGAGCATCCGCCAAAGATGAGAGAGGAGGTGAAGGAGGGCGGCCCGGCTTTCTGCAAGGGTCTGTACCTCAGCTGCCCGTAGCTTTGGGAACGAGCCCTCGGGGCTCTGCACCGAGAGACAGGTGTTTGGGAGGCCTGCTTGGCGAGCCGTTCCCGCACTAGCAGATATTCTTGGTCTGTTGCATTCCTCTACCTGCCACAATGCATTATTTCCGCTGGGCTGGGGAGACACGGCAATGTGGGGACGTGCCCGGGGGCCAGCGCCACGTCAGAGCTTTTGCACCTGTGCAGGGGAATTGCTGGATCCCTCGGCCGCCAGCGTCCTCCAGAAAGGAGCCAGACGCAGGGCAGGGAGGTTGGCAGCCGGAGCAAACTGGGCAGAAGGGGGAGACGTCCAGAAAGCACATAAGGCAAGAGGATCCAAAGGGGAAGAGGAGGAGGAAGAAGAGGAGGAGGAGGAGGAAGAGGAAGAGGAGGAGGAGGAGGAAGAAGAGGAGGAGGAAGAGGAGGAGGAGGAAGAGGAGGAGGAGGAGGAAGAGGAGGAGGGGGAGGAAGAGAAGGAGGAGGAAGAAGAGGAGGAAGAGAAGGAGGAGGAGGAGGAGGAGGAAGAGGAGGAGGAAGAGGAGGGGGAAGAGGAGGAGGAAGAGGAGGAGGAGGAGGAAGAGAAGGAGGAGGAGGAAGAGGAGGAAGAAGAGGAGGAGGAAGAGGAGGAAGAAGAGGAGGAGGAGGAGGAAGAGAAGGAGGAGGAGGAAGAAGAGGAGGAGGAAGAGGAGGAGGAAGAGGAGGAGGAAGAGAAGGAGGAGGAGGAAGAGAAGGAGGAGGAGGAAGAGGAGGAAGAAGAGGAGGAAGAGGAGGAGGAGGAGGAGGAGGAAGAGAAGGAGGAGGAGGAAGAGGAGGAGGAAGAAGAGGAGGAGGAGGAGGAAGAGAAGGAGGAGGAAGTAAGCAAGCAGGTGGTGAAAGACAGAGCGAGCTCCTCGATCAAGTATTTCTCTGAAATACTCAAGCAGGCGTTTTGGTTTGGACGTCAGGGCCGAAGCCCATGTGTCCCCCCCACCCAAAATCACCATTCAGAGTGTGGGACACTGGGGCCCACCAGGGCTGATGCTGGTTGTTGTGGCTTCCTTTCTTATTATTTAATTTTTTTTTAATATATATATTCTGGGGGCACCTGGCCAGGCATGTTGATGGCTGCAGATGTTCGATTTATTTTTGCTTTAAAAACCTATTATCCTTTGCTACAACAAAACAGTGCCTGTTTCCATTTCTGGCACATCAGGGGAGCGGAAGACAACTCCATTTTATTCCCACAGTCATCAGGGTGCTAGTACTGAAGGGTGTTTAAAATGTGAAAGCCAAAAAGGTTAATTATTTTTAATAAACCACATCTCCGTTTTCACCTCTTTCTCTCTGGCTTTTTTTTTTTTTTTTGGCTTCCTGTTTAAAATGTGAAACTGCTCAAGTTCAGAACATTGCTATTCTTTTCTTTGAATCAGAGTGGACAAACAGTTCCCCCACCCCCTCTGTCTAATGTATCAGGAACATGGAACCAGTTGTCAAACACGGAACATTGGAGGTGTGTATGTGGGGAAAGAAAAATGTTGTCTGTGTGCTTCACAACTGAAGTAATACACTTGGCTGCCCAAAGGTGTGTGTGTGTGTGTGTGTGTGTGTGTGTGTGTGTGTGTGTGTGTGTGTGTGTCAGAGGGGGGCATCAGACTGTTAAGGGAACAATCCTACAAAGGTTTATGCAGAAAAAAAGTCCTACATTATGAAAAAAAGTCATAAGAACCTAAGAAGAGCCCTGCTGGATCAGACCAACGGTCCATCTAGTTCACACAGTGGCCAGCCAGCTGCTGACCGGAAACCTACAAGCAGGACATCAGTGCAGCAGCACCTTCCAGCCCATGTTCCCCAACAACTGATGTACATAGGCATACTCTCTCTGATACTGGAGGCAGCACAGAGCCATCACGACCAGGAGCCACGGATAGCCTTCCCCTCCAGGAATTTGTTTATTCCATTCCATTTTTCCTCCTTAAGGAACCCAAGACAGCCTACGCAACCCTCCTCCTCCTCTCCATTTTATCCTCATAACAACAACCCTATGAGGTAGGTCAGGCTGAGAGTCTGGAACTGGCCCAAAGTCACCCAGTGAGCTTCCATGGCCGAGAGGGGACTAGAATCTGGCTTAGAGTCCAACACTCTAACCACTACACCATGCTGTCTGACCCCCCTTTTAAAGCCATCCAAATCGGTGGCCCTCACTACATCTTGAACGAATTCCATAGTTTAACTATGCACTTTACAGCTCTGCCCCACAGAGCTCCCAAAAGGAAGGAGAGAGAGAGAGAGAGAGAGAGAGAGAGAGAGAGAGAGAGAGAGAGAGAGAGAGATGCGGAGGTAAACAGGGAATTCGACTTCAATGAACCAGCTTCCTTTGGACTGGAGTCTTTATGACAGTATGTCACAGCTGGGTATATGCTACAGCCTTCCTCAACCTGGGGCGCTCCAGATGTGTTGGACTGCATCTCCCAGAATGCCCCAGCTGGCTGGGGCATTCTGGGAGTTGTAGTCCAACACATCTGGAGCGCCCCAGGTTGAGGAAGGCTGTGCTACAACATATCTGGCAAATTAAGCTGCCAGTGCTCCCCAAATGCAAACAATTCAGAAAACAGCAGGGGGTGATGGAGAGGACCTCAATTTCCACTTTTTCCTTTTCTTTTTCGCTGCAACAGGCGGACCCAGCTGCCCCTCTGAAATCCACTATTCTTAACCTCCGAAACTTTAGATCTAGCAGAAAATGTAGTAGAAGAAAGCAAATGCTCCTGGCGTCTAGGTAGGTACAACAGTAGTGAAGGAAGAAAGACTCTGTGGCTATTGAGTAGGAATAGCCGAAGGGGATAGGTGTCCTGGAGGAAACTGGTTCGATACGAACCAGTCTCCTCTCCGTCCCCATTTGGGCACTAGGTGTCGCTATTGCTTCATCCGAGAGGGCTGCTGCATCAGCAGTAACTCCGCACCTCTTCCCCTAAACCAGCTTTCCCCAACCTCACATTTTTGGACTGCAACTCCCATCATCCCCAGCCAACCTGGCCATTGGAATTAACTCCTCACAAGGACCACCTGCAAGGTTTTCTTCCACAGCAACTGAAAGAGAGGGCCCAACTCCTCTGCCTCTGTTTTATTCTGACTTGTTTTGCTTTAGGACACTCCCAGGCAGTTTCTTTGCAAACAAACAGGACTAGAAGCTTGTGGGTGTTTGTAAGTAGCTATTACAAATATATATGCAACTTGACTCTGGGGGAACAGGCTGGCATTGATAGCAGAGCCAGTCAAGACTGGAGTCCAGCCACATGTGAATTACTGTCCTGTGCCCTCATCAAAACTGTCAAACTCTTCCTCTGAAGCCCCACCCAAGCGGTGGAGGAATGTTTGACAGCTGGCAGCCACCAGCCACCATCAATGCTCATTTAAGCAAGCATCTTCTCACTGCCAGTCCACATAAACGAAACCTCTTCAGCTGATGGCTGTGCAAAGGGTTAGATAAAAGACGACCTCTCTCCATTGCACCACACAAGGGGCCTTCTTATTACGCAATATAACACATGCTTACTGACACCGGTGATGGATTCTAGACATGGCTGCTACCCTGTCATGTTTCATTTACTCCAACCACAGCACGGGCGAATGTTAAAACAGGCGGTGTACATAAGAAACGCGAGGATGATCAGAACTCTGCTCTGGATCCTTTTCAATCTGGATTCCGTCCTTTGCATTCCACTGAAACAGCCCTTACTAAGATTACCAATGATCTTCTTATTGCCAAGTCTAAAGGCCTTTATTCTGTTCTTATTCTCCTGGATCTTACTGCAGCCTTTGACACGGTTGATCACGATCTTCTTTTGGATTCCCTTCATGACCTCGGATTGTGTGGCTCCGTCTATAACTGGTTTGCCTCTTATCTAGCGGGTCGCTCTTTCAACGTGCTGGCTAATGGCAGCTCGTCTTCTTCTTTTCCCCTTTCAGTAGGGGTTCCGCAAGGCTCGGTGATTGGCCCGTTGTTGTTTTCTTTATACATGTTGTCCTTGGGTAATCTTATTCAATCTCATGGGGCAAATCTACACAGAGTCTTCGGGGCGCCTGGAGTGCGCCTGCAGTGCGCCCCGAAATCGATGATGTAGACAGTACCTTAAGCGTTCCAAAAAGAGGCGGCGGCGGAGGAGGAGGAGGCGGCCCCGCATCGCCCCTCGTGGGGATGGGGTAAAGAGTTGCCAGGCCCGGCGGCTTCGCTGGAGAATCGGCTGCGTCCTTGGTGCCACCCACCTGCCCGCTGGCCTCCTGTTGCCGGCGAAAGAGCCACCTGGGCCCACCCGTGTCAGAGAGCTCGGTGGAAGAAGCTTAGTTATTGGCAGTAAGCTAAAATATGCCGTTATTTTTGCTCCGCCCCCTTTGCTATTTTGGTTCTGCCCCTTTTGCCATTAGCTCCACCCACCATCAGAATGAGGCTCTTGACAGCTTGTCTGAAATGGTAATTGGACCTTGGGCTGTTCTAGGGAAGATGTGGAGGGGTCTTGGAGACCTCCATGTGTTCATTTGATTTTCTTTACAGCGTCAACAGGCTAGACTTCAGCAATGCGCTCTACATAGGGCTACCTTTGTGCCTGGTCCGGAAACTTCAACTAGTGCAAAATATGGCCACCAGGTTGGTCACTGGTACATCTAGGGGTGACCATATTACACCAGCTTTAAAATCATTTCACTGGCTGCCAATTTGTGCAACTGTGCACAAAGGCCCTCTCAAAATTCTGTAGAATATTTGTGTCAGAGAAATTGGGCGGCGGCGGCAGGCGGGGAATGATTTCACCGAATTCCTCCAAGGAGAGGAGAAATTCTCCACAGTTTCTCATAGATAGGACTCATTATTGGAAAAGGGGGCACAACTTCTTTTTTCCCTATTGGTTTTTGGCTCCCTCCCAGCCCTGCTGCCACTACAAGTGTTGAGGCTTCCACTTTTCTGCATCAGTCTCAAGGGGGCGTGTGGCGATACCCACCTTTCTGTCCCTTAGGTATGTCTGTATTTCTATGTCTAGTGAGTGCGGAATGTTTGACTGAGTGGGTGGGGCTAGTGATGCGGAGAGAGAGGGGGAGGGAGGAGTATAAATAGGTTGGCTGAGGGGATTGTGAGTTTAGTTTGAGGGGATTGTGAGTTTGGTTTGAGTGGGAGTTTTAGTCTAGCTTGTGCTTCGTGAGAGTGTTTGGTGTGAGGAGTGAGAATTTTAAGGGACTTGGGATTGTTGTTTTGAATATAAAAATATACAGGTTTGATCTGAATTGAAATACTAAAGATTTGTTAAATTTCAATTAACTTTATTTAATTTTATTTATTTTATTTATTACACTTTTATACCGCCCAATAGCCGAAGCTCTCTGGGCGGTTCGCAAAAATTAAAACCATAATAAAACAACCAACCATCTAAAAACACAAATACAAAATGCAGTATAAAAAGCACAACCAGGATAAAACCACGCAGCAGAAGTTGTGTTCTGTTACCACAAACCACGTGTCAGCTCGGAGTGATTACCTGCGATATTACACAGTGTAAAAAACATCGCAAAATACACCTGCTGTTCAGTACCTCAGTAATAGAACCTACTTGCCAAAACCCTTTACCTTGTTCCCTCACATATAGGGGAGAGGTTGTGTTGTTTTCACCCTTTCCTCAGGCTTTTCAAGAAGTGGTGCTTGGCTTGAGAAGGGTGTGCAAGGCAAGGCCTTCTGTGTAAGGTCGGTGCCGTCGCAGGGCGTTTTTGAGCTAATGTATCCACTGCGATGTGGCGAAGGGTGCTGTGTGTGTATGTGTGTTACACATCTATTACACATCTCCCAATTGCTCTGCAGGCCCCTGGCTGCCTGTGCTCCCTGATCTAAAAAAGCCCTATGGGAGGAATGGTTTTATTTCATCTTCCCCTGGGCTTTCATTGAAGTGCGGGAAGCGGAGGAGGCGACAGGCTGCCACGGAGATGATTGTGCAATGAAAGACAGGACACTTGCGCACACGCCTTGGCCACTTGTTATACAGGGTAAGCACAAAACTCCCGAACCAAACCTATGAGAATTCTTCAAATACTTAAAAGGTTGTCACACAGAGGAGGGCCAGGATCTCTTCTCGATCCTCCCAGAGTGCAGGACATGGAATAACGGGCTCAAGTTAAAGGAAGCCAGTTTCCAGCTGGACATCAGGAAAAACTTCCTGACTGTTAGAGCAGTGCGACAATGGAAGCAGTGACCTAGGGAGGTTGTGGGCTCTCCCACACTAGAGGCCTTCAAGAGGCAGCTGGACAACCATCTGTCGGGGATGCTTTAGGCTGGATTCCTGCATTGAGCAGGGGGTTGGACTCGATGGCCTTGTAGGCCCCTTCCAACTCTGCTATTCTATGATTCTATGATTCTATGATTCTCCATTGTTTTTTTCTCCTTCAAATTTCTGTTAGAAAGAAATTCCTTTTGAATGACAGTGGTCTAAAATAAAAGGGAGAAATTAGCACAGCATTAATTGAAATGGTTCTCTTAAGGGTTAGTTACTAGTAGTAAGAGCTTTAAGCTACAATATGCTGGTATTTTTTTTAATAATGTTAGCTCCGCCCCTTTCCCCTTCAGCCCCGCCCACCATTGGTACGTGGTCCCCCGAGAGCCTCTGCGCTAAAGAACTTCGACACCCCTGCTTTAAATGTTGAACAGAAGAGAAATTTCATCAAAGGCAGATTTCTCCCTCCCATGATGACAAACTGCCCTTCCAGCCGCCATATCATTCTCCCCGCTGCGTTCATCTCTGTGCGGTGTCAATAATAGGCACTTTGTTAAGGCCACTAACACAATAAACACTTAAGCCCTGGAATCGTTTCCACCTCAGGCGACGGAAAAAGCAGCGGGAGCGGAGCTTTTGCTAATGGCCAACGACGGCGCGGGAGCCAATAAACCCACAACTCATTGGGATAAACGGTTCTTATCGACCAGTGTTTATATCAGCGGTATTTTCGTGGTTGAAAGGGTGGGGAGACTTCCTGCTGTTTGCATCCCTGGCTTAGCCTTTCCCTTTCGTTGACGTGAAAATTGGAGAGGAGAGAAACCCGCCGAGCGATGCGAGCGGCTGGCATCGGTTGCTGTTTGCCGGAGAGGCATCCTTTTTGCCATGGTGTGTTATCAAATCCCTACCGCTTACACAGAGAAAAACAGGGGTACTTTTGTATACTTGCAATACCTCTTTCCCCAAGCCCAGCATTGCGACGGAAAACGTCCCTCTATTATGCATCGTTGAAGGCTTTTCTCAGCTGGTAGATTGCTTTTTTAATCCCATATACCAGGCAGCAGAGACGGGTGGCTCCAGTGTCAGCGGGGTGGTGAATCCGCTCCGGGTTTCAGTCAGAACCGGTCAAGCTTTTCACCTCAGATAGCTCCTTTCCAAGTTTTGACTGGTTCTGACTGAAACCCGGAGCGGATTCGCTACCCCACTGACACTGGAGCCACCAGCCTCCACTGATCCCAGGGATGTGCAACCTCACACCTGTGGGCCCAATCCAGCCCAGATGGCCACGTCCTTCCCTCCCAACCGCCAATCATTTTGTAGTCTCTAGGCTTTGCATGTTTTTTCCCCGTTCCAAAAGGCAGAAATTTATTTATTTATTGCATTTATATACCGCCCAATAGCCAAAGCTCTCTGGGCGATTTACAAAAGTTAAATGACTCTCCTAAGTGACTCTCCTAAAGTGTGGCTACTGGTACGAAGACCTTTAAGCTAAAATTAACTGGGAGGTTTCGTCCTAATCTCTTTTGCCCTTTGTCCAAATCTCCTGTTAAGATGGTGACGACGATATCAATATTACAATATAAACATAGCACGACGATTTCACGTCCAAACCAATGCATACATACACACTGTCCCCGATTAAAAATGGCAGAGGCAAAGAACAGAACAACACCTCTAAAGAAGCAATAAAAATGATTTACAGGAGTTAACGTCCATCATAAGATGCAAACTCACAACATTTCTGGAAGGTCCCTAGCTTTGCCCAGTTGTAATTTCCTTCCATGCAAATGAATGTCCTCGGCTTGTTTGGCCATTGGGGCCAAATACCAAGTCTGTTGCAGCTACTCAGCGAACGATGAAGAAACAGGACTGCCAGACATTACTGAAGATGTAATCCTATAGTTTCTGGGGCCAAAAGATACTGCAATTTCATCCTCCCTGAGCGAAGAAGAGGTTTTCCCTCTGCATGCATCAGGGGCATCTTTTGTAATTTTGCATTGCTGCTGTTTTTATCTGGTTGAGCTTTTATATTGTATTTTATAATATGGTTTTATACTGTTGTTTTATATTTGAATTGTCTTAAATTTGTAAACCGCCCAGAGAGCTCCAGCTATTGGGCGGTATAGAAATGCAATAAATAAACAAACAAATAAACAAACAAACAAACAACGAATGATATCTTTTCTCTAATAAATGACTTCATCTGATATTTTTTCTTCAACTGTTATTTATTTATTTATTACATTTCTATACTGTCCAATAACCAAAGCTTTCTGGGCGGGAGGGTGCTGTTGCACCATGTCCTGCTTGTTCATCCTTAGTCGACGGCTGGTTGGCCACTGTGTGAAGAGAGTGATGGACTAGATTAGGGTGACCCTATGAAAAGGAGGACTGGGCTCCTGTATCTTTAACAGTTGCATAGAAAAGGGAATTTCAGCAGGTGTCATTTGTATATATGGGGAACCTGGTGAAATTTCCTCTTCATCACACCAGTTAAAGTTGCAGGTGCCCTGTCCTCTTTTAAATCTGGTCACTCTAGTATAGCTCCTGCACCTTTAACTGTTGTGATGAAGAGGGAATTTCACCAGGTTTTCCATATATAAAAAAATGATACCTGCTGAAATTCCCTTTTCTATGCAACTGTTAAAGATACAGGAGCCCAGTCCTCCTTTTCATAGGGTCACCCTAGACTAGATGGACCCTTGGTCTAATCCAGCACGGCTCTCCTGATGTTCTGAAGATGAGGGAATTGGTCCTTTGGGACAGGCTGTTTACTACTTTCCTCCCTTTCCTTTTCTCTGAGGTAAATCTGCTCCCCCACCCAAAACTTCTACAAAGTGCAGAGGTGAAAAAAAGGCAGAGGTGAAAAAGAGATTACGTGAACCTCTGAATCTGAACTTCTCCCCCACTTTCCATTCCGGCCTTCCCAAGAGAGCCCCCTTGACAGAAAGGGAAGATTCCCAAACTCTGGGCCCGAGAGAACTTCCATATGTCCCACTCAGAGCCCTTTTTATGTACGTATGCAATGCAGACAGCACTCATCTAAACGTTCTGGTACGGGTGAGATTCCGTGAGGAAACGGAGGCCATTTTGAGCACCATCCCCACATCGGATACGACATGTGCTCTGGAGCCCACGGTTGGTTGGAAAGCGAGCACCCACCCGCTCGCTACACCTTGCAAAGGCCCATCGATTTCAAAAGCTCACATGGAAAAACGTGATTATATAAACACGGGGGCTTCCAGGTGAACAGAAAAGAAGGCTGCTCTTTTCCAGTATAACTCGGGGCGGGTGCGGGAGCATCTCTGGAGAACCTTCCTGTCCAAAGCTCGCCTGGGAGCAAATGATCTGCTAAAACAATTGGACAGATCATTAGGGGGGGTATTCAAGCAGAAGGATCACAGCTGACCTCCTCGTGTGCCAGAAACCTCTAAACAGCAAGGAGTTAAAAGTCTTCCGGAAGCGACTGGCAATTATTGGATTGGGCAGACCAGGTCCTTTGGCTGCTCCAATCCTGACCCGATGCAATAGGCACTGCGGGCAGGCCTGGCGTCAGTGCAGGAATTGACATGAACGTTACCCTTAGGAACGGATTGCCATTTTTTTTTGTTTTTGGTGGGGGTGGGGAGGTCTGGGAAGGCGCCTTTGCCTTTAGCAGCTGCACAGGGAGCAGAAATCTAGCAGACAAACCTTTCCTTCTGTGCCTTTTGCAGTGGAGGATCTTGAATTTCTTCCTGCCGCACACAGTAAGGACCGTCCCCAAATAGACAAAAAGAAAAAAAAAACCCTGCCTTTTGGGATAGCTACTGAAATGCAAAGTGCAAGGTGGTTCCTAGTTTTCAGTTCCTTATTTGATGTTGTGATGTTGCAGGAGCAGTCCGAAGAAGCAGCTGACCGTTATATTTATTTAATATTTATTTACTACGTTTATATCCTGCCTTTTTTCCTTCAAAGAACCCAAGGTGGAGTACATTATCCTCCTCTCCATTTTATCCTCACAACAACAACCCTGTGAGGTAGGCTGGGCTGAGCGTCTGAGACTGGCCCAAAGTCACCCAGTGGGTTTGCCCTCCTGCACCCCAAAAGAAGCCCTGAGGTATCCTATATCACCGTGACAGGTCTCTATCCCCTTTGATATGCATCCCAATTCTCTCCAGTCCAAAACTGAATGTGATCACACACACACACACACACACACACACACACACACACACACACACAGAGGAATAAGGAACTGGGCTATTTTAACCCCCTCCAGTAAACTTTGGACCGATCCATCTATAAACATTTGAAACTGCTTCTTACTGAGTCAGATCCTTGGTCTACTGAGCTCAGTATTACAGACTCTGACTGGCAGCGGCTCTCCTTGACTTCAGGCAGGGCTCTTTCCTGTCCTATCTTAGCTCAGCCTCTCTCTCTCTCTCTCACACGGGCCCAGGAACGGGGGCCAGAAAGGAACGGGGGCAGGCCAAACAAAAAGCAAAAGGACTCCCTGCCATCTTTTCTAGCATTTCTGCAAAGCTTCTCTTTCGTTGCCTTTGCACGAGGGCGTGCAAGCATCTCTGGCACTATTGGTGCAGACATTTTCACAAACAGCCCTCCCTGCAGAGGAGGCTGGTGGCGCCGACGTCAGTTGGGCGGTGAATCCGCTCCGGGTTTCAGTCAGAACCCTAAAGGCGAAGCACTCTGGGTAACTCTTTTAGAGTTCTGACTGGTTCCGTCCGACACCCGGAGTGGATTTACTGCCCCACTGACACTGCTGCCTCCATGCACACATTGTTTGCCTGCCAACTCCCTGGGAGGAAGAGACAGAGAGAGAGAGAGAGAGAGAGAGAGAGAGGCAGGCAGGCAGGCAGGCAGGCAGGCAGGCAGGCAGGCAAAAAGAACAATTAAATTGTCATGCCTTACACTTAAAAGATTTGTCCCAAATCCAACTTGCTAACAGCTTCCTCTGGAGTGCAGGCTGCTTTCCGCTCCCCTGGTCCTCCTCACTTGCAAAAGCTGCAGGTGGATCAGAAAGGGTTGGTGAATCTTCTCCGTTCCATCACCCTCACCTGGCAAGGTGAGCTGGCTGAAGTGCCCAGGAGAGCAATCCTTTCGCTACATTAACATGGCTGCTGGAAGGCTGGCATCCAACTCCAGATCGCAACACCCCCCCACACACAACCCCCCCCCCACCTCCACAAACACCCGCTGCAGCCAACGGATCGGCCCTCCTTCCTTAGCTAGCACCCATTTGTACCCATTTGCCCTCCAGGCTCTATTGCAATTTGCAACAGCCTTGGCAAGAGTTAGAGTGGTGGGGGTGGGGAGGAGGAGGAAGAGGAGGAGGAGGAGGAGGGTGGGGGGAGTTGTCAGCAAACGCAAACCCTGCTTGTCAAAAGCCGACCAGATGACCCGGTGAGCACCTTAATGGGCACAGTAGGAGCAGGATCGGTGCAAAGGAACCCAGCTAGGCAGAAGTGGAGCCGTACCCGAGACAAGCACCAGGCAGGTTTGCTGTCAAATGTGCAACTCGCCCGTCTGCCTTGCTAGATTCCGGCTCAATCCTACCAAAATTCGACACAGTGTGTCTGCTAAAAGGCTAACAAAATAATGATAGGAATAGATTAAAAACCCTTATAACAGAAGAGGGACAATTGGGTGTGCGTGGGGGTGGGTGGGGTGGGGTGGGTGGGAGAGAGACACACCCACATGACCCACCAAGCCTACTTCTGTGCCTTTAGTAATAGCTTGATGTATAGGAATTAGCAGGTTACTTGTTTAATGGCATGGAGATAAAACACGATCAATGGGCCAATCCATTTTATTGTATACATAACCATACGTTCTTTGCCTTTTACAGAGGAAAATAATTAAACGTACTGATCAAATCAATTAAGAACCCTAGAACATAAGAAGAACCCTGCTGGATCCGTCCAAGGGATCACCTAGTCCATCACTCTGTTCAAATAGTGGCCAACCAGCTGTTGACCAGAGACCCACAAGCAGAACACGGGTGCAACAGCATTCTCCCATCCATGTTCCCCAGTACTGAGGTATATAGGCTTACTGCCTCTGATTCTGGAGGTAGTACATGTCCATCAGGACTAGTTGCCATTGATAACCTTTGTCTCCAGGAATTTATCCAACGCCCTTTTAAAGCCATCCAGATTGGTGGCCATCACTACATATTGTGGTAGCGAATTCCATAGTTTAACCATGCGCTGTGTGAAGAAGTCTTTCCTTTTATCTGCCCTGAATCTCCCACGACTCAGGTTCATGGGATAACCCCATTTCTAGGATTATGAGAGAGGGAGGAAAATGTCTTCCTATCCACATTCTCTGCACCATGCATGATTCTATACATTTTTATCATGTCTCCCCTTAGACTCCTTTTTCAACTCATCATATGCACAGCTTACGTCAATTGCTTTAAAAAAACCTTCTCTCTAATCTTTTGGGCAGCAACTGCAAACAAAGCTACCTGATTGGTTACATAAGGATCCAGATCTGCAAGCAATCTGTGCATTTTCCCAGGCAGGGATCTGTCAGACATTCCTTTCGACAAAGGTACAACCCAGAGACACATAGACACAATGGGTAAAGTTTTCTACTTTGGGGCCCACAGATATAAAGATGTTGAAATACAGGAGTATTTTAATGCCTCCCACCCAGAGATGAAGAAGGCATCATTTGGAAATGTAATTTTGCAAATGCTTGTCTCAACTCAGAATTGGTCAAGGCACTAAAATAAGAGATACATTTCATGCTTATCAAGACAGCACCACCTCCTAAAATCCCATTTGTTCAGCAATTTCCAAATCTTTATTAACCTCCTGTAAATATAACCAACCTCTAATTTTGACCTTCGATTCGATTAAAGAAATCCAAGGAAAAAGGACAATTGGGCCAGTTTTATCGAACAAGAATGAGCTCCCAACCACCCTTCCTCCTCCAGATAAACACGAAGATGTGCTCTTGTGTCTCCCGTCCACACTGCTGTCGGCGATACAGGAGCAGGAGGAGGTAAAAAAAGTTGGCAATCTAAAAGGAGGAGGAAGGGCAGGATCCGGAAGGTTTATCGCCATGTTTCCAAGAGTCAGTGTCGGAAGGTTAATGGCTCCTTTTTAAAATGAAACACTAAAACATTATATGAAGAAACTATGCCATGTGGCTTATTTTTCATGAACAAGCCACCTTGAGAACGCATGGTACCTTGTTGGGTTGTTCAAGGTGGTTAACAAGCCGCCCTGCAACAAATGTTCTGGGTTCAGATACCAAATTAACCCATAGTTCAACAAACAACCCATGGTTCAACAACAACTCACTCTCAACCACTGAGTGTAGGTTAGCGTGTTGTGTGAACAGCCCCATAACGTCTCTGAACATAGTGGTTCCATTGATGGCTAATAGCTATTAAGAGAATTATCCTCCATGGATTTTTTTTTTAAAATGGCTTCAATAACGAGAGAAGAACTGGCAATGCTCCTTCACTCTGTGCTGGCTCTAAGCGCCAAAGGAACGGAAGAACATTTCCTACTGACCTTCACCCTCCCAGATGGCACAGCTGAAACCTGCACAGGTGTCTGTCCGAGGGGCGACAGCTTGGCGTAAGAAGCTGTCCAGCAAAGAACTCTTGCTGAGCCTTTGCATCTTCAGAACAGCTTGGAAGAAAAGATGCCCAAGGAGGAAAGAAACGAGTCAGGGTCCAGAAGCCGCGAGAAGGACGAACCCGCGGCAAAGTGAAGGAGAATTGTCGTAGTTTTCAGCCCACAAAAGAGCCCCAACCAAGAGGACGTGGTAAGAAAACGAGGGTCCTATTCAGGGGAGCACAGGGGGAGGTTGGATAGATCTGCTAGGGAGGTCAGAGAAATCCCGCAATGTGCTCCAACAAGTTGAGATTCCACGAATCCGACCTTGCATTCTGCTGCGAAGCGGCTTTTTCCAAGTGGCGCGGATTCGGCGGACATGCGGAACGCTTTTTCATTTGGGGGGAATTTGCGTTAATGCGAATGAGGGCTAATGCGAATTAGCGCAAGTAGAATGAAATTCGGGTAAAAAACCAGTCCGATTCCGTCGAAGAGTGGACAACGAAACGAAAGACACCCAACTATCCGCAAAACACAGATGAAACAAACAAACAAAATCCATGAACGTAATCAACTGGGGGAACTTATATGAGGTTTGACTGTTTCCTTCATCCAGCCCAGTATGGTCTACGAGTGGAGACTGGTGGCTCTGATGTCAGTGGGGCGGTGAATCCACTCTGGAAGCAACATGGATAGCTCCTTTAGAGTCCTGATAAGTTCTGATGAAACCCGGACTGGATTGTCTACCCGGAGTGGTTCCCAAACTTTTTCAGGGAACCGCCCCCTTGGTTCCACAAACTCATGCCCAGTGCGCCCTACCCTACCCTATAAAAATCATTATTAAGAATAGTGGTTTTCAACGACCCCCTAAGGAAGACAATAACAATAAAATTCAAAACAGTAACAATTAATTGAATATTTATTCAAAATCCAATTACATTTTTTTAGTTTATTCAATTAAACATAATTGATGAACTTGATCCAGTGATATCATCTTTTCAAAGACTGATAGTCATTTAACAAGAATATTAGATATCACATTTAGTAACTAGGGTAGAGTACCTCGCTATTCTGTAAATTCTTAATGTGATGGATGGGCTTGATGAAGTGATACCAGTTTCCCAATGTCTGGTTTAAAGTCACTTAGCATGAGTCTTAAATCACCACGTTTAGTAATCTGGAGTAGATTTCTTTGCTTGGAGAGAAGTAGGCAGACCACTCTAAGACCACATTCCACCAAATATGATGTTGGAAATGCAACCAGGAGCTTCTGAACCACTCTCCATAGTGCAGGATAGTGATCAGAAATTTCCTTCTGTAACCAAAACTCCTGGTATGGAAAAGACCACCTCGAGCGCCCCCCTGCCGCCCCCTTGCCTCTTAACTCCCCCTATGCAATCCCACTGCCCTCAAGGGGCGGTACCACCCACTTTGGGAACCACTGGTCTACCTGGAGTGGATTGATCTGTATCTGGGATCACTCCTTTAGAGTCCTGTGTGGTTCTGACTGAAACCTGGAGCAGATTCACTGCCCCACTGACACCAGAGACAGAAGCCTTCACTGTGATCTGCTCTGGCTGGTAGTTCTTTCCCAGAATCCCAAGCTGAAAAACATCTTTTCCATCATGTGCTACTACTTGATCCTTTTAACTTTGAAAACGTAATAAAAGCCAACTGGTATATGGAACAGCAGAGGTGAAATTCTGCATTCGAAATCCAGGCTGGCATTTTGAATCCAAAAGTACACATCTAGTTTCTTTTTTTAAAAATAAATAAATATGAAAAACGAAACTGGAAATACGAGTGAATTTCAAGTATCTGCAAATATTTCTTCCAGCTCTGTGCCAGACTTCTCTAGATTTTCAGAGCACTTGAAGTAACTGGAATTAAAGGATCTGCAAGAAGAATAGCATTGGTTTTCTAATAGACCGGAGAACAAAACACACAAAAAACAGAGATAGCCACGTTGACCATAAATTACATTCCAAAACCTATATTAGTGCAATATCTTTATTAGGCTAACTGCAAGAGCACAAAAAACATGCAAACTTTTGAGATCTCCAGGTCTCTTTGTCAGGCAAGAGATTATAAAAAGCAGGGGTGATATGGGAGGATGGAAAATCTGATGGTGGCAAACCGTGGGTCAATTTGGGGGGACACGCAGAACGTTCAAGCCATCTCCTGTTTCAAGAAATAACTTGCAAGCACCCCATTCATAGGTTGTGAGCGTGACATCTGAATCTAGACACCCGGGGTTGTTTATGGGTTAAACAACCCAAAGTTAATCCAAAAATACTGTACATCATGGATTAACTCTAGGTTGTTTAATCCCTAAACAACCCAGAGTGTTCAGGTTCGGACATTATGCTAACAAACTACGAATGGGGCAGTCATAGGTTGTGTATTGAAACATGAAACGGCGCATCCCTGCAAATCGTGGCATCTCCTGCTCCACCACCGTTGTGGTCTTGGCCAGAGTGAGAGGCGGGGGAATGGGCAGGTTGCCATGGTGAAGAGGAAGAGCAGCTCCAGGGGGCTCTTCTCAGTAGGCCCGTTGGGTGATGGGCCCTCAGCAAATGCCCAATCATGCCTACCATTGATACCATACCTTCTCTTGACTTTCTTTGCTACCAGGTTAGGTTGGAATAGAGATTAATAAATAAATAAATCTCATGATTCCGACCTTTGTGGGGTTGGGGGTGGGTGGGAACTGATGCAATTCTAAGATCTGTGATAAAAATCACACGTTTTGGCAACAGGTACACTTGGCACAAGTCTCCGCTGTGCTTAGCCTGGGTCTTGAAGGGCTGAGGAATGTAAATACTGATATTTCAGGGAGATAAACACCTTGTCCTTGGAGGAAAAGCCCGCCCTGGGGAAGGACAGGAAAAGCGCTCCTTGAAATGACTGGGGGATCCAAGTAGTTCCCCATCAGAACAAAGGGAGTGGGGCAGATGTGCCCTGCCTTGGGAAAGGGTGGGGGGAGAGTGGCCTTTGTACTACAAAGCCCTGGGCTACCATCTTAGGAATGGACCACTGAAAATAGCCAGAACTGTTCTGGAACACAGCCAGCTGGTTTGCACATACGGGTAGCCACTTTTACAGAGGACAGCCGTCTATTTTAGGGCTGCCTGTGGACTGTCCTCTATTTTGAAGGTGTTCTCTGTTTGAAGGGCTGTCCAGGTAGAGTCCAGTTTAAAGAAAAAGAAGGGAGAACCCCGGGACCTTGACGTTCCACGCCCACCGTTAGCACCTGGACAGCAGACTGAACAGGTAAGCTCCCAGGTCACCCGGTCACAGTCCTCTGCACGATGGTCAGACGTACTGTACTTCTGTTTGAATTAAAGTCCTTATTTCTAAATTTGCATCTAACGCACCTGAGAGAGCACCTTCGTCCTTAACAACCTGCCCAGTTCCTGAGATTATCAGAGGGCTTGTTTCTGGTGGTTCCGCATGGACCTATGGCCCAATTGGAGTCCACCTGAAGAAAAACCTTCAGTGTGGTGGTCCCCTTTCTATGGAATTCCCTGCCTCTAGAAGTCAGGCAGGCGCCAACGCTGTGTTCTTGCTGGCGGCTCCTGGAGCGTGTTCAGAAGAGGGCAACCAGGATGATCAGAGGTCTAGAAACAAAGCCCTATGAAGAGAGACTGAAAGAACTGGGCATGTTTAGCCTGGAGAAGAGAAGATTGAGGGGAGACATGATAGCACTCTTCAAATACTTAAAAGGCTGTCACACAGAGGAGGGCCAGGATCTCTTCTCGATCCTCCCAGAGTGCAGGACACGGAATAACGGGCTCAAGTTAAAGGAAGCCAGATTCCGGCTGGACATCAGGAAAAACTTCCTGACTGTTAGAGCAGTGCGACGGTGGAATCAGCTACCTAGGGAGGTTGTGGGCTCTCCCACACTAGAGGCATTCAAGAGGCAGCTGGACAAGCATCTGTCAGGGATGCTTTAGGGTGGATTTCTGCATTGAGCAGGGGGTTGTACTCGATGGCCTTGTAGGCCCCTTCCAACTCTGCTATTCTATGATTCTATGATTCTATGAAAACATCTCTCTATTCCGGGAAGCCTTCCTTGAATAACCAGCCATGGTTTTTATGGGTGCTCTGTTTTTTTCAAAAGAATAATTTAAATATGGCGTTTTACACTTTCTATCATTATTTTTATCTCTTATTATCCACCCCTCCAGGATCTGTTTAGATGTGGAGCAGTAGATCAATGTTGCAAATAAACAAACAAATTAGCATATGCACATTTTATGCAAATTGCTGCCATCTTTTGTCCTCTTTTTCGGTGCTTCACAATTGGCCATTCTAGTTAGCTCCTCCCTCCCTTTTATTTTATTTATTTATTACATTTATAGACCGCCCCGTAGCTGAAGCTCTTTGGGCGGTTAGTCTCTTGTTCCACAAGGGTTGCTCTCTGCTCCACAAACAGCTTCTGGGGGGGGGGGCGGTATCCCTCTCCCCACCTTTCGCTCCTTTTGACCCTAACTCTCATCCTAGACTTCCCTGTGGCTCCCCGCAGCCCAGTTTTTAATGGCTTCATATATTTAATCTTGCGCTTGGCAGCTGCCACCATCTGCAGCAAGCAACGCCGGGTTAATTCGTAACTCATCAGCGTGTGTTTTGTGGTGCAGACCCTGAGGGTGGTGGTGATTTGCAGAGGCCCACGGCTTCCGGGGGAAGCTGATCTCCCCCCTCCACCACCACCCCCGGCCCCACCGATAAGACGATAACAGAACTTGCTCTGCACATTTCAAACTACAGGGAGCAGCTTGGAAAGTTTGATTCTTCTGCCTCTGCCCGAAAGGTCAGACCACCCTGTCTCCCTTTCTGATTTTGCACGGTGCCCTTTGTGCTTTGATCGGAGATGCGTTCCGTTCCAAAGGTTCCTTAATGGGCGCGCTCGGATGTCACTGACTGGCCGTGCTGGACTGGTTCACCCTGGAAGGTGCTTTTGGGGCATAGGAGAAAGCAACTTTGCTATGACTGCTGCTTAAAAGAAAGCTAGGAGGAGGGGAGAGGGAGAGAAAGAGAGAGAGAGAGATGACACTGACACACACACACACACACACACACACACACACACAGAAGCAGTAAACCTGTTGCAGCCAGACTGCAGGTTGGGTAAATTTCAGCATCCTTCACCTAATACGAGGATAAACAGCTATTTAGGTTCAAGCTACAGAGCTACATATTTGGAACTCTTGAAATCATTTTAGTTAATAAAATACCTGAGAGAGCTCCTTCTTCCTTATCAACCCACCTGGTCACTGGGGTCATCTGAGGGCATGTCACTGGTGGTTCCACGTGGAGTACACGAGGAAAAGAAGTTTAGCGTGGTGCTCCCCTTCCTAAGGGATTCTCTGCCTTCGTAGGTCAGGCAGGCGCCAACCTTGTATCGCTTCCGGTGCCTCCTGAAAATGTGGCTGTTGCAGGAAGCTTTCCTTGAGTGACCATCTGTGGTTTTACCAGAACCTGGGTTTTATCAGAAATTTGTTCTTTTAGAAATTGTATTTTTAATACCTTTTTTAAAAAAATTTTTTTTTGATTATTCTATTTGTTGATCACCACTCTGAAATCTTTTGGATGTGGAGTGGTATATAAATATTGTCAATCACAGGGTGACCATATGGAAAGGAGGACAGGGCTCCTGCGTCTTTAACAGTTGCATAGAAAAGGGAATTTCAGCAGGTGTCATTTGTATATATGGAGAACCTGGTGAAATGCCCTCTTCATCACAGCAGTTAAAGCTGCAGGAGTTGTACTAGAGTGACCAGATTTAAAAGAGGGCAGGGCTCCTGCAGCTTTAACTGTTGTGACGAAGAGGAAATTTCACCAGATTCCCCATATATACAAATGACACCTGCTGAAATTCCCTTTTCAATGCAACTGTTAAAGATACAGGAGCCTGGTCCTCCTTTTCATAGGGTCACCCTAGTCAATCAATCAATAATAAAAAGCAGCTGTGGGGAAGGGCCAGCTTGGGCCACCCTGCTCTTTCTGTGCCCTATTTCACACGCCCTAATTCCAGATTGGGCTGCCCTACTCCTGCCACGCCCCAGCACCGAACCAATTTGGGAAAGGACTGCAGCACTAAGTGGGTAGGGTAGGGGGTATCCCCATCTTTGCCTTACAGAAGACAGGCCTCTATTTGGAAGCATCCTCTATCTGAAAGACTGTCTGGTCCAAGTCTGGTTAAAGCTGAAGAACCCTAAGAGAGGACAGCCCAGTGGCCTTGAATTTGCCCATCATCATCAGGTAGCACCTAGTTAGCTGACGGAGCAGCCGGTACATAGCTCACCTGGCCACAGTTTCCCCCACTATGTGTTAGGATGAGGCCTGGTCTCCCTGATGTGGATTCTGAACTGGGTTCTGAGGCTGACAGAAGGAGAAGACCAGCTGAGACAGGAAGCAGTGGAGGAAATTCTCGAAGACTCTCCAGGAGTCAAATAGGAACCTTCCCAGGAGCTTATCGAACAGGAGGCCCAGGCTCAGAGATTGTCTTCCTCTTGCCCCCGCCCCCAGGAACTCAGGCCACAGCTAGACTTAAGGTTTCTCCTGGGATCATCCAGGGTTCGCCCCTGCCTGAGCACTGGATCCCCTGTGTGTCACCTAGATGAACAGGTTTGACCCCTGGACGATCCAGGGATAAACCTTAGGTCTAGCGATGGCCTCAGTCTTTGTCAGAGAGGGAGGCAGCATTGGAACTGACAGATCCCAGAGTCTGCAGGCAGAGTTGAAAGGATGTGGGAGGCAGTCCACTAGACACATGGCAGAGGAGTCCAGTAAAAGCCTGTTGGGCATGGCAGGAGACCGACCATTGAGTTGATAGGCAGCTGCCTTGCTTTGTTAGGCTAACTAAGGTTAGAGGATAGCTCCTAGCATTCACACTCCCTTCAGGTGTGAAGAGGCATCTATTTGCCAAATACAGGTTTTGTGGGTTGCACAGCAGACCTCTTTATTGTCCCATAGCTCGTTGGGAAGGTAAAATGGATTGCCTTCCTAGACAAATTATAGCCATTGTTTCTCTGAATGCTCATTCCGAGCCCGATTCAAGGTGCTGTTTTGACCAATACAGCCTTACATGGCTCAGGACGCATTGCCTGATGGAGCACCTCTCCCAACATGAACTGTTCGGTCCACTACATTCAGCATCTAAGGCCCTCCATCAGGTGCCTCCTCCAAGGGAGACTCGTAAGGTAGCAACAGCTCTTACGGCTCTTTATTTTGAAATTGGAATGGAGCAGGGGACCCCTTCAAAGAGACGATACCTTCAGATAGAGGGCAGTCCTCTGGCAGCCCCTCAAATGGAGGGCTGTCCTCTGAAGCATGTGGCCGCCCTAGCACTAATGCCAGGCCTGGGCTGGTGGTGGCAATGTTCATCTCCATCCATGTCTAGACGCTAGAGATGACCAAGCAGGTGCCTCCATGATAACTTTGGAAGTGGCCATCAGCTATTAAAAATGGCCACCTCTTGCTATCACGAGCAACTTTCAGAAGTGCTGGAAGATCTAGACAAGCAACACAGGAACCTGCGTTGGTCCATCAAGCTCAGCACTGCCTTCTTGGACAGGCAGCATTTCTACACAGCCCAAGCATGGATCTTTTCCAGACCTTCTGCATGAAAAAATCTGCTCCAAGCAATCATCTTACCCCTCCTTAGTCACTAGATCAGCCTTCCCCAACCTGATGCCCTGCGGACGCATTGGATCACAACTCCCATCATTCCCAGTACCCTTGATCTTAAAAGCAGCAACTGAACAGACAGGTTCATTGACGGGCTTTTGTCAGGAAAGCGGCATGGACCACCCTTCGCGGGGGCACATTTCTGTATATATATATTTAAAAACACACACACATGCACCCACGTTTTCTAAAAACAACAAGTCCAGCTGCCCACACTGCTTTCGCTCCGGTGTCCCTCATCCATATCTGGACTCAAAACCCAACACGAGCCGACGGGCGTTTCCTCACACCAGGTTTCAAGTGGGTTCCTGCCGCTTTTACGGGACAAGAAGGATGATGCCCGCCCGGAACGGCCATCAGCATCCCCGAGGCCTCTCCTTTCGTCTTTGAACAGAAAGAGCAACGTCTCTCCAAGGTGATTTAAAAACAGGCCTCAAGAGTGGCACGGATGTCAACCGGGGAAGGGCTGTGGATCCCAGCTGGATTGGGCCACTTGCCGGCTACTCCTGTAACAGTTCGAGCCCGCTGTGCCTGTCTCCCGTCGCTGGTCCACATAGACAACCTTCTATTAATATGGCCCCTGCTGAGTTTATAAACCAGCCTCTAGCCCCAGGCGAATAGGAGAGGCTTTTAAAAAAACCACACACACACACATGCTCTCTCTCTCTTGAGCGCACACACACACAAGTCAGGCATGGGATGGTAGTTATAATGATGTGGCTTCTTTGTTCATATAGCAAAGGAATTCCCAGCCTGGAATTTATAGATTGGCCCCTTTAACTAAAAGAACCTCCAGGGCCCAGAGAAACAAAGTACACTTTGGCTGCTGGTGTGCGTGTGTGCGTTTGTGTGTGTGTGTGTGTGTTAAACTTATTTCTTAGACAGACAGCCTTTGCCCAGCAGGGATTAGCATGAAAAATGTATGTGAGGATCCGGAGAAGGGAAAGTATGCTGGAAAGAAACTATCGATCAAGCAGCTCCGAAAGCCACACAGCTGTGCTGGTTTCCCAACGCTCGTACCGCGCCGGTTATTACCAGTCTTGGAGGTGGACGGTGCATTTTTTTTTTCCTGGGAAAGCACATGCCGGAGCCATTTCAGCAGCGGAGTCCATACAAGAGGGAAAGGTGGTAGGGAGACATAGAACGGAGACAGACGGATTTCTCTCCCCACACACCAGTCAAACAGTTTCAACAGGTTTGTAGTGTTTCAAAAACCTGCAAAACCTGTTTGGCTATGGACAAAAAGAAATTGGAGTCCCCATACTCATGCCTTCCAATGTATCACAGGTGAAAATATAGATGCAATGACTTCTTTCACACATGGATCTGAGTCCATCTGCTGCTTCCATCTCCTCTTCATGGATTCAAAAGAGAAGAAAAGGGTTCATTTCCTTAGAGATTGAACTGGGGGGAAAACATTGCTCCTCTACAATATGTTATCAAAAATGCAAAATATGCTTCAGCAGTTGAAGTGCATGAAAGGGCAGGCAGTGAGCCCCATCGTGCCTTAGCATGGTTGCGCATAGATCTCCATAGATGTGCTCAAGAGACTAAATGTTTCAATGCCTCCCCCACCTTCAGAAATGTTTCATATAGCAGTGGAGGCTGGTGGCTCTGATGTCAGTGGGGCAGTGAATCAGTTCATGGTTTCAGTTAAAACCAGTAAGAACTCAAAAAGAGCTAGCCAATCCACGTCACCCATGCCAGCCATGTTTGGACATTCGTCCATGGTAGGAATGGACAAATGTCTATTTCATGTTCATGTCCATGTCAGTTTCACATTGGTTCCTTCCTAAATCCATCCCATCCCATTTCCATATTAATCTGCAATTTTCTTTGTAAAAAGTCTGCTTACCTTTTTTCTCTCTCACAGACCTATGTATTTTCTATCTAAGTATACGTCTCTAAAAAGAGTATTTTATCCTGAAATATGCATTTTTATATCCATCTGGTACTCTCTTTTTTTTTTAGTTGAGTAGAACTGCATTGCAAAATTCAGAGGAATGCAAAATCCAAAGGATAATTGCAATCAGAGAAGTGTTCCATCAGGTAATGTGTCCAAGATCAAGTTGGATGACTTTGATGTGCAGACTGAATTAAACCCTCAACCATCCCTAATTCACAGCTTCATGGTTCATAGCTTCATAAACCATGGTTTGTGAACCATAAACCAAGGTTTACCAAGCTTCATGGCTTATGAAACTGTGGATGAGTGCCATAGCCAGATGCTCCCCCCCTCTCTCCATCAGGGGCCTTGCTAGGCACTTAAAAGATTTGGAACCCAGACCCATAGGACTCAAATCTGCATATAATCTGCATATGCTAATTTATACCTATATTTGCATGTTTAGAAATAATTACTAAGATGTATTTAAATTTCACAGGAGGCCAAGCCATCCCATTAATTCCTCATAGAAATAATCACAAATAAAATAAATTTTTCAATTAATTTGCACCTTGACCCAGTTCAGCCAAAACCAATGGAAAAGATTTCTTTGTTGGGGATTGGTGGATCTGATGTCATTGGGGTGGTGAATCCACTCTGGGTTTCAGACAGACTCCAAAGGAGCTATCTAAGGTGCTGGAAAATGGATTCTGGGCCAAGCCTAGCCGTGGCCCTGCTCCCAATCACGCACCACCTTCAGTTGGGAGATCCTGGTTTGCATTAAGCCATCATTCTCCATTATAACTTGTATGATGACCTGTGTCGGGAGAAAGACAGGGGGAGTGTGACTGTGTTGATTCTCCTTGATCTCTCAGCGGCTTTCAATACCATCAACCATGGTATCCTTCTGTGACAACTAGCTGAGTTGGGAGCGGGAGGTATTGCAGTGGTTCCATTCCTACTTGGTAGGTCGGCTCCAGAAGGTGGTGCTTGGGGGACATTGCTCAGCCCCATGGATTCTCCAGTACGAGGTTCCACAAGGGTCAGCTTTGTCCCCCATGCTGTTCAACATCTACGTGAAATCGTTGAGTGCAGTCATCCGGAGTTTTGGAGTGTGTTGTCATCAATGCGCTGATGACACACAGCTCTATTTTTCCTTCTTATCTTCAACAGGGGAGGCTGTGGCTGTGCTGAGCCAGTGCCTGGTGGTGACAATGGACTGGATGAGGGCTAATAAACTGAAACTCAATCCAGAAAAGACTGAGATGCTGTTAGTTGGTGGTTCTGCTGACCGGATGGAGAGTGTTCAACCTGCTCTGGATGGAGCAAGTTCGTAGCTTAGGGGTTCTCAAAGAACCATCTCTGTCAGTTGAGGCTCAGGTGGCCTCGGTGACACGGAATGCCTTCTACCAACTTCTGTTGGTGGCCCAGCTACGCCCCTATCTGGACAGGGATAACCTGGTTTCAGTTGCCTATGCCCTGGTAACCTCCAAATTAGATTTGGAGAACCGCCCTTTGTGAACCGCCCAGAGAGCTTCGGCTATTGGGCGGTATAAAAATGTAGTAAATAAATAAATAAATAAATAAATAAATAAATAAATATTACTGCAATACTCTCCATGTGGAGCTGCCTTTGAAGATGGTTCAGAAGCTGCAGCTTATGCAAAATGTGGTGGCCAGATTGATAACAGGGACCAGAAGGTTCGAACATATAGGACCGGCTCTGGCCTGCTTGAATTGGCTGCCTGTATGTTCTTGAGCCCGATTCAAGGTGCTGGTTCTAACCTATAAAGCCTTACATGGCTCAGGACCACAATACCTGACGGAACGCCTCTCCCGACATGAACCTACCCTTACACTATGTTCAACATCTAAGGTCCTTCTCTGGGGACCTACTCCGAGGGAAGCTTAGAGGATGGCAACAAGGGAGAAGGCCTTCTCAGTGGTGGCCCCCCCAATTATGGAATGATCAGCCCAAAGAGGCCTGCCTGGTGCCAACATTGCTATCTTTTTGGCGCCAGGTCAAAACTTTTCTGTTTTCCCAGACATTTAGCAATATGTGATGAGCTTCATTGATTCCCGATCTGTTTTTATAGTTCTTATAATCGTTTTCAGATATATGTTTCTGTGTACGTTGTATGTTTTTGTGGTTTAAAATTTTGTATATTGTTTTTAATTGTTTTTATCTTATGTAAACCGCCCAGAAAGCTACAGCTATGGGGTGGTATAGAAATGTAAATAACAACAACAACAAGAACAACAACAACAATCTATTGCTTTTAAATTATATATTGTTTTAACTTGGATTATGGTTTAATTTGTTTTTAACTGTGTGTATTTATTGTTTTATACTGTATGTTTTTATCTGTACGCCGCCCTGAGATCTTAGTGATATAGGGCGGGATATAAATATTTTAAATATATATATATATATATAAATAAATAAATCATAACAACAACCACCAAATTGGAGGACTTTGGCTTAATGTCAGTTAAACATACCAGGATTGCATGCCTGGGCCTGGCTGAACATCCATTGCATGTAGATGCCAGCAGATAAGGCTAACACAGGCACAGAGATATTGGTGACTTCATATTTTGAGTTCCACTTGCGCCTGGAAAAACGGTTCATGCGTTCTGATATAAGGGGCCAACAGTTGTGTCATGAGTGGTAGGCACTGTAAATGTGACTCTTTTTGTGCATGGGGGAATGTAAAACATATTGGGTGCTTCCACTCTCGGTATTTAGTGTAGAGTCGCCAGACTTCATTCACTCAGTTTTTCTGGGGCATCCACACCATGCCATCATCCAACTATTGTTCTCTCATATCCCCCGCCCCACACACCCCAGTGATTCTTCTGTCTTTTCATAGTATCATAGAGTCAGAAGGGACCATGGAGGAACTGAATTGCTCCAACCAATTGCTCAATGTGGGCTGTTGGTTCATACAGGTTGTTCTTAGTACAGCACACCTTGGGATTCCCATGTGCTTGCTGCTACATCCTTCACGTTTCTCAGTGGCTCTGCTTTTACTTCATTTCTGTTGGCACAGGTGCACTGAGTTCACTGTTAGATGGACTGATAGCGCTTGACAACAAAAGAGTTGGTAATTAACAAAGTGAAATCAGACTTCAAGAGCTATTTCAGTGTAATTAGCTGCCACGGTCTCATTAGAAAGGATGGCAGTGTTTTTAATCTCGCTTTGTTCAAATACATTGAAATTCACCTCTATACATTCCAGAGATTCCACACATTTTCCATCAAACAAATATTTTAAATAAATAAATAACAGAAGATGAGCCTTGTGGGATTAGACCAAGTCCATCTAATCCAGCATTCTGGTCATGCCAGCTGATGAAGGGAATCCCACAAGGAAGAGAACACCACCTTTGCCCACATTCCCCACCATCCTATGCATGTCCCCCAGGCCCCTAACATCCTGCCCATGTCCATAGCTCAGTGTGACAGAGCACACGAAGTCAAAAGGGGTGAGGCCAAAAATACAGAAAAATAGAAACATATTTTAACTTAAAGCTCTTACCGCAAGCCACTAAGGTTTAAGAGACAGGTTTCAACCTTTTAGAATGGCGAACATCTGCACAAAACTACACTTGTTTGTGTTTTCTTAAAACCATATTGGACGATACAGAAATGTAATAAATGAACAATAAATAAGTTTGGAAAAGTACAAGTGGAACCTGCAACAAAATGTTGCAGCATGAGATGCTTCCCTTCCCTTCCAATCCATTCCATTCTTTCCTCCCCAAAGGCAGTCAGCATCCTGATACATCTGAGCATGCTCAGATACATCAGTTGGGGGCTTTCCTCTTCCCCTAGGTTTTCCCTTCCTTTCTAAAGATTGCTTCCATTTCTGCAAACCATGGGAGTCCCCCATATATGCTGAGGGTGCTGTTATAGCCACATAAGCAACGGCCCTCACACCTAGAACATTGGAAATAAAGGGAATAATGACAACATGTTAGAACGGCCACAGGAGTCTCTGTTTCCTTCCCGATACCTCGGATGGAAAACCAATTGTCTTGGTGTCTCAAAGACTGTATTCAATCATTCCTACACTTTTATCGGGAGGAAGGGAATCCCTTGTGAGACCTTTCCATCATTTCCTGCATACACAATTGGAAGGGGCGAGTAAATGAGGCTCCCTATTCAACCACAGCACCCATCATCCCCATCAACCTACAGCCAATGTAATGAGAGATTTTCAAAAATATATATTTAGAAAAATAAGAAGCATCCGTCATATTTTAAGGAGGAACCTTTCAAAATAAGGTTCACGTCCTGCTTGCGATGAGAAATTGCCTGATGATTTTGAAAGAAGAGGGTGCTTGTTCTTGAAATATTACCTACCTATCTATATCTGTTTAAAAGATGTTTTAAGAGTTCCACTGAATTACAGTGTTCTGCTGGAATCTTCATCTGAAACGTTGGAAGTGATCACTGTCTTGTTTTTATTTTTCGATATCTGCGGACCGAATGCACTTCTTTCAGGTTCTTTTCCTTTTCGTTTTGATTCTTTGCGTAATGATACTTGTTTCTATGTAGCGGTATCATTTTGCTCAAATGTCTCAGTTTTGCAGAAGAATTTGCCTGAAGATTGAAGAGTGAGATTTTGAATTATCTGAATCCTAACCTGTGCTCTGGTGTCCTGTAAGGAAAGAGGTCCGGAGGATAATTTGGGGAGGAAAAATCATCAACGTGAGGCTAGCGATGTCACTGATTCGTATGCTGCCTTGCTCAGAAACACGAATCTCGGCAGCTTGTCACGGGCTCATCACATGTAGATGTTCTCACATGGTTCTGTTTTGTTTTGCTTTTAAGTGCCTTGATTGCTTGTCTCTGCATATGCTAACTGTTTTCATCTCTCCATGCCTGGGTAGGTTCGTACAGCTCCAGAGAGAAGGTTATGTTGTTAAGAGCATCAACGAGATGTGTGCGCATAGCCTATTTGTCACCAAATGGAATCCAAATTCACCAAGATCCAGGCATTCTGCTGTGATTTAACTCAGATTATGACAGACACGGAAAAATGGGTAAGCACAGCTCTTTCAAAACAGCGGAATACACTTTTCCAGCTTCTGGAGCAATTTCTAGTCCTTTATTTTTGTGCTATCTGGGTGGGGTGGTGGTGAGCCAAACTCGGACCTCCATCTAACATTTCAAATGCTTCTGCTGCTGCTTTGGTGGCAGGATTCACATCCCGTCTTAATAACATCATCCAACCTTCCAACCCGTCTCTCCCCTAATCTATCTGTCGCTCTCTGCAGTTCCTTTCCCCGGTTTGCCGATCTAATCCTTATCGTAAAAACACAAGGCTTGTTTCTGCGTACAGTACTTTGTGTACACTGCCAGCACACCAAGACGTTAAGCGGCAGCAAGTGAAATGGCACGATAAAGACCTCAGCAGGACAGGACAGGACACCACCCTTGCCTTGTACACAAACAGATACCGGAATGCAAAAAAGAAAGGGGGTTTCAGCTTTCTGAAATCTTTCGGTTTAGCAGTAAACTTTTCTTACCAATATCTCCCTCACCATTGACAATAGTCCAGTTTTCTTCCTTTGGTATAAAATCGAACGGCTTACGAAAATGACACTCCGGATGACATCCCTCAAATGACTGCTACTGTGGCTGGCATAGATGGATCACTTATAAGACATCTTTTAAGGCCTCTTGCACCTATATAGGCAAAACCCCAAAACTAAAACAAGGATGTGGGTGGGAATAAATGCCATGAAGGGAGAGCTAAATGTGGCGTAGTGTGGTAGGGGACCCAAGATCCATGCAGTTTCTCCCAGCAGCAGGATGGAACAAAGGTAAGGAGAGACCTGCCAGGTCATAGCAAGGTCCGTCTAGTCTAGCATGGAGTTTTCTACAGTGGCCAACCTGATGGAAGCTTACAAGTGGGGCATGATAGTCCTTAGTTCCTGTTGCCCTCAAGATGCTGGAATTCGGAGACATACAGCCCCTGACAATGGAGTCTTCGCTCAGCTATTGTGGCTAAGAGCTGTACCATGGTGGTTCTTCTCTGGCTCTGTATTTCAGCCTGTTTACTGCTTAAGAACATCAGAGGAGCCCTGCTGGATCAGACCAAGGGTCCATCTAGTCCAGCATTCTGTTCACACAGTGGCCAACCAGCTGTCGACCAAGGATGAACAAGCAGGACATGGTGCAACAGCACCCTCCCGCCCATGTTCCCCAGCAACTGGTGCACACAGGCTTACTGCCTCTAATACTGGGGGTAGCACATAGCCATTAGGACTAGTAGCCATAGATAGCCTTCTTCTCCAGGAATTTATCTAACACCCCCCTTTTAAAGCCATTCAAACTGGTGGATCTAGTGGTAGCAAATTCCATAGTTTAAGTGTTACTTAGCGCATTACTTAAGACGTGCCCTATCTCCACTTATATCCACAGTGTTGCAGCTGGGTAGTTTTAAACCCTGGATATAATGGTCTTATGTCCCCTGCTGCCCACCCCACTTTAAATGGCCATTTGGGAAGCAGCCGGCACTCATTTCTCTTCTTCCCTGCAACCACCATTCCATGCTTTAAGACTGCATCGGCATTCCTGATATGTTAGAACAACAGCAAAAGAATTTTCCAGCCCTGCTAAAAACCAAAATAACCCTGAGCTTGTGCAGTTTTGCATTTTAAACCCACTTAAATCATAGCGCCATCAAGACTATGTGAATAAATTGGTATTTGCTTCTGCTACCCTGATGTTCTCAGCACCAGCCTCTCTGCTGGTAACTTCACGTGTTTAGGGTGGGGGCTTGGCTGGGGAGCCCTCGACCTCACCCCAAAGCCCAGCCATAGCTGCACCACTGGTCCATGCTGCTGTACTGCAGCTTCTCTGAGCGACGCAAAGTATCTTAAAAAGGCTCCGTCTCTCCACGGGACACTATTTGATCTCCATTTGAGCAGGAGGAGATTGCAAACACAACACACATTTTGGGGGTGCACGATGGGTATACCGACAATATTCTAAAGGGGATAGGAAATAAATAAATAAATAAATAAAATTATTTCGGAGAGCCAGAGTGTTCCTTGGCTGTTTGCAGAACAGAGCTCAACTTTTCTAAGCCTCAATTCACATATCACAACCTATAGGTCAGAGTGTTAAGAACATGAGAACATAAAAAGTGCCATGCTGGATCACTTGCTTCTAAAGGTTGCCCCATAAACCCTGTGCTTCTCCCTTCCTGTCCAAACAACTCCCCCCCACACACAGAGTCTGTTCCCACTGATTCTGTCCCCCACAATTCCCAGGTCGTGGGTGTCATCCAGCTGTCACAAAACTGATGTGAAAGTCATCACAGACGGCAGGCTTCTCTCTGACTTTCTTTCCCTTCCTCCCATCTCAGGCACCGGGTTATAATGCTGCTGCTTCTCGTCCTCCCTCAATCCGGCTCGCAAACTTCAGGGAGACTCAATATGCAGCACCCCCTTATCTATCCCCACCCACCAAAACTGTTCTGCTTCCCTTTCCTCCAAACACCCCCCTCCCTGCATGGTTCACCCCTCTGGATGCTGTGGAGATACAGGGTCAGATCCAGATTCAGTCATTACGAATAATAATAATAATAATATTTATTTCTTACCTGCCTCTCCCTCTGGATCGAGGCGGGGAACAACATTAGTAGACCCATTGAAACCAGTGAGATTTAAGTTGAGCTAATTTAATTTCCCCTGATTTCAATGGGTCTGCTCCAAATATAACTAAGTCTGGATTCGACCCATAGACAATGAAGGCGTTCTCTGTCAGGTCTATTTCTACTCTGTTTCCTGAGCCATCCAGAAGCCACACAAGAGGTGTCACCTGTGGTTAACTAACCTTGGTTTGGCCACCAATTATATACACACACACAAACACACACACACCAGTGTTCTAATTAAATAACTATCCATGCGTTCTTAGCCTATATACATCCAGGTTTGCGCAAAGCAGCAGCCTCTGTTTGGAATAGTTATAGGTAAAAACCAACGCTGCAGTTTGTCACATAATGGATCTGCTTAAATCCTATTGACATTTCAATGGGATTTAAGCAGCCTAAAAAGAATGCAGAATTGCACCCCAGGTCCCTGCACTGATTTTATACTCTCTTAAGGGAACTTGCGTTTAAGTCTGGAGTCCTGTGAATGCCTTTTAAATGCAAAGAGGACCTGATGGAGCTAAGGTGCATTCTAACCAAAGTAGGTTTTACATTTGAAAGATCAAAGCAGGAAGTGCACAAACAACAACATGAACATCACCCCCGGAAAGAACCAGAGTGTTCTCAGGACTTAATTCGGTAAAACCAGCCAATTTTTAGTTATCGCCCGATGAATCCATCTGGGAATGGGACTTTCGAGGAAGAACAGCCAAAAAGTTCTAAAAGCAGCACAGTTTTATAAAAGAAAAACCCTTTGATGCCATTGATACCCTCGAGGCGGGGTGTGTGTGTGCGTGTGTCATATTTAAACCGTGAGCCTTGAAAGAGGTTAACAATCGTGCTCGCTATGCAAGAAGGAGCGCACAGTGCAGCATGCACAAAGACCGTGAGAAAAGTCTATACCGAGATGCGCCAGAGAGAAGCCGAAAAGTTAGACCTGCTTGGACTTCCAGCACTTACTTGAAATGTAAGGGGAAAACTGTGCCGCTGCGTAAACCCTGGGGGAGGCAGTGGCGTTTTCCAAGCTATGCCTTATCCGAAACACTTTTTCAGGAGGGTCAGCAGAGCCTCTAAATCTATTCCGTGCACTTTTCAAAAGAGAGACACACTTACCCCTCTCTACACACCTGCACACACACACACACACACACACACACTCTCCTGGAAAAACCAGCCAGGTAGATTTTGCAGCTCAGTACACCTGCTGTAGAACTTGGCTTCCTTCCAGCTCTTCTGGAGTCTTTATTAGGAAAAAATAACCAAAGTATCTTACCTTGAAGCAGGACTTTCTGTCTCCTGCTCCTCCTGCTCCTCTCTCTCTCTCTCTCTCTCTCTCTCTCTCTCTCTCTCTGTTTGTGTGTGTGTGTGTGTGTGCTCTGCCTGATGTTCTCTCTGTGAAAATGAGAAGCATTTGAGATTGTGCAGTAGGTATATATTGTCTGCAAGTGTGGCCTTAGGGCGTCCATCACACGGCCTTGGTTTACTCCTGCCCCTATAAGGAAGATATTGTCACATGCCTTGCTGCTCCCAGCTATTCGTATGGCAAAATGGGAAGGGAAGGGAGGGGGCAGTGGAGGGGGAAAAAGACAGAGAGTGAAAGAAGGAATAGAAGAGAGACGGGGAGGGGGGGGAGAGAGAAAAAGAAACAGAGAGAGAAGGGAATCTTTAATCAGGGGAGAGAGGGGGAGAATTTCCCAGCGCAAACCCCACAAGACAGAAATCCCCACCTGACCCAAAGTTTTTTTGGACTGCTTTCTGTTTGTATCTGTGGCTCCTGGCAGCTCCTTTCAAGTTCCATTCGAGGCTTGGAAGATGTAAAGGGAAGTTTGCCTTGATCCACTTTCACTGGGTTCTGCCTCACTGGGAGTTGAGGGCAGGTTTGGTGTGTGGGATGGATGCTCAACACACACGCACGCACACACTTCAAATACAAAACAGCAGTCTGCAGACTTGCTTTCCCAGTAACGTAAAGTAAATAAATAAATCCTTGATTCCTCCAAATATATTCATTCCTTCTCTTTCTTATTTACACACACACATATATGGAGAGTGTGTTTAGACTATCGTTTTTAGCATCTTCTTTTCACCTGGCAAATTAGGAACCATCCAGCCATTCACAGCACTGAGACCGGGGAAATGAACGTAGCATCATCATCAGGGCCTACTGAGAACTGATTCTAAGCAAGGCATATCTTATGCTTGTTTTCAGGATTAGTATCTCCAGTATCTACCTCCAGTATCTAGGCAGTGAGCCTATATACACCAATTGCTGGGGAACATGGGCGGGAGGGTGCTGTAGCACCCGTGTCCTGCTTGTGGGTCCTTGGTCGATAGCTGGTTGGCTGCTGTGTGAACAGTGTGCCGGACTCGATGGACCCTTGGTCTGATCCAGCAGGGCTCTTCTGATGTTCTCAGTATGGTTAATATTGCAGTGGGAGAAACAAGTCCCAAATTCGTAACAGTCTGCCTGTCTCGCTTTCGTCTTAATGATAAGCAGAAAGAGAGGGTCCCCGCCCTCAAGGTGGTCACCAGACCTTAAAAAGAAGAAGGTATCGTAGAGCTGGAAAAAGTGCAGAAAAGGGCAACTAAAATGATCAAGGGGCTGGAGCATCTCCCCTACGAGGGAAGGTTAACAACAGCCGTTATTGTTTAGCTTGGGGGAAAAAGAGGCTAAGGGGAGACATGATAGAGGTGTACAGAATTATGCATGGGGTGGAGAATGTGGAGAGGGCGACATTTTCCTCCCTCTGTCATCATACTAGAATCCAAAGGGGTCATCCCAAGAAGTTGATTGGTGGGAGGGTCAGGACAGATAAAAGGAAGTTGTTCTTCACACAGCACCTAGTTAAACTATGAATTAATTACCACAAGAGGTAGTGATTGGTAGGCCACCAATTTGGATGATTTTAAAATGGGTTTGGATCAATTCCTGGAAGAGAAGGCTATGGCTACTAGCCCTGATGGCTATGTGCTACCTCCAGTATCGGAGGCAGTAAGCCTGTGTACATCAGTTGCTGAGGAACATGGGTGGGAGGGAGCTGTTCCATCCGTGTCCTGCTTGTGGGTTCCTGGTTGATAGCTGGCTGGCCACTAGGTTGAACAGAGTGCTGGACTAGATGGACTCTTGGACTGATTATATTTTAAGCCCCCAAACTGAACCAATTCTACGAACGGCACGTGATAGTCCTGTGGAAGGGGTGGAGAGAGATCTTGTACAAACACTGCTCTGCATTTTCACCAACCTACAATGCTCAGGATCCGGTACAGGCATCCGTGAAAATCAAACTGGTAAAAACCATTATTATTATTATTATTATTATTATTACCGTGATCTTTATTATGACTAGCAAACAGACCTGGCTTTGCACTGCTTGGAATAGCCCTTGATACAGTAAAGCCTTAAAGCAAACATATGCAGGTGTCAGAGTTGGAGTCGGTGTCTCTGCCCTGCCATGATGAATCCCTATAGCTCTCTGAAGAAGGGGTGTCCACTCCATGTCCCCCAAGGAGGGCGATGCCCCACAGCAGGGGTCAGGGGCAGGACTATAACTCAGTCCCTTGGCCTCCCCCTGGCTTCAAACTATATGGACTACAGAGGCCTGTGTTGGTTGGGGAAGTCTTCCCTTAGTGTCTGAAGGTGTTACTGCAGGGTTCAACCCCATGTAGACTTTTGAAACAATTAAAAATAAACTGTTTTAAAAACAAAATAACCTTGAAGTGCAAATGCCTAGGGTCCCCTTAGGATGCATGCCACATTTCAGGTGTACTATGCAGTTGACAGGTGGATGGACAGACTTTTCTATTATGATAGATTAGGATGGCAATATCTATTTTATTTATTGATTTATTTTATTACATTTCTATACTGCCCAATAACCGAAGCTCTCTGGGCGGTTCACAAAAATTAAAACCATAATAAAACAACCAGCAGGTTAAAAATGTTGTTGTTGTTTATTCGTTCAGTCGCTTCCGACTCTTCGTGACTTCATGGACCAGCCCACGCCAGAGCTTTCTGTTGGCCATTGCCACCCCCAGCTCCCCCAAGGTCAAGTCTGTCACCTCCAGAATATCATCCATCCATCTTGCCCTTGGTCAGCCCCTCTTCCTTTTGCCTTCCACTTTCCCTAGCATCAGCATCTTCTTGTATTTGTTAAAAATACAAATACAAAATACAGTATAAAAAGCACAACCAGGATAAAAACCACGCAGCAAAATTGATATAAGATTAAAATACAGAGTCAGAACAGTAAAATTTAAGTTAAAATTAAGTGTTAAAATACTGAGAGAATAAAAAGGTCTTCAGCTGGCGACGGAAAGAGTACAGTGTAGGCGCCAGGCGGACCTCTCTGGGGAGCTCATTCCACAGCCGGGGTGCCACAGCAGAGAAAGCCCTCCTCCTAGTAGCCACCTGCCTCACTTCCTTTGGCAGGGCCTCACGGAGAAGGGCCCCTGTAGATGATCTTAAGGTCCGGGCAGGTACATATGGGAGGAGGCGTTCCTTCAAATAACCTGGCCCCAAGCCGTTTAGGGCTTTGAATGTCAATACCAGCACTTTGAATTGGGCCCGGAGCCGGACTGGCAGTCAATGAAGTTGTAAAAGGACTGGCATAATGTGATATCCTGCCTGATAAAGTAAGCCAAGGAAGCTAAAACAGAACCATACAAATCAACAACAAAACAACCAATATGGAAGTACACAATTAAAACACCATCAAGCAGTGTGTGTGTGTGGGAAACCTCAAAAACAGCAGAAGTGTAACAAAAACTGCATGAGGGGTCTTCCGGAGGGTGGGGCATTCCACAGGGTTGACGAGACCACAACTGAAAAGGCCCTGCATGTCTCCTGAGCCTCTTCCAGGGCCAGCCCTACCATGAGGCAGAGTGAGGCACTCCCTTCAAGCAACTTTTCTGGGGGCATTGAGAAAGAGCAGCCAATTGGCAACTTAATGTAATATTGTTGTATTTTGGCAGCCCGGGAGGGATAAAGTACTCGTGGGCATTTCTTCCTCAGGTGACAAAATAACTTAACCAGCCATAGGTACTGTGCACCTTGATTTAGGAGGTGGGAAATGCTCTTGCCGCTCCGCCTCAGGCATCAAAATGTCTTGCGCCAACCTTGCCTGGAGCAAAGTCTTTGATGGTGAATGAAGGAGGAGTCTCAGGTAGCTACATCCAAAGCCATTAAGGCAGGAATGTCAAAGCTTTGGGGGCAGTGGGCACATTTGGGATTTTTAGCGTGTGTACTCACAAAATGGCTGCCATGAAGGGGCCTACTCATTCACAAAATGGCTGCCACAGTGGGTGTGACCAATCGGAAAACATTTCTAAGAAGGCAAACTGGTGCAACTCTGTGAAAACTAACTCACCCAAGAATCTAAGTACAAGGCAGAGGTGGGGGCTGGGCTCCAATATTCAAAACCACTCTTTTGGAGCCAAATAAGTATGGTGCTGGAGGGCAGCACTTTTCTTTGCAGCGTAACAGTAAAAAAAATAATGATTTCTAAAAAATCTTAAGAAATGAAATGAAAATCAGGAGGTGCAAGGAGTCTGTGAGCGCCAACAGAGGTCTTTGAGGATACAGTAGTGCTCATGGGTACCATGTTGGAGAACCCAGCATTTAGGGTTTTACACAGTGGAGTCCGGTGGTTTTGATGTCAGTGGGGTTGTGAATCTGCTCAGGGTTCCAGTCAGAACTCAAAAGCAGCTGTCCAAGGTGCTGAAGGGTTCAGCACCTTGGATAGCTCTTTTGAAGTTCCGACTGGAACTCAGAGAGGATTCACAGCCCCACTGACCTCAGAGCCACCAGCCTCCACTGATTTTAAAGGTCAAAACTGACACCTGGAATTGAACCCACAAATTTTATTTTTTATTATTTTATTTAAGGATTTTTATGCCGCCATTCAGCTAAAAAACGCTCTCACGGCGGCTAACAAAAGTATTTCTTGACAGTCCCTGCCCACAGGCTTACAATCTAAAAGACATGACACAAAAGGAAAGGGGATTGGGAGGGAGGAGGAGGAGGGGGGAAAGGAAAGCAAATTCAGGCACTACAATCTTAGTTGCAAAGTTCAGCAATTACAGTTGACAGCAGGAGGGAGGGGGCTCTCAGCTGGAGCTGGACCCAGGCACGGTGGAGAGGTGCCTGGCTGCTGCTTCCTCCCTCACTGGTGGCCTCTCCAGAGACAGTTGGTAGCAGGAGGGAGGGGGCTCTCAGCTGGAGCTGGACCCAGGCACGGTGGAGAGGGGCCTGGCTGCTGCTTCCTCCCTCACTGGTGGCCTCTCCAGAGACAGTTGGTAGCAGGAGGGAGGGGTCTCTCAGCTGGAGCTGGACCCAGGCACGGTGGAGAGGTGCCTGGCTGCTGCTTCCTCCCTCACTGGTGGCCTCTCCAGACACAAATGGACAGGTAATGATGGGAAGTCAAATAAAGTCGATGTGAGGTGCGCCAACTGATCGACTCCACTAGTAACCTGGTGGCAGCATCCTGTATCTTTTGACTTTTTTCCAAGGGTAGACCCATGGAGAAAATACTACAGTATTCAAGTCTATTGGTTTCTACTGTAGATATGCCCTCAGTCTTGGGAGGGAGGTTGAATCGGTCTCCTTCCCAGAAACGGAAAAGAATTCTTGGTCATAGCGAGAAGGCTGGGGGGGACGGGACATCCAGCCAGGCAGGAGCAAGCAATTTGGCCAGATGGCATAACCATGTGCATAGTTTAAACCCGTGGCTCAGGTAGGAACATAGAAAGCAGCCTTATAAAAGAGTCAGACCCTTGGTTCATCTAGACCAGTATTGTTGACACTGGGGTTTCCAGGCAGGATTCTTTCCTTGACCTACCTGGGGAAGCCAGAGATTGAACCTGGGTCCTTCTGCATGCAAAGCATGTACTCTACCACACTGAGCTGTGGCCCCTGTAAGAACTGGAAAGTAAACTGAAGCATCCCCTTGAGCCAAAGTGGACAGAAGGGTGGGCAGGGCCGGCCCTACCATGAGGAAAAGTGAGACGTTTGCCTCAGGCAGCAGATGCTGAAGGGTGTTGAATCAAAGAGGTGTTGGATGCCATGCAAAGTGGTCTGCATGCCCAAAGTTAGCCTACTACCAGGAAGCTGTCCTGCCGCCAGCGTTGAAGGAAGATTCAACTGCCAGCCTGGTTGGCTTTCGTACATGGATTGGGGAAGGGCACCATCTTGTTCTTTGCCTCAGGCAGCAAAACATCTTGGGTGGTCCCTGGCATAGTGATGGAACTCAACAAAGGGTATTTGTCATAGAAATCCAGACAAGAACTTCGTTATCTCAATTAAACAAGAACAGAGCAGCAACAGGAATCTCGCGACTCCATCTAGGTCTAGATCCAGTGCCACCTAGTGACTAAACTATATAATGACACTATCCACATACATCTCCTCCAACCCCCCCTCCTTTTAAAGAAACAATTCCATACATCAGTACTGTTCAGGAAATTGGTCATTCATCTTTAAAGCTCAAAGGTTTCTGAATATCTCAATTGCGGAGAGTAGTAACATTATGGTCAGTCTTATTATTATTATTATTATTATTTATTTATATAGCACCATCAATGTACATGGTGCTGTACAGAGTATGGGTCAAGCTAATGATGACAGTATATTGGTTTGTTTTATGGCATAATTTCCTTGCCTTTTTTGGCTTTTTTTCTTGTAGTTGTTGCTTTTGTTATTGTTGTGTTGCAAATAAAAAGATTTTTTTAAAAAATGGCTTTGGTAGAAGATGAACTTGAGTTACTAGTTATTTATTTATTCATTTATTTAAAAAATACAAAGTCAATCAAATCAGTTTAACAAGAGAAGGTGCAGGGACCCTATAAATCAATGCGACACAACACAGGGTGTTCTGCAATTAATTCAAATAAGTTCAGATTTCTATGAATCTGACCTGCAGGTTCTGCAGACAACCAGCTTTTTCTAAGTCACATGGACTTGCAATCTATTTTTTGACTTTTGTGGGGAGGTGGACTTGCTTTAATGCACACTTTTGCAAACTGGAGTGCAATTCTTGTGAATAAAATTCCATTGTGTCAAACTTAGGCCTTAACTAGACCTAAAGTTTATCCCGGGATTGTCCCGGGGTCATCCCTGTTCATGTAAATGACACACAGGATATCCCAGGAGCAGGCAGAGACAATCCCGGGACGATCCTGGGATAAACCTTAGGTTTAGCTAAAGCCTTAATCTCCAATAGCCATACCTACCTAAATCCTTTGCCCACGTCAATTTACATGTTTCTTTTAATTTACGAAATTATTTACTAATATATCTTAGAATACATGTGTTTCTCCTCGAATAGCATCAAAAAGCTTCTCAAATTAGGCCATGTTTTGAAACTGTGTTATAGTTATTCGTTGTAGAATAAAATGTCAGATCTCAAGACATTGGTACCAACGTGATATCCATTCCTGGCTCTTTTGAGATATTCCCTATTAATCATCCCTGCATTTGAAATAAGACCCAAAATCTAAAAACGTTTTCCCCCCACTCCCAAATCCTTCAAATCGATTACCAAACTTGTCTTGCCTAAGTAGAAAGGCCAAAGGTGAAATCTTCAGAAAACTTTTGTTTATACATCGTCCAGGTTTTCCAGATCTGGTGTGGGATCAATTTCAAGCCTATCATATTTATTTGTATTTCTTTTCTCACACAGGGCAAAATTCCCATGGGTGCAGTAACATGTGCGGCCTATTCATACCAGACTCTAACAAACGACTTACCAGTTTTATCAGACCACTGAACTATTTGACATCAGCAGGTCCTCTTGCAACCCACATCCTCTTGGGGATGGAATGAGCATCAAATGTGGCCGGTACAGTCTCATGGTTAAGTTTATGACCCTTTTAAGCAAAGGAAAAGGATTTATGCATAGTCCAGTCCATCAAGTTGCTGGGTGGCCTAAAAGTGCAATCTATAATAATAAAAGAAGATGTCTGTCTGTCAGTGCTGTATCACCAAGACTGTGAGACTTAGACCACTGAAACTTGGTATCTATGCTAAGTAGACCCTAGGGGTGTGCACCTCAGGCTTACTCAGTTTTTCAAATAATTACGTTTAATGCATCATTTTTTTTTATTAGTTTACAGTTTTTATATACTGCTCCTCATCATTTCTGGACAGATTTTGGGTACCATGAAGGCAACATGGGCGCCTGGGTTCAGGGTCATGGAGAGGAACCCTTTCCAAAACATGGTGAACTGGGGTGTTTGTGCATTTGTGTGTGTGTGTATAGTCATGATCACTGTCAAGAAGTCTGCGGCCTACAGAAGCTACTGAATTGTGATGATGGTAATAGGATCTTAAGTGTCAGAACCAAAGTTCTATAGGGCATTGCCTGAGGGACTGGTATTAAGGTTACACACAAGCAACAAAGACTTTGAGATAGGTGTGGAAGGAGTCGTACTGTACATATAGAGTTCTTAATTACGAGCTTGTGTATGCTGTAGCTTTCCTATAGAGAAGGAAACCATGTACAGGATTTAGCATGAAGCCATGGAGAACATCATGCGAAAGTGTAAGAAGCTCTCCTGAGAACCAAGTACTCTTCTTTTTCAACAACAAAGGGCCAGTTCTGTCCCCTAATTTAACCTTCTCTGCTGTCGGAAATTCCATCCCTCGGTGCAAATCCCAGGACCTGTCACACTGTACCGTTGGTGGTTGGGGTTGGTATGAAGGACCTCGCTTACAGCTGCCTTGCGCGTGTACGTAGGCGAACAACACACACACCGAAGCGCTCACGCTTTCTTCAAGCCTGGAGGCTGCTTCTGGGGGGGCAGGGGAGGGAAAGGCAGAACGGCGAGCTTGCCAGTTTCTCCCCAGGTCCACCGAGAGGTGTCTGTAGGGCTCGTCTCACAAAATGTCAGAGTGCATGTGCTCCACGAGATGGCCTTTCAGAACTCATCAGCCCCGCTGTCACGCAGGCCACTGCAAATCGGGAGTGACAGCTGTCTCCGCACGCACCATCCATCTGTGGCAAATGTGTCAGCTAGCTGAACACTCCTGAGGAAACTGTTACACAGCCCGGGAATGAGAGAACAAGAGAAGACAGACAAACGGAAGCAACGGTGATGGGAACAGGTTGATGGACCATAGATAGTGATCCACTCTCTTGGGACGAGATACCCCAACATCCATTCCTGCAATGGGAGTGGACAGGCAGATGGTGACCCATGGTAATAAAATGAGAGTCCATCCAATAGCCTCAAACTCACTGAATAAATGATGACTACAACACTATTGAGACTCACATGGCGGGGAAGGACCTGCCCAAAGTCTGAGAAGAAGGTGGTGGTGGAATAAGGTTCCCTGACTGTCCACTTTGGTCTCGCTTTTCACCAACCACTTCCCCCCGCTTTGAATGGTCTCCTCAGTTGGTATCTTCCTGATACAATAAAGGCCATAAGAACGCAAGGAGAGCCATCAGACCTATCTAGTCCAGCTTTCTGCTTGCACTGTGGCCAACTATAGGTCTAAGAGAAGCCCACAAACAGGTCATGAGCACAACAGCACCCATCCGCTTGTGTTCCTCAGAAACTAGTATAAACACACCTACTGTCTCTGATGCTACAGGAGGTAATCTATAGCCATAAGGACTAGTAGCTATTGATGGCCTTATTCTCCATGAATTTGTCTAATCCCTATTTAAAGCCATCCCAGTGGGCGGTCATGGCTACATCTTGTGGCAGCAAATCCCACAGATGAACTATGCACTGTGTGAAGAAGTCCTTTCTTGCAAAGGTTCATGGGATGAGTATTTATGAGCAAGGGAGAAAAACGTCAGCTTCTTGGGATGACCGGTTCAGTTTCCAATACCAGATGTTATTTAGGCCTTCGGTGCTTTGAAGCTCAGGGAAGAGGCCAACCTGGGGGCACTGCAGCCTAAAGCCAAGATGGTCTCCATCCACCAGAGACTCCATCTTTGGACCCAAGGGAGATGCCCTAGAATAGGTGTCCGACATGCAGCCTGCCTTCCGACAGGGCTGGACCATTGGGAGCACATTACAGCAGCGCTCCTGTGTGTTTGCACTGTTCCCTATGACCTTCTGGTCTCACTTCAAAGTGCCGGACATGACCTAGAAAGCCCTAAATGACCTGAGCTCAGCAAAACTGAAGAGACCACCTCCAACCCTAGATTCCATCACTGTGCCATGAGGACATGGCACTACGGTTGGATGGCCCTCATTTCTGGAATTACTTTACCATGGAAATGCACAAAAGACTGATTCTAAGTATCTTCCCCAAACAGCACAAGACCTATCTATTCAATTTGGTGGTGGTGTGTGTGTGTGTGTGAGAGAGAGAGAGAGCGGGAGAAATAAAAAAAGTTGTCTTTTGAGATATTGAAGGAAGTGCCAGATCAGTTACAATGTAAAGAACACAAGCGCCTACCATTGTGAAAAGAAAATCCCAACTTCTTCCATCACCACCTCACCATCCATGACACACAGGGAAAAAACACCTAGGAGAGATCTCATCGCTCAGTGGTAGAGCACAAACTTTACATGTAAAACATCCCAAGTTCATTTCCATTTAAAAGTGTCCAGATAGCAGGCTAGCAGAGGGGTGGGTAGAGGGCTGTAGCTTAGTGGTTGAGCACTTGCTTGGAATGCTAAAGATCCCAGGTCCAGTTTCTAGCATCTCCAAGTAGGGCTGGGAAGGACTCAAGTCTGAAACCCAGGAGGGCTGCGACAAGCTGGAGCGTGTTCAGAAGAGGGCAACCAGGATGATCAGAGGTCTAGAAACAAAGCCCTATGAAGAGAGACTGAAAGAACTGGGCATGTTTAGCCTGGAGAAGAGAAGATTGAGGGGAGACAGGATAGCACTCTTCAAATACTTAAAAGGTTGTCACACAGAGGAGGGCCAGGATCTCTTCTCGATCCTCCCAGAGTGCAGGACACGGAATAACGGGCTCAAGTTAAAGGAAGCCAGATTCCGGCTGGACATCAGGAAAAACTTCCTGACTGTTAGAGCAGTGCGACGGTGGAATCAGCTACCTAGGGAGGTTGTGGGCTCTCCCACACTAGAGGCCTTCAAGAGGCAGCTGGACAACCATCTGTCAGGGATGCTTTAGGGTGGATTCCTGCATTGAGCAGGGGGTTGGACTCGATGGCCTTGTAGGCCCCTTCCAACTCTGCTATTCTATGATTCTATGATTCTATATGTGTCAATGAAACTGAGCTAGGTGGACCAGTGGACTGATTCAGTATGAGGCTGTTCTCTGCATTAGATTGTAAGCCTATGCGGCAGGGTCTTGCTATTTACTGTTTTACTCTGTACAGCACCATGTACATTGATGGTGCTATATAAATAAATAAATAATAATAATATAATAATTCCTAGAGACTTCGCGTCCAAGTTCCTGAAGAGTCACCAGCACTCAGACTGAACGATGCTGGGCTAGACAGACCAACAGCCTAACTGGGTTTGCACAACAACACTCAGTAGTTGAGTGAGAGTTGTCATTGAACCATGGGTTATCCTGTTCTCCGAACACAGCACAATTCCTGCAAGGTGGCTTGTTAAGAACACAAGGTGGCTTATTTGTCCTCAAACAAGCCAGCTTAAGATCCTGTGGCTTGTTGTTGGGTTGTTCAGGTGGCTAACAAGCCACCCCGCGTGGTTAACATGGAAAACTCCCCACTTGCATCAGACTGCCAAACAGAATTTGTCTCCTGAGTATTTTCCATCTGCATCAAGTCAGACCAGAGAGCTGATTTCCAGGTTGTTGTTGTTGTTCATATATAGAAATATGTGCAAATTGCAACTGCAAATTTAAGCCGTGATCTACAAAATTTGCATAAATTGCAGCTACAATGAGCACACATTATGGCCAAAATTTGCACAAATCACACAAATCGTGGCTAACTCTATTTATGCAAAATTTAAAAACACAGGTAAAGTTCCCAGATTTCGGGGAAAAACCCACGGCTCAGGCCACAAATGCAAGCCAAACTGGGACACCGTGGAAATGCAGTGAGCCCCGAAAGGACCGGATACCCCAGTGATGGACATCCCTTCTACTGACTCGTTGCAAGGTCGTTGGCAAGTCACTCTTTCTCACTTTAATTTGCCCATTGGTACTAGTGTGGGAACAACGCACTAGTTGTTGTGGGAACAACAGTGGTTGTCTTACTATGATTTTAATTTTTGTGAACCGCCCAGAGAGCTTCAGCTATTGGGCGGTATAGAAATGTAATAAAATAAATAAATAAATAAATAAATAAACAAGAGAAGTGCACCTTACAGGGTTGCTGCAAACACAGTGGACCTGTTCAGATGACACACTAAGCTACGGTTAAGCCCTTTTGCAGCAAGTGATTCATGAGTATGTTTAAATGGAGGATATGTAGCTACCAAGGTTAGGGATGGTTCACACGACACACTAAGCCATACTATTTAGCTCAAAACGCTTAACCAGCACGGCTTAGCGTCTTGTCTGAACAGGGCTTTTAACAATCCTTGGAGGGAAGGATACAAATGTAACTAACTAACTAACAAACAAACTTTAGCATCGATTAGACACGCGGAAGAAATCAGCTTTTCCTTTGCTCTAACTTCCATCTAGTTCGTTTCAGCGTGCAAGCAGTTAAAATCAGGGACTTCAGAGAGGCTTCCAGTGTCCCGGCTGTCCCCCCTGTCCTGATGCACCGACTCGGAGGGCTGCTTGTCCGTTCAATGTAAGAAGCCCCCCTCCACTTCCCTTTATAGAGCCAGGCTGCCTTCAAGAATCATTATCGACAAACCTGGGGAAAGAAAACCCGGGCTCCTTATTTGTTTGTTTTCATTAATGTTGGATGTAGGACCTTTCCAGTCCTGGACGATGCCCTGACTTGTAAATTAAGGCCAAACGATGTCCCGTGTGCACAAATTTACGTACGCTCCAACTGTCCCCATTTACCAGGGGAAATCTCAGTTTTTAAGGTGCACTAGAAGGGACACCAAGGGGGCCTTGCAATGCCCTCCTTCCTTTTGAAAGGTCCTGGAAAATCAATGGATGGTTTTACAGACCAACTCCAAATCATGCTCTCTGCCATATGGAACTAGTGGGTATGGGTGTGTCGTCTTCATGCCAGTTCCCTCTGGCATTCACACGTGCTGGCAAGCTGAGACGAAACACTCACATCAGTGAGACTTCTTTTATTGAGGAAACCACACGGTAGACAAGCTTAATGGTTAGAGAGTTTCCAAAACACACTTAAAGTTGAACGATGGTTAGAAAGCTTTAGGGGCTTTTTTCTGAAACAATCCTTAAGGCAAACACTCAGAGGGTGTGTGTGTGTGTGTGTGTGTGTGAATTGGGTACATCAGTAACTGCTTTGAGCTTCTCCAGATGTCGCATACGCTGGCACCTCAAAGGAACATGGCCAATCTCTTAAAACAACGTCCCAGGAAAGGTTGCTCTGAGCCACCAGAGCCGGGAAGAAAGATCCATCATGCCCTTGTCAATCTCAGCCTACCACTACTGAGCTGACCCCGTTACCACGACTTCCAGAAAGGTTAAAACTCAGGCCCAGGAGACCCATCCTTCTGCTAAGGACTGGGAACTCCCTGCCACCTGAGTCTGGCCACAAACACAGAATCCACAGCATATGCAAGTCTAAGTCTATGAAAAACCTCACTACTTTTCATGGCACAGTTCTTAGATATCTAAAGTCCAAATAGCAAAGCGTGCATGTGCAGAGTGCTTTCAAAGTCCCAAGCGGAGATGGAATCCAAAGCAGGAGGGAGGTCAGGCGTTGTGTCGAGAGATGAAACCTAGCAAAGTTTTTTCAGCTTTGCACCAGCATTTAATGCCTATTTATTTATTTATTTAATTACATTTTTATATCGCCCAATAGCCAAAGCTCTCTGGGCGGTTCACAAAAATTAAAACCATAATAAAACAACCAACAGTTTAAAAACACAAATACAAAATACAGTATTCAAAATACAGTATTCAAAATGTGTGTATGTGTGTGCGTGCGTGCGTGCGTGTTTTAAGAGGGCATCTCTGAAACAATGTGCTTACATAGTAGTCTTTAGGGAACAACTCCAAATGGCTGATTACACAACATTTTTCAGGGATGGTCTCCAAAGAGATCATCCAGGGGTGCCTGGAGGTTTACACAGTTTTTTTTAAGGCACCATCACCAAATTGGGACGTCTGTCGCCAGGAAATCCGACCATTTTGGGGCTCACTGGACTTCCACGGCACTCCCAACTTAGGTTGCATTTGCAAGCCAGCTGTAATTTGTGCAAATTCAAAAACACCCCAAATCCTTAAGCTGGCCTGGATCACTGCAGACTGAGTTGGGCCAGCTCTACCCCACCTCCCAACCAAATTCGTCTAACATCCCCATCAGCAAATGGACTAGAGCAGCCTTCCCCAACCTGGCACCCTCCAGATGTTTTATTTCTTTATTTATTACATTTTTATACCGCCCAATAGCCGAAGCTCTCTGTTTTGGACAACAACTCCCAGCATTCCCAACTACTGGACATCCTGGTTAGGGAAGCTGGGAGCTGAAGTCTAAAAACATCTGGAGGACAACATAGAGGGGGAGGCTGGTCTGAAGTCACAGGCGTTCCTAGGGTGGCCTATTATCTTATTTTACAGAGGACAGTCCTTGATTGGAAGGTGTCCTCTACTTGAAGAGAGGTCCATTCCCAGTCTGGTTTAAAGTCAAAGAACCATAAGGAGGGGGAGTAGTAGCAGCAGCAGGGCCCTTGAAATGGCACAGCTAGAGTTGGAACCTGGACAGCACATGGATCACCTGCTCATCATTTTCCGCTCTATGATGAGGCATGTTGTATTGTATGCATTTTTCCTAATCTACACATTTTTGGAAGCCACTTTCCTAATAGAACACATGTTTTAAACTTTATTTCCCTCAATATATGCAATTTTCTTTGCATTTTTAAAATTGGAAAATGCCACTGCAGAATTCAGAGAAGTGTGGATTTCAGGGGATAACTGAATTTTGCTTCGCATAGCAATTTAAAGGTGCAAAATTATTGGGATTAGTATGATTATTTTATTATTTAATTCTTTTCTATACCACCCAATACCTGAAGCTCTCTGGGAGGTTTACAACCAAAATACAAGAGTAACCTCAGCGGACGTTTTGGACTCCGAGTCCCAGAATTCCTGACCATTGGCCAAGCTGATGGAAGTTGAAGTCCAAAACATCTGGAGGGCTCCAGGCTAGGGACAGCAGAGCCAGAGGACCACCTGGAGGCTTGTTTGAGCTAGGAATTCAAAGCCTGTTGCATCTACGTTGTACCAACTGAAACGTTTGTGGCTACTGAGTTTGCTCGAGCATCATTGGCCATTTTTGGCTTCATAAAGGATCCATGCTCAGAAAGTGAATTCTTTATTAGTGTATAACGGAGTGGGCAACTGTATTTATGTCCTACTTTCCCCCCACTTACAAGGATCTCAAGGCAATTGACATAGTCCTCCCTCTTCCTCATTTTATCTTCAAAGATAAAATGAGGTAGGTCAGGTTGAGAATCAATAACTGGCCCAAAGTCACCCTGTGAACTTTATGGTCCCAGAGGGGACTAGAACCGGGACCTCCCAAATCCTAACCCAACACTCTAAGGACTATGCCACACTGGATCTCCAGATGTTTTGGCCTACAGCTCCCATGATCCCTCACTATTGCCTATGTTGACTGGGGCTGATGGGAATTGTAGGCTGAAATACCTGGGGGGAATATGAACTGCCTACCCCTGGAGTGTAAGACGCCCGCCTTTCTATGCAAGCCTGTTTAGGCATGCGGAGGGAGACGTATCCTACGTGTGAAGCTGCCTCTAGAGAAGATGCAGACTGGTACCCGAGGCATGGCCTTTTCACACATGTATACACGGGCCCACACGTGGCTCAGACCTTCGGCTTCAGCCGGGCTCCCGCTGCGCTGGTGCGCCGTGGCGCTAGCTGGATGGAGAGCGGCGGCCTGCGTCTGCATTGTTAGAGTGACTCGAGATGACATGGAACAGCTGTTTAGTGGAAAGCAGTCTCCTGCGGGTGAGAACAGGGAAACGGAGAGGGAGGGGGGGGGGAGGTAGTTTGAGCCGTTCAGTGGATAATTATATCTGTGTGGGCTAAAGCCTTCACTCACAGTTAAACCTACGGGTCGTGAGAAAAAGAGCAAGCCTGTCAGGTCCAATCAACCATCCCGGCTCTGACAGCCTTCTTTTGCCAGTGGGATGGGGGAGGGAGCGTGTTTGGGGCAGGGGGGCGGGGTGGGGGCGGGGAAAGATGGATCGAAGGGAGATAGGAGCGAGCGTGAAGATGAGGCAAGAAGAGGCCTAGTTTGGACTAATTCCCCATCTGTAGTATTTATGCCAGCCTTCCCTGACTTGGCATCCCCCAGATGTGTTGTATTACATGCTGGTGGGGGATGATGGGAGTTGTGGTTGAGCATACCCCTGGAGGGTGCCAGGAAGTGGAGGCTGGTCAGTGGGGCAGTGAATCCGCTCTGAATTTCAGCCAGAACTGGCCAGAACTCTAAAGGAGCTATCCAAGGTGGGAGTTTAGAGTTCTTAATGGTTCTGGCTGAAACCCAGAGCAGATTCACTGCCCCACTGACATCGGAGCCACCAGCCTCTACTAGTGCCAGGTTGAGTAAGGGCGATCTATGGAATATTTCCGGTTGGAAATGTGTCGCTCATTGAGGATCAGGTAACAAAATGCTCCCACGTGGGTATGGCTCCGAGAGTCTAAAGGGCACCTTTGTGAAGGCATGAAGATGGGTGGTGAGAGATGGATGGTTAAGAGCTATACTTCCCTAAACTGCTTTAGGCAAACTGATGGAGGGGCTGGCATGGTGACAAGCCAGCTTCGTTTTCTATAAAGAACATTTGCTACTGAAACTAAATGAGCTGCACACCGTGAGGTTCAAAAGCACCTCCTTCCACATGATATGGGGAGATTTCAGAAGGCTCTTTCCCTGATATCTAGCAACAACTCACTTAGGCTTAGACCTGGAAGCTTACATAGCAGCCATCCCCAATGTCCTGCCATTCAGATGTGTTGGAGTGAAGCTCCCATCATTCCCAGTCAACACACCCATGGGAATTGTAGTCTAACACATCCAGAGCTAACCGGGTTGGGGGAGGCTGCTATATAGCATAGCAGGGAGAGGTTTCAAGAAGCTGAGAAAGAAAAGAAGGTGTCCTTTTCCTTCTCCCACTCCTGAAATTTCTCCCTGCCCAGAGAATTCAGCTGTTCTCAATACCAAGTTGACTAGTTCCCTGAATAGTAACACACCTGGTTAGGGGATGTGTACAGCCCACAGTACATTGCTGTGGGTCCCCACCTATCCCATTAGCACTGCAAACTAACTAAACTTTGACTTGGGAAAGGGAATAGAGGAAACAAGAGCTGTTGGCAACCAGATGATTCCTTTAGTTTTAAAACCGCTGCCAGGTGATCACAGCATCATCCAGCAAGGCTGGCGCCAAGTTTGAAAGGCCCCAGGCAAGGAATGCAGATCAAGGCAGGAAGAAAGTAGCACCCTAGATAGGCCCTGCTGGCTGGAACTCTCTCCTACTAGGACAATAGGAGAATGTTGTCACAGCGAGGAGCTGAAGCCAACTGAAGCCTTATGTAGGCAACAAGACCTGGAGTGCGATCAGCTCTGCCCCTCGTGCTGATTGGACTGTTAAAGGCCCCTCGCCTGACTTTGTAGCCTGAGACTTCTGGGAGGCTGGGGGAGATGGCGGTTCTGCTAGGGACTCCTCCTCTGAGTCAGATGGCCGGGCTGTTGTGTCCTCTGGCTGGGAGGACCCTGAATAAGGTACTGACTGTCCTATCCCTGAGGAAGTAACCTGTGCCTCATCCTCATCTGCTGAACATTGCAAGACTCGAGGGCTAGGGTTCCCAACATCACCAAAGCAAAGGCCTGGTGCCTTCTCTCTCCATGAACTTAGCAGGAAGAGGAATGGGCAGCAGCAGGGAGAGATGGGGATGGGTTGGAGCAGATGTGGACAGCAGCACTGAAAGGAGCAGTAGCTCAGCTCCAGCTGCCTGATGCCTCCTCCCAGCCCAGCACCAAAAAGAGAAGCACCAGCAAAGTAGATGCAGGCACCATCTCCATAATTTCCCTAGAATGCCTCCAGAACTAGGGTTGTCAGAGTCATCTGCAATGGAATCAAATGAATTCAGATTTCTATGACTCAGACCCACAGATTCTACACTGGAGTGCTTTTCCCCGAGTTGCATGGATTCCACGGACTTGCAGAGCAGTTATTTCCCCTACTTTCCAGAATTTTATGGAAATTTAGTCATAGAAAAATACATTAAAAAAAAACAAAAAACCACTCCGGCCAAAAATACACATTCCCTCGTAGGCTAAAGCATGAAAATGCACATTTGGTGGTGGTGGTGGTGGGTTGCACATTTTTGCAAGTGCAAATTTGGAAAACTGGAAACCCCCCCCCCCGATTCTGTCAATGAACAGACGATGGAAGGAGAGGCGCCTGAGAATCTGCAGAATGCAGACAGAACAAATTTTAAACAATCCATATATCTGGAATCTGACAGTGTATACTGGGGGCAGGAGGAATGAGCTGCACTGAGCCCAAATTATTATTCTTAGAAACATGGAATTATAGAATAGTAGAGTTGGAAGGGGCTTATAAGATCATTGAGTCCAACCCCTTGCTCAATGCAGGAATCCACCCTACAGCATCCCTGACAGATGGTTGTCCAGCTGCCTCTTGAAGGCCTCTAGTGTGGGAGAGCCCACAACCTCCCTAGGTAACTGGTTCCATTGTTGTACTGCTCTAACGGTCAGGAAGGTTTTCCTGATGTCCAACTGGAATCTGGCTTCCTGTCACTGAGCCCATTATTCCATGTCCTGCACTCTGGGAGGATCGAGAAGAGATCCTGGCCCTCCTCTGTGTGACAACCTTTCAAGTATTTGAAGAGTGCTATCCTGTCTCCCCTCAATCTTCTCTTCTCCAGGCTAAACATGCCCATTTCTTTCAGTCTCCCCTCATAGGGCTTTGTTTCCAGACCCCTGATCATCCTGGTTGCCCTCCTCTGAACGTGCTCCCCCTTGTCTGCATCCTTTCTATTATTTTAATTAAAAATAAATAAAGGTTTCCCAGCCTCTGCCGTGTTTTGGCAGGGGTTTTACAGCAAGTGAAACAGTGTTGATTACTCTCTAAATGTGGATGGATAATAACCCTCTATTTTCATGGGAGCAAAATGATATGGTTCATATTATTTTGTCTCTGTTCCCCGACTGTCACTAACATTCTGTTTTCTGAGTGACAAGACCCAAGCGAGACAAGTGCAGTGAACTTTCTGCAATTAAGCAATGCCACTCTTGAAACTAACTGCTCAGGGGCAGCTTGCAAAGGCACCCATGGCATCCCACAACGTGGGTAAAGAGTCGCCCCTCCTGCTCATCCTCAGGGGAAAAGCACTTATGCGCATCCATTGTCTTTCACTCACATGACAATTAAAAAGCATCCCAGTCAGCAAAGCCAGGGAAAACCACAGCGACACGCGCTTTTTGAAACTGCTAAATGGAGGCCTGCATTGGACGTAGACATTTACCGAGTTCACACAACATTCAATGGTTGAGTGTGGGTTGTTGCGGAACCATGGATTGTATATTGACCTGTGGGTTAGCGTGCTGTCTGAACCCAGGACATTTTTCTCAGGGTGGCTTATTAACCAAGCAGTGTGGATTGTTTTCCTCAAACAAGCCACCTCGAGGGCCTACGGTGTGTTGTTGAGTTGTTCAGGGTTAAGTCCCCCCCGAGGGAAATGTCCTGGGTTCAGGCTAGGGGTGAGCAAACTCACCCACTTCGGACTCATTGGACGCTCGCCCTGTCACCACCAACGCCTGCCCTCACGAGCTTCTTTTGAGGCTCAGCTCAGCCTGATGAGCCCTCGGTAGCCGTCCACCCTCTCTGGCAAAACTGCACACTTCCTCTGCTGCATCAATGATGGCCGTAAAGGCCCCATTTGCGCAAGGCTAAAGGCAAACGCCATTGATGCAGTGGGAGAAGTACACAATTCTGGCAGTGAGGGCGAACACGTGCGCCCAACTGGGTCCAGGAGAGCGAAAACGGGGGAGTTCATTGGACTTCAGACTCAGTTGGGTGCTCACAACCTCCCTAATTCAGGCAACACACTAACCCATGGTTCAACAAGCAACCCACAGTTCAAGAACAACGTTTGGGCAGGGCACTGCTTCCTGGTTCTTTGTTAATGGGAGTAGATGGTGAGTCAGTTCTCACAAGTCTTAATAATTTAGAGCACAATCCTATGCATGTTTACATAGAAAAAGTCCTACAACGCCCAACACTCCCCGGACAGCCTTTTAAAGACTTTCCCCTGTCTGAACAGGCATAGGATTGCACCTTTAATTGTACTGATTTCAAAGAGGGCAATAAAACATCCTTCCCTCTGTCTGGAATTGTTCCGTAAGGTAACATTTCAGGCTTAAAAAAAGAAAAGAACAGGTGATTACGTTGCTTTCAAGTCTGCAAAGTCATCTATTACATGGCTTTTCAGTCTGTGAAGCCATCTGTTGTGCGTGTAATTTTGCACCTTCAAATCAAGATTAAAGTGAGATTTTTAATTGAGGCAATGACCAGAGTGAGAACTAATTGATTCTAAAGTGAAAAACATGTCAGACGTTACTGCTTGGGTGGTGTGGGCCATAATATAAAACATTACCTGATACTTTGGTGTTGCATAGCAGGGTTTTGTTAACTGATAGCCAGTGTGTGTCTATGGGGCATGAGCTGGAATGGGGCTGTGGGATGGAGTGGGGTGTGTGCAGGAAGTTTTAACCCTTTGCCTCACTGTAGTCACTATGGAAATTAGAGATCCCTGAATATACTATTTGTAGGGAAGTCTATACCTGGGAAATCCAGTTCATTTTTGGCTCCACGGAGTTCCTCATCGTGTATGACTCACTTTGCATCTTTGAGCCAAGCAGTGGGTTATTTCTCAAAGTCCGGGAACATTTTTGCACATTTCTTTTTTTGGAAGGTTCTACAATTTGCGCAAATTTCTGAGCAACTTGCACGAACGTTGCCCAAATTTGCAGAAATCCAGCCCCAATTTGCCAGAATTGCAAAACCTTCAAAAAATTGTGCAAAATTCCAAGGAAATTCACAAACTGTCCTGTCTCACTGCAGATTAAGTCAGGTGTCCCAGTGAGAACCAAAATGAAGTCCTGGGGGTGGGGAGGGCAAAGCTAGGAAAACCCATTGAACCCCATCCCACAAATGGATTTTTCTGACATTGCTAACTGTGTGCAATGAGGGGAAAGCTCAGAGCTTCCTTCCATTGTGAATAGCAAGCATGGAGAGGAAGGAGACACAATTCTGTTTGGGACCATGGTGGGACCAAAGAGTTAAAGCCATCTTCTCTCTGCTACACCATGGACCTGATCCAGTTCATCCCCCGCAAGGCAGCATTTGTTAAATAAAAACAGCTACGCAACCTCAACGTGTGATTAAAAGTCACCTCTCGATTGGCTGTGTGTGCATATGTGTTGTGCAGTGAGATTTTGTTCCAAGCCGAGGATGAATTTCGGATATCTGTAAAGCTTGCCCAAAGTGAGTTTTACGAGCTCCCAAAGGAGTAGTTCTACACCAACGTCTCTAGTCCAATCAGCAATCCATGCACAACTAGAGATCGGAGAAATCCATCAAGTTTGATCACATTCAGATTCCCAATTTTCCATGTCCCACTTCCGTATGAGCATTTTTTTTTCTCCACAAAAAAGGTGTACATTTTTGTCTGCATTTTTCAAGAAGTGTGCATGTTTTGTGCACATTTTTCAAATCAATGCATTATTGTATAGATACATCCATGGACTATTGCTGTCCATCACTGGAAAATCCAGACCTTTTTGGACTTCTGCAGCGCGTCCGACTCAGGTTGCATTTGTGAGCTGAGCCACACATTTCCCCTAAATTCCGAGGACTTCTTACATCATCATCATCATCATCATCATCATCATCATCATCATCATCTGTGGAAGTCAACTTTTGCAAAAATCGCAGCTGCATTTCCACAAATGGCAGCCAACATTTGTGCAAACTATGCCAATTGTGGCTGAAATTTTCGTAAATGTCTATTTCCGCAAATTAAAAAGGAATGGAAATCTGCCAGCTGCCCTGACTTGCTGTGAACCAAGCCGGGCCAGCTGGAAAAAAGTCCAGGGTGGGATCTCATCAAGTCCTAGCCCACAGCTGGATTCCTCCGACACCCCTCTCATCGACTAAAGTGTGTCTGTGTGCATTTTAGAAATGAATGCATTTCTCCTACCGCCTTTTTCAAAGTTGCCTATGTTGCTGAGCGCGTTGTTTGGTTTTGAGAAAGGCCTTGCAAAGTCAGAAGTGATTTCCAACTGCAGATTTCATTTGTGTCCGGGAACACAACTGGTCAGCTTGATCATGCATTCAAATGCAAGACTTTATTCATTTCTCACCCATCGGTGTGCGTAAACAAACATTCAGCTCATGTGACGCACCCGAACGCATGGGAACTAAGGCTGTGCACCACCTCGGATCCAAACCCCGAATCTGAAGCGGATCGGGGTGATTTGGACCTCCGAATCACAGATCCGAGGTGGCTCGGGCGAAGGCCAAGGCGGCCTGAAGCCAAAGCCAATTGGCTCTGAAGCTTTGGGCCACCTCGGCGTTTCGGAGCTGGCCTTTGGCGGGTCCCTAACCTGTGGCCTCCGCCTCTGCCGTGGCAGAGGTGGAGGAAGCAGGTAAGTGGGGAAGAGGGGAGTGGAGGCTGCCGCTGTCTGCTGCTGCCACCATCCTTGCGTCTGGCAGTTTCCACTGCTGCCAATGCATAAGCCTGAGTTGGATCAGGACTGTTTCAGGGGCTCCGGATCGGCCTCTGAGGTGGATCGGGGTGGGGGGGTGCGCAGCCCTAATGAGAACTACTGAATCACATATCCCATTGTGGCTTTGCATTTTGTTCTAGTGGTTTTAAATGGACGTGTTCTTGTGGTTTTTAATTTTTGTACATTGTTTTTAAGTGCCTTACTATTACGTAAACAGCCCAGAGAGCTTCGGCTATGGGGCGGTATTCAAATGCAATGAATAAATAAATAAATAAAAACCCGAGGTTGTTCACAATATCTTGTTTCCTGAGCTACACACGAAGTTGCAAGAAACTGGTAGACTGCTCACCTATGGGATGTCGCTCTCAATGATGAACAGTTGAGAGGCGTACAGCAGATAAGCGAGAAACAGAAATCTTGAGTGACCATTTCCCAACCCTGCAGCCATGCAGTCACCTTGTGGGCGGCATGAACGAAACAATTGGTTATTTGTGAGTTTCCCTAAAACCTTGCTGCAGGCTGTTTGTGCTGTCACCGCCTGTAAACACCAAGCTTTTGCCCAAATGTACATACAATCCCAGACCACGCACAGAATTGATCCTGAAGACGACAGCTAGAACCGCGGACGGAAGGCAGTGGAGTTCGTCTGGGTTGCAAAGGGAGAGCGAACGGCTATCAAAACTTTGGGAAAGTGAAGGAAATCAGCTGCACGTAGAAGACGAAGAGAAGGAAGAGAAATAAATTGATGAAGTCCCTAGTGGTTAGGCAAATGGCTGATGAAGTAGATGCGAGTCCATAAAAGCTTACAGTAACTCCCCTCTCTTTTTTTTAACGCCCCCACCCCAGGTAATTTTAGACTCTGGATGGGGAAATCAATCCTATGGCCACTAGACAGCGCCTGGGGTGGGTGGACACAAGATAGTTTGGATCCCTGGATCCAAGGTCAGAGGAAGCAACTTCCAATATCAGGGGCAGTAAGCCTGTTTACACTAGTTGCTGGGGAACATGGGTGGGAGGGTGCTGTTGCACTGTGTCCTGCTTGTGAGTCCCTGGTCAACAGCTGGTTGGCCACTGTGGGATCTGAGTGCTGGACTAGATAGACCCTCGGTCTGATCCAGCAGGGCTCTTCTTAGGTTCTTATGAAATAACAATTTCTGCCTGAATAGGGCTCCACACCTGAATAGGTCTCTTGTGCCCTACTTTGCAGAGAACTGTAATCTATTTGAAACGTTGTCAGAGGACCTACTTGAAGGCAGCGTCTATTTGAAGGGCTGCCCTGTCCATGCCTGGTTTAAAGATAATGAACCACGAGACCTGTCACCCCATCAGCTGGTCAGCACCTGGACAGCCGACTGAATAGGGCCGGCGCACACGACAACTGAGCTCAATCTACACACAGCTTCCAAAGCTAAAGATGTTTAAAAATTCATTTTCTTGAATTTCTATTCCTCCCGTGATGCTTATGACCAATTAATGCAGTGTAGACTTTACCAATTAATGCAATGGGTAGGTTGAAGCTTTCCAGTCCAGGTCCGGGCCTGATTCAAAGTGCTGGTATTGACATTTAAAGCCCTAAACGGTTTGGGGCCAGGTTATTTGAAGGAACGCCTCTTCCTGTATGTACCTGCCCAGACCCTAAGGTCATCCTCAGGGGTCCTTCTCCGCAAGCCCCTGCCAAAGGAAGTGAGGCAGGTGGCTACTAGGAGGAGAGCCTTCTCCGCTGTGGCACCCCGGTTGTGGAATGAGCTCCCCAGAGAGGTCCGCCTGGCGTCTACACTGTACTCCTTTCGTCGCCAGCTGAAGACCTTTTTATTCTCTCAGTATTTTAACACTTAATTTTAGCTTAAATTTAAATTTTGCTGTTTTCGCTCTGTATTTTAATTTTATATCCATTTTGCTGCGTGGTTTTTAATCCTGGTTGTGCTTTTTATACTGTGTTTTGTATTTGTGCTTTTAACCTCTTGGTTGTTTTATGATGGTTTTAATTTTTGTGAACCGCCCAGAGAGCTTCGGCTATTGGGCGGTATAAAAATGTAATAAATAAAATAAATAAATAAATAATGACCAGCCACAGTTCACTGTACATTTTGCTTCTTTGAAAATCTATTTCAAAGCGTTTTATTCTGTTTTAAATTGTATGTTATCTTGTACACCGCTCCAAAATTTTGAAAGGGGAGCGGTATATAAATATTGTAAATAAGTAAACTAACTCTGGTTCAGCTGCCTGGAACTCTGCTGGCATCACCGCCGCCGCCCACCAACACTATATACAGCAGCCTTCCTCAACCTGGGGCGCTCCAGATGTGTCGGACTACAACTCCCAGAATGCCCCAGCCAGCTCTGCTGGCTGGGGCATTCTGGGAGATGCAGTCCGACACACCTGGAGTGCCCCAGGTTGAGAAAGGCTGATATACAGCCAGCAGGGCAGAGGGCACTTCCGGGCCCCATCAATCACGGACCCTGCAATGGTGACAGCAGCAAGATTACTATATGCACAATATTGGGGGGGGGGAAACAGACAAGTACCAACAATGGAAGAATGGTTCCTCAAGGTGACGGAATTGGCGGAGATGGCGAAATTAACGGCGTTAGTAAAAGAAAGAACAATAGCCTCATATGTATTGGACTGGAAACCTTTTATTGAGTCTATACAGGAACAGCAAAAGGATGATTTATTTGTTTGTGGGTTTTATATATAATCTGTACCTTTTTTATATAATAGTTTTTTATTTTCCAATACTTAAACATACATCAATACAATAAAAAAGAAACAACATAATACATGAATGTTGAATAACCTTAATAGCATATTTTCTAGTTTAATCTGTTAACATAATCATACTTAACATAAAAGTGCACCCCCCCCCCCCGGGATCTATTCCTGTTTCCAAAATCTCATTGTTTCTTCCGGAGGTAGTTTCCCACCCCCCTTAGATAAGACAAATTCTAGGAACTGTTTCCATATTCCCTCGAAATCATTCGTTTTTGTTATTCCTCTTCTCACTTTTATATTACATGTTAATTTATCATTAATAGCAATGTCCCATATCTCTTTATACCAATCTTCTATATGATAATCCCCTTGAACCTTCCAGTTCCAAGATATCATTAACCTTGCTGCCGTCAGCAAATTCGTTATCAATTCTTTTGTCTCTTTATTACAATTTAATTCTCCATATAATTATAACAATGCCACTATAGGTGTCTCTTCAATCTCCATTCCTACAATTTCTTTTATCTCATTAAACACCATTTTCCATATTTTTTGAACAAATTCACATTCCCACCACATATGTAAATACGTTCCTTTTTTTTGGACACCCTCTCCAACTATTTGCTGAATTCAACTTATTTATTTTATTTAATCTCACCGGGGTTAGATACCACCTCCATATCTGTACCTTTGCCTTTGATATATATACATTAGCTTGTTATGAAATTCGTACCTGGTAATATAGAAACATGTCAGACGGATGTTTGCCGTCTGATATGAAGATCGCTTTAAATGAAATATAGCCTTATGTATTGTGTTTATTTCACTAGATGTATGTGTGATGTAGTAGTTTGTATAGTTTGTAGTGTTTCCTTTTTCGTCTCTTTTTTTGTACCTTCCTTATGTGTCTGGTTTTTGTGGAAAATAAATAAAAGTATTAAGTGAAAAAAAACACGCTCCATGGAGCCTGCCCAGTTGTTAGAAAGGCCGTGTCGTGATCCTAAGCCCTCCCGCTGAGATAGATGGGCCATGCAATCCACAAAGCTTCATTCGTCTCTTCACACCTGAAGGGAGTATAAAGGCTAGGAGCTATTCTCCAAGCGTAATTAGCCTAACGAAGCAAGGCAGTTGCCTATCAACTCAATGGACAGTTTCCTGCCATGCTGAACAGGCCTTTCCTGAATCCCTCCTTCAGGGAGAGTCTTCAAAGTGGAGCCTCTACTGAGTGGCCAACCTAGCAGACCACCTTCTACCTCCTCTCAATTCCACTCACTTGACCCTGCGGTGGACTCTGGAGTATGTCAACTCTGATGTTTCTTCTCCCTCCGACAAAGATTGAGTTCCTGCAGGGGAGGGTGATCTTTGAGCCTGGGTGTTCTGTCTGATAAGCTCCTGGGAAGAGTCCTCTTTGACTCCTGGAGAGTCTTGGAGAGTCTTCTCCCCCACTTCCTGTCTTGATGGGTGTATCTCTCCTTCTTCTTCAGCCTCTGAGTTTGATTGAGGATCTGAAAGCCCATCCCCCAAAGTAGGGAGAACGCGCTTGGCCCTGACAGGCAATGGGATTTCCACGAAAAGCATGGAATTGTGGCCATGTGTCCTACTTTACAATCCTTTACTTGAAGGGCTGTCCAGGCCAACTCTGGTTTCAAGAGAAAGTTATCAAAGAAGGGGAAGCCTGGGGAGGAGTCTGGATGTTGCCCATCAACAGTTAGTGCCTGGAGAGCTGATGGAACACGCACACAGGACACACCCTTCCCCACTCTGGTGAGATGCCTTCCATTTCTATTTGAATGCTAATGAATTACGTCTGAATATGCACATGGAAATTCCACGCAAATCTGTGTCCTCTTTTTGGGGGTGATGCATTTCCTCCTTTTGGGGTGATTTGTAAACGGCCACGCTAAACGAGCCCCCACCTCCTGATCAAAGTGGGAAAGAGAACAAGCAGGGTGTTTGGTACATTCAACCTTGTTATCCCTCGAAGCCTTCTGCACCTGGAAGCGTGGAGTAAGCAGGGAGGTGAATCTCCGCTGTTCCTCCTGGCACCGTGCGGTCCATCTGGGCTCCCGTTTGGCCTGGTACTCATTACTGCTGTTCTTCCCTGCCTTATTCTTTCCTCCTCCTCCTCCATCACCACCACCTCCCATCCCTGTATCGCTTTTCTCCATGACTGGTTTGGTGGACTCATCATTATAAGGTTTCCCTGGCCACTTGTCAAGGTCCTACCGGCCAGAGAGTCGCCTCAGGCACTTAAATAACAAACAAGTCACAGAAGATTCCTTGGGCTTTCACCACCTTAATTAGAGTGTGGCACATTTTTTTTAGGGACGGAACAATTGTCCTCTTGGCTGCACAAAATCGAAGGCGACCGATTTACTTAGGAAGCGGCCTTAAAAGTGCCCAATTAAAGTATGGGTGTACGTATGCAGGAGATTGTGAGGGGGAAGGGGAGAGGCATAAAATGCACCAATGTCCCTCCGAGATAAGGCCTAGGCCTTGCGACAAAGCCAGCCTCGTAGTTATATCGAAAGCAAGGGCTTCTCTACGTTTGAAGGCCTCTTCTCATGTCTGCTAGACTTGTCCAACTTTGGGGTATCACCTGACTGTTCCCAAAGGCTTTGCAGGGCCAGCTCTACCATTAGGCAGAGTGAGGTTTTGCAGGGCCAGCTCTACCGTTAAGCAAAGTGGGGCAGCTGCCTCAGGCAGCAGCTTTGGGTGTCAGGAAAGGGCAGCACATTGTTAGCTATTTAATTTGCCGTGAATGTATTGTTACTGCCAGGAAAAGGGAGAGGCAGTTGGGTGAGAATTTCTGCCTCTGGTACCAAAATAACTCGACCGACTTAGAGTACAATGCAACTAGGGTGTGTGTGTGGCGGGGGCACCATGTGCTGCTCCCTCTCAGGTAGCAAAATGTGAGGGTTGGCCCTGAGTGTTTGGTAAATCAGGAGAGGCTTTCTATTGGCCTTCATTAGGGTTGCCTGGCATGATTATTGCCATGTGTTGTAATTGACATACGTATCTCTCTATTTGAAGGGCTGTCAGAGGATTTGAAGGGATCCTGTATTTGAAGAGCTGCCCAGTCCAAGTCTGGTTCAAAGATAAAGAATCTCAACCCATTGGGAATGAACATCGGTATGCACATTCATGACACAATTCAACATTTCAAGTTTAAATACTAACCAGAATCTTGGTAACCATTACAACATCGCTGTAAGGTAGTCCATTGGTATTATGGCTCCTGAGGAAAGGTTAGCTATACTAAAGCCATCTAAGTGATATTATTATTATTATTATTATTATTATTATTATTATTATTATTTGCTCACAGAGTTGCTGGCAGACACTGTGCCACTACACTAGGAACAGTACCCAATGTTAGTCCTATCTAATGGGTCTGTGACCACATAATAAAATGATTATGGTACTGCCAGTAAATGTTAGTCCTACATGATGATGATGATGATGATGATGATGATATTAATAATAATCTCTTACCCGCCTCTCCCTCTGGATTGAGGCAGGGAACAACACTGAATACATAGAGAAGACGCATTGAAATGAATGGAACTTAAGTTAGTCTGACACCCAATGCGTCCTCCAAATATTTTGGACTACAACTCACATCTTTCTGATTAGTAACATGGCCTGCAAAATTATTTGCAACCTCTTCTACCTGCCACAAGAATATCCCAAATTCTCTCGAGGAGGGCGTTATCCATGAGTTAAAACCAAAACCAAAACTCCGCCGGTGCCATAAGAATGCAGCAAGGGCAAGGCCCCTCTTCCGTGGCCTGGGCATGCGAAAGGAACACTCCCCCGCCAGCCGACTGTGAGCACCCAGGCGCCCGAAGAGTTAACGGCGAGGTTCCGCCATTAGCGTTTCCCCTAATCACCCCAACTACCGTTTTCTGCCAGCTTGTCACTTCCATTAATGCCATTAAAGTGAGGCCTTCAAAAAAGATGAGGGAGGAGGAGGAGGGGGGCAGTGAGGGACCAAAGGCCGGGTTTTCCACGCGGTTGACAGGCATTAAAACCGCTTCCCGGTGACGTCAAAAGGTCACCTCAGCACCAGCTAAGGGCTCCGTCTCTGCTGTCACCAGCCGTGCCTGGCCTGCCCTCCCCTCCCCTCCCACCATCTTGGGCAGGTGGCACTGTTGGCGTGGGGGGAGGGGGAAACGGGGTTGTGGCGCTCACGTCCCCCTTTCCGTTTAGGCGGATAACGGCTCGGAGCTGACTGGACCGCCGTGCCTCAGAAAGCTGCCCGCTCGCTCTCCGGGATGTGGAGACGCGTGCTGGCCACTGCCCCGAGCGGCTGCGTTCGGGGAGGTGTGTGGGGCTGCTGTCACATCGCATCAGCTTCCCGGCCCTGGCGCGGTGACTCGATTAAGTCCTTAGCCGCAGAACCAGTTTAAGGAGTCAGTGATTCACTCCACTGACTAAGCGGGACCAATCGGAGCGCAGGTCACTGACAAGACGGCTGGCTCCATCTCCAAGGGAAGACTGGGCAGAAGCAGCGACGCTTAGGAAGCACGGCGAAACCCACCTCCCCTTTCTCTTTCAGCGTTCAAAGTCCTGGATGTGACGCTGCTCTGACATCAGGCTGCCAAGTGGGATAACCCGGAATTCCGTGGCAGAATAATAGTTCCAGGCTGCATTCAGATGTAACAGTAAACAATGGTTTGGCACGATGTGAACAAGCCACGATTTTGTCATTTTCCTTCGCCCTTCTCCTCCTCTGGAGCAGTTGCTGCGAGAGGATGCTAGAAGGTTTACTACTGATTTTAATTAACCACAGTTTAGCATTTTGTCCAAACTTTGACAAAAGTTTGCCCCAAACTGTTGTCAAATATTGGTACAAGGCTGGCTTTATGCCTAGTGGGTAGATTTATTAGGAAATGGTTTGAGAATGTCAGATATTCACTGTGAGCTTATCTCTGTAAGAAGTTCCTATGGGAGTAGCTTGTTCACTCCTTTGCCTCAGCCTTGAAGCAGCTGGTTCTCTGGGAACTTCAGAGTGTTTTGGAAAAGGTGGGGGGCGCTCTTCGAAGTGGGTTGTAACATCCCAGCCTCTTGGCATATGGGCATAGTTTACAGGTCAGAGGACCTGTCTGTCAAGTAGCTTTGAATAAGCCTTAAACGCTGGTGCAAAGCTGAAAAAGTTTTGCTAAGTTTCATCTCTCGACGCAACATCTGACCTCCCTCCTGCTTTAGATTCCATCTCCACTTAAAACTTTGAAAGCACTCTGCACGTGGACGCTTTGCTATTTACACTTTGGATATCTAAGAACTGTGCCATGAAAAGTAGTGAAGCTTTTCATAGACTTAGACTTGCATATGCTATAGATTCTATGTTCGTGCTCAGACTCAAGTGGCAGGGAGTTCCCAGTCCTTAGCAGAAGGATGGGACTCCTGGGCCTGAAACTTCACCTTTCCATAAGTCGTGGTAACAGCGTCAGCTCAGTAGTGGTAGGCTGAGATTGACAAGTGTGTGACGGATCTCTCTGCCTGTTTCTGGTGGCTCAAAGCAACCTTTCCTGGGACTTTGTTTTAGGAGATTGGCCATGTCCCTTTGAGGTGCCAGCGTATGCAGCATCTGGAGAAGCTCAAAGCGGTTGCTAGCATACCCTATTCACCCCCCCCCCCCGAGTGTTTGCCTTAAAGATCGTTTCAGAAAAAAGAGCCTAAAGCTTTTGAACCATCATTCAGCTTTAAGCGTGTTTTGGAGACTCTGTAACCATGAAGCTTGTCCACCGTGTGATTTCCTCAATAAAAGAAGTCTCACTGATGTGAGTGTTTCGTGTCAGCTTGCCAGCATGTGTGAATGCCAGAGAAAACAAGCATGCACACGACAACTGTGGCCCTCAATCTAATTTGAAAAGGCCTCCGCAAGGGACTGGCCGACGAGACCACATTACGCCAGTCCTTTTCCAGCTTCATTGGCTGCCAGTCCAGGTCCGGGCCTGATTCAAAGTGCTGGTATTAACATTTAAAGCCCTAAACGGCTTGGGGCCAGGCTATCTGAAGGAATGCCTCCTCCCATATGTACCTGCCCGGACCCTAAGGTCATCCTCAGGGGTCTTTCTCCGTGAGCCCCTGCCAAAGGAAGTGAGGCAGGTGGCTCCCAGGAGGAGGGCCTTCTCTGCTGTGGCACCCCGGCTGTGGAATGCGCTCCCTAAGGAGGTTCACTTGGCACCTACATTATATGCTTTTAGACGCCAGGTGAAGACCTTTTTATTCTCCCAGTATTTTAACTGTCTATAAATAAATTTTAACTTGGTGTTTTAAATTTGTAATTTTGCATTGCTGCTGTTTTTATCTGGTTGAGCTTTTATATTGTATTTTATATTGTGGTTTTATACTGTTGTTTTATACTTTGAATGTTTTTAATTTTTGTGAACCGCCCAGAGAGCTCTGGCTATGGGGTGGTATAGAAATGTAATAAATAAATACATAAATAAATAAGTGATCAATTCAGAACTTCAGCCCATGCCTCTTGGAAGAAGGGAGGGAGGGAGGGAGAGGGAGAGAGAGAGAGAGAGAGAGAGATGGTCCCTGAATGCCACTAACTTTGGCCCTGCCCACTGCTGCCATGCACCCCCCTACAGGTTACTCCCAAGGAACTGTGGTTCTCAACCCAAAACACAACATTTCTTACTTCTGTTTTAAACTCCGGTTAGTATTATCTATGGTTTACTGAAACAAGCCAACTTAAAGCCATGGTCCATGAAGCTGGTCTGTTTCAATAAACTATAGATAAGAAACTTAATCACAGCTTCGGGTTCAGACATAAGGGCTTCACTGCAGCTGCCTGAAGTTGGAAGCGCACACTTCCGGTCGCCTTGCTGCCAGGCCAGAGGAAGAAAGGTAAGGATGGCTGCTTCCAAATCACAAAAACAGAGGAAAAGCGTCACCAAAAAAGAGGATGTACATCTGCATCTGCTAATTTATATGTACAAATATGTATATGTATTTTGTTGTTATAAGCCATCTTGAAAGGGCTTCTGCCCTGAAAGGCAGCCAAGAAATGCTTTAAATAAATAAAATAAATGAATAGATGCAAATTTAGAACGAAGCAATTTAAATACAAATACAGTAAATCTCACCATAGTGCTGAAGGCTGTGACCAGTGTGTGCTAACTGTGAATGAGCAAGAGTTCCTATGGTTCGTTATCTTTAAACCGGAATTGGATAGGACAGCCCTTCAAACAGAGGAAATGTGTCCTATGAAAAAGAGGTGAAATGGCCATCCTACTTCCAAACCATCTGGAAAGGTCCGAAGGAGATTAGAACACGAGACAGTTCCAACTGGCTTCCTTCCTTCCCCCCTTCCTTTCTTCCCCTCTTTCTTCCTTCCTGCCTTTCTTCCTTCACTCCTTCTCCCTTCCTTCCCCTCTTCCTTCCTTCCCTCTTCCTTCCTTGCTTCCCCCTTCCTTTCTTTCCCTCTTTCTTCCTTCCTTTCTTCCTTCACTCCTTCCCCCTTCCCCTCTTCCTTTCTTCCTTCACTCCTTCCCCTCTTCCTTCCTTCCTTCCCCCCTCCCTTCCTTCCTTCACTCCTTCCCCTCTTCCTTCCTTCCTTCCCCCCTCCCTTCCTTCCTTCACTCCTTCCCCTCTTCCTTCCTTCCTTCCTTCCTTCCTTCCTTCTTCCCCTCTTCCTTCCTTCTCCTCTTCCTTCCTTCTTTTCCCCTTCCTTTCTTCCTTCACTCCTTCCCCTTCCCCTCTTCCTTCCTTCCTTCCTTCCTTCCTTCCTTCCTTCCTTCCCCTCTTCCTTCCTTCCTTCTTCCCCTCTTCCTTCCTTCGCCTCTTCCTTCCTTTCTTCCTTCACTCCTACCCCTCTTCCTTCCTTCCTTCCTTCCTCTTTCTTCCTTCCTTCCTCTCTTCCTTCTTCCCCTCTTCCTTCCGTCGCCTCTTCCTTCCTTTCTTCCTTCACTCCTTCCCCTCTTCCTTCCTTCCTTCCTTCTTCCCCTCTTCCTTCCTTCCCCTCTTCCTTCCTTCGCCTCTTCCTTCCTTTCTTCCTTCACTCCTTCCCCTTCCCCTCTTCCTTCCTTCGCCTCTTCCTTCCTTCCTTCCTTCCTTCCCCTCTTCCTTCCTTCCTTCTTCCCCTCTTCCTTCCTTCGCCTCTTCCTTCCTTTCTTCCTTCACTCCTACCCCTCTTCCTTCCTTCCTTGCTTCCTCTCTTTCTTCCTTCCTTCCTCTCTTCCTTCTTCCCCTCTTCCTTCTGTCGCCTCTTCCTTCCTTTCTTCCTTCACTCCTTCCCCTCTTCCTTCCTTCCTTCTTCCCCTCTTCCTTCCTTCCCCTCTTCCTTCCTTCGCCTCTTCCTTCCTTTCTTCCTTCACTCCTTCCCCTTCCCCTCTTCCTTCCTTCGCCTCTTCCTTCCTTCCTTCCTTCCTTCCTTCCTTCCTTCCTTCCTTCCTTCCTTCCCCTCTTCCTTCCTTCCTTCTTCCCCTCTTCCTTCCTTCGCCTCTTCCTTCCTTTCTTCCTTCACTCCTACCCCTCTTCCTTCCTTCATTGCTTCCTCTCTTTCTTCCTTCCTTCCTCTCTTCCTTCTTCCCCTCTTCCTTCCGTGGCCTCTTCCTTCCTTCCTTCCTTCCTTCCTTCCTTCCTTCCTTCCTTCCTTCCCCTCTTCCTTCCTTCCTTCTTCCCCTCTTCCTTCCTTCGCCTCTTCCTTCCTTTCTTCCTTCACTCCTACCCCTCTTCCTTCCTTCCTTCTTCCCCTCTTCCTTCCTTCCTTCCTTCCCCTCTTCCTTCCTTCCTTCTTCCCCTCTTCCTTCCTTCGCCTCTTCCTTCCTTTCTTCCTTCACTCCTACCCCTCTTCCTTCCTTCCTTGCTTCCTCTCTTTCTTCCTTCCTTCCTCTCTTCCTTCTTCCCCTCTTCCTTCCGTCGCCTCTTCCTTCCTTCCTTCCTTCCTTCCTTCCTTCCTTCCTTCCTCCCCCTCTTCCTTCCTTCCTTCTTCCCCTCTTCCTTCCTTCGCCTCTTCCTTCCTTTCTTCCTTCACTCCTTCCCCTCTTCCTTCCTTCCTTCTTCCTCTCTTCCTTCCTTCCCCTCTTTCTTTCTTTCTTTCTTTCCTTCTTTCCAGGGGCTGCGCTGCAGCTAGTCTGCCTGCCTGCCTGCCAATCCAAAGCGGCCGAACGGTTAGTAATAATGATCACAGCACACAGATGAAAGGGACCATATGGTGAGAGGAAGGAAACGGACTTGTATTTTCCTGCACCCCCTGGGCTCAGCCTTTATGGGGCTTGTCACAGTCAATTTGCGCTGCCTGACTGCCGCGGCCGTCTCCTCCGCAGAATTAGCCGCTCTGTGAATCATACCGTGCTCCAGAGGGGTTGCCTTTCACACGGCCAAGTGCTGAGCACCTACTGCTGTACTGGAAGCACCACTGCACACCAACATCCGTAGAATATGGCATTTATTTATGTCAAAAACTTATATCCCACTTCCCCCCCCCCAAAAAAGAAACTCAAAGCAGCGTATGATAAAATACACATACAATAAAACTAAATCTTCACAATTATTATCATGATTATTGGTTACATCTCTATACCACCTGATAGCTGAAGCTCTCTGGGCAGTTCCCACGAGAAATTTAATACTGTAAAAGGAAATAACATAGGAAAACGTAATATAACAATGTTAATATAAAAATAACAGTAAGAATACAATAAAACAACCATCAGGAAATGCCAGCCTCATAAAACCCAACCACCTCCCCAAATTACTTGAAACAGCAACTCATAAACCGCCCAAAACTAAAGTGAAGACAAAGGGCTCATCTACACCAAGCAGGATATTCCGCTATGAAAGCGGCATGAAAGCGGTATATCAAAAGCAAGAGCCACAAAACTACTTTATAGCAGTATTAAAGTGCACTGACAACTGTTGGGGCCCATTGACACAGACCATATACTGCTTTCATACCACTTTCATAGCGGAATATCCTGCTTGGTGTAGATGTGTCCTGGGCCCCAACAGCTGTCAGTGCACTTCATTACCACTATAAAGCAGTAGTGTAGCTCTTGCAGTGCACTTCAATACCGCTATAAAGCAGCAGTGTGGCTTCTGCCTTTTATATCCCGCTTTCATAGTGGAATATCCTGCTTGGTGTAGATGAGCCCAAGGAGATAAGCAGGTATGTTTAACAAAGGGAGAAGTTTTGATCAAACGCATAAAAAGCAGGGATGGGACAACATCTCCCTCTCAAGGTCTGCGTTACCTAGACCAAAACCTGTTGGGATCCACATTCTAGCAGTGGATGCGGCCAGGGCCAAAACTGACCAGGGTTGCAGATGTTCTTAGCTTTGTTCAGTATGCAGCATCTACACAGACACCCAGGCATTCTCATTCCCCAATTTGCCAAGGTTTCCTCCACCATCTTTGTAGCTGGGAAGAGAAGCTATGGCCCCGAGGAAATGGACCAGAAACTCCCCATCCCTTCCATTAAGTGTTGGGGCTTGGCAAATCTCACCTACTAGGCCTCAGATGGATGAGGGGTTCAGAGCAGGCCCTGAGATGATGAATGGAGTCAGTGGGGAGAAAACTTTGTAAGGCTGTCTTCAATGTATCCAATATTAATACTTCATATCCGAAATACTTATATTTAGCCTAAAGCATTTCACTGCTCAGCCAGAGAGTCCTGTTTCAGTGAGGGCCCAGCATTGTTAGGCACTATAATTCTCTCCGTTGTTGTTATTGTTGTTGTTTAATGGTACATATGATGGAAAATAATGATAATTTTATATACAAAATGTATGGGTCCCCCCCCCCATTTTCATGATGTATTTTCTGTTCTGTTTGTTGATATTCACAATAAAAAAGGTTAAAAAAAAAAAACTACGAAGTTCAGATTATAGAGTGTCCATCATGGATTACAGGGTGTTCCCTATGGATCTGACTTGGGGCAAGTCAGGTTCAGTTGGAGTCTGACCAAACAAGTGTCAGGTTTCCTAGTGAAATAGGAACAGGGATAAAACTGTACCCAAAAAGAACTCCAGACAAACTTGCCTATATGTTGCTCCAGCATGCAGCAAAGCATGACTGAGCCTTAAGTAGGTGTTTGGCTTACTTTAGGCTGGTTAGGCTCTCTATTGACTGAGGTCTTCTTCCTTAAGAAAGCCTGGTCGGTTTCAGGTTGTGACAATAAAGAACTGGCTGCAGCATGGTGGTGTCTTAACAACTTGGGTCCTCAGAATCAGAGGACAGTGACAGGAGGTTTCTCTGGACACAGAGGAGATGGTCCCTGGGTTCTGCCTATAGAATTAGGTCCAAAGGAGGTAGAACCCTTGTGATGCCCTTCTGTAGCTGAGCCATTAACTCAGGAGCCTCATCTTTGAAGGATGAGGGATTGGGTGTCCTGCACCATGACATCCACATGCATTCTTTCAGAGATGCTTGCAACACCCTTGCAATATCTCACACATGAAAAGAGAGGCCACGCTTATGAAAATCAGTGCCTGAGCCTGCTCCCTTCCTACCCTACCCTATTCCACATTGCCTGCTGTGTGCTCCATTTTTCTCCTCTGCAATATCCTGAACTTGATTTTTTTTTAAAAAAAAAATACAACAGGGCCATTGCCCTTCAGTTAAAGTTATTCTTTAAGAAAAATATAGCCGCCCTACAATATGCTATCAACAATTCAAAATATGCCTCAGCAGTTGTGGTGCACGAAACAGCAGGCTGTACACTGCATGGTGTCTTGGTCTTTATTATACACATGAATTTACCTGTGTGTGCATTAGTGAGAGTCAACAGCATGATATCCTCCCAGAGACCCTTGGGATGCTGCAGCTCTAGCAAGATTTCTGCTACTAGGCTTGTAGGCTTCTAATTTCCTTTAGAAATGTCGGGGTAACTCACACGAGCTTCCCCACTGGTTTGCATCCAAGCACTGATCAACTCCAAACAATATCGAAAGCGCCTGGGTCTTTCAGGGCATTGCTTCGAACACAACGTCGCCACACGCCTTTCTTAAAGGAGAAGGAAAACCAGATGCCAGGATCACACCTCGAGTGAAGCAAGCAAAAGAATCCAGATGTTGTTTTGTGAGCGTGTGCGTACCTGTACATCCACTCCCACTGTTCACCTACTCTTTCGGCAGCCGGTCTTCTAAGCAAGGTGCAACACGAAGCAAAACTGCCCTCCACACACTTCCCTGTTACTCAGAAGCAGGGAGAACCCCTGGCTAAAATCCTCCCTTTTTCTGATACTTGGCTTCATTGGTCTCTCGGTACCTCCCCCATAGGGAGCCCAGTAAAACCTGCAGTGCTGGATCAAACAGAACCATACAAGGCAGAAAGATGGGGGATGCCATATCCTGAAACCTCAGATCTTTTTCCTCCTCTGCACCGGCTGCTCTTGAAAGAGGTTCGCTTCCCTTCTGCTTGGGATGGTTTTGAAAAGTATTGGCTAAACATCAGGAACCGAGCTAGCCCAAGCCAGCCTCCTAGTTGTACATAAAGCTGGGCATTCGGTGGACTGTTCAATATGACAATTAGCTAAGCTGACCATAAGGAAAGGAGGACTGGGCTCCTGTATCTTTAACAGTTGTATAGATTTCAGCAAGTGTCATTTGTAGGCATGCAGCACCTGGTGAACTTCTCTCTTCATCACAACAGTAAAAGCTGCAGGAACTATACCAGGGTGACCAGATCCAAAAGAGGGCAGGGCTCCTACAGCTTTAACTGTTGTGATGAAGAGGGGATTTCACCAGGTGCTGCATGCATAAAAATAACACCTGCTGAAATTCCCTTTTCTATACAACTGCAGGAGCCCAGTCCTCCTTTCCATATGGCCACCATAAATTAGCCCCTTTTGTCAAGCTTTTCTTCAAAGCTTCCAATCCCATGAGTCAGGTTTTGAATGCCATGAGAGACGTATCTCTGCTTCTTACAATTTCAGAGAATCCTGTTTGCTTTATCATTCCGCTTGCTTGCTTCATTTAAAAGGCCTTATGTATTTGAGCACATCTCTGTGTATGTGTGGATACACACTTATGGGTGCACTGTGAGTGGGTGCGTGCATATTCTACTCGAAGTCACACTGCATTGTGGTCTTTGTAGTTTTAATTTAGTTTCATTCGTACGAAATAAAGTCCCCCCCTCAGCCTAATTGCTGGGGTGGGGGTGGGCAATTTCAAAGGGGATCACAGCTGGGGAGTGAAGGGTTCACTCTCCTCCCACCCATACGCTGCACACACACCCATCACACCCACACACCCACACAGCATGGCAATTAAGCTTATAAAATAATTTTCCATGGGTACCAATGGAAATAGTTGGCTAGTTAACCATAATTGAATCAGATAGTCATAAAACAATCTGCACGACCACAGAATTCATGGGTCAGATTAAATTAATGGGTTCATAGAAAAACTTACCAGCCATTTTGTTTTTTGCGCATTTTCCACATCTGCTTACTGCCATTGCAAAATTCATTGTAATTGAAGAGGAACGACTAACTTAGGATAATCAGAAGGTGAATGTAAATTAATTTAATAACTTATTTGGATCTGGTGTGATTCGGATGGGGGGGGGAAATGAGAGGTTGGATTTATTTCTGTATAGTTCAAAGAAATCAGAGTAATTATTTCTGTATTTGCAGGTACCGTTTAAAATTACCATGTGTAAATTTTATGCAGATGTGCACTATGGGCTTGGGCTAGGCACCTAAATCTTTAAGTGCCTAATAATGCCCCTGGCACAAGGCAAATGTAGATGAGGCTATTCTCTCTCTCTCTCTCTTTCTCTCTCTCTGCCCCTTTCCTCTCTTTCTCTTCTTCTCCAGATCTTGGCATTTGGCTACCTGATGCAAAAGACAAGATGACGCCCCCTCTTTCCATGTGCAGAAACCAAACAGGCTGGCCATGGAATCTTACTTCCTCACTGGCCATGGGACAGCATCACCCACTGCACCTGAGAGCAGCAGGCCAGCTAAGAGGACAGAGAGCAGCACACAGAGCTTTGTCTAGGAATTGTATGGATTTTGCAAAACCCATTCTGTTTGTGTTTCCTGGATTGTCTGGTGCCAGTCACTCCGTCACTCACTCATTGACAGAATCAGGTTTTTTTTCTAATTCCCCAAATTTCTACAAATCCGCATTTGTACAAATTTGCACATCCCTCCAAACGAGCATACACACACACACACCAAAATGGGCATGTTCATGCTTTAGCCTATGGGAGAAATGCACATTTTTGACCTGTCTTAATTTTACCAATTTTTCTCTGACTAAATTTGCACACATTTCCAGAAAGTAAAGAAAATAAACGGTCTGCAAGTCCGCAGAATCCATAGGTCAGATTCATCGAAATCCAAACTCGTTTGATCCTGTCGCGGCTTTCTTCAACACCCATAGCTCTGTCCTCCATCACCTCACCTGCTCGCCGCTCCCTTAGTCTCTGCTGCCTGAGGCGGCTGCCTCACTCTACCTAATGAGAGGGGGCTGGAGCTGCTGCCAGGGAAGGAACGGATCGCTCTGAACAGATTGCTTGCAGAGTGCCGGAGGTTACCCACCCCTGTGTGTTTCTCTCGGCCCACTTCTTACTTGTCCACACAAACACCAGCGGTTTTCTCAAATTCTCCCCAATACCGTGCTAACCTTAATCCTGCAGCCAAAAATCCATATGCAAATTAAGTGAGTGGGATTTGCATACAGATGTACGCAATTCAAAAAACTGATTTTGCACGTCACCGGCACAGAGTGTGCCCACATCTGCTCGCCCTCGTTTACCTATCCACTCAATGGATGCGTGATTGGTAGCAAACATATCAATCACTATCCTTGAGCTGTAGTTTCGCCTCCCCCTCCCCACGATCTAGTAGCCAAAATCTGTCCACCTCCAGGGCATGATGCAAGGCCCATCTGTCCAACCCGGCTTCCGCCTCTGGTCAACACTGCAGATCCGATTGGAGTTTTAAGTCCAGGGCTGAGTTTACTTGGGTGGATGCTGGTCATTGGATTGTCAGTTTTTCAAATATCACGAGCAGGCGGCTGGAAATGGTTCTGATGGGTGCATTCAACTAAACGGCTGCTTCATTATGCAAAAATGAATCAAACCGAAGATGGCCCTGGACAGGTCCTACCCAGACTCTTTATTTTATCTCATCGCAACAGTGCATCTGTAGCCAGTAAACATCACTACAGCTCCTTCTTCCTGTTCTTCTTCATGACGTTCCAAAGTTTGGTTATTCTGTATCAGCCACCGCATGTCTCCCAGAGCAAGGAATCCTGGCATGTCCCAACCATCCCTTGAGTCTTTCAGAGGTTAGCATGTCTTTCTCTAGCAGGAGTGGGGAACCAGATGCCTGCAGGTTAGAAGCACCCCCCCAGCCCTCCCCTGAAGCTCCACCCACTGCCCCGCCCCTGCCCCTCGCCTCCAGCCCTATTGCCCTCCGCTTCTCGGCTCTTTTCTCTCATCAGCCAAGCAGCACGAGGAAGTAAATTGTGCAGAGGCGAATGTTCAACCTCTCTCCACCGCAGTCTTTCTCCCAGCAGCTGAGAACCAGGGGAGAGGGGCGGGGCTGATTTGGCCCCACCCACCTTTTCTTTTGTCTCCGTCATTGGCTAACATGTGGCCCCAGCAAGTTTAGCCAAGAAGGGCTGAAAGGCTTCACCAGCATTCCTCTATAGACTTACCAACTTCACCCACCACAGAGAACAGCCCCAGATGAAGAAGGCGGCTGGCAAGGGCCCCTAATTTCACCAGGAAGTGATGCCTCTCATCTCCATCCTACAATTCGCTCTTTGGAGGTGTCCAGGAGTTGGACCACTGAAGAGAATAGAATAGGTCATTATCCCCGGGTCACCGAATGTATGAGCATAGGTCACCTTAGAGAAACTGCTTCTACTGAGCGGGAGCCAGGAGTCGCAGCTAAGAAGTTCAAAACCAGAAGGTCAAAAACAAGCAGGAAACAAGCCCGGAACCAAGGAAACATTACAATCGCCCCATAAAAGTCTCCGCTTCAACGCGTCCTGCTAAGGAGAACCAACGAGCAGCCTGGTACTCAAAATCACTCATGCTAGCAGTACAGGTTGGTGGTTCTGATGTCAATGGGGTGGTGAACCCACTCCAGGTTTCAGACAGAAGCAGTCAAAGTTGTAAAGGAACTCACACCTTGGACAGCTCCTTTAGAGTTCTGACTGATTCTGTCTGAAACGCAGAGCGGATTTACCGCCCCATTGGCATCAGAACCACCAACCTCCATTGCGTGCTGGTACCCAGGAAATCTTCATTAACATCAGAACATCAGAAGTGCCCTGATGCTGGATCAGACCAAGGGTCCATTTGTCCATCACTTTGTTCACACAGTGCCCAAACAGCCATCGGATAGGGATGAACAAGCAGGACATGGTGCAACAGCACCCTCCCACCCATGTTACCCAGCAACTGGTGCACACGGGCTTACTGCCTCGAATACTGGAGATAGCACACCACCATCAGGGCTAGTAGCCATTGTTAGCCTCCTCCTCCAGGAATTTATCCAACCCCCTTTTAAAGCCATCCAACTTGGTGGCCATCACTACATCTTGTGGTAGTGAGTTCCATAATTTAACTATGCACTGTGTGAAGAAGTGCTTCCTTTTATTTGTCCTGGATCTCCCAACAATCTCATTGCCCTGGGAGATGCTGCAAAATTAACAGAGCATGGGCTCATGGATCTAAACCCAGCAACTACTGACACTGTTCCCTGATGTGATTTCCAACCAATGGTTTCCAACAAATGCCATATGTATGCAAGTCAATGAAACACCAAATTTCTGCCTGTAATTGAGCACTGGATTTGGTCTGGGAGGGAATCTCAGGGGGAGATTTAAGTGGATTAATAGGTGGGTGGCTTACAAGGTGTGTATTTAGCTGTAAATTTAAACTAGCCTCAGCCCCACTTCTAACTTGTACTATTAATACTGAGATCCCACCAATGAACCTGACAGATCAAGAAGTGATGCCCCGAGTAAACTATGGCATGCACTTACAAGTCCTTTATCACCAAAAAAATACAACCCATACATGAACTGTGGCCTGTGCATATTAACACAACCCAGACTACAAGTGTGCCAGCATCAAAAGATAGGAAATAACCAACAAGCAAAGCAGATAACTCAAGGAAGCGAGCCAAGCCACAAAGTGCATTATAAGATCAAGGAATTATGTGTAGAAGACTTTCTAGAACATGAAGTTACCCATCAACAGTTAGTACCTGGACATAGGGATGTATAGAATTTTGGTTTTGCTCACAAAGTATGTGAGCATGCCCCATTTGAAGCGTGAGGATGCGTCTGCCGAAAATATTTGCAAATTGTGGAACATGTGCTCATGGTCGTCTCATTCCCGATTCCCAGTTTGATTTGTACAAATTTTCCTAATTTCTGCAAATTCCCTCTGTAGATTGAATCAGCCCTGCTTTGGCCTGTGGAGGAAATTCGCACAAATTTCCTAATGTGCGCAAATCTGGGGAGATTTGTGCAAATCTCCCATTTGATCACTGCTCAATTTGCGCAATTTTCAAAAGCATGGTTTGGGTTCAAAAGCATGTTTTTGTGTTTTAGAGCTCAGACCCCGCCTATGCCATGCATTTAGGTTCGTGAACAAATTTGCTTTCTGTGAAGTGAGTGTTTTGTGACTGACCACGCCCACTGCAGTTCCTGTTTTATGAAAAGGCAAGCCCCGCCCTGGCAGCCATTTTGTGAGAGCACCCACGACACTCACTCCAAATTCCAAATCTTTCCAATGACACCAAAAAGGTCAGGGAACCCTGCTCTAAAAGAAGCTGCCGTCAAAGTTTTGGCTCGTCGGTAACTTCTAATTTGGTCCTCCTAATTTAGGAGCTGGGGTACACACTAGCATAGTAAAGGCAGAAACAATGGTGTAGCAGGCGAGGGGGAATTATTTCTTTTGGCCTTGCTTCCCTGAGCCCAGCCTTCACGAAACAGTTAAGCAGAAGCCAGTGGTATGGATGCCGCACATTTTCTTGAGGCGCCTTCTATGTTTTTTCATTTGTGAAATATTTCTGTCAGAACCAGTTAATGTACAAATTAGCAGCGGTGGTCTCTCTTACGTCTTCTGACTCACTAATTTGACAGGGGGATGGTGGCAGTTCTGTCCACGGACCAAGAGGCACGATGGGCAAATAGCAGGTCAGGCAGCCGAGACACTTAGCCATGAAGGACCCGCAGGTTAATACTCCTGGAGGGGCTAGGAGGTGGGGAGAGGGCAAGGCTGCTGTCACTGTACAGCTGTAACAATTAGGACACTGCAGTAGGCTGTGTTTCCAAAGGAAGGGACGTGACACCCTCCCACACTGACATGGAGCAGGATTCCATGGTAAGAGTGTGAAAGGTGGATTCCTGCATTGAGCCAGGGGTTGGACTTGATGGCCTTAGAGGCCCCTTCCAACTCTTGTTGTTTATTCGTTCAGTCATTTCCGACTCTTCGTGACTTCATGGACCGGCCCACGCCAGAGCTTTCTGTCGGCCGTTGCCACCCCTAGCTCCCCCAAGGTCAAGTCTGTCACCTCCAGAATATCATCCATCCATCTTGCCCTTGGTCAGCCCCTCTTCCTTTTGCCTTCCACTTTCCCTAGCATCAGCCTCTTCTCCAGGGTATCCTGTCTTCTCATTATGTGGCCAAAGTACTTCAGTTTTGCCTTTAATACCATTCCCTCAAGTGAGCAGTCTGGCTTTATTTCCTGGAGTATGGACTGGTTTGATCTATAATTCTATGAAAGAACAGCGGCTTCCCTCCCTGCTCCTTCTTGGCTAGATCTTCTTCCACCACCAGGTGAAGAGTTAAATGCAACAGCTTTCCCAAAGTTTTTACTGAGCACGGATGAGCGAAAGAGCAAAAAACAAACTTCCCTGAATTCCTTCAAATTCCATCCCAAAGCGCCTTCCGATTCGGGTTCGTAACATAGCTTGGTTCATTTCTTTTTGTATCAAAATCCATGTGAATTCCCATGTGTATTTCCCCCCCAAAATGTATGCATCTGTTGTGCACATCTTTGAAATGGATCCTTCCCCCATTGATGAAAGTGCATTTGTGTGCATTTTTCAAAAGTATGCGTTTTTCCATGCACATTTTTCAAGTGTACGAATGCGGCGAAATGCAACTTTCTTTGCTCCACGAATCACACTGCAAGTTCGGAAATGTGTGAATGCTGACCACAGATTGTGTCCGCGTCCGGTCCAGGAGGTGTGCCCTGGGTAAATCCTGATGAGAAATGGACTGAAATTAATTTCTCATAGATCCCTAGAACTGAGCAGGCAAATCATAGCGGATAGAGGCCTGAACTAAGACTGGGGAGACGTGTCTTTGAAACCCTGGTCCTTTGGCACCATGAGGGTTCAACGTTGAAGCCAAAATCCAGGGCCCTGAAACTCAGGGAGTCCGCAGTTGAGCAACCAGAGAGTAGCAGGTGATGGGGGCAGATAGGCAGCCGAAGAAAACTCCACTTTATTCCAGTAGTTATGGTGCAGTTATGATGCAAATAGGTACATGTATGGATCAAAGGTTTGCCTTTGCTGAAGCTTATGCATAATTTTGTCTTTCTAGAAAGCTGTATTTTCATCTATCTATACACATGGATACATTTAAATCGTGTATTATATTATATGATTATTTTCCTTTTGATGGTTTGGTTTTGTCTTTCTAGAAAGCTGTATTTTCATATATATATATATATATATATATATATATATATATATATACACACACACACACACACACACATTTCACACATATCCATTGACATGGATACATTTAAATCATGTACTTGTATTCTTTCCCTCTTTTTACAGTTTTGTTTTGCCTTTCAAGAAAGCTATATTTTATTTTCATACTTATATATATCTATATATCACTATATATACACATTGCACATATATATCCATTGACATGATATTTAAATCATGTACCGATATTATATTCTCCTTTTTTAAGGGGTTGTTTCATTGAAAATTACAATACAATATTGTAACTTTAAAAAATGATGGGGCTGTGAGTTTAAAATGCAAACCAACACAAGATCTCTCTCTCTCTCTCTCTCTCTCTCTCTCTCTGTGTGTGTGTGTGTGTGTGTGTGTGTGTATTAGGGCCATCAGACAGTTTTGTTATTGTTCTGCAGACAGAGTTTTCAAGCATGGGATGGCTGTCGGAGGGGAAAGTCAGAGAAATGTGATTTGCAGGCTTCATAGCTGAAGTCATACTCTAGGCCATCTATATGGGCCCACTACAAGACCCCTAAATCCAGGTTCTAAAATGACCTCCTTCTCCCATTTCCCTGGTCTGCTGCAAAACTCTCTGGGCAGCCTGGTCTCAGCTCCACTCTTTTCTTTCTCTAGCTTAACATTCCTCAGATGGGTGCTGTCAGGATGAAAGCTAGGGAGTGGTTTGAAGAGCATGGGATTTTGGAAAAATATAACAAATAATAAAGTTTAAAGATACAAATCCTATGCATTTTGGCAGGGGGAAAAAGCCTACAATTCCCAGCACGCCCCAGCTACATGGAAGGACCTGAGAGAAGGGGGAAGAGCTATAAGGACCTGGCCTGGCCTTGATTGTGGGGGGGGGGGAAGGGGGCAGCTTTAATGTGGGTACATTGCCCCCCCCCATTTGCTGTCTTTAGCAGTCTAAATGGCAGATTCGCTAATTGGGCAGCTGAGTTCGTCCAAGGGGATGCTGCCACCTCTTTCCCTCTGTGATCACTCCTCTTGGGATTAGTTAGGGAAAGTCACCTACAGGAGCTGGTGGGAAAAGATGGAGGGGGCCCAATCCGTCCTGCCTTCCCTTGTAGTGACCCCCCTCCTAAAGCTATGGGGCAGTGTTCCCCAACCTGGTGTCTTCCAGAGTTTGGACTGGAGGAATGTTGGAAGGCATGTTGGAAGTTGTCACCCAAAACATCTGGAGGGCCCCAGGTTGGGGAAAGATGCTGCCGAGAGCTGGAACGGATGCTTAGCATCCTGAATAGAAACCTTGATACCCTCTTAGAGAACAACTATAGTTCCTTGTTGAAATGACTGTTAAACCTGTTTAGGCCCATGGCGATTTTGGCCTTTGCAATGGACTGGAGGTGGTGGGTGGCGGACCCTGGTATGAGGAAGGCAAGGTCTGCCCTGCATCCCTCTAAGATGCCCTCAGTAGAGGATGCTGTTGAGTCACCACTGTCAAGTTTTCAACCTCAGAATCGTCTGCCGACGGAGCAGAGTGTGGAGCGTGGTGGAGGCAGCAAAACTGAGGCTGGTGGCTACAAGGGAGAGGGCTGTTTCTGCTGTGGCACCCCGGCTGTGGAATGAGCACCCTAGAAATGTCCTCCTGGCACCTACATTGGACTCCCTTCAATGCCAAGTGAAGACCTGCTTTTTTCCCCAGTGTTTTAGCATTTTAGCATCCTAGTCTTTTGGCTCTGTTGTTTCCAATCTGTATTTTAATTCTCTGCACGGCTGCTTGGTTTTATTCCCGTTGTAGGTTTAGATTGTGCTTTTAAGTCCATATTTTATGCTATACCTTGGGGATTAATTTTTGTGTGAATTGCCCAGAGAGCTTCAGCTATTGGGCAATATAGAAATGAAATGAATAAATAAATAAATAAAATCCCTCCGAGGCTGGACCTGTCCCTGACAAAAATTGGGCAGGCACGGGGAAGCCAGTAAACCAAGACCTTCAAGCTTGAAAGCACATTGCATGCGGGGAACGTTATGGCATCTACAAAAGCAGCACAATTATGGGATCTAGAAAGGGTCATCCGCAGGGGAAATGATGACGTCGGCAAAGGCTTCGTTTACAGGAGCTCCAAAGTGGCGAGAATGCCCAGTTCTTGCAACACTGGGATTGCCAGGAATGCCCCAAGGAATGCTGGGAGCTCTATTTGATTTGAGTCTACGTGAAGCAAAAGAGAAGATTGCCAGAAGAAGGAATCTTTTGCAGAAGCAGCAAAATGCACGCACACACACACACACACTTCATCTTAATTTCCGCTGCTATGGAAATTAAAAAATGGTCGTCTCCTGCAGTCGTCCTTCACGGGGAGATTTCAATGCATGTAGTATGAACAAGAAGAGGGCCACGGATGCAAGGGGCAGGACCTCTTGGTCTCAATTGGCTTTTGGTTGAGGTGTACGATTTTGGGCCCCGAGTTCTGATGATGCTTTCAGATGGAGCTGGGGAGAAAGGGTTTTTGCTAAGGATCAGATTTTGAGCTAAGATCAGGTTGGGTCTGTTTCTCAGGAATCAGGGCAGAAAAAGATCATTACCGTGGAAAGCTTAAAGCGATGTCGGGACTGGAAGCCAGACAAGGTTGCTTGTACATTGCTCCAACAAGGATCAGAACAAGAAAGAGGCTTAAATAGGAGATTACTGGTGTCTAGACTGATTAGCTCCGCCTCTTCCTCTAATAAGGCTTTGGCCCTTAAAGGGGACTGGTCTGTTTTAGAAGCCTCAAGCTGTGATAATATGGGAGGCATTCTGGCATGCTAGTTTCTTCCCACTTGAATCCCAAACACGAAGATGAACAGGACTATTCCATGACTCAAACGAATTCCTGCATCTCCATATTAACTCAACCTCTGCGTCTGCATAATGCATCGGAGGCTGGTGGTTCTGAGGTCAATGGGTTTCACTCCGAACCAGCCAGAACTCTTAAAGGAGCTCTCCAAGACGCTGAACCTATTTGGGGGGCTAGAGTTCAGCTGTCCAAGGTGCTGAACCCTAGCCTCAACATAGCTTCAGCACCTTGGATAGCTCCTGTAGCATTATTACTGAAACCCGGAGCGGATCCTCTGCCCCACTGACATCGGAGCCACCAGCTGCCACTGGTACAATGGGAACAGGTGTCAATTGACAGCCGTGAAAGTCGGGTGGGGGAGAGAAGGGCTGTGTTGCAGGAGCCTTTGACGCCGTTCTTTTGAACAGTGGCGGAAGGAGACGCCTCTTTGATGGCCGTAAGCCTGGGAAACTCTCCCAGCGTGTCGAATCCCACTTGCAAAGGGAGGTGCTGAGCGGCTCGTACAATTTGGTCCTTCCTCCTCTCTCTCTCTCTTTTTTTTTTCAAAGGCAGCCGGGAGAGGAGATGAATCTGGGCCCCTCGTTGTCGTCCCCAGCTAAGTGGGGGTACATTTGACTGCGCTGCAGCTGTGCTGCCGACGCTGTCAGGAGCCAGGCTATCGAATCTGAAAGCAATTAAAGACCTCGGCAGTGCTCGCTCCAGGCAGGCTCCGGGCTTCAGGGAAACTGCCACAACGCATCAGGCGCTGGTGGGATGCTGTCCCGAGCACCCGGAGGCGGCCGGTGCTCTCTCTCTCTCTCTCTCTGTGCCTCCCACATGCCTGGCAGGGACGGACGGGGCCCGGTGGAGCTGTCCCTCTTCGCTGCTGGATAAGCGGTCTCCAAAACGCTCTGTCAGAACGATGTTCTGCAGCCTGAGCAAAGGCTGGCCTTCGCTGGCATTTCTGGGCAGGAGGGAAGGCCCACCGGCTCCTCCGTCTGAGATCCAGGCCTGCACTGGAACACAGTAGCATCAGATGCGGCCGTCAACCAAGCCAGACCACTGGCTTATCGAGCCCAGTATTGTCAGCACTGACTGGCAGCCGCTCTCCAGGGTTTCAGGCAGGATCCTTTCCTAGGCCTACCTGAGACCTTCTGCATACAAGCCCCATGCTCTGCCATCAAGCCAAGCCCCCTCCCCAAATTCCTTTCTATGTGCCATGTTCACGATCTCATTTTCTCTTTCTCCTCCCCCAGCAAGAGTTACATACGTTAGAAAAAAGTGAGAACTATGCAATTAACCTGCCTAGTTTGGGCCTTCGGTTTCCATAATGGCAGCTGAAATACTGCGCATTTGAGAGCAGAAGCTGTCTTATACGGAGTCAGATCACTGCTATATCTAGTCCAGTATTGTTGACCCGGGCTGGCAGCAATGGCTTTCCAGGGCTTTCAGGCAGGAGTTTTTCCAGCCCTCCCTGGAAATACTGAGAATTGAACCTGGGACTTCCTGCATGCAAAGTGTGTGTGTGTGTGTCTACCACTGAGTTATGGCCCTCTATCCAGCACACTGAAGCAGCAATGGCACAGCAAATGTGCAGGTTGTCGTCCTTCTGTTTTCCCCACGGTGCGCAAATGCTCCAATTTTGTGCCTGTTCAAAGCCTCCTGCTATTTCCACACTCAAGGCTAAGAAGTCCGTGCTGATGCATATTGATTGGTGCTTCTTTCGCCCTCTGCTCCCCTCCTTCCCCATTGCCCAAATAGTGGGAGGTTCAGGGAGGGGGCTGTCTTTTTACACGGCCAACTTTTGAGCAAGTGGGAAGCACTGGGATTTATGATTTATCTATGTATTTATTTGCAGGCAGCAAGACGGATCATGGCTACAGATTTGAAATCTCTACCGAATCTTACAACAGAAACGTGACATCGTAACACATGGGACTTTTCATACGAGCCGAAAAATTAATTTAGGACGCAAGCCTATGCATGTGGAGACAGACAAAACTCCTACAAATCCCAGCATCCCACAGCCAGCATGGCTGGCTGGGGAAAGCTAGAAGTTGTAGGACTTTTCTCTCTCTAAACATGCTTCGGATTGTGCCCTAAACGGCTTAGATTCAGAAGCGAAGGATGAGGAGCTAAAACTGGCCTTCCTGGGGTCCTGAGAACCAGGTATCCATGACCCTATCACACAACCACCAACCATGTGGTTGTTTCTCGACTTCTGTGAAGTCCCCCACCCTGATTCTGAATGGCTGAAATGCTTTTCCTTGGCTTAATTATTGACAATAAGAACTTTAAGGTAAACTGTGCTGGAATTTTGCCCCCGCCTCCTTTTGCCTTCAGCCTCCACCCCCACTGGAATTCTACCCCACACCCACAAAGCTTCTCTGAAATGGAATTTGACCCTCGGCTTGAAAACGGTTCTTCGTGGTATTGCTTTATCAACTTTATCAATGATGCAGAGAACACAAGGTAGCCACCAGCTAGCCATGGAAGGCCCTGGAGAGATAATTTTAGACCATTCTCTTCACCGGAAGTCTAACTAAATTCGCATTGAAATGTGTCTGAATAATCCCTTTGGCTTGGTTTGTAATTCGTGTTAACTGTATGATGAATTTCGTGTCCTCTGTAATCTCTTAAAATTTATTTTCTAAATACCCAAGTTCAGCACAGAGAAGCAGGCACTCAGACAGTGAAAGCATTTAAGGCAGCGTTGTTTCCCCCAAAAGCAAACCAGCTACAAAAATCAAGACTTTGGTTGTCTTTGCTGGCTGCATTTCAATCAGCCAGCTGATTCCTTCAGCCCCATCCAATCTGGTGCCATGTGTCCTATAGCTGGCAGTCACCAGCCATCAAAAGTTGTTGAAGGTGTCTTAACACATCCATTGAATAACTGTTAATAAACTATAAAAGGAAACATCTTTAGCTTTCTTTAAGCCCCCCCTGGTAGTACAGGGGGTTAAAAGGTGGGATATAAATTAGGGATAAGAGAATCAGTGAATTTTGAGCTCACTGAAAGTCTCCAAATATAACTTTGACGCTTTTCAGTGCACTCCAATTTTAGCCTTTGATATGTTTTTTAGGCTTATTCAAACAGTACACGTTTTGAAAGCATGCATTTCTGTGCACATTATCCTTATTGACTAAAGTGTGAAAATGTTTTTTTTTTTTTTTTAAAAAAAAAGCATTTCAATGCACTTAAAAAAAAAAGCACATTTTTTAAACACAATTGCGAATTTGGGAATTTGTGAAAATACGTTGAAAAGACAGGTATTTTTTTCTCTTCGTGCCAGTCCTGCCATGACTTGTTTAAGACCTTCCATTCCAGAAGACAGTGGCCGTGTGTGCTACTTACAGAGGACAGTCCTCTAATTTAGAGATCTAGCAGAGGACAGTCCTCTATTTGAAGGCTGTTCTCTATTTTATGGGCTGTCCAGTCCAAGCTTTCCACACCTTAGATAGATCCTTTAGCATTCTGACTGAAATCCAGAGTGGATTCACTGCCCCACTGAAATTGGAGCCAGCAGCCTTATTGATCACATCCACCGATCACCTTTGATGTGAGTTGCCAACACACCAGAAATTAAGCTGGCCAAGCCTATGGGGCAGAGAAGGAGCTGTGAATCAGAAAATTTGAGTATCACCTTAACTAGATGAGATGAGCAAGACACTGTCCCTCAAACTCAATCCCTCCATCTGTAAAATGGGAATAAATGCTGAGGTACCTTACAGCAGAAGTAGGCAACATGGAAGAACCTTGGGCCATATTGACACCACCACCCCATGGGACACAGTTCATAACAACAACCCCCCCCCCAAATGGAAAAAAGCAAACAAATCACCAGTTTACTGCCAAAATTTGGCAGCTAACCACTCCATAGCACTACAGACCACTACAATGGTTAAATTTCACTTATTTCCAAACAATCCCTTTGGCAATCAATCCCTTATCTGTTGCAGACACCTTTTATTTTCATTCATTTTTTTGTGTGCTAAAAACTCCCCCTCCTCCCTCCAAAAATGGGGAGGGCTGCACTGGGGGGCAGCAGGGATTGCATGTGGCAAGCAGGCTGCCTGTTATCCAGCCCTGCCTTACAGGGTTGCCGTAAAGACTGCAATGCAATCATGTGTATGGAAAGAAGCAGGGGAGGCCGCTCGTCCTGGATTTCTATTTAAGTTATAGTTCTTATTTTTAAATATCCATCTACATGTATAAATGTGCCTCTCTTGCGTCCTTTTTTGGTGATGCATAAGCGCCCCACCCTTACGCACACAAATCGTCTCCTGCGTGTTTAACAACTGACTAACAGAGAGAGGGGGGATTTTGGCAGGTGCTGCTTTACCCTTCTGTACCATGACAAGGTACACCTGCCAAAAAAAAACCCTTCTCCAACACAGCTATTAAAAGATCCCCAGCAGAACCCCTGCTCCTTCTGCATCTGTTAGGTGTCCGGCCTGATCCGGGCAGCCCTCGCGCCAGCATCTGGCAATAGCGAAAGAGCTCTCACCACCGACCCCGCCCAGAGATGCTTTTGGACCTGGTTGATCCCAGCACTCCAGCTCCCAGCCAGGAGGGACAAATTACCCTTCGGGCGCCCTTGCGCACTTTAGCAGTCAGGGATCCATTAGACCTGCAGCCAGCAGCAGCCCTCGCAGGCTAGAAACTCCATTAGAGAGTTGCAGATACAAAAAAAGCTTTGGGAGGGGAGCGGAGTTAGCAAGGAGGGAAGGGGGAACCTGCCCAGCCAGCCTCCTGCGAGACCAAGCCTTCTCCAACCTCGTGCCCTCCAGATGTGTCAGATTAACAAAGCTCAGAATTCCTCCAGCCAGATGTGTTGCAGACCAACACGAGGCATGTTTAGTCTGGAGAAGAGAAGATTGAGGGGAGACATGAGAGCACTCTTCAAATACTTGAAAGGTTGTCCCACAGAGGAGGGCCAGGATCTCTTCTCGATCATCCCGGAGTGCAGGACACGGAATCACGGGCTCAAGTTACAGGAAGCCAGATTCTGGCTGGACATCAGGAAAAACTTCCTGACTGTTAGAGCAGTACGACAATGGAACCGATGACCCAGCGAGGTTATGGGCTTTCCCACACTAGAAACAGCTGGACAACCACCTGTCAGGGATGCTTTAGGGTGGATCCCTGCATTGAGTGGGGGGTTGGGATTCAATGGCTTTATAGGCCCCTTCCAACTCTACTATTCTATGATTCTAGATCTGGCCTAAATCTTTTCCCTTTTCTGTGGGGCAGCCCTTCAGGGATTGGAAGAGCACGATCTTGTCCCTCTTCAGTTTCCTCTTCTCCAGTTTGATCATACCCAGTTCCTTCAACACACTTCAGCTCTTTTCTTCCTTCCTTTCCTTTTCCACACCACTGACCATCCGCCACCCCAGGGATGTCGAACTTCCTTCAGCCTGTGCAAATGTTATGCTAAACTTTCCCCTCTTCGGCCCTCTTTTCCCCCCGGCGATGACGCTTCTCTTTTTTTATTGGCGATGCATCTTTTTGGGGGGTGGGTGGGTGATACGTAAGCAGCCACTCTGGTTCAACCGAACCCCAGAGGTCAGAGCATGAAGGCAGGCTTTAGGTGAACCACTGTGAAGGAAGAACTTCCAAACAGAACTTCTCGGGAGCATATGCCCTGAAGGCCCATTAGCCACAGCCTGCATTATTGACGAGGGCAACTGCCAGAGCTGCGTGGGCCCCAGGCAAAGCACTCGGCGCACTCCACAAAGCCGCATGACGACGCCCTGGCAAAGGTGGGCTGGCAGAGCCTCCGAAGCCTGGCATGAAGCAGCCGTGTGCCTGGATGGGGATGGGGTGTCTGTTCAAGGATCCCAGCCGAGGCCTGAAAGTTGCCAAGCCAGGGCCCATCTATTCCACCTCCCAGGTTCTGATGATGGCCCAAATAACATTACTCCTGTTCCACAGCAAAGTAACACCATATCCACCCTTCTGGGTCCATTAGGAATGAATGGGACGCTCTCGTGCTTTAAACGGCATTCAGTGTGAATTGACGGTTTCTGGAGGGGAAACTAACACAACATAACCAATTGATCAGAGGGATAATCAAGCAGGACTCCTTTGAAACATGGCTCCCCTTCATTACATACGTTAACACAGCGCCTGCACACCAACATCCACCGAGTGCATCGTCCCGTTTTTTGGAAGGGTGGAATAGCCGGGAAGGCATGACTCACTGAAAAGTGATTATTTTGTGGCTGCAACAGGGCTTAAAATGTATACAACAGCAGTAAGTTTAGGGAGAACGATTCTAAAACATGTACAGAAACGGCGATGGAAATGTCTTGCCTGCGTTGATCTTTTCGTTGTTATATAATTTTGACCTTGTATTTCTGAAACAAAAACACTTTCAAATGAAACAGATGCTCGCACACAAGCCAGAAGCTAAAAGAAAACCTCAAACCTATTCGCTTTCAAACTGCAAGTTCAAGCGACCTAGACAATGTTCCAGACGTCTTCGCCCAGCAAGGTGCTACAAAAAGCAGGTTGGCATAGGGAAGTAAACGGCAGGAGGGTGTGTGGGCCGCCTACGAGATGTAGTAGTCAGGAGGTCCACAGTGTCTCAAGATGGCACGGAGGCGGAAGGTTTGCAGACCCTTAAATTGTGCTCTGCTGGGCGACGCAATGTGGAGTCCAGACTCCGATGTCAGTGGAGCAGCAATCCGCTCCGGGATTCAGTCAGAACCACGCCACGCCTTGGACAGCTCCTCTAAAGTTCTGGCTGGTTTGGACTGAACCCCGTAGCAGATCCTCCGCCTCACTGACATCGGAGCCACCAGCCTCAACTCTCTGCAGCCCCTCATCTTCTCTGACTATGCAAACAGCCTGACTATTTATTTATTTATTACATTTCTATACCGCCCAATAGCCGAAGCTCTCTGGGCGGTTCACAAAAATTAAAAACATTCAAAGTATAAAACAACAGTATAAAACCATAATATAAAATACAATATAAAAGCTCAACCAGATAAAAACAGCAAAAATGCAAAATTACAAATTTAAAACACCAAGTTAAAATTTATTTATAGACTGTTAAAATGCTGGGAGAATAAAAAGGTCTTCACCTGGTGTCTAAAAGCATATAATGTAGGTGCCAAGCGAACCTCTTTAGGGAGCTCATTCCACAGCCGGGGTGCCACAGCAGAGAAGGCCCTCCTCCTGGGAGCCACCTGCCTCACTTCCTTTGGCAGGGGCTCATGGAGAAGGACCCCTGAGGATGACCTTAGGGTCCGGGCAGGTACATATGGGAGGAGGCGTTCCTTCAGATAGCCTGGCCCCAAGCCGTTTAGGGCTTTAAATGTTAATACCAGCACTTTGAATCGGGCCCGGACCTACAAAATCTATTCCTCTTTCCTATTTTGTGAACTGCCCAGAGAGCTTCGGCTATTGGGCGGTATAAAAATGCAACAAATAATAAATAAATAAATAAATAAATAAATAAATAAATATCCTAGTCACTATTCCTGCCAGATCAGCCAAACCAACCCTGGCAATCAATGGGGTATAAGGCGTGCATTTCCCCAACCCAACTCAGATTCCAACTGACACCCACTGAATATCTAGCTGGGAGATTTTCTAAAAAGCCAGCAAAAGATTGATTCTGTGTACGTGGTGCAGGCCAAATTGAAGATGTGGTGCAGTATGTGATGGAAGTCTGAGTTAATCAGTCCTTCCTCAGGGTCTCTTCCCCGCTTGCCCGCACCCAAAGAACCAGTACTTCCTTGGAATAAAACACACCAACACCCGAAGTAACCAAAATAAAAAGGTTTATTTTTAAAAAGACAGCTATTAGATAGGCACTTGGTCAGTAACAGATATAAACAAGTACATAGAACAGAACATAAGAGGGAATGGGGGTAGGGAATGGATAAAACAAATACAAGTCAGGCAAAACCACTCATAAATCCATTCATACAAGAACCGACAGTCAGTCCATTAAATTTCCCCTTTCCCTGGTCAAACCGACCAACTTGCCTTTAGAGAAACCAGCTCACAGCCAAAGTACGGCTTCCTAACGCTCTCCCAGTCCCCTAACCGGGCAACCGTAGACATCCATAGCCTCGGGGCCAAAGACGAACCCCCAGCTTAATCCTATCAGCTTTTATCTGTTTGTCTCCTAATAAGGGAGTCAGTTCTTTCTTCTCACACAAAGCCCAATTAGCCTAGGCAGGAGATAACCTCCAGGTGTAAAGCCTCAGCCTGACCTCAGCAAGTTTAACTCCCACTATACCAAAAGCTGGGTCCTGGCGCCGGTTTCCCCCATAAACATATCAAATTAATCTTTCCTCTATCTATCACCACTATGGTATACTGCCTAACAGGAAAACAAGGTTTAATACCTAGAAAAAAAACACAAATTACTTCGGGAACAACTATATTTTAGGACCTAATACATTTTATAACTTTCCCAGTCCTTCACACGCCCTCCTTTGAAAGATGAGACTTGAGGGTGAATCCCTCAAGATCTCTATCTCAAAAAAAAAAGAAAAAAAGAAAGGAAATTCACTTAACCAGACTCTCTTTCCCTTAGGTAACAGCTCTTTTCTCAAATACACCACAGGGTGCAACTGCTGATCTAACCCCTCCTGCAACAGCACAGCCCCAATCCCGGTGTCTGAGGCATCAGTCTGCAACACTAGCACCGAATGGAAATCAGGGGCCAGCAAAATAGGCGCAGACATCGGCTTCTCTTTTAACAGATCAAAAACCTGCTGCCGAACAGGAGTCCACCGTACTTGTACGGGTCTCCATTTCAGACACCAATCAGTAAGAGGGGTAGCTACAGCACTAATCTGGGGCACACACTTACGGTAGTACCCCACAAACCTCAAAAGGGACTGAACTTGTTTCTTAGTCCGGGGAATGGGCCAATCCTGAATCGGTTGAATCTTAGCCTCTAAGGGTTTGATGTTCGTTACCCTAAAAGGCAAAACTGTAAATTCAAACAACCTCTGGTGAGTCACAACGACCGATTTTTTCCTTGCCCCTTCATCCGTTCGGGGCATGGGATAGGGATCCAACTGCATTAGCTGATTGATCTTTCTGTAGTCTATCTCTTGCAGCTCCTTTTCTAGGTCGAGAGCATGCAGTCTTGCCGCCCGATAGGGCAGGAACCGGATGGGGGGATGATCCCCCATATAAATCAGATGCTTGGCCAAAGAAGTCCGCCCTGGGCGGTTTGAAAACAGAACCCGAGATTCCCCCAACACCTGCCTCAGCCCCGTTTGCTGTGCAGCTGAAAGAGAGGGGGATAAGACCACACATTTCACTTCTTCAAGCCTCGGATCTTCTTCTAACAAACCCCCAGGTCTCTCTACCTCCCCCTTTAAGCCAAATACAAAATCTTGTTGGTCAACATACAACTTTAACATATTTACATGAAACTCTTGAGGTTGTCGAGTTGTTCTCGGGCAAATCAACAAATAATTCACATCTTCCCACTGCGGTTTGATCATTAAAGGACCTTCCCCTTCCACCGACAGTTGGTCCGGTTTCATGGGCTTGAGAACTAAAACCTGGTCACCGGGCTGGGAGGTACGGGTTCGGGCAGCCCGATCACACCACGCTTTCTGGTTCTGTTGGGCACCCTCCAAGTTCTTCCGTGCCACCTCCCGAATAGTTTGCAGTAGGCTCTGAAGCTGTTGCATAAAACCCACCACCAACCAAGGGCTGCCTTCCACCTTCCCCTCCCATTCCTCCCATAGGAGGGTAAGAGGGCTCCGTACCCGCCTCCCGAACATTAACTCATTCAGGACAAACCCAACACTCCCCGGGATCACATTGTTGTATGCAAAAATTAACATCAGAAGTCTTTGGTCCCAATCCGTAAGATGTTCTATAGTAGACGCCCTCACCATCTTCCCCAAAATCGGATTGAACCTCTCCACCGACCCATCAGTTTGGTGATGGTAAGGGACAGAAAAAACATACTCCACACCGCCCAAGTCCTTCGTCCCTTGCAATAGCTGGAAAACAAATCCAGGCCCTCTTTCCAACGAAAGAGCCGGGCACATTCTCTGTCCAGCCTTCTCTTGACACTTCGTGTCTGTCGTTGGCTGTCGGAGGGGCTCGGGTTTATTGGAGAAGGAGGCAGCTATATCCATATCTGCCACACTAATCAATCCTGCCCCTTCCTCCTCCTGCGCCTGCTGGATCTCTGGGCCCTCAGGGGTTTCCTGTCCTTTCTGCTCCAAAGGCTGGGGTTGCATCTGGCTCCAGGTTGCTACCCCCACCTCAGCCGCCAAATAAGCCAAATCGTTCCCTAATATAACAGGCCACGGGGAATTCCTGTGCACTAAAAAAGTCATCTCCCCTTTCCACCCTTCGTACTCCACAGGAATTTTAGCTAGAGGTAGAGCAACTGGGAGGGAACTATAGGGAATGACGGTGTACTTCTGCCCCGAGAGCATCTGATCCGGTCGAACATATTTTTGGTCAATAGCAGACAGGGATGCGCCAGTATCACGCCAACCCCTCCGCGTAGTCCCATTAATTTTAATGGACCTACAGAAGTGTAACTGACTCCACTCTATTTGTCCGGGCTGGACCAGAGCCCTCGCTGCTTCATTCCCTTGCCCGGGCTGGATCAAGGCCATCGTCGCCGCATCTGAACCGGATCGCCCCATCCTCGGGTGGGGAGGTCCAGCCGCCCCCTTCCCTTGCTCGGCTTCCCAATCGGATCCGTCATTTCCTCCTTCATCTGGGGAAGCATAAACTCTGCCCATCTTAGACGCAGCCGGGTGTTCTCTAAGCTTCCTGGCTGCTAGCTTGGGGCAGTCCTTCTTCAGGTGACCTTCTTCTTTACAGTAGAAGCACCCCGACGTGATAGAAGTAGATGTCGCTCGCGAGGGGTCCACCCTTTCTCGCCGCTCGCCCCGGGGTGGCCAACCCGGATTAGCAGCTCCACTCTTCCCTCCACTCGCCGGTGGCGCCGCTGGCACGGCTCCGCTTCCCCCTCGCTTGGGCAAACTGGCTCGACCCGCCTCCTTTCGCCGGTACACCCCCATCTGATCCGCTAGCAGGGCAGCTTCCCGTAAAGTAGTGGGACGATGGTCACTCACCCGCGCAGCCAGATCCTCTGGGAGGGCGGCATAAAATTGTTCCATGTTCAGTACCTCCGCCATGGGAGCGAGAGGAACAAACTTCGCAGCCGCCGCCCATTGTTCCATCGCTCTTGTAATCCGATCCGCCAGCGACACACAAGTCTCTTTCGGCTCCAATCTAATAGCTCGATATTTCTGGCGGCAGCTCTCTGCCGAGAGGGCAAAACGTTGGCGGACAGTTTCCTTAAACTTCTCATAGTCCTGAGCATCCTGCTTCGGGATGGTGCCCAACACGTCCGCCAGTTCCCCACTCACTTGGGCCCGCAGCACCGCCATCCGCTGCGTCAGCGGCACCCTCTGATCATCACACGCCGTCTCGAACAAGGAGAAGAACGAAAACATATCTTGCCCAGATCGAAAAGTGGGGAACAGCTTTCGATTAACCGCCATGGCCCCCCGGCTCCTCTCACTTTCCTCCAACTGGAGCTGCAATGCCCTCATTTGCAACTGCATAGCCACCATTTGTTGGTGCTGGAACTCCTCCTGCCGTCGTTGTCTCCTCCGTTCCCGGCAGCGATATTCCGCGGCCCTCCGCGACTCCTCCAGGTCGCTTCCGCTATCCGTGTCCAAGAGGCTCTGCTCCATATTCGGGTCGACAGCCTCCGCTCGCCTCAACCCTTGCCCCGCCGCACCAGCCTCTTCCCCGGCCTCGGACGGCGGCACCGACGACGGCAGGCTCCCTGCCGTGTCCACCAGCGTCACCAGCAAACCTTCTGGTGCGCTTAAACTTGCAGCCGGAACAAGCCTCCCTGCATTCCCAGGCTCACTCATGGCAGCCTGCTTTTTAGCCAACTTTAGCTGCGTCTGGTTTTCCAAAGTTTCCTATTCCCCACACACACACCACTTTTTATTCCAAAAAATACTGGCTCTTTATCCCACAGCTTGCCACCATGTGATGGAAGTCTGAGTTAATCAGTCCTTCCTCAGGGTCTCTTCCCCGCTTGCCCGCACCCAAAGAACCAGTACTTCCTTGGAATAAAACACACCAACACCCGAAGTAACCAAAATAAAAAGGTTTATTTTTAAAAAGACAGCTATTAGATAGGCACTTGGTCAGTAACAGATATAAACAAGTACATAGAACAGAACATAAGAGGGAATGGGGGTAGGGAATGGATAAAACAAATACAAGTCAGGCAAAACCACTCATAAATCCATTCATACAAGAACCGACAGTCAGTCCATTAAATTTCCCCTTTCCCTGGTCAAACCGACCAACTTGCCTTTAGAGAAACCAGCTCACAGCCAAAGTACGGCTTCCTAACGCTCTCCCAGTCCCCTAACCGGGCAACCGTAGACATCCATAGCCTCGGGGCCAAAGACGAACCCCCAGCTTAATCCTATCAGCTTTTATCTGTTTGTCTCCTAATAAGGGAGTCAGTTCTTTCTTCTCACACAAAGCCCAATTAGCCTAGGCAGGAGATAACCTCCAGGTGTAAAGCCTCAGCCTGACCTCAGCAAGTTTAACTCCCACTATACCAAAAGCTGGGTCCTGGCGCCGGTTTCCCCCATAAACATATCAAATTAATCTTTCCTCTATCTATCACCACTATGGTATACTGCCTAACAGGAAAACAAGGTTTAATACCTAGAAAAAAACACAAATTACTTCGGGAACAACTATATTTTAGGACCTAATACATTTTATAACTTTCCCAGTCCTTCACACAGTATATTTTATACTGTCCTCTGTACAACTCCCCTAGGGTCAAGTTCATCCTCCCTTTCCAGACTTCGTCAGAAGGCCTACCAGATGATTGTAGGATTAGATGGCTGCTGGTTGACACAGACAAATTGTCAGCTATAGAGGAGGCTCTGTCTGCACTAGCTGTAGCAAAGATAAGAGAATATCTCTGAACAACACCAGAGACAAAAGTGAAGGGAAGTTCTGTTTGAATTTAAACAAACGTTTAAAATTTTTATTACTCGTATTTTAATTGTTTGATGCTTTACAAATATGCTTTGCGTCTTTATATTGGAATGGCCACTGGCTATTGAGTATTGCGTCCAGTTCTGGGCTCCACAATTCAAGAAGGACGCAGACAAGCTGGAGCGTGTTCAGAGGAGGGCAACCAGGATGATCAGGGGTCTGGAAACAAAACCCTATGAAGAGAGACTGAAAGAACTGGGCATGTTTAGCCTGGAGAAGAGAAGTTCGAGGGGAGACATGAGAGCACTCTTCAAATACTTGAAAAGTTGTCACACAGAGGAGGGCCAGGATCTCTTCTCGATCCTCCCAGAGTGCAGGACACAGAATCATGGGCTCAAGTTACAGGAAGCTGGATTCCAGCTGGACATCAGGAAAAACTTCCTGACTTTTAGAGCAGTACGACAATGGAACCAGTGACTTAGGGAGGTTGTGGGCTCTCCCACACTAGAGGCCTTCAAGAGGCAGCTGGACAACCATCTGTCAGGTATGCTTTAAGGTGAATTCCTGCACTGAGCGGGGGGTTGGACTTGATGGCCTTATAGGCCCCTTCCAACTCTACTATTCTATGATTCTATTAACAATAAAATTTGAATGAATGAATGTATTCCTGCCTAACAGTGGCCAGCAAGAGACTCTTGGGCCCCCACAAGCAGCTGTACCCTATTATTTGCCCCTCTATTTGTCAAAGGTAGACTGCATCTGCCTACGGCAGCTCTGCTGTTGGCAATCCAGTGGATTGCAGACTTATCCTCCTCCATGCATTTATCTGTAATACACCCCCCCCCCCTTTTTAATGCCATCTCAAGCCCCTGACTGTCACGGCATCTTGTGCCAGGCCATTCCCAGAAGTCAAGCAACAACACGTCGCAGGCAGAATTGGGTGGAAGAAAGGAAATGTAGCGGGGCCAGTTCTGCCAGGGGAGGGGATACTTCATCTCCTCTTGAAGCCCAGCCTCCACCCCCACCGGCCGCTTCCCTGCCCTCTCCGTCAGAGAGAATAACTGCCTGTTTCTTTTGCAGCCTCGGCGATGCGTGTCTCTAGGCGGAGATTTGTGCTGTAAAATGCACAATATGTTCTATCTGCCCTGTGGGACGCATCAAATATTCACCAGCAGCCTCCCATTTTAGTCAAAGCGAATCAGGCAGGCCGAGCGAGCGAGCAAAGGGCCTCCGAAGCCTGAGACCCTCCACCCACGGTGCTTTTCGTAATGGCATAAACGGCACAAGCTTGCCAGCCATGGCCACAGTCCAAAAACACAGCAAGACAGTAGGAGGCGGGAGGCAGCAGTAATAAGAGCATCTCACCAGCCTCTCTTGGGTAACTTGGGCTCCCCCCCACCCTCGGTCCCAGGCAGATACGGAAAAACTCTCTCTGTGTGTGTAGGAATTAGCCAACTAGCTTTCCCAAGTCTAAACCCCAAATTCTCAGGAGGCGCTATAAACATCCAAAAGAACAAAACATGCAAGTGAATAAAAAGAAAGCCTTAAAATGCTACTGGGGAAATATATATATGGAACTTGAGTGAATTTAATGTCTCATGATTGCATGAGTGATAGTGGCCCCCTGCAACAAAATGTTACAGCGTGGAGTGGCCAACGCTCAGGGGAAGCTGGTGGCTCCAATTTCGGTGCGGTGGTGATTCCACTTTTTTTTTCTCGTTAGAACCAGCCAGAAATCTCAAGGAGCTGTCCAAAGTGCTGGGCCCTAAACTCAAACTGGGCCCGGCGCTGTGGATGGCTCCTTTTAGCCTTCTGGCTGGTTCTAACAAAAACCCGGAACGGAATCACCGGCCCACCAAAACTGGATCCACCAGTGCCAACATTCCATTTCCCCCTCCGTCTCGGTGTTCCATTCCCTCCCAGTAGCCATCACTCAGTGAGCATGCTCAGACCTCTTTGGGCTGTTCTGGGTGTTCTCTCTTCACCCCACCCCTTCATCCTCTATAAAGATTTTTGGTACTCCTGCAAATTGTGGGGTTTCCCTGAGCCTGCTAGTACCTCCTTCTTGCGGCAACTCAACCAACAGCACTCCCCTCTGGACATCAGAAAGAGAAGGAGTGACACCTAGTAAGGCCACATATTTCTTTAAAAAATATATGCACGGGGGAGATGTTACCTTAGTAGAGACACTCTCTATATTGAATTCGTCAAAAGAGGCCAAAAGGCTAGCCTTCGCCAATCGGCTGCCTGCCAGGTGTGTCAGACTACAACTGGCTATGGGTGATGGAAGTTGTATTCCAACTTATCTACTGGGCACCAGGTTGGGATGGGCTCCTTTACCCCCCCCTTCTCGTTCCCAGAGATTTTGCTTCCTTACTGGAACAAGGCACTGAACCAGAAACGAGAGGAGCGGAGCTGTAGAAACACTCCTTCCGCAGAGGGCTCCCCCCTCCCCATTCCCTTCCTTCCCCCCTCCCCAAATTAACTCTCCATCTGTTCCTCTGAGGCTGAGGCTGATGGCTTCTGACAAGGCCTCCTGAACGCAAAGCTGTTTTGCCCAGAAAATCTATTACAAGTTGCTCTAAGACAGGCAGAAATCCTCTCCTTCTGTCTCGCCGAGCTGGTCTCTCTAGGTGTCCACCCCAGGCGAGGCAGGGAGACTAGGTCTAGCATGGGCATGCAGGCTGCTGCCTCTATCCAGCCGGAAAACCCGTCTGGGAGGGAGCGTGAGTTTGAGCAACTCCCTAGCAGTTAGATCACCCCCACCCTCTACCCGAATGACTCGATGCTCCCAGCCAATCAACTGGACACTGCTAGGGGTGCAAACCCAACCACAGTCACGTCCTTTTGCCAAATCTCCTTGGTTTTCTCTGGGCAAACTCAAGACACGCTCGGCTCATTCCCTTATTGAAATGAACGGGAATGAGAAAGGCTGGTTAATGTTGGCTTTTCGCACCTCGTTTTAATAACCTATTAATGAATTCTAAAGATAGATACCTTTTCTTTCTGGGCTTACAAAATTTGAATCACACACACGCACACACTTCAAAACCATAAACACGTACTCACACACACAAGGAAAACAATGCAAGAATAAAGTAACGGAGCCGTGCCAGCCAAAATCAAACAGATCAAATTAAATTAAAAGGCCTGAGAAAGGTTTAAAAACACTCTTTGCTTGGCACTGAAAAGAGGCACCAGGGCGCTTTGCACATATTCGGCCGTAATTTGCACAAATTGCTGAACCTCCTCCCCTTGCCACATACACAAATGCACACAAAATTTCTTGGGAGTTTGGAAAACAGCCCGCAGCTCAGCTTGCAGACAAAAATCGAGTCATACATGCCATGGAGCTCTAGCCGAAAAAGGAACTGGATTTCCCAGTGACGGACATCCGTAGGCAAGACACCCTCAGTGGGGGGCCTCCCTCAGTGACCTGGTTCACATAATCGTTTTCACCTGTGGTGGCTTAAATAACCCACCATGGTTTGCGGCACATGCTGGACTCCCGTTCTGGACTCCAGGTTTGGACAACACAACTCATAGGCTGTTGTGTTGTCCAAACCTGGCAAAGCATGGGTTGTTGGCATAGTTAACAAACCATCCAGGACCTGGCTGCTGTGATTGTGGGTTGTTTGTTAACCATGCCAGCAACTCAACCTTGTTGGATTTGGACACCTACAAGCAGGGATTGGTTGACGGAATAGGCACCCATGGGTGCCCGGCACGTGCTGCAAACTAGGCTGGTTATTTAAGCTACTTGGGATGAAAATGATCGCATGAACCTGGCCAGTAAGTCTCCCGTCCCATCCCCATTATCACCAGCTGCTCCTGTTCCTCATCCTCTTTTTCATCCTTGCTATCACTCACTTGCTTGACAGGTAGGGAGCCAGTGAACAGGTAGGCAGTGGCGTCTCCTCCTCCTTCTCACCACGATGGTTATCTAGGCCAGAGCCAAAGGCAGATGAACAAACCAGTTGCAATAGCAGAGGACCAACTCCAGGAGGCTCTTGTCAATGGGCACGTGCTGGGCTGTGGCCCCTTGACAGGTGCACAACCATGCTTAGGGTGTCCATGTGTCCTACTTTACAGAGAACCGTCCTCTATTTGAAAGTGTCCTCTGCCTGAAGATCTGCCCAGTTTAAAGCTAAAGAACCATCAGAAAGGAGACCGCAGAGGCCTTGATGGCATCCGTCCAGTTAGCACCTGGACAATAGAGGGATTAAGGGCAAAATTTAGGGGGGTTTCATTTAAATATAGTAATTACTTCTAAATTGGCACTAATAAATATCCATTGACAAATGAAAATGTGTCCTCTAAGGTTCCTCTTTTGAGTAACGCATTTCCTCTTCTCTGGGGAGATGCGGAAGGGGCCACCCTCATGAACCCGTCAGAAATGGCACACTGCTGTAAATCCGGGATATCCTGCTACCAAAATGAGCCATCAGGCTACATTCACGCCTGACTTCCCTTCCAACGTGAAGGTGAGGAGTAGTAACTTGGGAGTCTTGGTAAAGGCAGCCATGTCGTAAGATAGCAGCAGCTGAGCACTGCCTCCCTCCCCCCCGTTTCCATGCACACTGCGCTGAGCACCAGATGGCCTGCAAAGGTGCCGTTGGACTTTGATCAACAGGCTGACAAATGCGCCGTGGCATTGAGTAGCAGGGCTCGTTTTCCCAGCCTGCTGTCATCTCAAAACCAAGGACACCTTCCCGGGCCACGCTCCATGCGAGGGGCCTGGAGAGGCAGGAGGATTTGTCAAGCCCTCCACCAGCGCTACGATTCCTCTCCACGAACAAAATTGACATCTGCCTCTGAGAAAGCAGGTTCTTACCTGTGCTGGCTCCACCTTTTGGGTGCAACGGGGTGGGGGTGGGGGAGTTCATGGGCATGATGTCTTTAGTGGCCCTCACTTCCTTGAGCAGGCCCGCTGCTCCTGGCTACGGTTGCCACTTTCAATTTGCTTGCCCTGTTCTCCTGGGTTCAATCCACTCAGAGAGAGAGAAAGGGTGAAGAAAGTGTGTGTGTGGGGGGGGGGGGGGTTGAACAGGAAGTGACAACAAGGAAGAAGAGCAAGGAGTTGCCCCCTCCCAATGAAGCAAGGGATTCAGCAGGTGCCCAACAAAGCCGACCACAGATGCCAGCTCATAAGGACATAAAAACATAAGAGGAACCCTGCTGGATCCATCTAGTCCAGCATTCCGTTCACACAGTGGCCAACCAGCTGTCGACCAGGAACTCACAAGCAGGATGTGACTCCAAAAGCACTCTCCCACCCATGTGCCTCAGCAAATGGTGCACACAGGCTTACTGCCTCAGACACTGGAGGTACCACATAGCCATCATGGCTTGTAGCCATTGATAGCCTTCTCCTCCAGGAATTTATCCAAATGGGTGGCCATCACCACATCTTGTGGTAGTGAATTGCATAGTTTTAACTCTGCGCTGTGCGAAGAATTCCTCCCTTTTATCTGTCCTGAATCCCCCGCCAATCAGCTTCATTGGATTACCCCAGGTTCTAGTATTATGGGAGAGGGAGAAAAAGGTCTTTTGTGTACTTCCGAATTTTCTGCACATCTATGCTGCTTGAGCTTCAGTTTAAAACAAAAATTAGCAAAATCAGTCTGGTAGATCTTGAACAATAAGGCTTACACTATCATATTCTTACATAAGATTCAACCTTGTTGGGTGACCGGAGTTTTAGTGTTCAGAGAGAAAGAGGGGAGAGGGAGAATCCTTTTCTCTTATCAGTTTTCTCCAACCTATGCATAATTTTATTAACCTCGATTGCATCAATCTTTGGTACCATTTTTGTACACTGAAAAGGTCCAAATGGTCCAAACCCAGTCTTCCCCAACCTGGTGTGCTCCAGATGTTTTGAGATACAACGTCTAACATCCCTGACCATTGGCCATGCTGGCTAAGGCCAATGGGAGTTGTAGTGTAAAAAGTGTGAAGAGCATCAGACTGGAGACAGCTGGTGTAGCCATTTCACGTAGGGCAAGTGCCCTGACCCCCTGATCACTCTTTTTAGTATCTCTTAACTCTTGCCCATTAAAGCGCTTAACTTTGTTTAGATTATTAATAAAATGCAAGTAGCCAGATAATGTTTTGGCCAGACAATCCTTCAGATAAGGAATGATCACCCATATCCCACTCATTTAAAAATGGAAACATGAGATGTGTGTATGCGTGTAATCAATCATATTGTGCACCAGAAAAAGATGGATTTTACAACCAGTCTACGTTGTGCAAGTTAAATACATTTGCATGGTTTGACCTGCATAATTCTGCGATTTGGGCTATGTTGCGTAATTATCATGGTTCAACAAAGAATTGCAAACATAGATTGAAGTGTTACCCTCGCAGCAATCTCTTAACCTCAAGGTTGCCGAGGAAGGTGAGGGGGTGGCCAGAGAGTGAGGAACAGTGGGCCAAAGTCTGGATCAGGACTTCCCAATCCAAGTTTTACGAACTGCACATTCCATCACAAAGTGGCGCTAGCAAAGTGCAATGGATCGGCTTGGGCCATGCCTGTGTATACAAGCGTCTAGTCAGGGCCTTGACAAGAATAATTTAATGGAACTGTTTTATACTTTGAATGGTTTTAGTTTTTGTGAACTGCCGAGGGAGCTTTGACTGTTGGGCGGTATAAAAATGCAAATCATCATTATCATCATCATCATCATCATCATCATCATCTCTGCCACAAGATGTGGGAAGTGGCCATTGGCTTAAAAACGACTAGACCGGGTCATGGTGGACAGGTGCGGCTATATAGATGTACTGAGAGTGGCTATTCGTGGGTGGAAATTTGCTCTCACAAACGGAGCATTTCCTAAAGAGAGTCTTAAAGACGTCAGAGGCCCCCAAGTGACAGGAAAGCGCCCAACAGTGCCACATGAGGAGAAACCAAAATGCAAAGAACATGACTGGAGAAGACATGTAAGAGCAAAAGGAAAATAAAGTAGTGCGGTTCAGTACCACTGCTCCAAATACCCCGACACACTGAGAACTGGTGGGTGGTGGGCCTTTACTGTAATGGCCCCCAAATTGTGGACAGCCTTCCCTAGAGGCATCTGCCAGTCGCCTACTCTGTCCACTTTTCAGCACCAGACCATTACATCTTTAACAGTTGCTTGTTTTATTTGTAATACGCCGAAGGCTGTGTTTCAAAATCATCTTTCTCCATAATTTAGCTATTTGCTTATTTATCTCTTTTAAATTCTTCTGAATGAATGTTGCTGCTTGAAAAACAATTCTTTTAGCACATTTCATCATTGGTTCTGTTTGCATTTGATTGCTTTATGTATGTCTCCTGAGAGCTTCGGCTGTGGAGCGACTCGGCAATTGAATGAACGAAAAAGTAAATAATAGTTGAGGTAACTCAGCGGGCGCTAAGGAAGAATTGTTCAGAGAACGTTCCACAGTGGTGGAAGAGGAACTGGGTGGGAAGGAAGGGCAGGAGTCACGCTCTGAGGGCACCTGCTGAGGGAGGGAAGTGGTGGTTTCCCGCCAAAATATTCCAAGATGAGGCTCCATGCAGGCACAAACCCATGTTAGTCACAATAGCTCTATTCAGGTGTTCCATACACAAATAAACCAAACGTTTGAGGAGCAGTGCTCCACCTCTGCCCGTTAATACATTTGTTGCCCTCAGGACGAATGTCTGAAGAGAAGAGGCTCTCCATGTAACCCTGAATGCCAGCTTTCCAAATGTGTGGCCAGGACTGGAGTGTTTCCTCTCCTCATGCTGATACAGAGATAGAATGTCTGATCGGGACTAGAGACCATAAACAACCTCCATGTTCAAGGCAGGGTGTGTACCCGTGTGAAATATCAGAGGCCATGAAGCAGAGTGTGAATGGACTGCTGGACTAGATGGACCCTTGGTCTGATCCAGAGTGGCTCTTATGTTCTTAATGTAACAGTTAGATGCTAGAGTAGTTATGATCATGGAGACTACAAGGAGGCATGAGAAAGTATTTATGAATAGAATAATAGAATAGTAGAATTGCAAGGGGCCTATAAGGCCATTGAGTCCAACCACCTGCTCAATGCAGGAATCCACCTTAAAGCATCCCTGACAGATGGCTGTCCAGCTGCATCCTGAAGGCCTCCAGTGTGGGAGAGCCCACAACCTCCCTAGGTAACTGGTTCCATTGTCGTACTGCTCTAACAGTCAGGAAGTTTTTTCTGATGTCCAGATGGAATCTGGCTTCCTGTCACTTGAGCCCATTATTCTGCGTCCTTCCCTCTGGGAGGATCGAGAAGAGATCCTGGCCCTCCTTTGTGTGACAACCTTTCAAGTATTTGAAGAGTGCTCTCATGTCTCTCCTCAGTCTTCTCTTCTCCAGGCTAAACATGCCCAGTTCTTTCAGTCTCTCCTCATAGAGCTTTGTTTACAGAGTTTCCAATCTAAGCATCAAGAGCTCAGATGGCAAGAGCTAGAATTGTTTGTAGTTCCAACACCAACACCACAAATGTTCTCTTCTAGCCTGAAGGCCGACAGCTTCCTCTTTTGAGTCCATGAGGTTGGAAGGAGCAACTGATGCCTTTCTTTGGACTTTGCTGCCACCTGCTGTTGATCACCCAGCCGACAGAGGATAACACTTCCGTATACCTGATGAGGACTCTGGTCCACAAAAATGTATGTCATAATAAATATGCTCGTCTTTAAGATGGCCAGTTTTCTTAAATCTAAACTTGTATCTAGAAGTCGCATTAAGTTAAGGGCAGTGGGATGTTTCCATCTTCTGGTCATGATGAAATCCTGGGGTATGCACACCATTTCCCATGACCCGGAGGATGATGGGTCCTCCTCCCTCCCACAGGCACATTCTGTGTAGAGTGGAAGCAGTAGAGCACAGGTGGGCAGCTGGTCGTCTTCCAAGTGTGTTGGCTTGAAGCTCCCATCAGCTTTTGCCAGCATAGCCAATGGTGAAGCATCATGGGAGTTTATAGAATCATAGAATAGCAGAGTTGGAAGGGGCCTACAAGGCCATCGAGTCCAACCCCCTGCTCAATGCAGGAATCCACCCTAAAGCATCCCTGACAGATGCTTGTCCAGCTGCCTCTTGAAGGCCTCTAGTGTGGGAGAGCCCACAACCTCCCTAGGTAACTGATTCCATTGTCGTACTGCTCTAACAGTCAGGAAGTTTTTCCTGATGTCCAGCTGGAATCTGGCTTCCTTTAACTTGAGCCTGTTATTCCGTGTCCTGCACTCTGGGAGGATCGAGAAGAGATCCTGGCCCTCCTCTGTGTGACAACCTTTTAAGTATTTGGCCAAAGTATCTGCACAGCCAGAAGTTGTCCATCCCTGCAGTAGAAGGGGCCTGTTCAGACAGCACGCTAAGCCATGGCTAGGCCGCTCACCCTTTTGCAGCAAATGGCTAGAGTGTGTGTTTAAACTGTGGTTAAGTAGCCACGATGGTTAGGAATGGTTCACCCGACAGGCTAAGCCATACTGACCCTGTTCAGACGCCGTGCTAAGTCACGGTGGTTAAGCATTTTGAGCTAAAATTTAAAACTTAGTGTGTTGTGTGAACCATGACTTAGCGGGTTGCGTGCTTAACCACTGTGGCTTAATGTATCGTCTGAACAGGCTCAAGATCTATTCCCAAGGCCAGGTTTTGAGGAATTCATGAAATACATTCATTCCTATGCACAGAGGAACACATCGGAGATAGTGTGTGTGTGTGTTCAGAAGATGTGTTAAGGGCACCCTTCCATCCCCTCCAGAAATGTACGTGGCAATAGCATCTCAAGAAAGCCAAGCAATTAAAAAACAAAACTTTTGTTTTTATTATTTGGTCCTTCGGAACCTGAGTTTTGAAAACCACCCATGGGGATAATTCGTATTATACAGGGACTGATTACAGATTTGATTTACAATTGATAAAATATCCTATGTTTTCTTAAGAGCTGGACAATATTTACACGGTTAAAAATTATTCACAGCTCGAAGAGAGAAAGAAAGTGAACAGAAAGACGGGGTGGGGGGAAACATCAAAAAGGAGAAAAAGACGGGAGACGTTTTCGGACAGAGTAAAAACAAGTACGCTGGAAGAAACGGGCGGCAGAGTTGGGAAAGGAGGAAGCAGACACAGAGTGAACACTGATTTGCGTTGGGGGGGTGGGCTGATGGGACAAACAGGAAGGGGGAGAAAATTGACTTCCTGCCCACTGCTACCTGATTGGGTGGAGGGGAAACGGAACTGGGGAGGGTAGGGGGGAATGTATTAGCATGATCCAAGATTGGCACTGCTGCCCCTTCCCCCCAAAGACCCGGCAATGCCGGTTTAGCCCTCATCTCAGGAGACCCTGCCGTTCTCCTGGCTCCCAATGCCAGGTTGGTAGTGCTCCCAAGAAGCCAAGCCCCCTCTGCACCTTCCGCCTCCTGAGAGCGAGGGCACGTCTGCACTACGGACGCGTGGGTTGTTCTACCAGCTCGAACGGTCATGGCTTCCATCCAAAGAACCCTCGGGAGGGTGTGCTGAGCACCGTTAGGAGACCCCCTTCTCACCCTTCCCAAATTCCCCCGGGGGAAGAGGGAACGGGGATAGGAATTGTAAACCCTAGGAGGCCGCGGTTTAAAAAAACGGTATGGCTGTAGCGAAACACTGTGAGTTCAACCGACTCTCTCCTCACGGCACGTGGGATGGGCTGCCGGAACCCTGCAGCTTTAGAGAGTAGCCAGCGCTTAAACCCCGGTTGCGAGATGGGCGCAACCCTTTGCAGAATGATGCCCCCGAGAAGAGCAGGCGTCTCAAGCCCGGCGCCACCCTCCATCCTTGCGTCGCGGCGGCCAATTTGGGAATCGCTCACCATCAAGTGTCCGGCAGGAGAGAATTAGTGCAAATGTCACCGTACTCCTTGGAAGTCGAGTTGCCACCTTAGCAGCCACGCGGCAGGCAGACGCCGGCGACACGTCTCCCCATCTCCGTGCCCGGATACAACTCCGCTTGCTGAATCTCTGCCTGCCACGAGCTTTTAAAGGGAGAGGAGGTCTTCCACGGGGCACAGAGGCAGATGGTGCGGGAGAGGTGGCGACCCTTTTCGGAAAGGGAAATAAAACTTGGCTTCAAGAGCGGGAGGAAAAACAGTCCCCATCCTGGACACTATGATCTCCACTGCAGACTCCTCCCGTTATTTTACCCTTAAGGGGAGGGAAGAATACAGGGGACTCCGATTAAGCGACAGGGATCTTGATGACGCACAGGTCGTTTTTATGGCTACCCAAGCATTCTTGGGTCCTGCCCTATAGGTCTGCCACCAGCTACACCCCATAGAAGGCAGCGTTCCATTTGTGAGCAGCCTAGGCTGCTGGAGACACATCTCACTTTTCACCCCCAAGCTTCAATGCGCCCCAAATCTCCACCACGGGAGATTCCAATGATCGGGGGGTGGGGGGTGGAGCTGGTAACAATGACGACATGATGACATTATCAGCCCCAGAATAGGGAAGCGAGTGCGGGGGTGGGGGTGCCCGGTAGCAGGTTCAGCTCACAGTTCATTCCCGGCAAAGTCCCCAAGGGACTTTTGAATCCCTGTTCCGACTTCAGGCCCAGTCGCCTCCTTCCCCCGCTCGCTCACCCTTGGGTGCTCAGCAAGGGCGGGCCTTGGGAGGTAAAACGAACGCGCCTCTTGACTGACTGGCCGCTCGCCCAAACGGCGAGGCCTTTTTTCTAATGCAGAGCTTTAGGGAGCAACGCAAGGCCATGGCCCCTGTCGTGATGAGCGCGCCTCCGCCCTCTGTGTCTCCCAGGATACACTGCTCCAACCCTGTGCCCGAACCAATGAAGTTGGCAGGAAGACGCCATCCCTGCTACCCTGTGCCTGAGCCCACGGCGTGGACTAGAAACCCTGTTCCTGATACCCTGTAACCGAGTCCCAACTCCACAGATACATCCGCTGTGCTCAGCCCTACTCTGGGCCCGCGAGGGCCAAGGGACATCCCCCCCCCCCGCCCCGGCCTCCTGCTGTGCCCCTGCCCCCAAGTTTTTGGCTCAATCCTGTTTGGCTCATCAGTTCAGTGGCTTCTCTGGGGGGGGGTGAGGGTGACAAGAGTCCAGCCTCTCCCCAAAAGAGGCTCCAGCTGAGGCTTGGGGAAGGGGGGGCACAACAGAAATCCCTTCCCAGCGTAAGGCTTGTCTCCTTTCTTAGGGTGGGTGTAATCACTACAGGAGTGTTTAAAAGCTCCCTTTCGTGGGGGGGTGTGTGGGGGAGGCTGAGCATTAAACTGCAAAGCAGATCGGTGGAGGGTCAAAGTGCTAAATGGACTGAAGCAGGAGCGAAAGTTGTCAGGCGGCCCCTGCCTGGTGGCTTTCAAGTCAGCGCTAAACTGGGAGCATGGAAGGCACAAGGGGGGGGTGAAGTCAGTAAAGGACGCGCATCTTCTTCCTCCGCCTTCCACTGCCGACCCCTGGCTATTTTCCTTCTGGGCTGGCCTTCCCCCAGCCTGGGGCCCTCCAGATGTGTCGGGGAACTGTACCCCGACACATCTGGAGAGCCCCAGGTTGGGGAGGAGACTGCTCTGGGCTGTGGACTGCCGGGAGCAGAAACGGGAAGCGTTCGAGCCTTTCGATGTCACGCGATTGCGGGGTCCAGAACGGTAACTGGACCTCCTAGCCCTTTCGGAAAAACCCGGCGGTGGGTGCCTTACTTTCGCGCTCCGAAGCTCTTCCTTGCAGCCTACAGCCATTGGCGCCCAAACCCCACGACTCCCGAGTGTCCCCAAAGAAAGACATATAGGGTAAGCCGCTCGGTGCGGAACGAAACTGCAAGGATGATTAACTTGTGTCTTGGGACAGAGACCTCCTGCTGTCTATCCCCAGGCGGATGGGGGCGGGGGCGGAAAATGGCTTGCAGCCTGCTTGGGGAGGGTGTGCTTCTCTGGCCTTTGTTGCTGCACTGGTTCCCTCCACACAAGCTGGGGGCGGCAGTCTTCACAAGAGACATGGGGTGGGTGGGAACAGAAGCAGAGCAGGCAAGTAAGGGGTCTCGTCCCCCAACTCCGCATCGTTACAGCAGCAGGTTCCATCGTTTGCGCTTAGGCCAGCCTTGCGGAAAGGTACAAAAATAACAATAAATTACCAGCTCACACAACTCCCCACCCCACCAGCCAGAGCTCCCACTGTGCGTGTTGAGCCTGGCCTGTTACTCGCCCAGCAAGAACTGCTGCTCACCCTAGGCGAGTGGGACATCCGAAAGCCCCCCCCCCCCCACATACAGACAGACAGACAAATCTCCATCACCTGCCCCCCCTCATGCTCAGAGGGAGATGAATTCCAGCACCCCTCCATCTGCAAATGACGACGGCAAGAGAGAGAAGGAAGAGATGCCTAGACACACCCCAAGCTGCTCTCCCTTGCCCCCAGCTGTCACAATTAACGGTGTGGCGAGGCAGACACACAGACAGACACATTGGCCAGAGGTATATTGTTGCAGCCTCGGGATTGTTTTTGGCGGCTGTGGGGAGGAGGGCCACGTCCCAGGGCTCAGCATCTGGAAGCACGCGTGCCTCTCCTGCACCAGAGCCCGGGTCGCCTCCTCTCCAGGCTGTGAGATTCCCTTGCTCTCCTATTCTGACGGCAGCTCTGGATAAAGTGCATCATCTGTGGGGGGGGGGGGGGTGCGGGGGGGGGAGAAGTGGGGAAGGGACCGTAAGGGAGGGGGAACCTGAGCAGCTCCCTGCCTGGCCCCAGGGGATGGGAGGAAAGGCGCTTGGCATGGGACACGCAGTCCGTCTGTCCGTCGTCCTCCTCCTCCTCCTCCTCCTCAACCTGGCGGCTCAGTAATGGCGGCTCGGGCAACGCCCGAGGCAAGTGGGGCCAGAAAAAAGGCAAAAGCAGAAGAGCGGCAGGGCGGGTGGGGCCATTTGTCATAGCGGCCGGGGCCCGTGCAGTCCCGCCACCTCGGGGGTGAGCAGCGGGTTGTGCGTCCCCTTGGTCGACATCCAGTCGTTCAGGAAGGCCTGGTTGGCTTTGCGGTGGGCCAGGCGGTGGGTGATGGAGAACCCGGCGTTGCCTTCCAGCTGGGACAAAATCACCAGCACCTGCCTGGAGGGGGGGAACAGAAGGGGGGGAATGAATGAGACAAAGAACGAGAGAGAGAGAGAGAGAGAGAGAGAGGGAGGGAGGAGGCCACGTAGGCTTAGGTCTAGAAGCAACAGCAAGGATGTGATTCAAGCAGCCCCTTCAGCAACATACAGACCTCACAGATTTTCTGAAAGCTTCCAGCAGATGGCCACCCAAAAGGGAAACTCTACCAGCTGACTTCCTGCACTGGCAGGAAGTTGGAGCGGATGACCTCTGAGGTCTCTTCCAACTCTATGATTCTAACGCACAAATGATCTCTGCAGCCAACTTTCTGCTCCAGTACAGACTCAATATTCCAGATTTCTTCACCATGGTTAAGAGACCAGGAAAGTCTGGGTTTGAGCTGGGCCTCTTTGGATAAAATTGGCTTCTGAATCTCCTTGGTAGAGTGTTGCACGCAAGAGGTTTTCTGGGAACCTCATTTGAGGATCAGGGACTGGGGAGCTGCCACCTGGCTGTCTGGCGTCTGGATCAATTTCCCATTTCTCCCGTCATACCAAGCCTTTGCATGAAAACACAACCGTTAGTTGAGTGGCAATTTTGCTATGTTCGTTCCGCTCCTTGGGAGTCGAACATAGACAGGAAAGCGAACCTTTTGGTTACATCAGCCTTCCCTAAACAGGGGCCCTTCCAGATGTTTTGGACTACAACTCCCAGCATTGCTGACCATTGGCCATGACGGCTGGGGCTGGTGGGAGCTGAGTGCAAAACATCTGAAGGGCACTGGCTTGGAGAAGGCTGGGTTATATGAATAGAGCGGCAAATCGCCACTTGGAGAACGGGGGCAGGTATTCACGTCCCCCCTCCAGTAGGGCATAGTAGAGAGGGCCAAGGATTAGGGGCTCTAGATGCCTGACTTCCTGCCCCTGTCTGCCACTCCCTGATCTTTTTTGGGTGGGTGGGGGCATCTGGACTTGCCAATTGGGGGTGGGGCTTCACCATGCATTCTAATTAGCCTGCTGCAGAAAAACCACAACGAAGGCCAACCAGGGACTCCGTTCTTCTGAGTTCCCGTTACAAACGGCAACTTCCGCCGCTAGAGCATGCTGGGAAATAAAGCCCAGCCCTCCCCCGCCATCCCGCTCTCCTGCCCCTCTCACCTGTGCAGCGGGGGCACGCTGTCCTGCGTCTTCAGGCTGCCCCGCGTCGACACCACATTGAAGCTGTCCGTGCAGTCGCATTGGACGTGCAGGTAGGATTTGGGGTGCCGGTTCTCCACCACGACAATGAGGCCTGCCCAGCCGTGTGTCAGGTAGTAGCAGGTCATGCCCTCGCGCCCCTGTGGAAGGAAGCCAGCCGGTCAGTCCTCGGAGCATGGCCTGCGCAGGGGTGAGTTTGCTTCACTGCCACCTGGGCCTAAGTGGCAATGCTGAAGGCCAGCCATCCCCGACCTTGGGCTCTCCAGATGTGTTGGACTACAACTCCCAGCATGCCTGAGCTATGAGTAGCCCAACACAACCTAGAGGGGCAGCAGGCTGGGGAGGACTGCAGTGGGGCGTTCCAGACTCCACAGGCGAAATCCCCAAGTGGGAGGATAACCAACACCCCGATGCCAGCTTGCAAAAACCTGCAGACCGTCTCTAGCTCAGTGACTTTAAAAAACACCTATAAAGTAGGAAACTCAGTCTTGCTTCTGCCATGAATTCTACATTCCTCCTCCTCTTTCTTGCAGTTTAAATTTCTTATTTAGGAATTTTCTTTCATTCCCTTTACATGCGACAGTCCAGGCATAACAAGTATTATAATAAATCAAGGTAGAAAAATGTAGAATACCTGAGAGGGCGCCTTCTCCCTTATCTACCTGCCCCGGTCACTGAGGTCATCCGAGGGCATGACCCTGGTGGTTCCACATGGACCTATCGTGTGATTGGAATCCACCAGGGGAAGAGCCTTCAGCGTGGGGGCGCCCCTCCTGTGGAATTCCCTACCTCTGGAGGTCAGGCAGGTGCCAACTTTGCATTCCTTCCGGTGCCTCCTGAAAACGTTGTTCCAGGAAGCCTTTATTTTGCACCTGGTTTCTTTTAAAATGTACTTTTAATGTGTTTCTCTTCTGTTTTTATTCTATTTTATTTTGTCCACCGCTCGGAAATTCTGACTGGGGAGCGGTATATAAATATTGTAAATAAGGATAATAAATAAATAAATAATACATTGTTCATATGAACCAGAGAGACTGTTGTGCTACAGGGAGAGCGTTATGAAGTTGAGCGTCACCAATATACATCATATGTTATGATGATAACTATCCACAGAAAATGTATCGTGTTCCCTATTTCCTTTCGCCGGTCGTAAATTTATTTGTTAATTTTCTGCTAAGGGGCCATCTTCCACACCCGACTTCGCCAAACATCCCGTGAAACTCTCCAGGGCCTCGCAACGCTCAGGCGGGGAACCGCGTTCGTGTCGAGAGTGGATCCGTGGGGTGGGCAGGACGTGGGGGCATCCACTGGATTCCTGGACCCAGCCGGGCACAGGCGGCGTCCCTGCTAAGACACCGGGCTGCAATGTTGCCAAGTCGGCTGCATCCCCTCTGCTGACCCACCAGCGCCCTCTATTGCTCGCCAGTGCGCATTCCCCCCAAGGGCGCTGCTCTGCACCCACCTCGTGCCGCTCGCCCTTGTTCTCTGTGAGCAGGATGATGGCATCCGCCAACGTGGTCGACTGGGCCTCAATCTGCTCCACCATGACCAAGCGGGAGCTGTAGATGGCCAGGATGTAGCTGGAGACCTCCGCAGCTGGGCATCCACTGGTGGTGGTACTGGGGCTGGACACTAGTGGGGCGGGGGGGGAAAGAGGTGCGTGAGGCAGAGTCAGGGTGCAGGGGGTCCCGTCCATCCGAAAAGTGTTCTCCCCTTGTCCCAAGCTGAAGCCCTGCCTCTCCTACCTTCTGGCTTTTCCCTCCCACGGAATCCCCAGAGCTCAGCTTAAGGGTATCAGCTTCAATACATGCCGGGTCCGCACAGAACATCAGAAGAGCCCTGCTGGATCAGACCAAGGGTCCATCTAGTCCAGCATTCTGTTCACACAGTGGCCAACAGCAGGCACCCACAAAGGACATGGGTGCAACAGCACCCTCCCACCCATGTTCCCCAGCAACTGGTGCACACAGGCTTACTGCCTCGGAAACTGGAGGCAGCACACAACCATCAGGGCTTGTAGCTCCTTCTCCTCTAGGAATTTATCCACCCCCCCACCTTTTAAAGCCATCCAAATGGGTGGCCATCACATCTTGTGGAAGTGAGTTCTATAATTTATCTCTGCGCTGTGTGGAGAAGTCCTCCCTTTTATTTGTCTTGAAGAGTCCCCTCAAGGCCATGTAGACAAACATCACCCATCCAAAGGCAAAATCCACAACCGCCTCTTGCGTTTACTGAGAAAGCTAGGGTCACAACCTTTAAGGAAGCAATCCTGCTGGGACGCCCATCAGCCTCTGAACTCGGAGGCTGATGGGTGACCTACGCAGAGTGAGAGGAGTGGGGAGATGATCTTCGCCTCCGTGCTCCTCCTGCTCTGCATTTTTGCTAGATGGGCTTTTTTGCCCGTCTAGCTGTGACTCTGTGGAGAGTGAGGGAATGATGCTGGTGCCCAGAGGATTCTTCGTCAGCCAGCATCCCCAGTCCACAGAACCTCTACCTCCTCTCCAAGGCCGTGTTTCCCTCCGCGCCAGCTGCGAGGGGGAGGTGAGCTTGGATTCCTGGGTCTGAGATCGGAGCTCTGTCTCTGGATCCAGGAATCCCCCAAAATGCCAGGGCCTCCCAAATGCTGTCTAGGAGGCAGAGGGTTGTTCCCTCCACCAGCGAATCAAGTCACAATTATCTAGCTGACTGTTTGGAGGGAGCCCGCTTAAACAAACAGGGCAGATTTCAACTGAGAACGAAGGGCAACGCGTCTTTATCATTTGAAGCCATCTTGAAAACATGACTCCAGGTGGGCTTTTCCTTTTAACGTTGCACCCCCAGCCCCAGGCCAGCCCTTGCCCACAGCCACGCTGCCATTACCTTGGCCCGAGGCGGTGCTCGTCGCCGTGGTGCTCCAGTGGTTGAAGGCACAACACACCACGGCGTACTCGCCCGGCTCCAGCATGACGTCGCAGTTGACAAACTTCTTGACGGCCCGCTTGCTGTGCGCCATCAGCCGGCCCAGGCTGAGCTTGCTGCCGTTGATGAAGGTGGCTCGGAACACCATGATGCAGAGGTCCAGCAAATGGCTATCCACCGTGTCCGAGCGCCTGCCGAGGCGAGAAGAGGGAAAGGGCTGCAGCTCTGGGGTGGAGCACCCGCTTCCCATCCAGAAGGTCCCGGGTTCAATCCCTGCCACCTCCAGCTTAGGGAAGGACGAAATCGCCTCCGTGGTGCTCGGCGGGCACTCGCCTCGCTGCTGCTGCTGCCACCCGTCCCAGCGAGCCGGGCTGTGTGAACCTCCGCTGCAGGCCTCCTTTTACCCCTTAAAGTACCCCGTTAATGGCCCCCACAGGCACTGGGGGGATGGATGAGTGATTTCCCAAGGCTCTGGAAACAGCACTTTTCCTGCTTCTGATCCAATGGTGGCCGCCATTATTATGAAGGGGGGAAATGCATGATGTTGGCAGCCCAGTGCTTGTGGGGGGCTCACGGACGCTGGGACATGGGTCCACGCTCATGCCGAGCGCACTCAACTGGGTCCGTGAGGGCCAGATGTGGGGAAGTCCTCTGCCCTGACAGACCCAGTCGGCAGCTCGTGACAACCCTACTCCAGCTAGAGCTGGGAAAGACTCCAGTCTAACATCTTGGGAGAGCTGCTGCCAGTCAGTGTTGGCCGTATTGGTCTAGATGGATCAAGGGCTCTTGCAACTGGGGAAACAGGAACAAGATGGAGGGTGGGAGAGGGGGAATATGGGATCACCCAGGCATTACAAGGAAGGATGGAAGCAGGGCTGGCTGAATACAAGGTGTTGTTCAATTTCAAATGCTCTCAACTAGCTTTGCACAGTGTGGTGCCCTCCAGATGTTTGAGACTACAACTCCCATCACCATTGGCCAAGACAGCTAGGGCTAATAGGAGCTGCAGTCCATGCCGTTTGGAAGGCATCATGTTGGGGAAGGCTGCTTTGGACCAGTGTGGTGTAGCGGCTAAAGTGTTGGAGGGGGAGTCAAGAGATCCGGGTTCTAATCCCCACTCATCGATGAAAACCCCCTGGTGACTCTGGGCCAGTCACAGGCTCTCAGCCCAGCCTACCTCACAGGGTTGTTGTTGTGAGGATAAAATGGAGAGGAGGAGGATTATGTATGCCGCCTTGGGTTCCTTGGAGGAAAAAAGGTGGGCTATAAATGCAATAATAAAGAAATAAACCTGGTGTCCTCCAAAGTGCTGGACCACAACTCCCATAATCCCCAGCTGGCATGGCCAATGGTAAAGCCGCCCAGAAATTAGACGAGTTGCAGTCCAACACATCTGGAGGGCATCAGGCTGAGGAAGGCTGTGCTGAACCATAGGTCTTGAAAGGGGAAATCAGTGGCCTCCATCCTGACCGAAGGCGAATGGCAGTGGTGGGACTTATGTGGGTTTTGTGTCCAACAGAGAGAGAGGCTGAACAGAGGCGAAAGGAGGATAGTCCTGCTGTGCCTTTTTAATAGCTGTGTAGAGGATGGGATTTTCAGCAAGTCCAGCACCTTGGATAGCTGAATCCTATTCCCAAACTAGGTTCAGCACCTTGGAGAGCTCTTTGAGAGTTCTGGTTGGTTTGGACTGAAACCCAGGGTGGATTCACAGCCCCAGTGAAACCGGTGCCACTGGCCTCCGCTGAAAAAAGGCATTCACAAGGGTGAATGGGCAGGAATGCCACAGGGACCGTGTACAAGGGATGGCGCGTGCAGGACCAGGAGAGCGCGCTGGCCTTCTAGACTCGATAGCAAGAGCCCTGACGGATCCACAGCCTCACCTGCTGCCTTCTTGGAAAAGGGCGAACTCCAAGGTTGCGCGCTCCAGCACCGTCAGCGAGGTCACGGTTATGGGGCCACTAGCCTTGTTCGGGAAGGTGCCCTGCACCCGGACCTCATGCCAGTCCGAATGGAGCTTGCAGATGTCCACCGAGTCGAAATACCTGGCAAGGGAACAGGCAGACGTCAGCACCCGGACGCACGGCAGCAATGCGGGACGTGATCAAAGCGCGTCCCAACGCCGTGTCTGGCTTTAGCGAGATATTTCCACACTATTCTCTTCGGTGCACAATATCTCAGGGACGTGGGGAGGAGAACGGCCTTCTTGTGGCTCAGGGAGCGAAGCCCTCCATTAAAGCCACGGTTTAAGGTGTCTTCTGAACAGGGCTGTGGAGTCGGAGTCATGGAGTCGGAGTTGGAAGTAACTCTTGGGTTACTGGAGTCGGAGTCGGTAAAAATGTACCGACTTCGACTCCTAATAAATTTAAATTGTATATAGAGTTGCGATATGTATATTCCCTTGAATTTTATATTCAAATGATACTTTAATCTCGAAAAAGGTTTATGTTACTTATGTACCTAACTGAGTTCATTTCTTTTAAAATGGTCATTTGTTTAGTTGTTTTAGGGGTTCAATTGTTTCTTACTTTTTTGTAGTTTTGACTTTGATATCAAAGTATATACTTTAGATTTTTGAACTAGTAGAGAAAGTTGTTCCTGATTTTCTTTTATAGTTTCATATCCTATTACTTTATACTCTATAGTCTTTTGATAAACCGCCCAGAGAACTTCGGCTATGGGGCGATATAAAAGCAATTAAATAAATTAATAAAAATATAACCTCATTGTTTTCATTTTTGGGGCGCAGAGCGGTAAAGCAGCAGTTTCTGCAGCCGAAACTCTCCCCACGGCCTGAGTTCGATCCCAGCGGAAGCTGGTTTCAGGCAGCCGGCTTGGGTCGACTCAGCCTTCCATCCTCCCAAGGTCGGTAAAGTGAGTACCCAGCTAGCTGGGGGAAAGGTAATCATGGCCGGGGAAGGCAACGGCAAACCACCCCGCTATAAGGCCTGCCAAGAAAACATCATCGAAAGCTGGTGTCCCTCCAAGAGTCAGCAATGACTCAGTGCTTGCACGAGAGGTTCCTTTCCTTTCCTTCCTAATAAATAATAATTAAAAAAAACTCAGAATGTCTTAGCTATAGCCTTCAGACCCGGGCTTTAACAAGTTAGGGTTCTAAAAAGTTGCGTGCTTGCAGTCGCTGTAGGAAATTTATTTATTTATTTATTTATTTATTTATTTATTTATTTATTTATTTATTACATTTCTATACCGCCCAATAGCTGGAGCTCTCTGGGCAGTTCACAAAAATATATAGGAAATTTATTTCCTATATCAATATATAATTAAAGGAGTCGGAGGTGCCATGAATAAAGGAGTCGTAGTCAGAGGTTTTATGTGCAGACTCCACAGCCCTGCTTCTGAACAATAAGCAAAACGTGAAAACAGCAGCAACAGGTGTACTGAACATTGTCTCAGTGTGCTGCTTATAACTTAGGTTATTATGTCTGCCTCAGGCCAAGGAGATGCCTTCCCCATCTGATCTGTATGTGAGGCACGCAGCACCCAAACCCAGGCCTCCCAAGGCAGCAGAACCAGGACCTCAGAGGCACAGGACACATCTGGCTCCATGCAACATGGGAATACCTGATGAAGTCGCTGTATTCCATCCAGAAGACTCCCTCGCTGCTCCCGTGGGGCATGAGTTCATGCCGCAAGTGTGCCGGCCAGTGGGGCCATTCGTCAGACCAGCTGCCGTTCCAGGAGAAGCGTCCCCAGGGGTTACGGAGTCGCAGCAGCCTAAAGGAAGGAAGGACGGAAGTCAGACCTCAGCCGGACATGTGCCAAGAATCGGCGGAAGCTTTTTTTACGGAGTTGCAAAATCCTACCCTGCTCATCTAAATAATAAAAAAAGGAGACTCAAAAGAGTTTCCAAACAGAGAATCCGACGGCCTGCAGTAGCCAGGATTGAGTAATTTCATCCACAGCATCAGATAAATTAAGAAATTAACAAGGCATGTTTACTGAGAAGTAAGTCACACTGTGCTCAATGGGGCTTACTTCCAAGTAATGGTGCGTAGGATTGCAACCTAAACTGCTAATAGCCTGCAGGAATGTGAAGGGTTTTATGAGGGCCGCACCCTGGTTAAAGAAAAGTTACATTAATTCATCTTATTGGTTTCAGCCAATTAACTGAGGATCAATTACATTCACATAGGGGTCAAAAGAGGATTTCTGAAGGAGCAGCAGCCGTTCCCCTTGATTTTAGAGGCTGCACGCAAGTGTTGTAGCAGACAGCCCCTTAGAAGAGGCATTCTCTCCCAGGTATGAGAATGCCTCTTTTAAGACGGCACTTGCCATCCCTCCTTTTTAATCATTATCCATCGGCTAAACACTGCAGCCCTAGTTTTACGGCATTTCCTAAAAGCTATGAAGGCGGGGCTTTGACCCCCAGCCCCTCTCGGGATGGAGGGAGATCCACGACGTGGCTTCCTGTATCCGTTCGATTAAAAAGTGGTATAAAAGTGTTATACACGCATGTGCGCGCCCGTCACACACAGGGGGCATCAGGGAGGGTGGAGCAACTCCACCGTATGTCCCAGTGCGCAAGTCAGGCATGGTTGGAAAAATGCACGTGGTGCGGAGTCGCTTCTTGAGAGTGCAGGGTGGACGAACTCTCACGAGAAGAGGGGCTCCAGCTTCCCAAGGTATGCTGGGCCCTGAGGGTTTAAGAGCAAGTGGCCTTCAACTCTAAACCGCCCAGGAGCCACCTTTAATCCAACCTGCAACCTTGGACACTATTTAAATTATTTCCTGCCTATGTTCATCTCTCTTGCTTACTCTTTCGGATGAACAGGTACACGGGGCTCCTGCAATCTTAAGAGTTGTGTAGAAGGGTGGGATTTTAAGAGGTGAGGCTTGCCGCACAGGGATGAGAGAAGACGCACATTCCGTAATCACCTCCGCTGCACAAGGATTAGAGGGGTGAATGGTGGCCTCCAGAAGTTCTGAACTACAACTCCCAAAATTCATGGCCGTTGGCCACGCTAAATACGGGTTCGCATGGCCCATGAAGCGGATTGGTGGGAGATCCAGGACAAATAAAAAGAAGGGTGGATTCCTGTATTGAGCAGGGGGTTGGACTCGATGGCCTTGTAGGCCCCTTCCAACTCTGCTATTCCATGATTCTATGAAGTCCTTCTTCACACAGTGCAGAGTTAAATTATGGAATTCGTTACCGCAAGATGTAGTGATGGCCACCAAATTGGATGGCTTTAAAAGGGGGAGGTGGATAAATTCCTGGAGGCGAAGGCTATCAATGGCTACTGGCCTTGATGGTTGTGAGCTACCTCCAGTATCCGAGTCAGTAAGCCTGTGAGCACCAGTTGCTGGGGAACATGGGTGGGAGGGTGCTGTTGCACCATGTCCTGCTTGTGGATCCCTAGCTCATAGCTGTTTGGCCCCTGTGTGAACAGAGTTCTGGACTAGATGGGCCCTTGGTCTGATCCAGCAGGGCTCTTCTGATGTTCTTATGGGAGTTGTAGCAAAAAACATTGGGGGGAGGCACCAGATTGCCCCCCTTTTATTTTTATTGCCTTTTTATATTTATTAAAACAGCTAAGTGAAGAAGGAAGCGGTGGTGCAACCACTGGTAGAAACCCAACTAAAGTCAGGCACCCTGATTTGCCCCTACTCTGGAGCCCAATACACCCCCACAGTATCCTATTATGATGGCCAGGGCCGCCCGAAAACACACACACTTTGCAGTGTGGAAATACTGCAGAAAACGAGACGCTTGAAGAGCTTTCGCCTCTTGGCCTGCTTCGCATCATTTCACCCTGGGGAGGGGATCAAAGAGCTGGGCAGGGCACAGAAGTGCCAACTTCATCACACCCAAAGAGCTTCATTTGGCCATATCGTTTTTACGGAGGAAATGTTTCGGCTTTCGCGGGATAAAGTGAAAATTACAGAATCAACCAACCAACAAAGGAGCAAGCATCTCTCGGGAGTGAAAAGAAAGAAAAGAACCCCGATAATACCTTAGGAAAGGAAAGGAACCTCTCGTGCAAGCACTGAGTCATTACTGACTCTTGGAGGGACGCCAGCTTTAGCTGACATTTTCTTGGCAGGCCTTATAGCGGGGTGGTTCGCCGTTGCTTTCCCCGGCCGTGATTACCTTTCCCCCAGCTAACTGGGTACTCATTTTACCGACCTCGGGAGGATGGAAGGCTGAGTCGACCCAAGCCGGCTGCCTGAAACCAGCTTCCGCTGGGATCGAACTCAGGCCGTGGGGAGAGTTTCAGCTGCAGAAACTGCTGCTTTACCGCTCTGCGCCACACGAGGCTCATGATAATACCTTAACTCTACATTAAACTTCTGGCTCTTTTAACCTGAGAAAGTTTTCTGCAATATCAGTTAGTTCTTATACCTGTAGCTTTTCCCAATGTATCTCTATATGTTCTTACAGAGATGACCCAACTCTTGATCACAGCGGCTTTTATAGACAAGCCAGCTGAGAGATGAAACAGCAGCTTGCAATTGAACATTTTAAATCAAGTCAGTAGCCTGGTCTTCCCCAAACTGGTGCCCTCCAGGTGTTTTGGACTGCAACTCCCATAATTCCCAGCCAGCATGGCTGTTGGCCCAATTATAGGAGCTGCACTCCACCACTGTCCACTGGTGACAGGAGCTGAGGTCCAAAATATCTTGGAGGTGCACCAGGTTAAGGAACGCTAAAGTAGATAATTCAGCAAGAGCAGCCGTAGCTTAGTGGTGGAGCACGTGCTTTGTATGCCAAAGGTTTCGTCCCCGAGATCTCCAGGTAGGGCTGGGAAGGAAAGCTCCTGGAAACCCCGGAGAGCCACTGCCAGTCAGTGTTGACAATACTGAGCTAGATGGACCAACGGTCTGACTCAGTACAAGGAAGCTTCTCAATTAAGGTTGCAAAGTTTGCGGTAGCAGCCCCAAAATTCAGAAATAACTTTCTAAATGAAGTCTGTGTAGATTGCAAGGGGGACCATTTGATTTAACAGCATTTTATAAACTACCCTATTTCTTTGATTCAAAGACGCACTTTTCCCCCCATATAAACATCTCTAAAAACGGGTGTGTTTTTAGAATCGCGGGTGTGTTTTAGGGTTTTTTTTCCCTGTTGGTGGTACTGAAATTAGTGTGCGTCTTACAATCGATGGCGTCTTACAATCGAAGAAATACGGTATCATCAGAGATCCCATTTACACGGTAGTGCCTGATGTTGACTGCTAGTATTTTAGGTTGTAAGGTAATTACTGAAATTAACCTTGTGACTTTGGCATGTTGCGATAGCCAAGGGTGGGTGCTTTAGATAAACGGTGCACCCCTAGAGTGACCCACTGCCTGACCCCTTGGTTGAGCAAGGATCGTACTTTGTATATTTTGAATATTTCAAATATTGTGTGTTGCTATATGTGAGCAATTCTGAATTTTGCAATGGTCTTTGTGCTATAAACAAGTAAATTATTCACTCACTCACAAGGAAGCTTCCTAAATTAGCTAAGAACCTATGATCTTCTGCTCGTCTCAGGGCTTATTGCCTCAGATACTGGAGGTAGCACACAGCCATCAAGACTAGTAGCCATGGATAGCCTTCTCCTCCAGGAATTTATCCAACCCCCCTTTTAAAGCCATCCAGATTGGTGGCCATCACCACATCTTGTGGTAGTGAGTTCCACAATCTATCTATGCGCTGTGTGAAGAAGTCCTTCCATTTATTCGTCCTGGATCTCCCATCCATCAGCTTCATGGGATGACCCCGTTGGGTTCTAGTATTTTGAGAGAGGGAGAAAAATGTCTCCCTGTCCACATTCTCCATGCCATGCATGATTTTGTACACCTCTACCAGGTCTCCCTTTAGCCTCCTTTGGCTTGGCTGTTCTTACCTGCATCCTTGCACGTCCCGTACATCCAATATGGAGTATGCGTGCCGAGGCCGGAGGCCCATGCTCTCGTAAGCTGCGTCGTCCACCTTCATGTTGCCCCCTCCGCACGATGCGCCCATCAGAAAACTGCGGAGTAGAGGATGGGAAAGAAAATGTGGGGGTAGAGGAGGGAGAAAAGAAAGGACAACGATTTACACGACCTGGCTTAGCATCAGGAACCAACCAAAAGGACGTAGTTTGGGGAGCTATTTCTCTTATTTTAATCACATTTTTTTTTAGCCTTTTTTTAAAAAAAAAATCACAAAAATTTATTCTATTTTGAAATAAAGTTAAGAAACGAAGGCAACAAAAAGAAGAACATACTCCATAATAAATCAAGATCACTAAAGAAACAAGGAAAGGAAAGGAAAGGAACCTCTCGTGCAAGCACTGAGTCATTTCTGACTCTTGGAGGGACGCCAGCTTTCGCTGACGTTTTCTTGGCAGGCTTTATAGGGGGGTGGTTTGCCGTTGCCTTCCCCAGCCGTTATTACCTTTCCCCCAGCTAACTGGGTTCTCATTTTACCGACCTCGGGAGGATGGAAGGCTGAGTCGACCCGAGCCGGCTGCCTGAAACCAGCTTCTGCTGGGATCGAACTCAGGCCGTGGGGAGAGTTTCAGCTGCAGAAACTGCTGCTTTACCGCTCTGCGCCACACGAAGGCATTAGCTAATTATAAGTATTACTCCGTAACCGTTTTCATAAGTTCAAGGTGATTTAGAACAAGAAAAATTCAGGTAAAAGGCGAATGAAGAAATCACACACACCCGCCCTCCGCCCCTTAACGTTACACAAAATGCAGGAATCGCTTGCGCTTATCAGGCTGGTCGAGACCTGCAGCAAAATGAGATGGGTTGCCGGGAGTGAGGTGGGGGGCAATTCTGAATGATATCTCATGTGGGAAAACTCCTTGCAAGGAAGAAACAAAATCTAGCCCACAACACTTCTTCCGGTACTAGTTTTCTACTTGCAGAGTTGGAGCAGGCTGTGATATACTGTGCTGCTAAACATCTAGTAGCAAAGGTTTCCTTGTAGCAAGCCCAAGTCTTTGGATTTCCCCACCTGCGCCCGGCTGTCCAGCCACCCTGGTCATGCCTCTGCTTCCGCCACCACCACCGCCACCCTCTTCCGCCCTCTCCCTTCCTGCCAGCTCCTCTCCTGCCTCTGCAGACGTTGCTCAGCCTCACATTCTCGACAGCCAGAGGCAGTCAAAGCAGGGCCCACCGTCGCGTGCAAAGGGCTACTGTGCGTAGAAGGCAACGCCGCGGACGGCAAAGAGCTTTGACGCTCCCATACCGCTGGGTTGGGGGGTGGGGGTGGGCGCGGCTCAGTCGGATCATCTCAGGGGGCTGTGAATGAGAACTGCAGCACCGAAACGGGCCAAACTCAACTCCAGGCAAGTAAGGCTATCGACTTGAGGGTTTGGATTGGAACTGAATCACGGCCTCTTTTCAGGAGCTTTAGCTCTTAGGGTTGCTAAGTGACCCGAAGGAGGAAAAGAAGAAGAAAAGCTAGCAATTGGATGTGCAGAAAAACAACTGGGAAAGGGAGCCCCAGTCGAGAACGTAATAGCCTGTGCGTGCCAGAAGCCCACGCTAACATAGAACAAGACAGCTGGGGGCAGTTGCCTTCTCCTCGGGGCGACTGCATAGGCTGCAATGAGCACTTCTGAGTGCCCCCTGCCCTCTAGACCCATGCAGAAAGCAACTTGCGAAACTAGCCTCCCCAATGGCCTGTCACCAGTGCAGGGCATTCTGGGATTTGCAGTATTTCTACGCAGCTCCAGCTGACTAAGGCCCTTTCCACACCTAGGATTTTTCCAGGGACCATCCCTGTGCATCCAAATGATGCACAGGGGATCCCGGGATCAGGGAGGGATGATCCCTCTATTTCCCCGGGATAACTGAGAAGGAGGTAAGTCCGGGATCGCCCCCCCCCCCTCTACACCCGTATGGTGTAGAAAGGGACTAAGAAAGAGGACAGCCAGGGACTGGCTGGGCCGTGGCTCAGTGGCAGAGCCTATGCTCTGCATGTGGAAGGTCCCAGGTTCGATTCCTGGCATCTCCAGGTAGGGCCACGAAAAAAACTCGCGAGAGCCGCTGGAAGTCAGCTTCGACAATACTGAGCTAGATGATAAAGCAGCTTCCTGTGTTCTTTTGACTCTGGGTGTCCGGCGTGGGAAAACCCGGCCCTCTTGGGGCTCAATGGATTTCCCCTGACAAGTCAAGCTGCTGGCTCGTCGCCGGAACATGGCAATGGCTCCTTTTTCATCCCAGAACCCGAGGGGGAAAAGAAGTCATTTACGCACAGCGGTAGCAGGGTTGTTAAATGGCTCCTTTTCCCTCTTGGGTCTCAGGAGGGAAAAGGAGTAATTTGCACGCAGCGGCGGGGTCGCTGTTAGCCAGAGTCTCCTTCTTCCTCCCAGGGAGAAGCTTTCTATAATCCTATGACTCTGGATGTCCGGCACAGGGAAACCTGGCCCACTTGGGGCCTGATGCTTGCAGACCAATGAGCCGGAATCCGGGGGACCGAGACGGCGAAAACCCGCCGAGCTCCACCCCTGAAACGGATGCCTCCGACATCCCGACCTACGGCTACAATTCACAGCGGTGAGCCTCTCACCGGCCCACTTCAGCTCTTGACCGTTTCCCCCTACGTTCCGGCTGAATCCCTCTTCCCTTGGGTCACGATGTGGCCCAACCGACCACAGGTAGTGTAGACACCCAAATCCCGGCCTGCTATTGCGCGGGCGAGGACCACATTGGAACAAGGATAAGGACACGAGAAGGGGCTGGAAATGCATTTGGCCGGGATAAACGCTACGGGGAAAAGCCGTTTGGGAGCCCCGCGTCCTAGGGACACGCTGCGTCAAAAACACAAGCCGGCCAGCTAAGCGACACGGCCCTGGTTGGGCCGGCAATCTAGCTGAAGGGAGAGGGGGGGGTTGGCGGGGGAGGGAAGAGCTGGCTGGCTACGCCTCCTATTAGGATCTTTACGCTCCTCCCGGCTGAAGGGGAAGCCCTCCCTCCTGCCTCGTCTTACCCAGCCTCCTTAGAACTCAGCATTTTGGCCCAGATGAGGTCAGTGTCAATGGGCTCCTCGCGAGGGTTAGTGGAGCTGACCTGCAGCATCAGGCTCTCGCAGGGGGCGCCGGTGAGCGTAGCTAGGCCTTCGATGGCGCGCCCCGCCTGGAGGGCAAAGTACGAACCGTGGAGTTTGGCCAGGGCCTTCTCGATCAGGGCTACCCACAGCTGCTTCCTCTGGGCCTGGGGGGGGGGGGGAGGGGGAGATAGGGGAGGAACACAAGACAAGGGTTGCAAAACAAGGCAGCCAACAAGAGGCTGGAACCGGGGGCTGATTTCCCACCGGCCTTTTAGGAAGCTGATTCCGCTATTGTGACCCTATGGAAAAGCGGGCAGGGCGCCTGTATCTTTGTATAAAAAAGGGGATTTCAGCAGGTGTCGCTTGTATGCATGCAGCACCTGGTGAAATTCCCTGCTTCATCACAACAGTTCAAGCTGCAGGAGCCCTGCCCTCTTTTGTACCTGGTCACGCTGGCTCAATAGGGCAGAGCTCCTGCAGCTTTAACTGTTGTGATGAAGCGGGGAATTTCACCAGGTGCTGCATGCATACAAGCGACACCTGCTGAAATCCCCTTTTTTACGCCACTGTTAAAGATACCGGAGCCCCGTCCTCCTTTCCGTACGGTCACCCTAGATTCTGCTTTACGTACACTGGTAGCTTACGAACGGGCCGGGTTTGGCCTTATCCACTTTTACAGCACCTGTGTTACAGGCTGTCCACTTTGGGCCAAGGTTGCGGGTTCTGCAATTGTATAAATCGGGCAAATTGGGTGGGGTGACCATATGGAAAGGGGGACAGGGCTCCTGTATCTTTAACAGTTGCATAGAAAAGGAAATTTCAGCAGGTGTCATTTGTATATATGGGGAACCTCGTGAAATTCCCTCTTCCTCACAACAGTTAAAGCTGCAGGAGCCCTGCCCTCTTTTGTACCTGGTCACTCTAGTATAGCTCCTGCAGCTTTAACTGTTGCGATGAAGAGAGAATTTCACCAAGTGCTGCATGCCTACAAAGGACACCTGATGAAATTCCCCTTTCTTTGCAACTGTTAAAGATAAAGGAGCCCTGTCCTCCATTCCATGTGGTCACCCTAAAATTGGGTGTATTTGCATAATGTAAGCCACACTCTCCATCCAATTATTTAGTCTGGCTTTGCTTATCAATGTTGTGAACTCCTGAGAGATTACAAATAAATAAATAAATAAATAAATAAATAAATAAATATTCAGCCATCCCTCTGGCTTCTGAGGTTTCACCAGGTATAGCCCACATGCTTTCAAGCATACTTGTGCAACCTATTAGGATTAGAAAGTCTTTCTTTTTTAAAAAAAATGGAAGCTGAATTCTGCATCCATGACCACATTCTCTATTTTAAACTCCCCTGCAAAGCCACGGTGTAAAAAGCAACCCTGCTCATCTTCTAAACCAGGGGACATCAACTCCCAGAAGCCCCTGCCAGCAGGGCCAATGGTCAGGAATGCTGGGAGTTGAAGTCCAAAATACCTGGAGAGCTATTTTCTGCCCACCCGTGTTCCGAACAAACTTCTAAGCTGAAGCCAGGTAGGCTTTCAGGAGACACAGAGCACAGCACCTCTTGGCTCTTGCCATAAGAGAGTCGCTTTCACATAACCCCATCGCCCACCCACTTAATATCACCCCCGCCCCCATCCCTCTGCAGCCCATCCTGCTGCGATGGCTAGTGGCGGCCAAATCAAATCCCAGCACCAACCTGAGAGAAGAGGAGGTAGCCACACTCGTCACAGGGCAGCATGTCATCCACCAGCACAGTGGTCCAGGTGCCATCTTTGCAAAGGCGGACCTGGTAGGCCCCCTCTGGGCACATGGTCCGTGTGATCATGACCCGTTCCACCAACTCAGGCCGCTCTGCCAGCACCGCCAAAGCGCTCAGGAACCTAGAAAAGGAAACCGATTAATCCTACCCAGTGCCTGTTTGCATTCTCTTCCCCTCCTTATTGTTTTATTATGATTTTATTAGAATGTAAGCCTATGCGGCAGGGTCTTGCTATTTACTGTTTTACTCTGTACAGCACCATGTACATTGATGGTGCTATATAAATAAATAAATAATAATAATAATAATAATCCCGGGAGCACCCAGGAGAATCCCACGATTGCTAGTCGCTCAACACCATGTCGTTCTGAGTGCATGAGAGTGGGAACAGAACTCAAGATTTTCCATGACGGAACTGAGCCGACCAGCCTTTCTGGGGTTCCTCCACCACTCTCTCGCAGCTTTCTTCATTTCAGCTGCGTCGTTTTTGTTTTGTTTTCGTTATTGTTAAACATGTGAGAATCCGAGACCCTGGTCAGATCTACTGCAAATCTTTCAGAGATCTACCAGGAACCCGTTCTACTTTCTGCCCCCCCCCCCCCCCGATGCAGGCCATGCTATAGGCCTGCAGGAATGTTTCCAAAGAAAGACAAGCTTGTATTTTGCTATCAATGCATAGCTGCAAGCCAGCGCTGTGTTCTCACACTCAGTTTAACTGGCCAGCGCCCTGCAGGAACTTTGTACATGCTCTGGGTCAGGGATGGGCAGAAGGTAGACCAGGATCTACCCATCGATCAACAAGGATTCCTAGTAATTGTCTAACAACAGTTACTAAGAAGCATTTCCCCCCTAAACTGCAGTGGTCCCACACCTGAGGAACAAACTCCCATCGGAAGTCCACCACGCACCACCCTTGCAGGCTTTTAAGAAGGCCTTGAAAACCTTTTCTTTTACCATGACCTTTCCACGATGAGTACTGTTATTGCTGCGATTGTTGTTCCTGCTGGGTTGTTTTTTGGGGGGTTTCTTGTTCGAAATTGCTATTTTATTGCAATTACGTTTTTATTGCTTTTACTATTTGAACGGTTTCTATGTATTTTATTGTTGTAAGCTGCGTTGTGAAGACTTCTGCCCTGAAAGGCGGCGAAGAAATGTTTTAAATAAATAAAGAAGGTTGCTGAGAAATCATTCTTGCTCACCCGTGCCCCAAAACATGCCCCAGAATCTTTTGGAGCTTCTCAGCAAATGGATCTGTGTGAAAAATGTTTCCTGTAGGTGGAGCCTTTGAGGATCTTTGGGCTAAAGCAGCCTTCCTCAACCTGGGGCGCTCCAGATGTGTTGGACTACAACTCCCAGAATGCCCCAGCCAGCTGCTGGCTGGGGCATTCTGGGAGATGCAGTCCAACACATCTGGAGCGCCCCAGGTTGAGGAAGGCTGGGCTAAAGGGACCTAAAAGGTAGGGGTGTGTGTGTACATTTATAAGCCCATCTTCTCTCATCTGAAGCTTTTCCTGGAGGCAAAGGCTATCAATGGCTAATAGCCCTGATGGTTGTGTGCTACCTCCACTATTCAAGGCAATAAGCCTGTGTGCACCAGTTGCTGGGGAACGTGGGCGGGAGGGTGCTGTTGCACCATGTCCTGCTTGTTCATCCCTGGCCGATGGCTGTTGGGCCCCTGTGTGAACAGAGCGCTAGACTAGATGGATCCTTGGTCTGATCCAGCATCAGGACTCTTCTTATGTTCCTATATTCTTTCCATTTGCATTTGAGTCTGTGTTCTCTCAGGGTCCTAAAGCTAGGGTGACCCTATGAAAAGGAGGACAGGGCTCCTGTATCTTTAACAGTTGCATAGAAAAGGGAATTTCAGTAGGTGTCATTTGTATGCATGTCACACCTGGTGAAATTTCTTCTTCGTCACAACAGTTAAAGCTAAAGGAGCTATACTGCAGCTATACTGTGACCAGATTCAAAAGAGGGCAGGGCACCTGCACCTTTAACTGTTGTGATGAAGAGGGAATTTCACCAGGTTCCCCATATATACAAATGACACCTGCTGAAATTCCCTTTTCAATGCAACTGTTAAAAGATACAGGAGCCCGGTCCTCCTTTTCATAGGGTCACCCTACTAAAGCAGGTCTTCATGCTGTCCCTTCCTTTATATCCCACCAGGAAAACGGCCCGATGGCATGCAAGTCTCATCAATGCCACCAGAGGGCAGCCTATGCCTACACTAAGCAGAGAGAACCAGAGCTAGGAAAGAGGAAATGTGACCCATGAACCCTGTGATGTGGGACCAGACGGGCCGCGTGGGGAGGAGGTGGTGGAGGCTGGGAGGGAAGACTGGGAGTGAGGAAATCAGGGGCTCCCTAAAGAACTAGCTGCCTAGGCTCCAAGACTGGGACCTGCAGGACGTGATCTGGATGGGAAATATCCCAGAAAAAGCCTTGATATCCTTGCGCTCAGTGGAGGTTGGTGGCTCCAATGCCAGTGGGGCGGCGAATCCTGTCCGGGTTTCAGTCAGAACCAATCAGAACTCTAAAGGAGCTGTCCAAGGTGCGGACAGGATTCACCGCCCCACTGGCATCAGAGCCACCCACCTCCACTGCTTGCACTCGGGGCTGGGAAGCCAACTGCAGGAAGGCCAGCGATCATCTCTGATAGCCGCAAGGACCCATAGAACGCACTCTCCCCCTCGGGGACAACGGGCACCAGCCGCGGCACTTCCGCACAGCCGAGGGCAGGGTGGGTGGATCCGGTGGCTGGGGTCTCTTACCAGCAGTTTCCCAAGAGCCCTTGCAGGATGTCCGAGGGCCGGGGTGTCCGGAAAACAGACCACTTGACCGAACGGTCCTTGAAGATGCTGCAGTTGATTTCGTGCGGCCTCAGCCACTGCTTCACTCGCTGCTGGACACTGTCCCCCTCGGGGAAGCCCACCGAATTGGGCCCCGGGGGGAAGCTGTCGTCCACGAAGTTGACTTTGTTCTGCAGGGAGGAAACGAAAGGATTCAATGCGCCGGGGTTTCCGTTTCAGGCCAAAGTAGGAGCTCCCTTTGCCCTGGCTGGCCGGCAGTGTTGCAATGCTCACGCGCGGCCCGCATCAACCTGGGAAGCAGGTCATAAGAGCAGGGATGGGGAATCTCTTATGGCTAGAGGGGCAGATTTAATTTCAGGGAAGCTCTCAGCGGCTGCGTTCCAGGGGTGGGTCAAAAGCAAAATAGGCAGGGCAAATATTGTTGCTTAGAGATCTTCTCGTCAGTAGCTAGGACTTAAGAGAGGCTCAGTTCAGACAACACATTACTCAGCACAGTGCGAAAACCCCACTCAACGGTTGAGTTTCTAGGGGGCACTTCCCCACACATGTTCTAACACGACCACTGTGTGCCTGTGGGCTACCGTGGGGTGGAGTAAAATCCATCGCGACGTTTGATGGACAGTGCCTCCGCCCTCTCCCCTCCCCCGGTTCTCCCGATGGTATCCCATCAGCCATTGCTGAAAAAACTACAATCCCGGCGGATCTCCTTTCGCGGCTCTCGCTCCTTTCGCCGCTCTCGCCAGGGAACTCGGTAGCCCGTGGGAAAAGTCAACGCAACGCAACGGAAAGCTCTACGGAGCCCTCCACACAACATGCAATGCAACAGTTGTGCAGGAACTCTCCTCTGCGCAGCGTGGATATTCAGCGGAGTGGAATGGATGTTCCCCGGCAGACGACACATTTCTCAACGGTGGCGTAAAAACTCCACCGTGGAGTTCTAAAACCACCGTTGAGAAACGTGTTGTCTGAACTCGGTCAGTATTTTAGATTGGGGGGAAATTGGCCGGAAAACCAGCCAATAGTTGGTGTTGGCGGATACTAGGTGGGGCCATTTGGGGAACCTTGGAGGGCCGTCTTTTGACCCCAAAGGGGCCAGATTTGGCCCTCACAGCTGAGGTTCCTCACCCCTGTGATAGAGCCATGCTCAAAAGGGACAAACAAGAGAAGTAGCTGCCCACCATCCAGCCAGTCCAGTCCTGTGAATACCAGAGTTTCAGGCGGATGCCTTTCCCAGTCCTTGCTATCCGAGGGCCAGTTGATACAACCAGCCTGCACAGTTAGGTAAGGCATATAGTGAGTCAGACACTTGCATTCCCAGAGGGGTTCAACTGACCTAAATTTCCCTTTAAATTTCCACTCACTGGAGACTAGTGCAGCTCAGTACTTGGTTCACACTCCCTTAGTTTTTAAATGAGGCCCTTCTATTCAAATTGGCTGCAGCAGAAGTTGGGGGAACCTAATCAGAAGTGTAAAAGCAAGGCAAGCTTACGAGGGAGCCCAGGTCCGTGAGCGGTTTGCCCTCCAAAACAAAAAGAAAAACTATGTGCATTTAAAAACGGTATACAAAAATGCATACGTCTGCAAAAAATGTACACAAAAATGAATGCTTTATTCAATGGCGGGGGGGGGGGGAGGGAGGGAAGCAGATGTTTGCAAAAATGCACATAAAATGCATCTAGACAACTTCACACTGACTTTTTAGTTGTTGCAATCCAGTGCAGAATCGGGATGGAATGAATTTAACACATTTGGGGGTAGGGGGAAGGGTGGCGGGGAAGAGAAAAGAACCAGAATAAAATCGAGGTTGACAGAATCACCCTTCTCTAGGTTGGGGTGCATGTGCATGCATGTGTGTGAGAGGATAAGAACAAAGATAACAACACAGAACTACTTTACAGGGTTGGTGTGAAGACAAGATCGTGGAAAAGAAATACTTTGAAATTCCAGTTGCGCTACTTCACGGGTGGAATAATGCCCTCCTCAGGCGGGCTTGTCTGGCACCAACGGCTTTGTCCTTTTGGTGCCAGGGGAAGACATTGCCCAGGCCTTTTGGCACAGAATGTGAACTGGACTTGGCTGATCAGGTTTTAACTGATTTTTATAATGGGTGATTCCTCTGTGTTCATTTCATTGTTTATATCTCCCTGTACACTGCCCTGAGTGCCTTACTAGAGGGCAGGGAGGGAAGCCTCCAGCCTGCGGACGTCCCCCACCTGGTCACAGAGGGTTTGGCCAGAAGTCTGCCGGTGCCTGGGGAAGGCAGCGGGAATCCCCTGGTTATCTCCAATCATTCACTGGAGATCACCGGGGGACGCCCCTTAGCGTGAAGGGCTTTCCCTGCACCGTGCCTTCCCACTCTTGGGGAGGACACAGCTCAGGCAAAACAGCTATCAACGGCTACTTGTCCTGATGGCTCTGTGCTACCTTCAGTATCAAGAGGCACTATGCCTATGTACACCAGCTGCTGGGGAACATGGGCAAGGCTGAGTGCTGTTGCACTCATGTCCTGCTTGTGAGTTTCCCATGGACAGCTGGTTGGCCACTGTGTGAACCGAGTATTTATTTATTTATTTATTGCATTTATATACCGCTCCATAGCCAGGGCTCTCTGGGCGGTTTACAGAAATTCTAAAATTGAGATAAAGTACTGGATAAGTACTGGACTAGATGGACCCTTGGTCTGATCCAGCAGGGCTCTTCTGATACTGTTATGTGCTTAGAACTTTGGCTGGGGCCCATTCATCTTCACCGCATGTCCCCATCCCACTCATGGGGGGCACATTAAGACCCCCACCTCACCCAACTAAGTTCCCTTCCCCTGGGTAACACCTCTCTCTCTCTCTCTCTCTCTCTCTCTCTCTCTCTCTCTCTCTCTCTCTCTCTCTAACACTCACACTAAGTACTGAATATTGGAGTCCACTAGAAGAGCCTTTAGCGTGGTGGCCCCTTTACTTTGGAACTCCCTGACCCTGGAATGTCATGCAGGTGCCCACACTGTGCTTCTTCCGGTGCCTACTAAAAACAGCTCTTGTCCAGGAAGCATTCGTCAACAGACCAGCGACCGTTTTTCTTGGTGTTCTGTTTCAAACTGATGGATTTTAATATGCTGTTTTAATCTTTTTTACGGTTTTATTCCCGTGTTTACGCTCCGGAATCTTTTAGGATATGGAGCAGTATACATTGCAAATAAATAAATACTACTGCTGCAGGCAGGCAAGCGACAGCAAATGCACACCAGCTGCCTCCCCCTCTCCCCTGCACAGAAATGGGATGATGCCCTCAAGTAAGTTCAGGCGTCTGGGAAGGGCGTCTGCCTTTTCCGCCCCTGCAAGCATCGGGACTGTATCAGGATTTGGAGGGGATGCAGTGAGAGAATTCGAAAATGTGATCTACGCACACGCACACACCAGGCCACTGCCGCTTGGCTGGCAAGGCGGAAGCCCAGTATGAAGGCCCACCTGCTGTTCCTGAGCGTCTCTCCCTCTGAAGTCCGACGGGATTAAATTTCATTTCAGACCTGCCTTGATGTGGCTTCTATCACCACAGGCCACAGAGAGAGAAAGAGAGAGAGAGAGAACCTCACAGCACTTGATCATTAAAGCCTCTGTGTGGTTCGTTATTAATGAGCGCAGGGAGTGCCCCTTTCCAAAGGCTGCCAAGGGAGACCCCAGAAGACACCCGGTCCTGCTAATCATTTCACCAGGCTAAAATAAAATAAAATAAAAATCCCAAAGTCCTTACTTGGACTGAGCACTCTTTCGCTGACTTCTTTAGCAAGGGAACCTAGAGCAACCTTCCCCTACAGTGTGCCTGACAGATGTTTCAGACTTCAACACCCATCAGCCCCAGCCAGCACGGCCAAGGGCCAGGGATGATTGGGGGTGGCCCAAAACATCTGGAGGGTTGAAAAAGGCTGGCCGAGAAGGCCGGATCTTCACGTGGGCTGGCCCGCGGGAGAAAAGAGGGCACTGCTGGCAGTATGGCGTGAACCAGTGTAGACGACTCCAAAGAATTTAAGCCAGATTTTACTAAAGTGGGTCAGGAGAGGGAGCGAGGGAAGAAACACATCCCTCAGTCCCCCGTGCTTTGGTGATTCTGTTCATTACAGGGCTCGAAGGGCACAAAGATGACCTAGCGCTGACAGCCAGCACAGTGTCTTAGGAGGTAATAATAATAATAATAATAATAATAATAATAATAATAATAATAATTTCTTACCCGCCTCTCCCTTTGGATCGAGGTGGGGAACAACATTAGTACAGGAATCAACACATCTTTAAAATTCTTGATTTTGCATGAATCTGGGTAGGCCTGCCGGAAAAGGCTAGTCTTCAAAGCTGCCTTAAAATCACAGAGGGAGTTAATATTACGAATCTCCTCCGGCAGGCCGTTCCATAATCCAGGGGCGACAGAAGAAAAGGTCCTCTGGGAAACTGATGTCAGCCTAGTCTTGGCTGACTGACGTAAGTTCTCCCCAGAGGACCTGAGTGTGCAGGGCGGACCGTATGGGAGAAGGCGATCCCGCAGGTAACCTGGACCCAAACCATGTAGGGCTTTAACGGTAATGACCAACACTGGACGGAGGAAGCTCACACAGCCACGATGTTTCCTGGGTGACCTCTGTCACCCCCTCACTCCCAGAGTAACCTGCCTCCCACGTCGCTGCAAGGATAAAATGAAGAGATGGAACTATGTAAACTACTATGAGCTCCTTGGTGGGAAAAGGAGGGATATCAATCAATCTATCGTGCATAATTGGAAAGTGGGGAGAGGAAGCACTTTGTCCTAGAATGTGCTTCCTCCCCCCGCCCCCAAACAAGATATTCAAAGCAAGGGAAGAAGTTTGTTCAGAACACAAATTACATAAAAAATGCATAAAATGTGGCTGGAGGGGGGATTTATTAACAGACAACGAAGGAGACCTGTGTATGAAAGGTGCAATAGAAAATCAGATCACAGTCATCAATACGGACGATACACACAATATCTTTTGATGGAGATGAGATATGAAAAGATGGTCAGTGCAGCAGCTGGTAATCAACACCAGATGGAACCACACCAAATGGCTCAGGTCATATTCATAGCACATAGGAAGCTGCCTTATTGTGGCATTTCCAGGTAGTGCTAGGAAATCTCCTAGCTGAAGTCCTACAAAGCTACTGCCAGTCAGTGTCAGCAATACTGAGCTACTTGGACTCAGTGGTCCCATTCAGAAGACACCTTAAACGACAGCTTTAACCACGGTGGTTAAGCCAGAAAGCCTTATTTACTGTGGTGAACACAGCCCGGCTTTCTGGCTTAACCACCATAGTTGAAATTGTTGTTTAAGGTGTCTTCTGAATGGGACCACTGAGTCCAAGTAGCTAAGTATTGCTGACACTGACTGGCAGTAGCTTTGTAGGACTTCAGCTAGGAGTTTTCCTAGCACTACCTGGAAATGCCAGGGATTGAACTGGGACCTTCTGATTCAGGTAGACAGCACGTGTGTGTGTGTGTGTGTGTGTGAGAGAGAGAGAGAGAGAGAGAGAGATTAGGAAAGGACCTTATACAACTATAATAGCAAAGAGCTTGAAAGACAGCTCAACATTTTTGCCAATTTACTCAGCATCCTGGTCAACCCTGAATGGCTACTAGTCATGATGGCCAAGTGCAACCTCCAGTATCAGAGGCAGTAAGCCTGGATACACAGAATGCCCGCCTAGATGGACCCTTGGTCTGATCCAGCACGGCTCTTCTTGTGTTCTTAAGAGAGCACATGGGCACAGAATAGTTATACTAGCCTGTGTATACTGCTCCCTAAAATGCTACCAGTATTACTAATGGCTGCCACATTTAGTTGATTTAATTGGTTTGCTGCCTCGAGGGGGTTTTCCCCTTAAAAGTGGCCTAAAAATAATTTTAATTAAGCAAACAAACAAACAAACAAAGCTGAATTAATTAAACACATTTTGATCAATTAAAAGGCAGTGCTCTCAATTAATCAGTCAGCACTTTTTGAAAAAAGATAAACATAAATCCTTGTAAACCTAAGTGGTTTCAAAAACTGTACATGGCCTTTTGGGAGAGGAATTTGTGTGTGTGTGTGTGAGGGAAGGGAGAATGCCTCTCCTAAGAAGAGGCCTGCTGAAATAGGCATACATCGTCTAAAAGCAAAGCATACTTTAAAAAAGGAAAAGGAAAAGAAGAACTAAGTTTTCCACATGCACATTTAATTGATTAAAATTCATGATTAATTGATTGTGATGTCTTTAATCAGATGACAGACCTAGTACTAGCAGCAGCAATAATAAATAATGCATTTCTATAGAACTTTAGTGCGTTCAATGGGTTTCGCATACCTTCCCAGCAAGTTTTACACCCACCCTGCAAGATTCATTATATTAGATCCTATCCCGGATTGAAGATGAGGGCTGAGGCTGAACACGGCCACTTACTTAAACCTGCCCTGTGATTTGGTGGCCGTGGAAAGGTTTGAACTTGGCAAGACATTGTTCTGTCCCTACACTGGAATAGTTCCCGGCTGTATCACAGAAAGCCCAATCTTGCAACGCAGCATCATTAAATCACGAAAGCCAAGGACACGTGCATGACGTTTCTTCGGGGCTGTCTAGTGATGGCAGAGACACAAGCAGGTATGGAGCACACCAAGATCAGGGGCCCAGACCATTCAGTTTCTTGCAGCCCTCCTTTGCCCCCCAGCTTCTAAGGGGGGGAGCAGAAGAGAGGTCCGCCTGGCGCCTACACTGTACTCCTTTCGTCGCCAGCTGAAGACCTTTTTATTCACTCAGTATTTTAACACTTAATTTTAACTTAAATTTAAATTACACTGTTTTAACTCTGTATTTTAACCTTATATCAATTTTGCTGCGTGGTTTTATCCTGGTTGTGCTTTTTATATTGTATTTTGTATTTGTGTTTTTAACTTGTTGGTTGTTTTATGATGGTTTTAATTTTTGTGAACCGCCCAGAGAGCTTCGGCTATTGGGCGGTATAAAAAATGAAATAAATAAATAAATAAATAAACCTCAAAGCCTAAAGACCAAATCCAGCCTCCGTGGCCCCCCAGAAGGCTACACCCCCGTCCCCTGTCTCAAACCTCTTCCCCTTGACTGCTGAACATTTCCTGGTTTTCTACCTTCTGTTCGGTTTCTCGAAAAGCTTGGAAATATCTCTCCTAAGTCTTAGGCCTGATCTACACCAAGCAGGATATTGCACTATGAAAGTGGTATGGAAGCGGTATATAAAAGGCAGGAGCCACACTACTGCTTTATAGCGGTATTGAAGTACACTGACTACTGTTGGGGTCCACTGACACATACCGTATACTGCTTTCATACCACTTTCATACCGCTAGATCCTGCTTGGTGTGGCTCCTGCCTCTTATATACTGCTTTCACAGTGCAATATCCTGCTTGGTGTAGATTAGGCCTTAGTTACCGGCAGTAAAGAGCTTTGAGATAAAAGGCACTGGGATTTGGGGTCGGCTCCTTTTGCCTTCGGACCCTCCAACCACTGAAATGCCAACCGTTCCCCGGCCCCCATACACACACACAGAAAGGACTCCGAAACGAAATTCGTCCCACGGGTTCGAAGACGTTCTGTACCCCTGTTCTAAGATCCCAACCAAGCGCCGCCCGCGTGCTCCCTCGCTGAACCCTGCAGAAACAGGCTTTTCAAAAAACGAACAAGAATCCGGTGCCCGGCACTGGTGGAGCGGGCACGGGCAGGCGGGGCAGGCACTCACCTCTTGGCAGAAGGAGACGATGTTCTCCCAGAGGGCTTTGGCCTCCCCTTCGTCCGTCTGCCGCCGCTTCTCGGCGTGCATGCTCTCGCGGCGCCTGAGCGGCTTGGCGCCCTTGCGCTGGGCCATGTAGCCCTGCGGGGTGTGGCAGGCCACGCAGTGCTTGGCCTGGAGCTCGTTGAGCAGGGTGCAGGCGGGGCAGGGCCACTGGGTGGGCCGCTCCGGCGCGGCCGGGGGCTGCGAGGGGAAGAGGCGGGCCACTTTGCGGGCCGAGGGGGCTTTGGCGCTGCAGGCCGCGCAGGCCGCCTTGTCCGAGCCCCCGCACTCGGGGCATTTGGGAAGCGGCTCCCCCTGCAGGCCGTGCTCCTGGAAGCCGTGCAGCTTGGAGGAGCCGCAGGCCTTGCACTGCTGGGAGGCCGTGGGGTTCTTCAGCGTGCACTTAGAACAGGACCAGGTGGTGAAGTCCGGGCTGGACGGGCCGCAGGGAGTGAACCGCACCGAGTCCCCCGTCAAGTCGATGGTGTCGCTGCCTTTCTGGGCGCTGCAGGCCTCGCAGGCGCCGGCCCCCGAGGCGTTGAGGAGAGAGCAGGCGCCGCACTTCCAGGCCGGCGGGCTGATCTCCATCTCCTCTTCCAGCACGCTCAGCCGCTTGGTGGCCATCAGCTCCTGGAAGCGGAGGGCCTTCTGCACAGGCGTCGGGGGCGAGGCGGGCTGGGAGGCCTCAGGCACCGGCGGCTGCATCTGCGGGGGCACCTCTCGGCGGCTGCGGGGAACCGGGTTGTTTTGGAGGCCGGGGGAGAAAAGGCTAAAGCTTGGCATCTTCTGGCCGTTTTGCTCAGGGGCGGCTGTGCCTTGGTTGGCAACGGGGTGGCTCTCCGGCGTCTCCGCCGCCACGCCAGTCTGAGGGGTGGCGGGCGCGATGTGGAAGCCGGCCGGAGCAACGACTTCCGGGACGACCAGCGCCTCCGGGGGGATCTTGGGCAGCGAGAGCTTGCGGGGCCCCCCGCAGGCCGAGCAGGAGTTGGCCACGGGGGTGTTGTGGAGGGTGCAGCGCTGGCAGGCCCAGCCGTCCTCTGGCCCCGCCCCCTCCGGGCTCTTCCCCCCAGAGTCCTCGCCGGAGCTCTCGGCCGTCGGCATCTCCTCCTTGCAAGGGCCCTTTGGCTCGACCGAGATGGTGGCCTTGGGCAAGGCGCCGTTGATGATGGGCAGCGGAGAGCCCCCGGGCCCGGGCTCCGGGGTGAAGCCGCACACCTCACAGGTCTCTTTGCCCAGGAAGTTCCGGAAGGTGCAGCGGGCGCAGGGCCATTTCTGCTCCTCCACGCTGAGGCGCAAGATGTGGTTGAGGTCGGGTTTCTGGCGGGGGGCCTCGCAGATGGAGCATTGCCGCTGTCCCACGGGGTTCAGGAACGTGCAGCGGGTGCAGGACCATTCCCGCACGGCGGCCATAGAACCAGAAGAGTGGCTGTGGCTGCAAGGGAGGAGGAAGGGCATCGTTAGACGTCAGGAGAGCGACCGAGGGAGGCGGAGACCGTGGCACGGCCAGCAGTACTGAACCGCAGAGATGCCCCCACCACCACGTTGTAGGACTCGCAACTCCCGTCTGCCCCAGCACATGCCCAAGGATGATGGGAATTGTAGTCCGGCAACCTCTAGACCAGCCTCCCTCAATCTGGCACCCCCTCGATGTGATGGGACGTGGGGAGTTGTGGTCTAACGCATCTGGGGAACACCAGGTTGGGGGCGGCAGCTCTAGAGCTTCCCCACCCCTGAGTTACAGGAAGGGATCCGACGTATTCGCTCGGTGATCCCACAGAAGCTTCCCTTTCACGGGAAGAAAGTTGCGCTTACGGAAGGGGTCCTTTCGTCAGCAAAACGCTCCTCCCGTTCTAGGAAGGAACTACAGGGCAACTACACTGGGCATCGCTTCTAGCTTTTGTTTAGTGCTCTTGAAGATGTCCAGAGTGCTTCACGTAAGTTCTGCAAAAACCTTGTAAAATTAGCCAATGTGGTTTCCCCCACCCACCCAGTGTTGAGTGGGAAGGGAGGCAGAGGCTGAGAGATAGTGGGGAGCAAAGAGACCTATCAAGCTCGAGGCAGAGATGAAATATGGAACGGGCTCTCACGGTTCTCAGCTCTGCATCCACCATGCTGCGCTGTTTCTCAAGGGCCTGGTTGCAGCCTGGTTGGGTTCAGCGTGAAACTCTGCAGAGCTACTTCTCGAGCTACGAAGACCAATGATTCTAGACGGAAGTTTTCAGGGCTCTCCCCCCACCCACCCTGACCAAAGCCAGGCAAGTCGCCCAGGGCAAAGGCAACCCCGTTGGGTGCCGAGACAGTCTCACTGGCGTTAAGATGCGTCGGGTGGCTTGCAGTCTCCCGCGCCAGCTGCTGCAGATGTTGAATTTGAGACTTCAGAGCTGCGTCAAACTCAGAGCCTCATGGGTGAGGATTGTGACCCGGGAAACAGTCAATGATGGATTTAATTTGATTGGGGGGGGGGAGAAAACTCTGGTTCCGTCAGAGCTAACAAAGTCTCTCCTCTGTGCAGGGGTGGAGGGGGGGAGGAACCAGTGGTGCGCTTGGCAACCCCCCCCCCCCGCCCTGCTGCCTCCCCTTCATTTTTCGGCATCCACATTTACTGAGCCCTCCGTGCACATTCCATCCTTCTCCCCGCTGCTGCTGCTGCCCTCCTCTTCTCCGCCCTCCGCTGTTTCCACAGGACTCCCCTCCCTCCCTCCCTCCCCCTCCTGTCTCCAGCTGCCCAATTATTTCCAAGCCCTGGGATGCTGCTGTCCTAGTTACAAGGACATCTATGCCTGTCATGCGCACCCTCTGCCTGACATCTGACTCGCAGCAGGGAAGAAGGAACGGCGAGGGACTCCCCCTGGCGACGCACACGCCGCTCCGCCTTGGCCGTGGAAGGACACATGCTCAGGCCGTTCCTCGCCTTCCGTCTGGGCCTAGCCCACGGGCAGCCAGCGGGTCTCTTTGGCTGGAGGTGCCACAGAGCGCCCGTCGCCACCAGGACTGCCAGGCGGGCTCCGTTGTACCTGCCTCTCCCGACATCCCTTCACTGCTCTGGCAATGCTCCCTCTTTCTCCCAAAGTTACTGCAGGGCAGCAAGCCTCGTTCTCCCATAATGGACAAGGAACAGCAGGCATCCAGAGCCCCCGGGATTGAACTCTGAAACAATCGCACCATTACGATCTAAAGCCGTGTGTGTCTGGATATGTGTGTATGTACATGCGAGTACAACCAGGGGCTGCAGACCAGGCAGGCCTATTTCAAGCTGCCCCCCCCCCCCACACATCAGTAGTCTTGCAAAATCCCCAATTTATCATAGTTCCCTATTATAGATTTTTCCTTATTGCATTCATTAAGAGTTATCTAAAGTAAGAATATTGGGAATGGTACCCAGAGAACTGGTATAGCACAGTGGCTAAAATTACGAGCTATGTATCACAATATTACGTCTACTTAGGTGGGCCTTAGGCAATCCACACTTAAATCTGTCCCCACAACTGTAATAGGGGGGATAATAATGCTGATACACTTTACAGGGTTGTTGTCGCTATACAAATTACAGCTAGATCAGCTGTAATCAGCTGGACATCAGGAAAAACTTCCTGACTGTTAGAGCAGTGTGACAATGGAATCAGTCACCTAGGGAGGTTGTGGGCTCTCCCACACTAGAGGCCTTCAAGAGGCAGCTGGACAAGCATCTGTCGGGGATGCTTTAGGGTGGATTCCTGCATTGAGCAGGGGGTTGGACTCGATGGCCTTGTAGGCCCCTTCCAACTCTGCTATTCTATGATTCTATGATTCTATTTCTAGCATGGCCATTAGGAATTATGGGACTTGCAATCCGAAATATCTGGAGTCAGGGAAGCCTGAGCTAGATCACGTATGTGAAGAACTTTGAACACATGAAAACGCGATGCCATCTAATGTCATCCACACCTCCTGGTGTAACCCCTTGCATCACTTGACATCCCTCAAGAATAAGGCCAGAATTCATAGCCGTACCAGACATACATGTCCAATATACATACAAGCCAATCTAGAAGAGTGTAACTTGGCAACAGATATATTCGCAAGACAAAATAGGAGAAAGAGGAAAATGAGCTACCCTCTTCAAAGCAGGCGTCTAGGTTGTTCCGGGTCTTTATCTCCCCCCCCCCCCCGATGTTAGTCCTGCCAATAAAACTAGCCTCTCATGAACTGAAGGCATAAACTGCAATTTCCAGCTGCTTAGCAACTGGATGACCTGTCCCTTAAATAGTGTCCGTATGGTAAGAATTCTGCTACTTTGGATTGGTCGGCAATTGTCTTACCAAAATTTTAACAGAGAATAACATTTTTTAAGAAACACCGAAATGCTCAGCAACTCTCCCATTTGGCCGAACACCGAAATGCTCAGCAACTCTCCCATTTGGCCGAACACCGAAATGCTCAGCAACTCTCCCATTTGGCCGAACACCGAAATGCTCAGCAACTCTCCCATTTGGCCGACGCCCCCAGTTCAAAGAAGAGTCGTTGCAGGATCTCAACCTCACTCCAAATCAGGGATGGGCAATGTAATGAATAAATAAATAAATAAATAAATAATCTCTGACCACTGGCCACAATGGCTGGGATGTATGGAAGTTGTGGTCTAAAACTTTAGGAGGGCAACTGGAATTAAAGCAGGCCTTCCAGATGAAACCGGAGAACCCCACACCACCACGCACTTCATTTTAGAAATTAAAACACTGCTTTCCTATGACCATCCTGCTCTACTTCCTTGCACAGGAACTCAGAAAACCAGAGTCTAAAAATACTCGACACCAAACAGCATCCAGAGTTTTTAGTTCCGCACTTCTGAGGATGGCACTATTACCTGGAATTTGGGGGCCATCCAAATTCTCTCTCCCACCCCACCTTCCCCAAGTTGCTGAGGTCACGTTTCCTTTCGTTTCAGAAATTAAAGCCCTGCTTTGCTCCAACCATCCGGTTGCACCTCTTCTGCAATGGGATCTAAAAACCAATCCACCCAACCCCCCAAGGACTAAAATTACTCATGACCAAAGAGCATCCAGTTCTTAGTGCAGGAACGGTGAAGAGAAGTAAGCTGCACACAGTGCATAAACTATAGAACTCGCTGCCACAAGATGTAGTGATGGCTACCACTTTGAATGGCTTCAAAAGGGAGTTAGATAAAGGAGAAGGCTATCGAAGGCTACTAGTCCTGATAGCTATGTTCTGCCTCCAGTAGCAGAGGAGTAAGAGTATGCTCACCAGTTGCTGGGGAATATGGGTGGGAGGGTGTTATTCTGTGTCCTCCTTGTGGGTTCCTGGTCAACAGCTGGTTGGCCACTGTGTGAACAGAGTGCTAGACTAGATGGACCCTTGGTCTGATCCAGCAGGGCACCTCTTATCTCATTACTCCCAACTTCAAGGCTGCCAAGCTTACCTAATAACGTATTTACAATTGGCATTCAATTATTGTAAGAAATAAACTTAAGAAGCGGAAAATTTTCAGGGGGGAAATAAAGCACTGGAAAATGTTCCGTTTTGGAAAATCACTGGTGGCTACTAGTCGTGATGGCTTTATAACACCTCTGGTATCAGAGGCTGTGCGCCTGTGTGTGCCAGTTGTTGAGAAACATGAGTGGCAGGGTGAGATTGCACTCACGTCCTGTTTGTGGGCTTCCTGACTTACTGCTCCCTTTACAAGCCAGAATTACAAGCCAGGGCTGGTTCTTGAATTATGATTCCTGGATTGTAAGGGGAGCGATAAGCCAGGATTCTCGGTTTGGACAAGCTAAGCAAACCTTTCTCGTTTGTTTAGTGGTTGAGGAGAAAAGGAGAAGCAAATGGGCTGTATGTAGTATTGGGCAAAAGGTGGGGTATAAATACTACTACTACTACTACTACTACTACTACTACTAATAATAATAATAATAATAATAATCCCTTATGGTAAGCCAGGTTTCTCTACAATTCTGGCTTATTGTTATGTGCAAATGCAGCCAATGGTTTCTTTTTGGTCCTTTCTAACTATTATTCTGCAAATTGGAAAGTCAGTTAGAAGACAACATTTTCTGAAATCGTTCTCAACTTCAACAGGTTAGGAAATGACCAGGAACAAAACAAAAATAGATAGTATAGCAGAATTAAAAAAGAAGAAGAGTCTCACTTCTTGCAATAATATTTAGCAGCAAGAATGGACAACACCTCCATTGTTAGTGGGCTCCTAGAAGTATAGGTTGGGGTTAATTTAGCACTCAAGGCCATGTCAGAAAACGTATCGCCGGTGAGTAATTCACATATTTCCGATGCATGTAATTAGCGTAATTTGCATAGCATTTTTGTTGGCATGGCAGACATCCGCCAACAATTGGTGAACGCGTTGCATTTATTCAACAACATTTATATTCAGAAAAGCTCATCTGCCGCTAATGTGAAAAATATGAGTCAGTCCTTGGCAAATTGTGAAATCTAAAAAGATGCTATGAATTTGGGCTTATTTGTACTGGCGTCCTTGTTTTGTCACCACATTTTAAAACTTATTTCTATAAGCAGAAGAGCTTGAGAATTGGCCTTTAATCTGTCTGTAAGACGGAAATGAGAAAATTCTAAACGGGAGACCAACACACTCGTTATCCATCCTATGTTTAAATTAGGCAGAAAGATTTATTTATTATTTGTCTCCAATTATTTCTATCCTGCTTTTCTGTCTAAAAGGTCTTCCAAGCAGCCAACAGAAACTCATAAAAACATCAATAAATACAATCAAAATGACAAAGACGAAACAAAAACTGGGTTGTTTTGTGGACAAAATGGGGGTTTGGGGGGGGGTTGGATCACTCTATGTCGTCTTGAGCTCCTTGGAGGAAAGATGAAACATAGAAATAACAAGCAAACAAACAGATCAATAAAAGTCAGAGGACAGTTCAGCTCATTAAAATACTGAATCCATTAAAAAGATAGAAATGCTCATAAAAAAGCTTTCATATCTTGCTGAAAAGGGAGCCAGGCATGCTATAGCTTTGGTGCCATAAACAGTGGAGGCTGGTGGCTCTGATGTCAGGGGGCCCCCCAGTAAATCCACTCAGGGTTTCGGTCAGAAACAGTCAAAACTCTAAAGGAGCTGTCCAAGGTGCTAATCTTTATCTCTCCCCTACCCCAGATGGGTTCAGCACCTTGGACAGCTCCTTTAGAATTCTAACTGGCAGACTGAAACCCAGAGTGGATTCACTGCCTTATCGACATATGAGGTCCCAGCCTCCACTGGCCACAAGAGAGACAATTCTGTCCTTCAACCCCACCTCTGAAGGCAGGGAACACAGTCATCTCTGCAGTGTCGATTTCAATATTCGGGTCACTTCATATGGGAGGAGACCGTTCTTTAAAATATCCTGGCCTCAGAGCAGTTAAGAGAATTACTGTTCAAAACCATAACAACAATAACAACTTGTTCATTTTATTTGAAGCTTTTCTCAAAAAAAGACTCAAGGCATCTTACACCAGGAATGGAAACAAACTGCTAGCCAACTGAAATGAATCCCTAGCCAATTCAGCTAACCTTTGCAGATGTTGAGGGTCCAATGTACTCATACTTCTTCTGTTCATTTCAGTGCCTATGCATACAGCTGTCTTTTCCCACTGAAGTGAATGGCGATCGCCCTGTGTGCAAGAGCTCTGTGTAAACATATTGGGCAGTCTCCAATGGTAGTCCTACTCAGCACAGAGCCATTGAAATGAATGGGTTTAGTCTACGGCCCCATACAGACAACACACTAAACCAGAGCTTTCCAAAATTTTCATGTTGGTGACACTTTTTAGAAATGCATCATTTCGCGACACAGTAATTCAGTTTTACTAGCAAACTGGAGGTTAAACTAACCCCTTATAAGAGATACAGACACATACATAAATTGTAATAACGAAATGTATGGAGACACAACGTATCTCATGAAAACCTTTCATTTATATTTTAAAAAATATATGATTTGCAAGATAATAACATACATTTCCAAGACTTTTCACATTGAACCAATTTTGTTGAGCGGCGGTTGAGACGGTGTTCTATGAAAAAACTGGACCCATGGAATTTCTCGAATGCGTCACTTCAGGTGCAGCCGCGTCACCGGAAGTGACGTGGAATCAGCTGTTTCGACCCGATTATGCATACTGCGCATGAGCAGTACCTGTATGATCCCTCGACCGTGGTGTGCATATACGGATACGACGGAAGGGGAATATACCAGTGCACCATACTAATCGGCACCTTTGCTGCGTAAAAATGCATGCGAGTCGGTATTGCTTATTTCACATAGACTCAGAGGTTTCTCGTTACATTCGCGTGACACACCTCCACACTGCAGCTGACCCACTAACGAACACACAGTTTGGAAAGCTCTGCACTAAACCATGCTGCAGCATGGTTTAGCGCAGTGGTTCCCAAACTTTTTCAGGGAACCGCCCCCTTGGTTCCACAAACTCATGCCCAGTGCCCCCCTACCCTACATTATAAAAATCATTATTCAGAATAGCAGTTTTCAACGACCCACTAAGAAAGATAATAACAATAAAATTCAAAACAGTAACAATTAGTTGAATATTTATTCAAAATCCGAAGCACCCACTGCAGGCTTGCCAAGGGAGGGAAAAGAGAGTGAACGCCTCTGTTTTGCAGCCGGCGTGGCAGGGCACACCAAGCAGGGTATGTCTCTTCATTAGCGTTTTGGTGCTTTTGAAACATTTCAATTCACCATTAAAAGGACTCTTCTTAAATGGTATTAATACATGTGTGGATTCTTCCCCTATATGGCTTGGGACCAAACTACCTTCTCCCATAAAAATGTCCCTGGGTTTTAAGACCTTCTGGAGAGGCGCTTCTTGGAAAAGACCACCTCGAGCGCCCCCCTGCCGCCCCCTTGCCTCTTAACGCCCCCCTATGCAATCCCACTGCCCCCAGGGGGGCGGTACCGCCCACTTTGGGAACCATTGGTTTAGCGTGTTGTTTGAACGGGGCGAATGTGGGGCTAACAGCTTCCAATTCACTTCAGAATCCAACATAAACTTCTCCTGTTGACCTACAAAGCTTTTCACTGTCTAGCTCCTTCCTATCTCTCCTCTCTCATCTCACACTATTGCTCCGCTCGTGCTCTTCGCTCCTCTGATGCCATGTTTCTCGCCTGCCCAAGGGCCTCTACTTCCCTTGCCCGGCTTCGTCCATTTTCTTCTGCTGCCCCTTATGCCTGGAACGCTCTTCCAGAACATTTGAGAACTACAAGTTCAATCACAGCTTTTAAAGCTCAGCTAAAAACTTTTCTTTTTCCTAAAGCTTTTAAAACTTGATTTTGTCCTGACTTTATACTGTTAGTTTTACCCTACCCAGTGCCTGTTTACCCTACCCTGTGCCTGTTTGCATTCTCTTCCCCTCCTTATTGTTTTATTATGATTTTATTAGAATGTATGCCTATGCGGCAGGGTCTTGCTATTTACTGTTTTACTCTGTACAGCACCATGTACATTGATGGTGCTATATAAATAAATAAATAAATAAATAAATAAATAATAACAATAATACTGCACATGGGGCCTGAGCCTATGCAGTAATACAAATCCCAGTGAGACACTACTCTTTTCATAAAAACTGGAAAGCGCTAGGGCACTGAGGGGGAAGTTGGAATAGGTTAACAACGGGAATCCCAGGGCTGCCGTACGGGAAAATGCAGAAAACACAGTCCCAAAGTGCCGGGGTGGTGTGGAGGATGTAATACACAAGACAGCAAAGTGTTTCCATCAACCCTTTCAAAATTAAGCGCTTTTCTGGATGCTGTGGATTTGTAATTGCCCCTTTGCTTCTTGCTGATTTCCAGCCATTTCCTCAATTAAAACGCCAAATGGGATTATGCAAGATGTTGCCAAGGATGCGAGTCCTAACAAGCCACTCTGGGAGGAACCCGTTCTCCAACATGGTGCATCTAGGAGTGCCGCTGAGTTGGCAAGGACGATGAGGCAAAAGCCGACACAAACTTTGGCGTGCCGGTGACAGAAGTCCGAAGGTCGGAAGAGTAAAGGGGGAGAGGGAAGGGAAGGGAATGCCAGGATCAGAAGAGGCGCGGAAGTGATCCGTGGAAAGCGAAGCGCAGGCTTAATCGCACGCTCAAAAGGGGAGGACTTGCGCCTGCCATTACGTCACAAAGAAATCCGTTTTTTGCTCCTCCAAAAGGCAGATGGAAACATTCCCCTAAGAAGTGGGCTTGAATTCGTACGAATTTCAGAAGAGATAAAGGGCGGGTGGGTGGGAGTTTTACCTAGAATTCAGGCAACCAAATCGCAGCACGGGGACCACTTGTTTGTGGCACTCTTGGAGAGGAACAGGAGAGTCCCTCTGTGCCGGGCTATGACATAGTCAGATCAAGTGAACTCAGGCTCAGCCGATTAGTAACAACCTGAGCACTGAGGGTTGATGGAAAGTAAGATTCTGCAATAGCAACAGCAGTATGCACTAGAATGGCAGAATCTCACATGTGCTGTCCGTCCTTTCCCCAACACCACCCAAAAGAAGTAACAAGCATGTAACTCCTCTGCTGAGGGAACTGCACTGGCTGCCTATTCGCTACCAGGCCAGATTTAAGGTTCTTGTACTTGTGTACAAAGCCCTAAACAACTTGGGACCAGGATACCTGAGAGAGCGCCTTCTCCCTTACCAACCTGCCCGGTCACTGAGGTCATCTGAGGGCCTGCTCCTGGTGGTTCCACATAGACCCATCCTCCGATTGGAGTCCACCAGGGGAAGAGCCTTCAACGTGGTGGCCCCCCTTCTGTGGAATTGCCTGCTTCTGGAGGTCAGGCAGGCGCCAACCTTGTACTCCTTTCAGCGCCTCCTGAAAACATCTTTATTCCAGGAAGCCTTTCCTTAATATGCAGCCTTGAGTCTCTGTATTTGCTTCTTTTAAAATTTCTTTTAAGTGTTTTATTCTGTTTTTTATTTTCATTTTATCTCCGAAACTTTTCAATGGGGAGCGGTATATAAATATTCTAAATAAATAAATAAAAGAGAAAGATGCTCGCTACCACAAGGCGTACCGATGGCCAACCAGTTGGATGGCTTTCAAAGGGGGTAAGGCAAATTCATGGAGGTGAACATAGGCTACTAATCCTGATGGCTATATATGCTATCTCGAGTATCAGAGGCAGTGTACACCAGTGGCTGGGGAACATGGGTGGGAGAGTGCTGTTGCACTCAGGTCCTGCTTACGGGTTTCCTATGGGCAGCTGGCTGGCCACTGTATGAACAGAATACTGGACTAGAGGGACTCTTGGTCTGATCCAGAATGGCTCTTCCGATGTTCTTAAGATGTCCTAGAACAGCTTTCCCCTATCTAGTGTCCTCCAGTTATTTTGTATTACAACCCCCAGCATGCCAGACAATTGACCATGTTGGCTCAGGCTTACAGCTGTTGTAATCCAAAACAACTGGAGGGTTTCTGCTTGGGGAAAGATGCCTTAGAAAATGAGGCGTTCCTAATACATAATGGGTGTATATGTACAGTGGTGACAAAAAAGCTTGCTTTACGGTGGATTCCTGCATTGAGCAGGGATTCGATGGCCTTAGACGCCCCTTCCAACTCTACTGTTCTATGATTCTATTACAGGACTGTGTGAACTGTGCTAGCAGCTTTTTTCCTTTGGCCCAAGTTTTTAAGGGCCGGGCCCTTTCCCTCCACTTTTGTGGATGGCCCCCATTTCAGATGAAGAGCAGTGGAGAATGAAGGCGATTCCTGCATTTCAGGAATCCTTTTTCAGACTCCTTGGTTTCTTCCAGCTCTGGGCACATGCTCACTTCAGGGGAAGGTGGCTATAGGGAGTATCAAAAGCAACGGTTTGGGGTGCAAGCAGAGATACCTAGGCATAAGCGGGGTGGATTCATGTCTCCGTTCTATACCAAGCCACCTGGACTGATTTACACGTCACTGTTTCTCCAATCAGATCTTCTCCCTCTTTCAATGGCAAAAAATAAATAAATAAATTAAAAAAAAATCCCCCCAGAGTTCGAAAAACATAAAGCCCTTAAACCTCAATGCCTCACTTTGCTCTAGTGCAAAAAATCAATTGTTCTTGTTAACAAGGTATAAAGCTGGAATTCTCCGATAGACAATACATCCCAGGCAAATCCTCTTGCTTGGCAGAGCCTTCAAATGAAAATCTCTGCCTTCAACAAGCAGCTAAATCCTCCAGGCAGGTCTTTGTATTCCCCTGCATCTCACAACTGTGATCGGAATCAATGTTACTCAGCTATATTGCGGGGGACTTGACCAAATGCCCCAGGTCGTTGCCTGTCCCGGAAGCTTGCAAGATGGCACTCTAGTCTGGGCTGCCATTTTGTTTTCTATGTGTCCACAATTCCGCTTGCCTACTCGCCAGTGGCGAGTACTCCTCACCCTCTAGCATTATCCAAAGTCCTGAGCTTAGAATGAGGGAAAGGGTGAGGCCCAAATGACCATCAATGCTTAGGACAACAGGAAAGCCCGGATTGCAAAAGCAAAAATTAGGCCTGGAATGAGAGATACTCGGTCCACCACGCAGTTCTCTGTGCACTCCCCACCCTCTAAAATTCACATCCTCCTCCTCCTCCTCCTCCTGATTATTTGCATTTTTATACCGGCCAATAGCTGAAGCTCCCTGGGCGGTTCACAAAACCCAAAACCGTTCAAAGCACAAAGCAAACAGTACAAAAACATGATATAACATACACGTAAAAGAGAGATTAAAAACATACCACACATGACCAAAACATCTTTAAAACATCCTTAAAACATTCTAAAATTTCACTGGATAGGTCTGCCAGAATAGATCAGTCTTTATTATTGGGCTTCAATCACTTAAGTCATGGTTTGGAACAAGGGTGGGGAACCAGTCATCCAGTATTTTTTTTTCTTGTTTGATTTGAACTACAACTCCTATCAGTCCTCACCTTTGGCCAGGCTGGCTGAAGCAGATGGGAAAAGGAGTCTAACACCATCTGGAGGGACACAGAAGGCAGTACCCAATGGTAGCCCTATGTAGACTAGGCTCATTTACTTCAATGGGACTACTTTGCATAGGAGTACCATTGGGTACTAGGGTTGTGCAAGCTTCGGATATGGAGTTCCAAAGCACTGGAGGACATTTTGTGTGCAATCCCCCATTTTCTGCACAGCCTTAGTCCCAGTCCCAGTTAGAGAACTACATCTCCCATCGTGCATTGCAGCTAATCAGAACGCAGCCTTTTCCTCTCCTTGGCAATAATGGACTAAGCCTTTGAATGATGCTATGTCTTTTAGAGAATAGATAACTACACGAGTCTTTAGAGTGATGCAACAGCACATCCCCCCACTTCAACACCCATCATCCCCAACACCCCTCACTTCCCCCAGGGAGGATCTGTTGTTGTTGCAGGTATGGAGGAGAGACTGAGAGAGAGGGAGAGAGAAGGCAGGCATTTCGCACCTCCCTCTCATGTTTTCTACTGGTTTTATACATTCCCAAAGGGGACATTTTTTAAACTTACTTCTTTGGCTAGGAATGCAGAGCAGGAAACGTGAAACCTTACTAGGACGTCCAGTCTGTAATCTGTCTGCTCCAACTTCCTCTGTCCAGACTAAAAAAAAAAAAAAACCCTCTTCCGAAGGTAATCTCTGTGACCTGGCATAGAGGTGTTTTCCCCACATAGACACAGGGCCTGAGGCTGAATCAGCAGCGTGACTCAAATGTTGTATCCTTCATTCTAAGAAATCCCATGTTTAGCACTGAAACGGATATCTTTACTTGTGTGTATCTTAGAAGACTGCATAACTCCAACATCTGTAGCAAATTATCCAATATTGAGAACTTCATACATCCTGCTATCAAATAATTACGGGGTTCAGAATTTAAGTTTTCAAGTCTCTAGCCCTTAAGGCTGGAAAGTATGAGCGCAATACCTAGAAATAGTGGGTGGCGATGAGGGGTATCCTGTGCAGCCCTTACTTGTGGCTTCCGGAAACAGAATTATGCATCACACAGTTCCCCAGTTCCTTGGTCTGCATAATTTACAGATTTCAGAATTCAGCTTTTCTTGCTACGGAATTCTGGTGGTGGTTGTTTTTAAAGTGCAGGATACACACAACTCTGACCTTAATCTATGATGATTTGGGGTGGGAGGGGTTGTCCCCCAAATGCTGCCAACCAAGGAAGGCCAGAGACGCTCAGAGCGATCCGAACGCCTTGCTCACACCCCTTCCCCTTCCCTCTCCCCTCTGCAGCAAATCACCTCTTAACTTGCTAGCCCTGGTCACCCTGCGATTGATCACCAAGCTCCGTGCAACTCCCTGACCGTCGCTCTTCATGATGTGGTTGCTGAGCAGCAGGTGCAGGGCTCGCGGAGCCGGTTTCTTGAGTGGACGGGTCATTCTAGCCCAGCAGCTGAGCTAGGCCACCACCCAGGAGGCCACATTGTGATGTCAGCGGTCTCCCTGGGCTGCATTTACTCTTCTTTCTAGGGCCTTTCTGCTTTGGGGGAGGAAAGCAAGCTTAGCTAATCTTGGCATCCAATCTCCGGCTTAGAAGTACCATATGTCATGAAACAGGTAAAAAAAAGGCGAAGCCCTTCAGAACCAGAGCTCTCTTCTTGTCTGCCTGCTGAACCCTAATCTCAAAGTGAGCAGCTAGAATCAAGGGAGCAGCCTGTTTTTCGCTTGGCTCATGGAAGCATTTGCTGATTGCTCTGCTCCTTCCCAGTAAAATAAGCCTAGCATTAACCTTAAGCTTGCCTCCAAATTACGATCTGAAATCATGGTTTGAACTGGGTTTTCAAACCGGTATTTGGAAGCTCTAAAATCTCGATAAAATAGTTAAGAGCAGAGACACCACACTGACAACAAAGGTCCGCATAGTTAAAGCAATGGTATTCCCCGTAGTAACCTATGGCTGCGAGAGCTGGACCATAAGGAAAGCTGAGCGAAGGAAGATAGATGCTTTTGAACTGTGGTGTTGGAGGAAAATTCTGAGAGTGCCGTGGACTGCAAGAAGATCAAACCAGTCCATACTCCAGGAAATAAAGCCAGACTGCTCACTTGAGGGAATGGTATTAAAGGCAACACTGAAGTACTTTGGCCACATAATGAGAAGACAGGATACCCTGGAGAAGAGGCTGATGCTAGGGAAAGTGGAAGGCAAAAGGAAGAGGGGCCGACCAAGGGCAAGATGGATGGATGATATTCTGGAGGTGACAGACTTGACCTTGGGGGAGCTAGGGGTGGCGACGGCTGACAGAAAGCTCTGGCGTGGGCTGGTCCATGAAGTCACGAAGAGTCGGAAGCGACTGAACGAATAAACAACAAAATGTTATGGCTAGGGCTAACCCAGCTTTGCCTGATTTACATCATGGTCTATGAGAGGGACAGGGGAGCATTTGAGCCCACTGGTAACAGGATGACTGGTTTGAGTCTGTGAGAAAAGGAGATCCACGTTGCTGACATGCATTTCTGTTTCTTCCAAAGCCCCTTTTCATCTTTGGCATCGTTCCATGTCCTGTCGCTGAACTGCCACTACGGCTGAGAATGCGAAGATCACCTAGCCCCAAGCTGTGCTTTGATCTCTCACTCATCTGTATCCAAAAACACTTTCTACCAATTATCCAGTATCAAAGAATAGACAACAAGCGAAAGGGGGAGCCCAAGGTAGGGCATGCCTGTAAGACAAGCCATACGCTTGGCAAGACAAGCAGAGAGGATCCAATCAAGAGTCTCAAACCACACATGACAGTGTGGAGTGAGAAACCGCCAAGATATGCCCACTCATCTGGCCAGGGGGGGCGGGAATCTTTGGTGAAGTTCAGGAGAGTAACTTGATGAACACAGAGAAAAAAAGCAAAATCTAACGGTAAGACGCCAACAAAGAGAAATTCCTGTAAATGAGTTGTGAGTATGAGTCAGCAGTGTGATGTGGCTGCAAAAAAGGCAAACGCAATTGTAGGTGGCATCAATAGAAGTATAGTCTCTAAATCACAGGAGGTAGTAGTTCCGCCTTACTCTGTGCTGGTCAGACCTCACTTCAAATACTGTGTGCAATTCTGGATAATAACCTTTAAGAAGGATTCAGAGAAACTGGAATCGGAAAAAGGCAACCAAGGTGATCAGGGGACTAGACACTAAATCCTACAAGGACAGCTTGAAGACTGGGTATGTTTCGCCTTGAAAAAAGAAGAGTGAGGAGGGGTATGATAGCACTTTCCAAGTACCTAAAGGGGTGTCACACGCAAGAGAGGGCCACAACTTGTACTCTTGTCGTCTAGGACTATAGGACACAGATTTTGGTTGCTTGAACATCAGGAAAAGGTTCTTAACCTAGGGAGGTCATGGGCTTTCTGTCGCTGGAAGTACTCAAACAGAAACTGGACAGCTGTCTGTCAGGGATGCTTTCAACTGGTTTCCCACACTGGACAGAGGGTTGGGTTCAATGTCCTCTTCCAACTCTATGATTCTCTTATTCAAATGGGGAAATCACGAGATGGCCTTTATATACTGATCCTTTGCTTGAGCCGTCCTGGATCTTTACGGCAGTAGAGGTTGAGCAGTGCTCTACTGTCAGCCGGGGAGGACGGGTTATGGGTTGCAGGCCGGAGCAAAGCAGTGTAAACGGGCCCTTCAAATAGCAACAGTTGTGAAAGAGACAGTGAACAAGGTGGAGAGTTGCCGCCAGTCAGTGTAGACCATGGGAGTGTTGAACCTCTTCCAGCCTGAGGCCTGAATTCAGTTTCCGAGAAGCTCTTGGGAGGCAGGGCCGAAAGCAAAACGGGCAGGGCCACAAATCCGCACATTTGCTAGCATAAATCTCTTACTGCCTTAGAAGAGAGGCATTTCAGTCTTCTAAAATGCAGAAACAAAAGAGAGAGTCTTCTCAGTGGTGCCCCCCCCCCCCACATTTATGGAATGATCTCCCTGATAAGGCCCGCCTGGCACCAACATTGTCATCTTTTCGGCGCCAGGTGAAAACTACCCTCTTCTCTCAGGCATTTGGCAGCATGTAACGAGTCTTTTGATCAGTCCCTGGATTGTCTCTGGGTGATGGTTTTAAATTGCTTTTAGATATATGCTGTTGAATGTGCAATATGTTTCATGCCGTTTTGTGAATGGTTTTATACAGTGGAATTTTAGGATGTTTTTAGAAGGTTTTTAGGATGTTTTAACAATGTATATTACGTTTTAATTCAGTTTTATGTATTGTTGTTCCCCGCCTCAATTAAAATGGAGAGGCGGGTAAGAAATAAATTTATTATTATTATTATCATGCATTTTAACGGTTTTTAATTTCTGTGAACCGTCCAGAGGACTTCGGCTATGGGGCGGTATAGAAATGGAACGAATGAATGAATGAATGAATGAAACAATTACACAGAAAACAAGAAACTACCAAACAACCGGTGGTCAGAGGAAAGGCTATCTGGGGAATCCCAAAGGCCTGGATTGGGACCCCAGGGAGGCTAGATGATATGTCTCCCACCCCCAGGACTGATATTCCCTGCCTCTGTCGTAGACAATACTGATGGTAGAAGGATTAAGAGAATTAGCAGCTAGCCCAAGGTCTCCTAATGTGCTTGTCACAGAGCCCAGATTTGAATCATGGGTTTTTCTGGCTCACTGCTCACACCCTTAACCACCACGCTGCACCAGTTTGCAAAGACAAACGGAACGAATAAACATATAAATGACCCAGCACCAGGAGGGGACGGCACATGGTCTGCTATGCATGCGCAGGGAAGCTTCTCCTTCTCCGTCGCCCTTGCTGGCATCTGGCCGGGCCCAACGGTGCCTACGGCCCATGCGCAACCCGCAGCTGTGATCTTTGCAGGGAGACGGCTCGGCGTTGTGCTGCCAACACCCTGCTGGGCCGTTCTAAACAGAACATCTGCCGCTGTTTGAAACTGCTTCAGTGCAAAACGAGGGGGCTGCCTACTGGTTTCCGCTCGGCTTTAGATTAGAACACATCGGCAGCTCCTGGTTCCCCAAAAGTGTAGGAAAGGAAACTGCTACAAGCAGGGAACGAAGGTACAGCCATTTCAGACTCACTGCATCCACGCAGTACGACACATCTCTGCGGTCCGGCACTTCACTGCTTCACTGAGGACAGAAGATCAAGGTGCTGCGCTCAGGAGACGGGAAGACGGGAAGCTACATCAGTTGCCAAGAGAAGAGCTCGCAGCAGGCAAGGGGAGCTCCAGACAGGAGCACGAGCGGAGCTGCCCCAAGGCTATGTGGAAACATGAGCAGCTCTTTAAGCAAAAAGGCCGAACGACTGAGCAGGCTCTGACAAAAGCCTTGGCGAAATGGCACCTTTGTAAGCAAAGATGAGGCAGTCGCAGGCCAACTGCAGAGAACACCATTGGGGGGCCCTGCAGTGTTTCGGCAAAGGGTCCATCCGGCTGATTTGCTGCCAAACTACTGTTAGGAGTCACTCGCCCTGGTGGCAGCAGGGGTCAGAAATGAGATGGGGACAGAAAGATGGGAACCTGCCTTGTACTGAGACCATTGATCCATCCAGCCCAGTGCCATTGACCCCTTGCTGGGAGCGGCTCTCCAGGGCTTCAGGAAGGAGTTGTTCCAACTCTGGCCAGAGATGCCTGGGATAAAACCCGGAACCTTCTGCCTCCTGAGCAGGTGCTTTACGACTGAGTTACGACCCCCCTCCTAAATGCACCAGGGCATCGGTGACTTGGATGTGGCTGTGCATAAAGTGCCATTACTCACAAGTAAAGCTCATGCTTTGCATGCAGAAAGTCATCGGGGTCAATCCCGAGCATCTCCAGTAAATCGGATCTTACGGAGCCGGGCTGGTAAGTGTCTTCCCCAGCGCAGGGCCTTAGAGAGGTACTGACAGTTATGGCGGACAGGTACAGTCCCGTATGCTTCCTGGTCACAAAACCCCCAAGTTCAACGCAGCTCTGATTTAAGGAGTAAACTCCCAGTCCCCTATAAAACACATGTTGGAAGAAGCTTAAGCTTCTACCAGCCCTAGAGCTTGCAGGCTAGCGTCCAAGTTTTTTAAAAGGATAAGGGCACCCCTTTACTTAAAGCGTTTCCCACGTGCCCAACTGAGCGCACTGGCAGAAAACCACGACCACAGGGGGGGGTCAAAGCTCTGTGCATGTCCCAATCCCGTGCAACTCTGGTGCTGGCCACAGAATTCCGTTTCCTGAGAATCTCGGCTTCGTTAACAATACCTCCAAGTTTCTAGCCCTTACTGCTGCAAAGAGAAACCTGGCAAAGATTGGTCATGCTCAGTCAGAACACAGGGCTGCTTAATCAGGGTTCTGGTAGGAGAAGGCAAGCTCAGGTCCTCTAATTGGTTCCTTGCCCCTTCCTATAGAATCATAGAATAGCAGAGTTGGAAGGGGCCTACAAGGCCATGGAGTCCAACCCCCTGCTCAATGCAGGAATCTACCCTAAAGCATCCCTGAGATAGTTGTCCAGATGCCTCTTGAATGCCTCTAGTGTGGGAGAGCCCACAGCCTCCCTAGGTAACTGATTCCATTGTCGTACTGCTCTAACAGTCAGGAAGTTTTTCCTGATGTCCAGCTGGAATCTGGCTTCCTGTCACTTGAACCCATTATTCCGTGTCCTGTACTCTGGGAGGATCGAGAAGAGATCCTGGCCCTCCTCTGTGTGACAACCTTTCAAGTATTTGAAGAGTGCTATCATGTCTCCCCTCCATCTTCTCTTCTCCAGGCTAAACATGCCCAGTTCTTTCAGTCTCTCCTCATAGGTCTTTGTTTCCAGACCCCTGATCATCCTGGTTGCCCTCCTCTGAACACGCCCCAGCTTGTCTGCGTCCTTCTTGAATTGAGGAGCCCAGAACTGGACGCAATACTCTAGATGAGGCCTAACCAGGGCCGAAAGTTGTGTGTGCTGGAAGTGGCAGAGAAAGAAAGCCAGGACCCGGGAGCGAGGGGGTGGGAGTGGGCAGAAGCCAGGCACAGTAAGTATTATTGCTACCCTGGCAAAGTCCCAGCCTGACGCTGAAGCCTCTATAGCCCTTCCAGGTCAAGGGAAGCCAGTGGTTATTCTCAGAGAGCAGGATAGTGAAGGAGCCTCTGTCCTGCAGCCCGCATGGCTCATCACATTGGGTAGCAGCACACACATACAGCTCCCCACCCCCCGCCCGCCCCCAGGTTCCTGGATCTAGCCGCAGCAGCTCCTGAAACCTGCACACATGGAATAAATCATGCAGAATTTGCAAAAATGGCAAATTAGGCAAAGCAAGAGGATTTATGCACTTTTGCTTCATTTGCATAATGTGCAGAAGGTGAGCAAGACGTAGAGGAATAAAACATGGAGAATATTCACAAAAATAAACATGGGAACACAGAGGAGGAAGCAGGGCCCTTGAGAATCTCTCCGACGTTAACCTCGTTTCCTTGCGTTAATGAAAATCAAAATACTGCCCGTCATTTAAGACCATTTTGGTACTTTTTCTTTTTTAAAAAAAAACATTATGGCCAATTTTAGAGATGGAAATTCACAGCTCTTGCTTGCCTTTGAGGGCTGGGGCGGGCGGTGGAATAGAAAGAAAGGGGCATACAGCATCTGAGGGAATTGAACAGCATCCGATGATCTTCAATCGCTGGGTCCTGCTGGGTGCAGCTACCCTTCAAGGCAGGAGCAACGCTTTATCACACCCGAGGCAAAGGAAATGCTAATTAACATCTCACTTTCTACTTGATTCCGTCTGGACCCAAGTTAAAAACGTGGCCCACCCACCTGCTTCCATTTGCCGGCTTTTCCACCCTTGCAGCTGCTGGAGCTCCAGACAAGTAAAAGTACTCACAACCCCCCTTATAGGATCATCTCTCCCCCCCCCCCCAATTGCTAATGAAAAGTGCAGAACGAAAGACGTTCACAAATCCAATGTCAGAGAAGGATGGCGATTCGGAAAACGGGGCACTGAGACGTTAAAGAAACAAACACAACCTTTACCATCACCTGAGCCCGCAGGCGCTTTCCCAGATTTCGACAGATTCAAGCATTTCCATGTCACCATCTGTCCGTGCCACCGCAGCCCTGCAGTTCCTTCATCAGATGGTTATGACCCAGTTTGGACGTAGGCAAACCGGCTGAGTAAGCCAAGGCATCCATGAACCTTGGGCCACCATGCTCCGTCCTCACTCCACCCCTTCCCACCTCAATTCTCACAGCTTCCTGGGTTCTCGGAACAAGCCAGGTTCTTAAACCAAGGTTTGAACTTGGTTTAAGAACCTGATTCGTTCCAGTCCTGGTAACAACCTTGGCCTCTGCCTTGCTCTCTGCCCCAAATCGGTCGGGAGGCCATCAGATAGCTATTTGGCTTAAGCGCACGGGATGTTATTCTCAGCTCACTATATAGAGCGTGACGAGGTATAACGCAAGAGCCCTGTTACGCAGGGCTTTGAGCTGCTTAGGTTTTTATAGTAGGGACAGAGTAATGCCTTTGTTAGGATCGACGTAAAGGTCACAATGAACTAAGCAGGCTTTCAAGTTCGTTAAAGCCCTCCAACAGGCTGGATGTTAAGCAAAACCAAGTTATTAAACATCAAGCATGGGCCAACCCAGTTAATGCAAGACTTCCCCATTCCTCTTAAGACTATTACAAATACAGACGACTTTTCATTTTGCTTAAAAGCATTCCTTTTCTCCCTCCCCTCCCCACGTCTTTGTTTCTCACCTAATGTCCAGCCTCACGAAGAGTTTTGATGAACTCACATCTGCTCAAGTCTTTGTGACATTTCAGAGGGTCCTAAGGAAAGGTACTTATCCTATTGGTATTTCCCACCCCTCCAAAAGGAGACCAGAAATAAACATATAATCACGTCGCCCAAAGAGACTACAGACCTGTGTTTCGTAAACAGCAGTCCGTCAATGCAGCAGCAAAGCCAACCACTTTGGAAACAGAGAACTCCAAGAGCAATTTGCGATATGGCACTAAGGGCCTCTGTTCAAAGGAAGCAGATGTCCAAAGTCCAGAACAGCTGTTTGGATCCTGGCCCTGGAACAGATCCTTCTTGCTTATCCCAGCTATCGTGACCGATGGTCCAATTTAAAGATATGACAGTCAATGACATTTGGGCCTTCACCAAGGACTGATACCCACCATCACCCATTTGGCACGCTCACGGTGTTTTTGACTTCAACTCCCATCAGTACCAGCCAGCAGACTCAATGATCAGGAATTCTGAAAGTTGTAGTCCAAAACATGTGGAGGGCAAAGGGTTGGGGAAGGCTGTCCTGTAGCATTTCACAGAGGGCGATCCCCGAAATCAAAGCGCCTCCGGCAAGCCAAAGGCGGGCTTAAATTGCATGCCTGAAATGGGGGAATCACTGCAAAAACTGGCTGATTATCCAGGCCCTGGAAAAGCTCAGAGGGGAGATGACCGCTTGGAGGAGCAACATTTCCCATTAACCTCGCTGCCTCCCTTTCCCCTCCTCCCTACCTCTTCCCCAAAGTATCTTTGGTCTAGCAGACGAGTGCAACAAAGCGCAAAATTAGCTGCTCCAGCAGCGGGAGCACAGGCAGCGTGGTTTGCCACCACATTGAAACCGCAGCTGACAGTCTCTTTCTTCCCCCACGGGAGGGGCGGAGGGGGCGGGGTGGGATGCAGCTGCTGTTACAGACACTGTTGAAAGCGGGGACCGGGGGGGGGGGGAGGATAAATATATTCCTCCACCCACCAAGCAGTGGCAAAGTCATTCTCTTTGACAACTGGCTAAACTGTGTGACAGTCACATCCCTCTCTGGGGAATTTCTCCTTTGGCTCTGGCTCGAATAGGCAATCTGCAAATGCAAAGAGCCGGTCCTGGGGCCAGCTCACCCATCTCACCTGTTAAGGGAGGGGAGGGGAAGTTTGACCCAGGAGGTGCCTTTCCTCACCTGGTGGGTTCTGTTCCGAGGACGGAACCCAAAACTTCGGCAACGGTGCTCTCTCTCATCGCTTGTTCTACAGGGCTACTTGGGGAGTGCTTCTCCTCCAAAGGGCCAATATGGAAGGACGAGCCACAGCCGGCATTGGGACTGCAGGTGGCAGAGCAGGCCAAAGGCTCTTTCTTCATGAGCCGCCCACCTAAGGTCTGAAAGCCAGGGCACCTGGAGCAGGTCTCGGATGATGATTGCTGCAGGCAAACCCCCTTGACAAAATCACCCCTTCCATGCTGCACACAGTTATTTTATTTTTAAAAAACAAAGGCACCATTGGGGAATGGTGGACAAGCATCTGTCGGGGATGCTTTAGGGTGGATTCCTGCATTGAGCGATGGCCTTGTAGGCCCCTTCCAACTCTGCTATTCTGTGATTCTATGGTTCTATGAAAGGAAGGGGGAAGACCACTTGGCAAACGTAGCCTTCAAAGAAGTGGCAAGAGAACAGCAGAGTGACACTCAGCACAATCTGCTTCTGTCTTTCGTTCTCTCTTTTGTATCCCGCCATTTTCCTCCAAGGAACTCAAGGCGCCATACCGAATCCTCCTCTCCATTTTTATTTTCACAAAAGCAACCCTGTGAGGTAGGTTGGGCTGAAAGCTATGACTGGCCCCAAATCACCCAGTGGGCTTCATGGCCGATTGGGGACTAGAACCCAGATCTCCCGACTCCCGGTCCAACACTACACCACACTGGGTCTCCCACTGGCCACCATACCAGCTCCCCCTCCTGTCCCTCCCCAGTTACTCCAGCATGTAAGAACATAAGAAGTACCCTGATGCTGGATCAGACCAAGGGTCCATCTAGTCCAGCACTCTGTTCACACAGTGGCCATCCAGCCGTCGACCAGGGATCAACAAAGCAGGACATGATGCAACAGCACCTTCCCACCCATGTTCCCCAGCAACTGGTGCACACATGCTTACCACCTTGAATACTGGAGATAGCACACAACCATCAGGGCTAGTAGCCATTGATAGCTTTCTTCTCCGGGAATTTATCCAACCCCTTTCTAAAGCCATCCAACTTAGTGGCCATCACTACATCTTGTGGTAGTGAATGGGCTGCGTGAAGAAGTCCTTCCTTTTATCTGTCCTGAATCTCCCACCAATAAGCTTCATGGGATGATTCTGGATTCTAGTGTTTTGAGAGGAAGAAAAATGTCTCTCCGCCCCCCCCCCCCCCCAATGCATAATTTTGTACACCTCTATCAGGTCTACCTTCAGCCTCCTTTTTTCCAAGCTAAACAATCCCGGTTGTTGTAACCTTCCCTCATAAGGAAGATGCTCCAGTCCCTTGATCATTTTAATTGCTGTTTCCTTGTACTTGCACTGAACATGAGACACCATGTAATTCAGAGCCGGGGGGGGGGGGGGAGGCATGGAGCCCTCCCCGGAGTGGGAGGACTCACACATTCCATACCTCACTGAACTCCGACACATTAAACGAGTACTCTGCATAGTCATACCTCGAGTCGGGACAAGAAGACTTGTATCCTTCTGACTCATCCAAAACGGAAACCATATTTCGAATACTGCCCACTGTGAGCAGATCTTTGCATTTAAATTCCGTCTGAGCATTCCGATAAAGTCTGAAAGCCAGTTGTAAGAATAATATTTCGATTTGCAACACATACATTAAAATGTTCACCCCAGGAGGAAATGTTCCATGGGACAGCTTCCATTTCTCCAAGCTTCAAAGGGGAGACACCTCCAAGACTAGAATCATATCTTTGTGAACCGCCCAGAGAGCTCCGGCTATTGGGCGGTATAAAAATGTAATAAATAAATAAATAAATACCTTGCCTTCCTAGAAGGCACTGGAGACCACCACAAACTCCAGGAAAGCATGAAGATGAAGGATGAAATCATGCCAGCACCTTCCTTGATTCACCAAGCCTGCTTTTAGTTTGCTTTCCCAACTCACCCACTGCAATACACAGAACTCCTTTGATCGCTCATATTTTTCACAGGCTGTGAGGTTCCATGTGCTTTCAGGCAGCCTTTCCAACTCTTATTTATTTTTCAAGCAGCCCTGGCATATGGTTTATTAGAGCAATTAAGGGGTGAGAGTCTTCAAAGAGCGGAGCACTGAACCGCTTCCATGCCTCCATGGGACGGGCATCTTTAACGCTGCGGACAGTGGTACTGAGCCAAGAGGACTTTGATCTGCAAATTTCCCAGAGAGGCTTTGGGTACCATCCAGCCCTTCCTAGGAAAGTTGAGGCTGCGATAAACTAGTCCGCCTGTTGCAGGACCCAAAATGTAGAAGTAAAGGGAGCATAATACCTTTACTAGGACCACATGAAACAAATCAACAAACAAGCTTTTGACTTCACCAGGGTTCTTCAGGTTGGATGTGCATACAAACACTTCCTTGTGACATAGAATCCCATACAATCCACCCCGCACACTCAGGTCCTCTGAGAAGGGTTTACTCCAGTCCAGTCACAACTAGGCTGGCAACTGTAACCCAGAGGACCTTTTCTTCTGCTACCCCCAGACTGTGCTACCTCTTCCTGTTGGAGGAGACTCATCAACTTAACAGTTTATCAGCATTTAAGAAAGCTATTAAGACTGATCTCTTCTGGCAGGCCTACCCAGATGAATTTTAAAACCTAAGAATTTTAAGATGCTGTGATGGTTATTTGAATGTTGTATTGGTTTTATATGCTCTTTTAAACTAATTGTATGTATTACGTATATTTTATTTAGTATTGTTCCCCGCCTCGATCCAGAGGGAGAGGTGGGTGGTTGTTATTATTATTATTATTATTGCAACACTAATCAGTTGGAATAAATGTATTGTGTTACTATTGCTTTTGGCCTAGAATTTTGAGTGAAAGAAAAGGATTTCAGAACTATTTCAGTCCGGATCTTTCAGAAGCTGTAAACCCCAGGAAACAGGCACATGTTATCTCTCCCCACCAAATCTACAGGCAGCCCCAGCTCAACAGAGAGCCGGGAAGCAAAGGGTAGATTTCTCTTTTTTTATTGCCAGCAACGGCCTACCTGGATTGGTATTCAGCTGGGATTGAAACTGCAATCTGTAATGTTAGTAAATAAAGTCAAGAGAGGAAGAGCGGAGAGGGAAATGGGTCAACGGAGCTGTCTGCTCATATCGCTCATGTCTCCGCTGCACACATCACGAGGGCATTGCCAACTGCTATGCTTTGGCCTCCAATGCTGAATAAGCCGTTGCTCAAACCATGCACCCAGCCCTTGCTTTGGAGGCTGCCTTGCCTGTGCCAGAGTGAAGGACTTGAACCCATTCAAGCCTGGGCAGTGTCATAACCTTGACCCTGAGCAGTGGCGAGGGCTCTCACCCAGAAAGGGAGAAACTAGCTGGATCAAGAAGGCCAGCAGCATAACCCACAGAGGTGCTGAACCCGGATCCGGGTTCAGCACCTCTGTGGGTTATGCTGCAAAAAACTCAGGGAAACTGGGAACCAAATTCCCCAGAAGAACGGGACGCCTTTTTGACAGGGATTTCACATGCCACAATGCCCGCTTGCCAGTGCAGGCAACACACAGGGTGGGAGCTGACTGAGAGGTGATGGAGGTCTAGGAGGATCTCCACCCTTCAGGAAGGGAGTAGAACCTGGGAGAGGAACTCTGTCCCAAGAAGGATAAATGGCATAATCATCTGCACTACAGACATTGACTTAAATAAGGCGGCTTATTTAAGTCTCAGCCCATGCCGGGGGGCAGTTTCCATCATCTCTGCCCAGGTGCAGCTTGTCGTGACGTCTGAACCCGGGCAGCATGGCTTGTTGGAGGACAAAACAACCCTCCAATAACCCATGCTGCCTGGGTTCGGATGACACAACATGCTGTTTCCAGGTGGTGATTATGGAAATCTCACCCAGCACACATCGTGGTTTAAATAAGCCCCGGTGGCGTAAACCCCAGTGGCTTATTTTCATTGTGTGAAATAGCCCAGCGTCAGAACAACTTCTCTACACGGAGCTATCCAAGGTCCTGCCCAAGCTGCCACCAGGTGTCTGTCACGGCCCATGGACCGGTGGTCAGGTTAGGTGGACAGTGAAGGGCTGGTGGAGAAGAGGTGTGATCCAGTGCTGCAGGACATCCAGCTACTTGAAGGCTCCCACAACCCCATCGCTCACAGGATGTCACACTCAACACTCAAGCAAGAGCAGTCAGGTCCCACCATACATACTTCACCACCACCACCACCACCACCACCCATGGATCAGTGAACACTCTAATATTAGTTAACTCTTGGGGTGACATTGATAGCTGCTTGAACCTGAGAGCTCTGTTTGAGTAGACCAAAGACCTATCTAGTCTAGCACCCTGCTCCCCACAGTAGCCAGCTCCCAAAAGAAGGGCACATAAGCAATTCTCCGTCTTCCTTCGGTTGCTGCTCAGGAATTGGCATTCAAAGGTACACTGCCTCTGAATCTGGGAGCTCCATTTAGTCCTCATAATGAAGAGCGGTTCACAGACTTATCCTCCATGAACTTGCCTGGTGTCGGGTGTGTGGTTTCGGGGGGGGGGGGGGAATACACAACTACAGGTGCTGTTACCTCTACAGGATCATGGGAATGCATTAATTCAGGGGTAGGCAACGGGTGCCCTCCAGATGTTTTGCACTACAACTCCAAACAACCCCAAGCCAGTGTGGTCAATGATCATGGGAGTTGTACTTCAAAACATCTGGAGGGCACTAGGTGATTAAAGCTCCCTGCATTCCAGGGTTTGCTTTTCTGCAGCATTCTCTCTCTCTCCCCACTGCATCTGGAATAAAGATGAGATGCCCAGGCCGAGGAGTTTGTGTGTATGGGAGAGGAAGAAAGAAGGTTGCAATGCACCGGCCCAAACAGAAGTTGTGGGTCCCTTAAGTTCAACCAATCTGTGGCCCTTACAAACACGAGGCAGCTACATGGGGAAAAGAACAACTTATGATCTACAGCAGGGAGAGTCGACCATGGTGCTGTCCACGTGGTTTGGCCAATTCCTATCATTCTTGACTATGACCCATGTTGGCTGGGGCTGATGGGAACTGTAGTCTGAGCAGGCATACAATTGTGCCCTTAAGCTTGCAAGGTCAGAAACATAACCAAGCAATTTCATCTGCAGAGTGGCGCTCGCTGCAAGGAGCCCACAACTGACCCATACAGATTTATTTATTGCTGCCTGCATGGCACGGGGACTTTTTCCTCCCCAGCCTCCTATTTAAGAAGCTCTAAGACAAATGGTTTGTTAGCCGTCCTTTCTTCCTCCTTCTGAACTCCTTCCTTCTCTTCTTAGCGAGGCTTACGCACAAACCCTCAGAGTAGCAGCTTATTCTTTCCCTGTTGCCAGCAAAATATCCCTTCGCAGCAGCTCCAGGAATAGCTCCGTTATCAGATACTTTAAGAGCCAGCACACAAGGATGCAAAAAAATAAATAAAGTAAGCATCCCTCCCCTTGGTCGAGGGATGCTAAAACCACGAGCCGAGCAAGGAGAAATGGAAACGCAGCTCGGATTTGCAAATCCAACTCCAGCCAAGCTGTGCGGAAAAGCTCAAGGTGCCAAAACAAGGGTGGATGGGCCAACTTAAAAGTCATGAAAGGGTTCCCCCGCAAAGAAAGCAAGGTTACAGCTACCAACCATCTACCTGCTGCCGAACAGCTGGTGTTGTTCAACAGTAAAACGAGTGCGGATTCTGCCAAGGTGGGCAATTAGGTTCACTTCCTTGCTATTCCTCTTTACTTCTTCTTTGCCCTTCCCTGGAGAGCGGCACTCCCCACCATCAGGTGGGAGAGCTGGCTTGCAGCTATTTCTGTATCCCACAACTTACCTCCTTTGGAGGCTCCTTGACCACTCAACCTGCTCTAATTCTCCCCCGTCTAGCCATTAACCACGCAATTTTCTTCGCTCCCTCCGCCTCTGCAGAATCACAGACAAGGTCAGCAATAGAGTGGCAGTGAGGATTAAAGGCAGGCCTTAACTCTGGTCCCGGGCAGGGAGCCTTGCAAACAAATCCTCCTCCATTGTCACCATGGCACAAGCGCGTGCCATGTGCTCGGGGGGTGGGAGGGCAGAGCGAGTGAGACGCCGCAGCCCCACGGGTGGCTGATGAAGAAGAGCCAAGAGATTTTAACGCTGCGCTGGACAGATGGGTGCTGTCAACCACCATGACCTTTCCAACGCCTTGCCACGGACAGCGTCTGCAAACGATGGGCGCGGATGCCAGCCTATGGGCGAAGAAGCATGCAGGGAAGCAAAAGGGGGCAGGCGTCCAAACACGCAGCTAGATAACAAAAGCTAGAAATGGGAAAGATCCCCCTGCAGAACACCCTTGGTACACCCCCTAAGCCTGGATATCCACACAGCCAAGCCATTCCTGCCTGATGTTTTATCCATCCACACCAATCTTCCCCATCTAGCGACCTCCAGTTATGTCGAGCTGCAACTCCCATCAACCCCAGCCAGCGACAGCCAATGGCCATGCTAGCTGGAGATGATGCGAGTTGTAGTCCAATGCATCTCGAGGACACCAGTTTGGAGAAAGTTGCTCCAAACCTTCAAAAACTCCACCCAAACCAATTCCACAAGACCTCTGAAGGCTGCTCGCTCCAATCCTCGTCCTATATGAACCTGCCCGTCAGTTAAGATCTTTGGCTGAGACGCTTCTCCACGTGCCCTCCGCAGAGGTGAGGCAGGGCAGGGCAGGGCAGAGCAAAGTCGGGTTTTTTCTGTGATTGCACCCTGGTTGCGAAATTCCCTTCCTTGGAAAGTTCTCCTCGCATTGCCCCAGCTATTCTTCGCAAGCCAAGCTACGGCCCACCTGTCTGCCCAAGTTTTTAATAGCATCTGTGGTTCCTGGATGTTTCTGCTTTGCACTTGCGGTTCTATTCAGGGAATCTTAGAATAGTTGAGTTGGAAGGGGCCTCTAAAGCCAACAAGTCCAACCCCCTGCTCAATGCAGCAATCCACCATAAAGCATCCCTGACAGATGGCTGCCCGGCTGCCCCTTGAAGGCCTCTAGTGTGGAAGAGCCCACAACCTCCCTAGGTCATCGGTTCCATTGTCATACTGCTCTAACAGTCAGGAAGTTTTTCCTGATGCCCAGCCGGAATCTGGCTTCCTGTCACTTGAACCCATGATTCTGTGTCCTGCACTCTGGGAGGATCGAGAAGAGATCCTGGCCCTCCTCTGTGTGACATCCTTTCAAGTCCTTGAAGAGTGCTATCATGGCTCCCCTCAATCTTCTCTTCTCCAGGCTAAACATGCCCAGTTCTTTCAGTATCTCCTCGTAGGTTGCATTTAAAGCAGTTGACATGATTCTGCTTGTGCAGGAAGTCCATCTTTGTGCAGAAAGCCCACAACCTCCATCCCTACTTATTTCTATTTCACTTGTTTTCATTATCCTGATAGGCCTTGGGGTGGCTTGAGACCGCCCAAGAGCGGAGTAGAAATAACAAAATGAATCGACAACTGCTTTTATACTTGGGAGGCTTTCCCTAATGTTTGACTTAAATCTATGCTTTAAATCCAGTGCTACTTTTCCTATTCTCAGTGGATTTAGGAAAACAATGGCTCTCTCACTTTTCATTTTTTTAAAAAGCGAAAAACCATCAAAAGGCTGCCATTTTTAATTTTCTCTGTGTGGTTTTGATCTCGAGATTGCATTATCATCTTTGAACCACTCCTCTGTTTCCAACCTTCTGACTTCCCTTGAACAGTAGTGGCCACAGAAGGGGAAGTGGTCCGGGGCTTTATGGCAAATCAGATCTTATGAGCACCTAAGGAACCGTACTATCACTTTCTATTAATGCAACCTTTCAAAATATGGGTATCACCTCTGCTATTGATTTGAGTACAATGCTCCCTGTTACAGCCTTCAAATCTGCTTCAACAGCACTATGCCTAGCTAATTATTCTCCATCTAATATTTACACCGAAGAACGAACCATCAGGAATGCAATATTTTACATCTGGCCTCATGTTTGGCTACGCAAGGAAATCATCCCACCCCCGTGTCAAATAATCCATAAGTTCAGCATAAAAAATTATGGCCGCGCCATAAAAATTAAGGCTAAACTATGCAAATGTTATGCTCGTTTTTCTGCGCACATTTTTAATACTTGAGGTTTTTCAAAAGAAGAGACTATATAAATTATGGAGGCTTGTTATTAAATTAAAAAATAGGGCCCTCGGGTACGAAGAACAGTGAAACGAAGATCATAAAAGACTGAGTTAATTCACTATTACAAGAAGCAATATATACACGTTTACGTGTTTTGCCTGTATGTTCCCAGTTTCCATACATGCACTGTTCTGGATTCATGGCTGGAGTTTTATTTTTTAAAATATGTTTGTTATAATGTAGAGAGGAGAAACATAAAAAATTGCTTTATATGGAGTCAGACGATCGGTCCGTCTAGTTTAGTATTGACTACACAATGCCCTCCAGATGTTTTCAACTACAACTCCCAACATCCAATTGGTGGCATGGGGATACCAAGTCATCTTGTCTGCCTCCTGAGGAATCTGTACAACAAACAAGTAGCAACGGTAAGAACAGACCACGGAACTACGGACTGGTTTAAAATTGGGAAAGGAGTACGGCAGGGTTGTATACTCTCACCTTACCTATTCAACTTGTATGCAGAACACATCATGCGACGTGCTGGGCTTGACGAATCCAAGGCTGGAGTTAAAATTGCAGGAAGAAACATTAACAACCTCAGATATGCAGATGACACCACTTTGATGGCTGAAAGCGAGGAGGAGCTGAGGAGCCTTATGACAAAGGTGAAAGAAGAAAGTGCAAAAGCCGGGTTGCAGTTAAACCTCCAAAAAACCAAGATTATGGCAACCAGCTTGATTGATAACTGGCAAATAGAGGGAGAAAACGTGGAGGCAGTGACAGACTTTGTATTTCTGGGCGCAAAGATTACTGCAGACGCTGACTGCAGCCAGGAAATCAGAAGTCGTTTACTTCTTGGGAGGAGAGCCATGACAAATCTTGATAAAATAGTTAAGAGCAGAGACACCACACTGACAACAAAGGTCCGCATAGTTAAAGCAATGGTATTCCCCGTAGTAACCTATGGCTGCGAGAGCTGGACCATAAGGAAGGCTGAGCGAAGGAAGATAGATGCTTTTGAACTGTGGTGTTGGAGGAAAATCCTGAGAGTGCCTTGGGCTGCAAGAAGATCAAACCAGTCCATACTCCAGGAAATAAAGCCAGACTGCTCACTTGAGGGAATGGTATTAAAGGCAAAACTGAAGTACTTTGGCCACATAATGAGAAGACAGGATACCCTGGAGAAGAGGCGGATGCTAGGGAAAGTGGAAGGCAAAAGGAAGAGGGGCCGACCAAGGGCAAGATGGAGGGATGATATTCTGGAGGTGACAGACTTGACCTTGGGGAAGCTGGGGGTGGCGACGGCCGATAGAAAGCTCTGGTGTGGGCTGGTCCATGAAGTCACGAAGAGTCGGAAACGACTGAACGAATAAACAACAACAACAACACAATGCCCTCCAGATGTTTTCAACTACAACTCCCAACATCCCTACCAGTATCACCAACACATCTGGAGGGCACCAATTTGGGACTGGCTGGCTTACAATGACTGGCAGAAGCTCTCCAGGGTTTGAGAGTACAGATGGACAGGAATTTTGTTTCTGTTCACAAATCATGCAGACGCGTCTCGATTGCAATCCTGAACATGAACAGGAGTGCTTTTCTTCTAGAAATGTTTGCACATGCCCGAAAAAATGCATATATTTTAAAGTGCACACTTTGACATGCACATAAGACCATCAGGAGAGCCCTGCTGGATCAGACCAAGGGTCCATCTAGTCCAGCACTCTGTTCACAGTGGCCAACCAGCCATCGGCCAGGGATGAACAAGCAGGACATGGTGCAACAGCACCCTCCCGCCCATGATCCCTAGCAACTGGCGCACACAGGTTTATTGCCTTGAATATTGGAGGTAGCACACAACCATCAGGGCTAGTAGCTATTAATAGCCTTTGCCTCCAGGAATTTATCCAACCCCCTTTTAAAGCCATCAAAATTCGTGGCCATCACTCCATCTTGTGGAAGTTAGTTCTATAGTTTAACTATGCGCTGTATGAAGAAGTCTTTCCTTGTATCTGTGCTGAATCTCCCACCAACCAGTTTCTTGGGATAACCCTGGGTTCTAGTATTATCAGAGAGTGCTCTTCCACTGAACCATGGCTATTAGAGAGAAACAGGAAAATGATGGGAACTGGAAATGAAAATAATGGGAAATGAAAATGATGGGAACTGGAGCTAAGTGGAAGAAGAAAGTAGTGACACAGGGTGGAGAAGTCCTATGCTTTGTGCACTGGAGCCTTTGGCAAGCAACCCAGAGCCAGTGGGGTGTAGTGGCTAAAGTGTTGGATTGGGAGTCGGAAGATCCGGGATCTAGTCCCCACTCGGTCATGGAAACCCACTGGGTGACTTTAGGCCAGTCACAGACTCTCAGCCCAACCTACCTCACAGGGTTGTTGTTGTGAGAATAAAATGGAGAGGAGGAGGATTATGTACGCCGCCTTGGGTTCTTTAAGAGGAAAAAAGGCAGGATATAAATGCAATAATAAATACATAATCCCCCTGTATGTTTCAGCCATATCGCCGTAACATAGGCATGAGACACGGTTGTTGTTTTTTATATTTGTTGAAATATATAGATATTTTATTTTAAAAGGAAAGTCTGAGAATCTCTGGGTTCTTTGCCAGTTGTCAGTTTCTGCAAATTTTGCATACAGGGAGACTAGTAATGCATGAACTCTCCCCCACTCAATTTGGAATCGATGCGGAATTATTCATGAGTTTTCCCAGAGAACTCTCAAAAAAAAGAAGTCCACTTTTCCCCAGGAGTTCTCTTGCAGCTCATAACATTTGTTGCATCTTATTATATTGCCGTGGCGTTTTCAAGCACTCCGCAACATTTCATCCATCTTTTCTTCAAGTCCTGAATACTAACTGCAGCTCAGAGAGATCTGTGCAAATGCCCCGCTTTCAGGTTTTGTGCAATTCGTTCAATGAAAGATTCTCCCTCACTGAATGAAAGGCAGCTGAACGCTGAGTCTGTCCGTGCAGGGCCGTGTTTTACATTCTGAACTAGAGAAGAACTTCTTAGAGGAAGGTCTTTCAACTGTAACACCTCTGAGTTGAGCAAATTCTTATTCTGAACCAGGCATTCGTGAACCTTGGCAATGCTACTAAAGGAAGATGTGAAAAACCACATTTTTTTGACTGTGGTTTCACTCTTTTAACCGACAGGAAGCTTTGTACTCCTCTGGGCAGCTTTTTACCCCGTTCACTTTATGATTTGCTTCAAATCTATGTCCTTTTAATCCTGACCATCTCTCAAGCTGCACACAAAAGCCAGCCATGGATGCAGTTTCGCTTCTTGTAGAAAGCCACCCAGGGCTCACGGGGGCAAGCTGGGGGACAGTGAGTGATGGCGGCTCCACGAATCTGACCAAAGTTCCCAGCCAAGGCAAGGTGACAAGTTGCATTGCCTGTTTTGTTAGCCGCAGGTTAAACCCGTCTAGGACGCGGATGGTATGCTTGCTTGGACTGGATTTTTGCATCTTTTGTGATCCAAAGGCAATTAATACAGAGCTTCAGCCTGTGAGAGGTCAAAGCATTGCAGGCTGGTAGTTGTATAGTCAGTGCAGGGTCCAGGTTTTGGGAAAACCTTGGACAAGACACCCTCAATGGGGCCCCTTCTTTATTTATTATTGCATTTATATCCCGCCTTTTTTCCTCCAAGAAACCCAAGGCGGCGTACATAATCCTCCTCCTTCTCTCCATTTTATCCTCACAACAACCCTGTGAGGTGGGTTGGGCTGAGAGTGTGTGACTGGCCCGAAGTCACCCAGTGGGTTTCCATGGCTGAGTGGGGATTAGAACCCGGATCTCCCGACTCCCAGTCCAACACTTTAGCCACTACACCACACTGGCTCTCAGTGAGTCTACCTTAGTGAGTCTACCTTGCCACTACCATTGTCACCAGCTGCTCTTCGTCCTCTTTTCCATCATTGCTACCCCTTGCTTGTTTGACAGGAGGAGAGCCAGTGAGTGTGTAAGTAGGCGGCAGCATTTGCTGCTTCTCATCGCCACCACCGTTGTTGGGGCCTGAGCAAGAGGCAAGTGAAGAAGGAGGCTGAAATAGTGAAGAGGGAGACAGGTCCAGAGGGGCTTTTGACAGTGGGCCCCTGCTGGTGTCGTGTTCCCCGTTCCCTCCGGCATTCACACATGCTGGAAAACTGACACAGGACACTCAAACAGTGAGGCTTCCTTCGTTCAGGGAAATCTCACGGTGAAAATCTTTAACGGTTACACAAGTCCCAAAACACTTGAAGCTGATGGATGGTCAGAAAGCTCTAAGCTTCAAAACAACGTACAGTCGAAAAGCTTTAAGAACCCGGTTTCCCGGTTGTCATCTCAACGGTTCCAAAAATGGCTTCCAAACCCGACCGAGGGAAGGGGAAGATTCCTGGTACGCTCCTTCGGGCAATCTCAATGGGGGATTCTTGAAAGGCTGCACAAAGCATCCCAAGGGAGCTGCACCAAATGCGGCCACGCGATGGTAACTCAGGGAACAGGGCCAAAAGCTTGAACAAGATCACGGGGTGGGTAAAGCCTTCAGGCAGGAGGGCTTAGGAACACAACGGCTGGGGTGTGGGCCCTCATCAGGGACCCAACCAGGCCTACCCTTGACGCCGGCGTGTGCATACTCTTCTGTGCCATACATAAATAGGCAACAGCAGTTGCCTCTCTGTTTGGCATCAGGAAGCTGCTACCTTTCAGTTTTGGGTAAATTACCAGCTCATCCTCTGCTCCATGACTACTTCATCAGGACATTAGGACTGGAAGTGTCTTGCATGCCCTTGGAACACCAAAGGCCTATGTTGCAAAAGCAAAAGAGGCTTATATTTCCAAAGTGGTTAATCATGACTCCCCTTTGCTTCCCAATTTCAGTGCCAGCTGTATAAGAAACGTTAATTTCCCTGGCAGAGGGACAGCAGCATGCTAGCGTTACGTCTTACAGCTGGCCTGGTTCTACCAACAGCATGAGTTACATATGGCTGCAGATGGGGAACATATCTGGGACATTGCCAGTATTTCTCAAAAGAGGGGTCAAGTTCCTCTGGGTCTGGGTACCACCGTAAGGCCATTTTATGAATGAAAGCCAAGGAACAGAACCAGTAGGGCCCATGGAAAGGAGAAAAAGCTAGAGAGAGAGAAAAACCAGGCACCTGCTAGCCAAGAAATTTGATGCCAGCCGCTCCCCCACCCCCGTCCCCACAAAACACATGCACACAAATCTGCTAGCAGTGCCACAGAGCATAACCGTACACGTTCTAGTCCTGGAGAAACCGATGCAATTTGATACAGAATCCGAAAAGGTTTATGTTAAGCAACGTTGCAAGTGCGATCATCGCCTGCACTTTCCATTTCCTCCTCCTAGTCCCTTCTGAAAGCACGAGGATTCAGCAAACGAGGCTCTCTCTAATTTGTCTCCTTTACCCACCCACCCCAGGGCAAACTGTATGGAAAGCATGCCTGCAGGCAAGACTGAAGGAGCTCTCCAAGGAGCCCATCAACCCCTCACCAGAAGAAGGGAGAAAGTGCATCAGGGCTTGTTGACTGACTCAACTGCAACCATTTCAGACAAACCTAACAGGGGTGCGCCAGACTTCAGATGGGGCCACGCGTTGCATGTCAGAGAAGGCCAGCCATCGTGCCCTGTTCAACCCTAAGAGCTGCTTCGCACGTGACGTGGCAGCCGAGTCCGATTTGCGCTTCCCTCAAAGCAAAGGGGAGTATTGCACTCACAAAACACACAGAGGTACACTGGAAAGGCGCTAGGCTTGGTCAATTGACCAGTCAAGGAATTTCAAAGCATTCTTGGAATATCTGACCACAGCCAAACAACAATCCGCCTGGCCTCAGTAGCAGAGTCCCTGTTTTGTAAGTGGAAGGTCCCAGGTTCAATCCCCGTCATCTCCAGATGAGCTGGGTAAATATACCTGCTTGGGGCCCTGGAAAGCCACTGCCAGTCAGTGTTGACAATACTGGGTTAGATGGACCAAGAATTTGACTCAAGAGAAGGCAAATTCTTAGGAGAATGACAAATCTTGATAAAATAGTTAAGAGCAGAGACACCACACTGACAACAAAGGTCCGCATAGTTAAAGCAATGGTATTCCCCGTAGTAACCTATGGCTGCGAGAGCTGGACCATAAGGAAAGCGGAGCGAAGGAAGATAGATGCTTTTGAACTGTGGTGTTGGAGGAAAATTCTGAGAGTGCCGTGGACTGCAAGAAGATCAAACCAGTCCATACTCCAGGAAATAAAGCCAGACTGCTCACTTGAGGGAATGGTAGTAAAGGCAAAACTGAAGTACTTTGGCCACATAATGAGAAGACAGGATACCCTGGAGAAAGTTGAAGGCAAAAGGAAGAGGGGCCGACCAAGGGCAAGATGGATGGATGAGATTCTGGAGGGGACAGACTTGACCTTGGGGGAGCTAGGGGTGGCGACGGCGAACAGAAAGCTCTGGCGTGGGCTGGTCCATGAAGTCACGAAGAGTCGGAAGCGACTGAACGAATAAACAAAAAAAAAAGTTATTGATACCAGAATGTATCTTTGAGATTTTGGGAACTCCAGTCTCGTCACACTTTATGTGCTCCTGCGGGCAACAGTGGTGCTAAGCCAAAGCAAAAAAAAAAAAAAAAAAAAGTGCATTTGCCCTGAGGAAGGGAAGGATGTAGCTCCCTTCCTGAGCCCTGCTGCCACTCATCTTCTAGGTGCTGCATGAAGTTTCACTTCCCTTCCTGGACATCCAAGGCGGAAATCTCAGCTAGAATCAGGATGGGTGTGTGTGTTCTTGCACTCATGGCAACCAGCGCAGCAGAGGAGTCCTTTTATGCTTTCTCTACCCACCAATCTGGTCCAGCCAGATCCAGGGGGACTATATATTACCTTCCTTACAGGCAGAGAGCTCAGAGATATCCTTCTCCTCCTTCTCCTCCTCCTCCTCTGTGCAGCTCCCTTATCAATTTGGAGCTTAGAGCTCAAGCCATTTCACACTGCAGATATAAAGCCTCTCGGTACCCTTAGGATTATCTGCTGCAAAGCACAGGGCCATCCCCTCCCTAAACTTGTTTCCAGAAGTGAGGGTAATAAAGATGTTGCCACCGAGCCGTGACATATTGCGAATGAGTTTCCTTTTTAGGAAGCTTCCTTCTTGCTCCCAACGAGCTTTTCTCCTGCTGCTGAAACTTCTGGGTGCTTCTTAGGGGACCAGGGAGGACGGAAGAGAAAGAAACCTGCAGGCACCAAGAAATCGCTCCCTGTTCCAGCAAAGAGGTTTGCTGTAGCTTTCCTCCTCCCAAATTGACCACAGAGGCTGCAACACAGCCTCTAAGGCAGGAAGTTTGCAAACATTTAGCCTTTGGGGAAGCCGCTCCACATCTGTAGAGGGTCCCTGAAACACTGGTATCTTGGGAAGGATCCTGGGGCACTCTTAGCTCTGCTGAGGAGCTGGTTAGGAGTTTTGCACTCCACCGCTGCCCGGCTCGAAATGAGAGTGTGGCCTCCAACACATCTAACACTTCCCCACAGCTGGACACAGGCCAGCTGTGGCTCCGTGAAGCTTGCCCTCCGTTACTGAACTGCTCGTTACAAAATCCCCCAATAAGCCTCCCTGGTATCACACGTTTCCCTGGAACGCAGCCTGAAAACCGTTGCTCTAGAGTAGAACCTGCCCAGGGATCAAACACAGGCAGCTTTTCTCTCCCCACAGATAGGGTGCACCGACATACTACCCTGGTCATACGTGTCTGGAGTGTAGGGTGGGTGTGTCACAGGCTCAGCACCAGTGGGTAAGGATGGGAAGGAGAGGAAAGGAATCCTCAGCTCATGACCCTGTGTGCACGTCCAGATCTGTGGGCTTCTGCGGGTAACGATGGAACCAGTTACCTAGGGAGGTCGTGGGCTCTCCCACACTAGAGGCTTTCAAGAGGCAGCTGGACAACCTTCTGTGAGGTATGCTTTAAGGTGGATTCCTGCAGTGAGCAGGGGGTTGGACTCGATGGCCTTAGAGGCCCCTTCCAACTCTACTATTCTATGATTCTGTGCCTTCCCCTTTTATGCAGAAGGTCCATCATAGGAGGAAGCCCCAAGCACACAGAGCTGGGTGTGTTGGACTACAACTCCCATAAGCCTCAGCCAGCACGGCCAGTGGGCAGCAGAGTTGTAGTCCAAAACATCTGCAGGGTTCCAGGTTGCCTACCCTGCTCTATGCACATGAGCCTAGCTCCTGCATTCCCTATGTATAACTTTACAGGGAGGGGGCATGTGTGAACCCACCCCTAACTTGTATAATATAGGCTCCGTTATCCTGGAATAAGAACCACCCCCCGAAGGCAAAGTGATTTGAGTGGCAAACATCCTTGGCAAGAGCAGGGGACTGCAGACCTCTTCATACTCTCTGGATAAGGGGACGAGCGAACAACTGCAGGCTCACCTCGGCTGGATGGGGTGGACAACTCCACTGAGAAATTGCAGCAGCCAGTGGCCAATCTGAGATATGGCAGTGACCAAGGTGCGCATGGCTGAAGCCTTCGGGAATTGCTTGTGCTTGATAAGCAACCGTGAGAAAAGAACTCTCTGAATCTTTATTGTGCAAACCAGCCCCTGGTCTAACCAATGCGGTGGTTGCAAGAACAAAATTATTCACGCGAAGCTTTGGGGCGAGGGTAGGAAAGGAATCATTATGCAGGCCAACCGGAAAGTTGCTTCTGCCTTAACATGCAAGGTTGCGGACGAGATAAAAGATGGAATCTTTCACTGGGCCAAATTAGGCTGTTTGCAATCCAATTAACTGCCTTAGCCAGGGACCTCCGTGAGTCTCAGAGCAATCAGGCCACCCAAAAGCCTGTATAACTTAAGACCAGAAAATTAATTTTATTTTAATCTTGTGCAATGCTCATTCCCAAAGAACCTTGTGAGGGCTGAATGCTTGCAGAAATACGTTAAATCAGGCAGAGCTGGTTCTAGAATGGATCTCCCATTTGCCTAGGCTCTCATCACTGACCAAGCCAGATGGTTATATCTTGCAAATCATGAAGAATTTAGCAGGTATAATGCAGTATAGTTGAGCCTGCTGGCGCTGTTATAAAAATAAATAAATGAAGAGCTTTTTGAAAAAGCTAGAATGAGAACTTGGTACAGAAGCGTTGACCTTCACGTATCTCTTGGTTCCTTTGGCCCTCAGCATTAAAGATGTACATGCTCCAAGGCCTGTAAGGAAGTGCACGGAGCAACAATGATTCTCCTCCCTCCATTATTATTTTATTTTCACAATAACCCTGTGAGATAGAGAAGTGATATTGATTGACCCCAGTGAAATTCATGGCTCAATGAAGATTTGAACCTGGGCTTTCCTGGTCAAAATCTGACACTCTAACCCAGCCTGGCCCTGGTGCCCTGCTGATGTTTTGGACTTCAATTCCCATCAGCCCTAGACTGCATCAGGAATGCTGGGAGTTGTGGTGTGAAACATCTCTAGGGCACAAGGTGACGCAGGGGTGCTCTAATCCCTACACCAGGCTGGCTCGCACTCTTCAGTCGTCTTCCACACTTGAAGGTACTTGTTGCTGAAGAAATCGACTGTGGGAGAAGAGCAACCATTTTTACCAGCTATATATAGTCCATCAACCAAGAGGTTCATGGCAAGGACAGCCACATTATGTGAACTGCGCAGGAATTCACTGCAGCCTTCTAGCTCGGAACATTTCCCAAACAGATCTTATCTTGAGCGAGCTGCCTTGAACTCATGTCAGCCTCGGGTTTATTCAAAAGATCGAGGGCCAACCTGAGGCTGTACCAAGTTCAAAGCCACTTGATGGTTTGAAAGAACGAAAGGCTGCTTGTTGGGAGGCTAAACAACCATGCAATCAACATTACTAATATCTTCCACGGTCCACAGGTCCAGAAAGCAGTGGTTACTGTGTTCCAGAGAATGCTGAAGATTCTTAGAAGCTTATCAAGGATTCCTTCCTGAGGAAGCCAGTCATGGCGGAAAAGATTCCCTAAAAAACAACTCACCCGTCTTTACTCATCTTCTCTTGCAACACATAGCAGAAGGGGAGCATTGCATATTTTCCAGGGTACCTTCCACTTCATGCTGGGCAGTTTAAGGGATCGCTTGACTCCGTACCGGCCTGCTTGGCTGCTGCACTCATCAAGAGATACCCTCCTTAGGTAGTGCCTAAGGGTTCGGAGGTGCGGTCCATCATGGCTCAGAATAAGATCTTCAGTACCGTCACAGCCACTGCCTGGAATTCCCTACCATTACAAATTAGGCAGACGCCAACCGTTCAGGGTTTTCACCACCTACTGAAAAAGTACCTTTTCCAACAGGCGTTCCCGGGAAAGTAATCTTGCCTTCTGTATAAAGACTTGTTTTTGTTCATCACTTAGAAATGTCTTTAATACGGTATAAGCGATTCAAAGAGGCTAAATATATAGACAAACAGCCAAGACTACCAGGCCTGGCTAGCACTTTGTGTGACCTTACTGGGCCCTGGAACACCCTTCCCCAACTTGGTGCAGACCAGATATTTTGGACTACAACTCCCAGCACGCCCATGCTAGCTGGGGCTGATGGGAGTTGGAGTCCAAAATATCTGGAGGTACCATGTTCGGGGAAGGCTACCAGAGAATATACTCCAGCTGGTGAATTACCCAAGGCTATCAAGTCAGGCAGCAGGGAACTTTGCTCATGCAGACTACAGGCCTGTTCAGAAGACACCTTAAACCATGGCTTTAATCATGGCGAATAAGGCTTTTTGCTTTATTCACCGTGGTAAAAGCCATGGTTTAAGGTGCCTTCTGAACACTCCCCGGCTTTCTGGCTTAACCACCATGGTTAAAGCCATGGTTTAAGGTGTCTTCTGAATGGGGCCTACTACTACAAGGTAATAATCCTGAAATACAATCACCTGTAGTTCCCGACTGTAAACAGGCTCCAGGTAGCTCAGCCCTGATCTAGTGTAGACAGTGATGCCCTCTTTTTTGCATGATTAGAAGGGAAGGTGGGGGAAGTCGCCTTGCTGTCCCGTCCCCCCACATTTGAAAGGTCAAAACTAGCAGTATTACTCAGCACAGCCTGGATACATATGGTGTCAAATTTGATTCAGATCATCCGCCATCCCCCGCGTTCATCCAATTCTTTGCAGAGAGATGCAGAAGCCATTTGCCAATTACGATGCATCCCAAGGGATTTACAAAAAAAAAAAAAATTCCCCTATGCACACTTGCAACTCGGTCAGCTTTGCCCATATGTGGACAGATTCACTTGAGTATTCAAAAGTTTGGCTCCTGACGGACTCAGCGATAGCACTCCCTGACGTGCAGCAGGCACCTGGCTTTGTGGCATTTAAAACAAGACGGATTAAAAGCCAGATGAGGGTGCAAAGCAATTTGCTCAGAGAGAATAGAAGTCATAGGCAGGCACGTTCATATAGCCGCATATTTAGCCACGTGTGAGGAGAACCAGAACTGAGGTGGCTGATAAACCTCTGGGTAGAACAGGAAAATATGCACATTTTCCCTCCTTCCAACAAAATCACCCTCCTTACACCATTTGAAATAGGGGAGATTTCTAAGAATCATACCTTGCATATGAGAAAGAAGTTTTTAGCTCTAAATAGTTGACGGTTGGTTATTTAACCCACCATGGGGGGTATTGTGCTGTGTAGAGGGAGTTTGTTAACCAATGGTTGGTTATTTGTCCGAAATAACCAACGCAAATAACCAACCCTGTGCAGAGTTGGCTATTTGGACCACCATTGCTTATCGTGTTGTGTGGAGAGCAACGTTGGTTATTTCCTCGGCCACCATTGGTTATTTCGCCAGGCACAAAGTCGCAAGGCAAGAGCAATCAAAGCGGTGGGTGCCGCTCTAGCCCAGCTGGCAGGAAAGATTTTCGGCAGCAATGGCTGATGGGCTACTAGCGGGAGGTGGGGGAGAGGGTGGGTAATGAGTGACTCAACTCAGCGTGGACTAATAGTCAACTCATCGCTGATCTTAATCCACACTACAGTTGAATATTATCTTGCTGTGTGGGGAGTATCCCTTAGGTAACTGTCAAGTTGATGTGTTAGCCCACTGTTGACTATTGTGTTGTCTGAACGCCTAAAAGTACTGACTTTGGGAAACAAGGAGAGCAAGGAAAGCCAACGTTGGCTGCATTTTTCGACTCCAGTGACTTCTTCTTTTTTAAACATCTATCTATCGAGACTCTTTAAAAGGCCAGTTCAATTATTTCACATCTGAGCATATTGGTTTCAGCATAGGAGGACAGGAAAAGCATAGCTTCTGGTTCATCAGGAAGAATGTTCTACGTCACTTGGTAGGGTTCAGAGGCCAAAGTTGTAGCTGGAGGGGGGCACAGCTCAGTCGTAGAGCATATGCTTCACATGCAGAAGGTCCCAGGTTCGATCCCTGGCATCTCCAGATAGGGCTGGAAAAACTCCTGCCTGAAACCCTGGAGAGCTACTGCCAGTCAGTGTTGACAATAATGAGCTAGCTAGACAGTCCAACGGTTCAAGGCGGTATAAGGCAGCTTCCAATGTTCCTATGATAACTGGGGCACAGGTATTTGCTTTTTTTCTGGATTAAAATTGGAGAAACCATCACTCTGCACTCTACCCACCCACCCAAATGTGTGTTTGTGTAAATATAGTGGGCCTCTTCAGAAGACACGCTAAGCCATGGTTAGGTTGCTAACCCTTTAGAAACAAATGGTTAGTGAACATGTTTAAACTGTGGATATGTAGCAACCATGGTTACGAATGGTTCACAAGACACACTAAACCATAATGTTCAGCTCAAAATGCTTAAGCACTGTGGCTTAGCATGTCGTCTGAATAGGGCATATATATTTTTGACCAGTCTCCAGACCAGTTGCCTCCTCGCAACTCCAAAATAGCACAATGTGATAGAGCACATACTTTACGTGCAGAAGGTCCCAGGTTCAATCCCCAGCTTCTCCGGGTAGGGCGAGGAAACCCCGGAGAACCGTTGCCAGTCAGTGTCAGCAATACTAGGCTAGATGACGCAATGGTCTGATTCACTATAAGGTAGCTTCCTGTGTTCCTATAATGCGCAACTCCCAGCATCTTGTCCTCTCCCTTTGGTCAGAGTTGGGACCATGCTTTCTGGGCAATGGCGATACTTCTGGGATTCTCACATGACCACAAGGAGCAGCATAGGCTGACTCAGGGAATCTGCAATGCGCTCTACATAGGGCTACCACTGCACCTAGTTCGGAAACTTCAACTAGTTCAAAATATGGCAGCCAGGTTGGTCACCGGTACATCTAGGGGTACATCTAGGGGTGAGCATATTACCCCAACATTAAAATCACTCCACTGGCTGCCGATTAGTTTCCGGCAAAGTACAAAGTGTTGGTCATTACCTTTAAAGCCCTAAATGGTTTGGGTCCAGGTTACCTGTGGGATCGCCTTCTCTCATACAGTCCACCCCGCACACTCAGGTCCTCTGGGGAGAACTTACTTCAGTCAGCCAAGACTAGGCTGACATCAGTTTCCCAGAGGACCTTTTCTTCTGTCGCCCCTGGATTATGGAACGGCCTGCCGGAGGAGATTCGTAATATTAACTCCCTCTGTGATTTTAAGGCAGCTTTGAAGACTAGCCTTTTCCGGCAGGCCTACCCAGATTAATGTAAAATCAAGGATTTTTTAAAAATGTGTTGATTCCTGCACTAATGTTGTTCCCCGCCTTGATCCAAAGGGAGAGGCAGGTAAGAAATATATTATTATTATTATTATTATTATTATTATTATTATTATTACTACTACTATCCTGGTGCGCCCTTGACTCCTTTTCTCGAGATGAACTCAGTGCTCCTATGTTCGCAGTGTATATAATGTGACTCAGGGCTGCATAGGGCCACCCCACTTTGAAGGGCACTGTGGTGGATTCATCCAACTCGGTGGCTTAATTTTTAATTGTGGCACCTTAAAAACTAACACATTTATTCTGGTATATGTTTTCATGGACTATAGTCGACTTCATCAGATGCATGGAGTATTGTGGGGAATTTCATGTTTATATAAAATACATACGATTGAGAGGGGAAGAACTGTAAACAGTGAGATCAGAAGGAAATTAAATTCAGAAAATACTGACAGTGATAAACACATTAACAGTAGCCATTCACAGCTGCTGCTCATAACACACATATCCTTGGCACCAGTGTACTTTGGCACACACCAACTGAGAGCAGAGCAATGAAGAGATACCACTTTTCAAATGTTTGCATTTAACACTCACTAGAATGCCAAGGAAACAAGCGGTCACGAAGAAAGGTTTGCAGTGTTTCCTTCTTCGCTCCGCCATGAAGGCGCCACTTCCCAACAGAGGCAGCCAGAAACAACATGGCATCAGCTTCTAACTCATAAGACCCACAGGAATCAAATAGGGCAGGTTAGCACTTAAGACCAGCACAGTCCCTCAATGGGGAAGCATGCCCTCAACTCGAGACAGAGGATTCACTATGGCCGTTTCTACACCAGCCTGAAAATGTGTGCTGGTCACGGCCGAGTCCCAAATGACGCACAGGGACTCCCAGGAGGAAAGAAGGCCGAGAACAGGCCCAGGGATAAGTACTCCCTGGGAAAATCCGACTCTTCCTGCGGTCTCGGGATCGTCCCAAGACCACGGGAGGTGTGGCCGCCCATCCCAGCTTCTTCGCTCCTCCTCGAGAGTAGCGGGAAGCAGTATAGGGAACGAACCAGGCTGGGAGGAATTGGAGGTGGGGGGAGCGGGGTCGGGGCTCTTTTTTAAAAAAAAACCTCACATTTCATTGGACCGCATGTGCGCTCATCTCCTTTTAAAAAAAAAGGCGGGCGCGACACCTTCCTTCCTCCAAGGATGTCGCGCCTGCATTTAGACTAAGGGGAGGATCTTGTGATCAGAATATTGCGAATCCTCCCCCCTCCCTCCCTCGTAGAAATGGCCTCTATTTCAAGGTATTTCAGGCATTATGGATTAAAAGAGGATTCTGATTTTGCCTGTGTATATCTCAAACAAAACGCTTTCGAGGTGGAACTGGGAAGCTACTGCTGAGTGGGAAAGGGGAGAGGTAACACATCACCTCGGCTGCCCTTGGAGTCAAGGCAGGACATAAATGCAATGAACGAGATGAATCTCCTAATGTAGACTTAAGAAGTTAAAGAGACTTGTCTAGAAGACAAACGAAAACAAAAAAAACCCACACCATCCTTTAACACAAGCGCTTCTATTCTTAGGCCATGTTTTGGATGAGCTGTATCAACTAAGCAACCCATTTGCCCACAGCATGGGCCGAGGATTGTACCACAGCCATGCAAGTGATGTAGCAATAAGTATGCAGATCAGCCTCTGGCTTATGATCTGTTTCCAGTGCGTTCCCTAAACTAAAGCAAGATGGCTATCCAACAGTTTAGCAGCACCTGGATTATCCTAGTGGCAACACAAAATGGAGGGCCCTTTCCTCTCTTATCAGGCTCCACCTGGAAATCTCAGCACAACACTGGCCTAATGAGTACTTGGAAAAACAATGGCTAGAAATGCCTTTGCCAGACTTGCAGATTAACTCGTAGGCTGGGGCGAATGATAAGAGATCCACAGGAAAAGCCAAGCCTATCTCAAATGACTGCACAGCAACAAGACTTGATCCCTATTCGGTCGGGCTCTTTGAAAATGGCATTCAAAAGACAGGTTAGCAGAAGCAAAACTCTTTCCTCTAAGCTGTCCATATTTAAAACAAAACAAAACAATTGTTCATACACCTTAATCAGGGCACGGATCAACAGTAGCCCATGCTGTCATCCCATTTCCCTTGAAATACATACTGAAAGCACTCTGATCCATCATAATGATCTTCTAGCACTTGAAGATGGGACCTGACCAGGAAGGGGGAAGGGGTAACATACTGATTGGTTGATTGATCGCATTTCTATACCGCCCAATAGCCGGAACTCTCTGGGTGGTTCACCAAAATTAAAACAATTCAAAGTATAAAACCATAATATAAAATACAATATAAAAGCTCAACCAGATAAAAACAGCAGCAAAGCAAAATTACAAATTTAAAACGCCAAGTTAAAATTTGCTGTTAAAATGCTGGGAGAATGAAAAGGTGTTCACCTGGCGTCTAAAGACATATAACGTAGGTGCCAGACCTTCCAACACCAAGATAGCATTACTTAAATTGGCTTCTAACTGCTCTGTACCAAGTGCACCACCTAGAATTAATCTCCAGTCTCACTAACATAAAGACTACCATCTCTCGCTTTACTTCTGTTCTCTACTTCACAAGGAACTTCGCGTTGCCAACAAAACCAACTAACTACTAGATATTATATACTTTGTTCCAGTACCTGTTGGTGGATCCTGTAATCTGCCTGGTTAAGCAGCAAGGCTAATCTAATTTTGTCTGCATAGCTCCTCCTACATTCCCTCTTAACCCTCTTAAAAACGGCAGACCGAAGCGATAGCATTAGGGCCATCTTTCTCAATCCCCTTTGCTGCTCAACATCCTGTCTGATGAGTTCTAGAGAACTCAAAAAGTTTGCTCACAGCTTTGTGACTGTTTGGTCAGTCTTCGTAGAGGTATTACCGTGTTGTGGATTTGGGATTATTTCCACCAATAAAAAAACACTCAAGGCAGCCAACAAATTGAAGAAAGTCCATTAAGTCCACTAGTCCGGGCCCGATTCAAAGTGCTGGTATTAACATTTAAAGCCCTAAACGGCTTGGGGCCAGGTTATCTGAAGGAACGCCTCCTCCCATATGTACCTGCCTGGACCCTAAGGTCATCTTCAGGGGTCCTTCTCCACGAGCCCCTGCCAAAGGAAGTGAGGCAGGTGGCTACCAGGAGGAGGGCCTTCTCTGCTGTGGCACCCCGGCTGTGGAATGAGCTCCCTAAGGAGGTTCGCTTGGCACCTACATTATATGCTTTTAGACGCCAGGTGAAGACCTTTTTATTCTCCCAACATTTTAACAATCTATAAATTTTAAATAACATGGTTTTAAATTTGTAATTTTGCATTGCTGCTGTTTTTATCTGGTTGAGCTTTTATATTGCATTTTATATTATGGTTTTATACTGTTGTTTTATACTCTGAATGGTTTTAATTTTTGTGAACCGCCCAGAGAGCTCCGGCTATTGGGCGGTATAGAAATGTAATAAATAAATAAATAAATAAATAAATAAATTCTAGAGACATTTTTTCCTCCTTGTCTACACTTTAAAAGGAAGGGCTTCCCCCACAGTTTCCTGGTGAATCTCACATGCTTATCCTCCAGTTTTCCCACACTTTTTATATGCAACATGTCCTGGGTAGTATGTGCCCTGAAAATTACTTTAGCTATACAATTTGGATCATGTTTGTCTTTCATCACCTGCTCCTTCCTGTACGTCTGGCATGCCTTTTCTTTCTTTTCTTATTCTACCATTCGGATACCACAATGGGCTGCATTGGATTGGTCAGACTGTGCCCCTACAACAGGGGTAGGCGGATATCAGGCTTGTAGCACCTACTTTGTGTTTTTGCTAGAAGCCCAAGGTCTACCAACTGGAGCCAGACAGAAAATGGCGGCTCAGGGAATGGAGACAATTACTTATTACTGCCCCCATGAGCCGTACATCTGAGATAACCTGCATGTACCAGTATTAACCTACATTCGAGTTACTGAAGATGAGGGATTCTAACACAAAATTCTAAAACTGGCTGGCAGAGCTGTAGAGAGACTTGGTCAACATCAGCCATATAATGCTTATATTTACAGGTGAGGAACACTGAGGCTGAGAGACAAGCAATTAGTACAGGTAATTAGCCAGTTGGCAGGGGGGCATTGAGCAGAGGCCACAGCTCAGTGAAAGAGCACATTTTTTGTACTCAGAAAGTCCCAGGTTCAATCCCTGGCATCTTCAAATAGGGTTTGAAACCTTCCTGCCTGGATCCCTGGAGAGCCACTGCCAGTCAGTGTTGGCAGTACTAGGCTAGATGGACCAATGGTCTGACTCATAATGCAGCATTCTATGTTGGTAGGTACTTATAATTTTATGTGCTACTGTTAAACTACGGGGAGTCAGAAACACTTGCCAATCTAATAAAAATCACTCGGAGATCTATCAGTAGATCCTGGTCTACCTTCTGCCACCACAGCACTAGATAGCTTTGCTTGCCATTTTTCATCTACATCGGTGTTTCAGGAGAGAGCCTTTTGCAACTGTGCAATCATGACAGACCTCAAAAGATTCCACTGTGATAGCAAATCCGTAGGAGTATACTTCTGCGCAACAAGTAAGCAACAGGGAAAAAGCAAACCAACCAACAACAATCCATGAGCAAAACAGGTATACTTGGATACATAGATATCCAAAGCAGCGGAATGAGTATGCAGTCACATAGATTGTAAGCCTATTCGGCAGGGTCTTGCGATTTACTGTTTTACTCTGTACAGCACCATGTACATTGATGGTGCTATATAAATAATAATAATAATAATAATAATAATAATAAGAAGAAGAAGAAGAAGAAGAAGAAGAAGGACACGGCCAGCTCTTCTCACAGCCAGGATGGTCAGCTGGATAAAGTGTCACATAAGTACCAGGTAGCCCTCAGCTCGAATCTCAGCTCATTAGAGGACTTTGCTCCTTCAAGTCTAACTTTCTCTTAATTTGTTTCCCGAAAATCATAGAATAGTAGAGTCGGAAGGGGCCTATAAGGCAATCGAGTCCAGCCCCCTGCTCAATGCAGGAATCCACCCTAAAGCATACCTGAAAGACGGCTGTCCAGCTGCCTCTTGAAGGCCTCTACTGTGGGAGAGCCCGTGACCTCCCTAGGTCACTGGTTCCATTGTCGCACTGCTCTAACAGTCAGGAGGTTATTCCTGATGTCCAACCAGAATCTGGCTTCCTGTAACTTGTGCCCATTATTCTGTGTCCTGCGCTCTTAGATGATCGAGAAAAGGTCCTCTGTGTGACAACCTTTCAAGTATTTGAAGAGTGCTCTCATGTCTCCCCTCAATCTTCTCTTCTCCAGGCTAAACATGCCCAGTTCTTTCAGTCTCTCTTCACAGGGCTTTGTTTCCAGACCCCTGATCATCCTCATTGCCCTCCTCGGAACACGCTCCAGCTTGTCTGCATCCTTCTTGAAGTGTGGTGCCCAGAACTGGACGCAATACTCAAGATGAGGCCTAACCAGTGCCGAATAGAGGGGAACTAGTATATATTATAAATTATATTTTTAGTCACCACCCCGTCACTTCCTGCAAAGATCTCAGGGTTGCTACAAGATGCTTCCCATGCCCAATTTATTCTCACCACCATCCTGTGAGGTAGGTTAGGTTGAGAAAGAGAATGAGAGACCCAAGGTCACACAGTGAGCTTCAGGGCTAAGCAGAGATTTGAACCTAGATCTCTGTGCTCCTAGTCCGACACTCTAAACACACCACCACTCTAGTTCTACCACCTGAGCTTATTCAAGAGAGAATTCCAAATGCAATAGATAAATTTATGAACAAACAAGCCACCATGAAGGCTATTAGACTTCAGTTAAATTTCTTTCTGATACTCGGATCTTGCCTCATGCAAACAAGATGCATGTAAAATTCATGTCACATCAATAACGTTTTGGTAAAACACTAATGCAAACTAGCTTCCTCTCTCTCTCTCCCTCTCCAACAATGGTCCAAAAAACATTACCACTAGAAAACTGCATTAACCACATTAATATGCAGCAATCACTCCACTGTTGCCACCCTCAAAGTCAGACAGGTAGCAGTTTTAACTCCAAGCTCTGGCATCCCATAATGCACTACCTCACCATTAAGGTTTTTTTTAAGTACACAGAAGTAGATACGTGGAATTGCTAGCTGAAGCTATCAGTAGAATCCTAAGTGGTTGTGCACAGAGAGAACTAATCTTCCAGAATCTTGCTACATACATCTTGGTATTTGCTGCCCTGTGGGCTGTTTATAATCCACGCCTTTCCCATCTCAGTCTTCACTATTGAAAAGTTTATCTCTGGTGGACTTGTCCCTTTGCCTGCGTTATGCTTCTTCCTCTCCGTCACAGGGACTTTTAAAAGCTCAGTCAAAAGGGAAAAGTGTTGCAGAGAGCAATACAAAAGTCACACAAAGCAGAAAACTAGCCAAGATTATATAAACTGGCGTCCTTTTAGTATTAACAACATCCTGGTTATAGGAAATAAAGTAAAACAAAAACAGGCCTGCATTGCTACTACTGAAACACAGGCAGAAAACCCAAAGCCACGCTGAAAAACACACACAAAATCATGGGATTCATTTGCCACAAAGACTCCCCCAAGCCTGTGTACCAAAGAGGATGCAAGCCACAAACTCCTTGGGGCCTGCGGAAAAAGCATGAGCCAGCCAGCCAGCCAGCCAGCCAGCCACACACACACCACATCACAGAGCAAATGCTTTCCAAGCCAAGGCAGCTAGAGAACAGAAAGCAAGCTGCTCTTTTTAAACAGGCAGCATACAGGCAAAGGAAGACGCACAGTCATTCAACAAGCAGCGAAGCTATAAAAAGCAAGCATTAATCAGAGGCTCCAATATTCTTAGCACACGCAACATGGCAGCTTTCAACGGCCAAAGCTCCCCGGACAGGACACTGTTAGATGCTTTCGACATACCTCTCAACCTGCAAAAAGACTAAATGCAGGTCACCACCCCTCTAATTGAGAAGGCAGATCTTAACCCTGGGGAGAACTGATGGGATGAATGAGCATGTATATTTACTAACCAGCTGCTTGATTGGTAGGTTTCACAAGGGATAAGATCTAGATAAAGGGCAGCAAATTGTTCTTGTAGCCTATTTTTGGTACTAAGTTCTCCACGTATCTGCCTCACCCGGGACAATTGTCATGAGAACCGCACCTCTTAGTTATTAGGAGCCCATAGGCACCTTCCACGCCTATCCACTCCAATTTGAAGTTGAAACCTGTCAGTCTCCTCGCTAAATCAAGGCCATAGGTTTCCATATCCAACTCTAGCCTTGGAGAGTGTGCTCTCCAGCTCAGGATCCTTCAAGTCAAGGGATGAAGATGGTCAAAATGGAGGCTGAAACACAGGAGGGCAGGAGGCCATGAAATGGAAGATTTACTTGATCAAGCTGGATACATTTCCCTGTGGGCGAACGGTTTAAGCAAATTTAGATTTCAGCTAATGGCCACTTCTGTGCTAGAGGATAGGTCCCGAAACGTTCCATACAGCTTGCCGTTTTGCGTTCGTGGTAACAATCGAATTTAGGATGTGACATTATTAATTCAATTGCCCTCAGTCTCAATGCATCGGGGAAATTGTTTTGAAAACTTAAAAGGTCTCAGATACCGGCCAATTAATAAAAAGATAGGATTTCCTTCTTGTCAATACAAATATGGCAATTATTCAGAAACCGGCTGCCACGACTTTTGCTTTGGTCAGAGTCTGTGTGAGTTTCGTTAAATGGATTGTACACTCAGCCAGTGTATCTCCTAATTTGTAAACTGTTTGCATTACTATACACTGCGAATATTGACTTTGCTATGGCTAATGGGTGAAACAAATAGACTGAAACTAAACTAAGCTAGCATTTCTACCAGGCTTGATTAACCCAAAGGCTTCTTGCTGGCTGATAATCTCTGGGGCTCTTGTCGCATGCTCAGATTCTCTTCTATACCTGTAAAGGGCTCTGAGGTCTGAGCACGCACCGTCCAGCAAGAGCTCTTAAGGGGAAGTCTCATCCTCACAGCCATGAGTGCTGTGGTTGACACCCTGGAGTTTTAGACAATCCATTGCTGGTGATACTTTTACAGCCACTCGCTAGGACATCACGAACAGAATCAGCCCCTAGCAAACAAGCAGAGGGTGAAATGTGTAACAGCACTGAGGAAGTTCAAACAATCAGCAGGGAAGACAACACAGCGTTGGCTATTTCCCCTGCCTGTGCTGGTTGCGTGACCGAGATTACCTTCATTACCCTCACTGCAGGCTGTGGTGCTGTCCAAAACTGGCACATATCGTGGCCGTATTTATTTATTTATTTATTTATCATACTTATACCCCGCTCCTCAGCCAAAAAAGGCTCTCGGAGCGGCTTACACTTAGCAAAAAAGCCGTAGTGACTCTTCACCCGCCCCACAACCCCTACTGCAAGCCATGGGTTGTAGGGTGGGCGAAAAGTCACCACGGCGGCACCGGGTTCGGACGACACGGCAACCCACAATGCGGTGAGGGTAATTAGGGTGATCCCAGTCATGGGGGTGGAGGAAACAACCAGCGCTGCGTCGTGTCCCCCACTGACTGTCTGAACCTGGTCACTGAAACTGCCAGCTGGGAAATGCACAAACATTAGATGCTGATGCCTTGCCAGGAATCTGAAATCTACATTAACGTCCATCCAGGGGCAGCGCCTGAAAATGTGACGCTGCTTCCTAAAAATGGAGGCTGGTACATTGAACCAACCCGGGATCCTGTGCCTCAAGCAGCCAATTATCATTTCACCCACGTCAGGATGCAGTAGTGGGCATTTCAAATGCAGCCAGTTGGTAATTGCTGTTGCTTTAAAAAAGAAAGAAATAACAAAGCAAGTTAAGATAGGAAGTCGGTGGAAATTTCGGTGCGGTCCTCATTGGGCGATGCCAAGGGAGGCAGTCTTTGGTTTAAAACAGAGTTGAGAGGTATGCAATCAAGCTTGTCCCCCTGCTTTCTTACCTTCGTGCCCGGTGATTCACGTGCTGATGTTGCCGTGTTATCAGGGCACTTTCCCAAACAGGGCCACTGTGGCTACTCCTATACCAACTTGCAGCCAGGTGCCCTGGGTAGGTTGGGCCAGTGAAACCATGGTCCGACTCCGTCTCGGCGGCCAGCGAAGAGGCTGAGCTGCCCATGGCTCCCCCCAACCCTGGCTGGGCCAAGAGTTATCCTAGGTTAGGTCCAAGCCAGCGGCATGAGCAGTCGGCCCGAAAGGGTGAGGTGCTGCAGCATAGGTTGGTGTAAAGTTTCCCAACACTGGAGAAAGGGAGGCTGGTGCTAATTGGAAAACAAAAACAAGAACACAAAACAAGAGGAAAGGGAGAGGAGAGAGAGAAAGAGAGAAAGAAAGAAGGCATGATTCTTTTAAAAAACCAATGAAGTGACATTTCTAAGTGCTTGTTAAACACAGAGATGGTAACCCAAGATTACCAACAAGGCACGCTTTATTCAAAAGTAAGCCAGCATTTTCAAACTTGACGGCATGGAGTGAGGTGGGGGGAAATGAAAGACGCTCCTTTGTGGCTTCTCCCCAAGTTCTGGGGGGCACCTTAAACATTCCTTTCTCCATTTCAGCAGTTCTCTATGTGAAGGTTGGAACAGGGAAGGCCAGTGGTTTTCAAACCAGGTTCTGGAGAGCCGTGAAAGCCTATTTTGAGCAAAAAAACTCATCACCCTTGAAGCTCTGCACATTCTGTTTTGCTCAGTTATTGAATATTATTGCTATTATATCATGTTTATGAACCTTTCTCATGTATATTCGCTTTATATGTACACTTACGCTTATTATGTGATTCTATACATTATAACTATGGTATTATAAAAACCTGTGCACCTTTCTTCCTGACATTGCTTAGATCTTCTATCAGTTGCAAGCCAGCCAAACAACACATCCCAATCAAAAAACAAGAAGTGAGCAAAACTGAGCATCAAAGTGAAGTTCGGAGAACATAGGCTTGGAAAATGAGGCCCACAGTGTTCCAACCACCAGCTTAAAAGGCAACTTTAAAGCTGCATGACAAAATAATTGACAATGTCTGTAAAATGGGAGCAACGGTAACTAGCAGTGTTGCGAGGATAAAATTGAGCGGTGGGCAGAGAGAACGAGAACCTTGAACTCCTTGGAGAAAAGGCAGAATATAAACAGAGCAAAAATAAATAAATAAATTAGGCTCAAAAGGGTGATAGCTTGACTCCTTTTTTTTCCCCTCTTTCTATTTCCCACTAAATAAGTAGGGATGCATTTTACCCATTTCATCATCAAAAAGTGGTAGTAGTAATAGTATGGAGCTTTGAGTTTGTTTCTTCATCGTTTCTCTCACTGTATGAGAGCGACATCAGAATTCCACTACGTCATTCCATTGCGTGCCCAGAGCAGGCCTGTGCGGCCACAGCTGTAATCTTAGACACCAGGGACACACAACCTGGGGCCCTTCAGATGATTTAAGCATCAGCCTCAACCAGCATGGCCCGTGATCAGGATTTCTGAGAGCTGTAGGCCAAAACATCTGGCGGGCATCAGGTTGCCTACTCATACTATACACACTTACCTGGGAGTGAGGCCAATTGAACTCAGTGGGTCTTTACACTGAGTGCAGATGCGTAGGATTGCCCAGCAATTGTTATAAACAATCAGGTGAGCCTATGCATCATGCCAAATCCCTTAGAAAGGAAGTGTTTATTGATATCAATGTCATTATTATAAAGCATTTAAAAAACAACAGCAGTACAATACTCTTATACTGCCAAATTTAACACACACCACACAATGCATTGCCCCCCACCACAACCACCATTCAGCTTTGAAAATATCAAGAGCAGAGTTTGGAGCATTCAGCCAAGAGTTTGCCCACAGCTCCTCCTGCCTCCAAATGGCACTGCTAAAAATGGACCAAAGATCAAAGTTATTCCCTTTTCTTCCCTTGGGCTAACTGACGAAGGCAATGCCAGCTTAAGACATTTTACTAGCTGACGTGAAGCCTAAATGTCACCTTCTCCTGCCTAGGACCTACACTTTGGCTGGGTTCACACAAGATGCTAACCCACCCAGTGTGGGTTGTTGTTGAACCGTGGGTTATCATATTGTCTGAACGCAGCATTTTTTCCACAAGGTGGGTTATCATGTTGTCTGAACGCAGAACTTTTTCCATGGGTTTGCTCGTTAACGATGCACTGTGCCTTGTTAACCACCCTAAATAAGCCATGCATTCTCAAGGTGGCTTGCTGGAGAAAAATAAACCACACTGCATGGTTAACAAGCCACCTAATGGTAAACACACTGTGGCCACAGGTAGACCTAAGGTTTATCCTGGGATCATTTAGGATTCGCCCCTGCCTGAGCACTGGATCCCCTGTGTGTCACCTAGATGAACAGGTTTGACCCCTGGACGATCCAGGGATAAACCTTAGGTCTAGCTATGGCCTGTGTTCAGGCAATACGATAACCTGCCTTGCAGAAAAATGTGTTGAGTTCGGAGGACAAAATAACCCATGGTGGGTTAGTGACATTGAAAAGTCTTGTTGCACCACCCTTCATCTATTCCACTCCCTCCTGTCCATGGTGCTCCCAGAAGCAGACCACTTCATCCTACTACAGGGCAGGGATGGAATAAGATCTACCAAGAACTAGGATGGTTTCCTCTCTCGACTCTCCAAAGAAGAAAAAGGAAGCAGAATATGGAAACCCAACTTTCACCCAGCAGAACCGCAGCCATCAAGAGGAGGTGGATCAAACCATGCTAAAAGCTTTTCTGAGCGTAGTGCTGTGCTGCCACATAAAAAATGATTCCCACAGACTCTTTTGAGCCACTTTCCACAATTCCCTCTGCGTTCTTGCTGGAACTAGAAAGACAAAGCCAATCAGCCCTTCCTCGCTAAACGAAAAGAAAGACAGCTGTGCATGTTGAGGCTCTGCCAATTCGGCTACGCGAGACGCAAGTTGCATTCCAGGCCAGCGACTGTTGCAAGCAGCAAAATGTAATGCTGCTGACCCTTCCTACATAGAGGAAGTGGGAATCCATTGCTGAGCAGGCAACTGTACAGCAGGAGAGGGAGGGAGGGAGAAAACAGGAAACCTGTTTTAACGTCGCTCAGAAAAGCCCTACAGAGGAGAGAGCTGGGTGCGGGAGGAGAGGATCTATAAATAGGTACAGGATAACCCAAGCTAAGCTCCAAGTCTCAAATACTGTTCAGTAATACAGGGCTACTTTCCAGGCGGCCACGTGTCTAGAAAATCTGCTCCATCCAGACAAAAAACATGGCGCGTAGGATCTCCAGACTCGAGAGTCACATTGGCCAGGAGTTCCCCCTTTTATTATGATCGATCTCTACGTCCAGAAAAGTGTTGGGAGTGTCCTTAAACAAGGAGATGATAATAAAATGACAAAGTTTGCCTGGAGGAGTTCACTCCTGTCCCACACGTGTGGAGACAGAAGGTGGGGTGGGGTGGGGTGGGGGAGAGAGATATTAGGTTCATGGTTGTACAAAGCCCTGAGGGAAGGAGCGTCCTGTCACCATGGGTAATTAAAAATAATTGAAAATACTTTTGATTTTCTTGATTCATGATTACTTCTCACATCCATATCCTGCTCTTTCTCCAAGAAGCTCAAGGTGTCTCACATTGGGATCACACACCCCATTTGATCCTCACAACAACTCTGTGAGGTAGGCCAGGCAGAGGTTGGGGCAAGGTTACCCAGTGAATTTCATAGCTGAGGAGGGATTCAAACCCATGTTTCCACAGTCTGTGTCCAACTATTTCAGCGCTACACTGTAACTGGACTGGCTCCCTCTTTGTTTGGGGAAGCGAACAGGGAAGAAAACACGGGTTTACTCGTCAGGACACATACCCAGGCCCCTTTCACACATTACATTGAACTTGTTCAGACAACACACTAAGCCATGTGCTGCTTACTCTTTGCAGCAAATGTTTAGCGAGCATGTTTAAACCGTGGTTATGTAACCACCGTGGTTAGGAATGGTCCACACAACATGCTAAGTCATGGTTCACCTGACGCTTAACCACCGTGGCTTAGCGTGTCATTTGAACAGGGTCATTCAATCGAATGGAAACCAGAGCTTCTTTCATTTCCCTGACAGTCACACTTTAAATACTTATAATTCCCCAGGGAAACAAACCTTGCACTTTTAAAATTCCTGGTCTAACCCAGGAATAAGTCAGAGCATGCTGGACACAATAGTGGAAAATTCTTTATTACCAGCTTTTCCTTCGAGTAAATGAATGATAAATTTCGTTTATTATCTCCCTTCAATGTTTTCAAAACCCATCTATATCGAGATGGTCCTTTATTGATTGAATTGGTTAACACTGGGTGCTATGGCAGTGGGAGGCGACAACGCAGGGAGAGGTGAAGGCAGTTGAGAGATCTACGTGCTTTATCCCCTTCCGGTCCACCTCGCAGCCTAAGTAATGCTGGTGCCTTGCCTGCCTGCCGGCCCCTCTAGCCTGAAGGTGCTGCTGATGAATGTCAGGTCAGCCACTCAGAAAAGTAGCATAAATTCTGACCTCATAATTGAAGAACATGCTGACCTGGCCTGTATTACTGAAACCTGGTTAGATGAAGGGGGAGGAATTAATCTCTCCCAAATGTGTCCACTTGGGTTTCTTGTGCAGCACCAAGCTCATCTAGAGAGGTGGAGGAGTGGTGGCGGCCGTGGTCTATAGGGATTCTCTCTCTCTGGTTGGATACCCTGTCCAGCAGTTGACCAGTTTTGAATGTCTTTACCTGGTGTTGGGCACTCAAGATAGGGCAAGGGTTCTTGTTGGTGTGCTGCCCAACAGTCTCCCTGTCTGAGCTGACCAAGGTGGTCTCGAGTGTGATGTTGAGGACCCCAAGGCTTATGGTCCTGGGGGACTTCAATATTCATGCTGAGGCTACTTTGTCAGGAGCACCTCAGGATTTCGTGACCTCCATGTCAACCATGGGCCTGTCTCAGATAATATCTTGCCCAACACATGCGGCAGGACACACTTCGGACTTCTGTGCTGGATTGGGAGAAAATGGATTGGGAGAAAATGATCTGCGGATGGGGAAGCCTGTGGTGACTCCTTTGGCATAGACAGATCATCATCTGTTCAGTTTTTGACCTTCAGGCCACCTGTAACCTCTGCAAGGGTGGGGGACCAAATTTGATGGTCCGCCCTCTGAGGCTGATGAATCTGGATTGTTTTCTGAAGTCTCTGGGTGACTTTCCTGCAGGCTTAGCTGGTGGTCCTGCCAAGGTCCTGGTCACTGCTTGGAATGAGATGACCCAGGCTATGATCGCTCCCAAACATTCTCAACCTAGTTATAGAACTGTGTCAGCTCCTTGGTATTCCTAACCATGGTGGCTACATAACCACGGTTTAAACACACTCACTAACCATTTGCTGCAAAAGGGTTAGCGGCTTAGCATGTCGTCTGAACAGGCCCACTAACAGCAAATTTGACATGCTGAAGGCCATTGCGGGAAGGCCAGGGAGAAAAAAGAATATGTACTCCCACAACCCAAGACCGTCACCATATTTAAGAGAAAGCCACATTATACCTGCACCAGCCCATGTTCTCACATTCCTCACCTATAAAATGGGAACATGGCAGCTACCTCTTGGGTAGAATATATATGCACTTCAATAAGAACCATAAAGATCCTTGCATACTAAAGGAGCATTATTAATTGGCTTCCCTCATAATTTCCAAAGTTCAAGGAACCTGTACCTGCTTGAGAATACAAGCTTAAGGCTGTGTTCTTCCCGAGGATGTTTTAATCACAATCCATTCTATGCCAAAAGAAAACCAACAGGTCAAGTAATATGTGCTCTAAATAATTGCATGCTGGTCTCACTGCTACTTGTATGTTGATTTATTGTTTGCACAGGGCTGTGAATATGAAAAACACCCAAAGTTGTGGGTTCAGTGGTTTGTGAAATTTGTGGGGAACAGAGGGGATGCCACACAAAGACTTGAAATGGCAAAAAAAGATCTGCTAAATATTTAACAAGTAATAATGGGGACGGCAGAAAACTGACTTTAAAAAAAACTGCATTAGGGAGTATGTATTGGGGTGGGTGGGAATTAGCCCTCCCCATATAAAGAAATAAATCACTGCTTGAGTTAATCTAATTTGGGAGACCTAGTGCTGCAGCAATAACAATGGAAAAAAGACAAATGGGGGATTTAACTAATAGAAACAAATAGTTAAGCACCTATTTTGCTTCCTTTTGTGGTTTTAATGCATAATTACTACATTTCAAGTGTTACAGTTAATTACGCCTGCAAGAGCATTTCTAGAACAAATAAACTGATCTATTATGAAGCAATTTACTCCTTCCTATTCTCTAAGCCATTCACTCCCTCCCTCCCTCTACTCAAGCCCTTACAACAGACTAGGAGAGCGGAGCCAGGTGAACTTCTCCAGTCCCCATGCAAGGGATTCTTCGTATGTCCCAAAAGGGCACCCACAAAAAGAAAGCACTTGATCCCAGCCACCCTGAGTCCCCTGTTCAGACGAAGGCGGCGGCGGCAGCAACAGCAGCGGTTAGCCGCCACCCCCTTTTGCCTCACATGCACATCCTTGACAGCAAATAAAAGCACTAAGGAAACAAAGAGTACAACAGGTCTTACTCTGTCCTCCTGTACACTAGATCAGGTTAAAGACACCTGTGGGATAAGGACAGCCCGGAGGTTGCTCATCCCGTCGTCTCGGAGAGGCGAGATGTTCCCAAGTAAAGAGAGAGGAGTTTGCCTTTCACAGTGCATGACAAGGGGGCGGGGCATCCCGCTGGTCTGAGGCAGCCCAGTCCAGCCCCATAAGCCAATCAGCCAGCCCGTGCTCAAGTCCCCCCAAGGGCGGTAGTAGTTAACCAAAGCCAGGAGCCTGCATTTGCAACAGCGGGATCAGACAACTGAAGCCTCTCTTTTGATGACAGAGAGAATCCACTTTCCACTCACCAAGTCAAACCCTTTACTGTCTAAAGGTGCCTATCTTCCGCCCGTGGTGGGAGCCAGACATCTCGAGGGCTCAGCAGCAGGAGACCGCATTTTCAGTACTGGGGCCGATTCCCAAAAGAAATGCCCCTCTGCACGTGCCTTTTTCTTCAACACTGGACAATCACGGACTGTCCCCACATATTTCAGATTAAGGAGGGGAGGGACCATAGCTCAGTGGTAGAGCATTACCAGTTGCTGGGGAACATGGGTGGGAAGGTGGTGCTGCTGCAGGCATGTCCTACTTGTGGGATTCCCACAGGCATCTAGTTGGCCACTGTGGGAACAGATGCTGGACTAGATGGGCCTTTGGTCTGATCCAGGATGGCTGTGTTTATGTTCTTAGCATGCTGAAGGTCCCGGTTCAATCCCTGGCACCTCCAGTTGAAACAATCAGGTAGCAGACCACGTGAAAGACTTCTGCCTGGAGAGCCATTAACTATCAGAGCAGACAAGAGTGAATTAGATGGCCAAATAGTCTGCTTCCTATGCTCCTAAAGAGCAGGACTTCCAGAGCAGATGGCTTGGCTCCATGGCAGATTTGCGTTCCAGAAAATTCTAACTAAATAAATGCAATTAAAAATTCACTGGTAATACACCTACATCAGGAGGCAGATGCTTCTGAAGAATATTCAAGGGCAGCCGACATACTGGGCCAATGTAGTAGTCAAGTTTCAAGATTAGATAATGGTTTGTTTGTTTGTTTGTTTAGAATACTTATATCCTGCTTTATAGCCTTGAGGAGCTGTCCATGTGGCTTACAAAAGATTTGCACAATGCAGTAACAAGTGTAGTATCAGGGACAAAAATAGCTTGGTTCATATATGAAGCTGGAATCTTTTAGGCAGCACTTCCTGGTCTTTCCTGGTGTCACCCTTTGGCCAACATCTACCAGGAAGTAAGTCCACTGAGCACCTCCGAATTCCAGGCTGAACAGCTGGAACTCACTCAACCAGTAATAGAAGCAGACTTCCCTTACTACCCATTACAGGCATCCAGGGAAGTCAAGCAACACAGAGAGTCGCCTTCTTTTTTCAAGCTGGTTCTTTAGTTTCCCACGTCTGAGGGACCTTCAACCATTTATCACAGCATTGGAAGTGATTGTGAAGAGGGTGGCTCGCTCACAGACATCTTTGATTTTCTCCCTGCTCTCTACTGGCAATGTCAGGTTCTGCAGCTCATTCAGGCACCTCCGGAGAGGTGCCCTGTGCTTCGCAGTGGGATTGTTGCAAGCACCAATATTCTCCAGCTTATCAGAGAGGTTTCTCGGAGCACTGTGCTGTTTGTGGTCGCCAGGCTGCAAGGCTGGTTCCTCATCTTCAAAGTCATCCCCAGAATAGTGACCCACCACTGCCACTCTGTTTCTAAACCAGCATTTCGATAGTATGCCCTTCTTCCACCACTGGAAAGTACAATGTTACAGGGGTCCTCCATATCAATGTGATCCATTCACAGATTGATTGTTCTTCAATAGGCATGAACCATTTCAACTTCAGTCCTGCAGACTCTGAGCAGCCCATTGTTAATTACAAACCAAGAGCTTTGATGACCCTTCAAGTAGTTGGTCTACTTGAAGAGCCAGCCATTGTATGCATTGGAGGCAGCTTTGATGGAGAAGAAGCTGGCTGGTAAGGAATCTTAATCAGCTACCACCATAAGTCTCATGGCAACAAGCACCAGACTAGGGGTGGGGCTTGCTTGCAGGCCAGGCAAGGGAGGTTGCTGAACAAGGAGACCAACACTGGTTACTGGGTCCAAGCCAGAAGAAAAAGATTGCAGTATTACCAGAGAGGCAGAAGTGGTCCTAACTCAGTGGTTCTCAACCTTCCTAATCCCGTGACCCTTTAATACAGTTCCTCATGTTGTGGTGACCCCAACCATAAAATTATTTTCGTTCTTCTCTACACGATCCATTGTCATGGGATGGTTTGCTAATGAAAATAATACATAACAATAGCTTTAATAATACAAAAGATGATACATGACATAGTTCAGTCAATACAGTTTCCTAAGACCATTGGAAATATGTGTTTTCCGGTGGTCTTAGGTGACCCCTGTGAAAGGGTCATTCGACCCCCAAAGGGGTCCCGACTCACAGGTTGAGAACCGCTGTCCTAACTGATCTGGCCACAGCCATTCATGCTCCAATAACATCCAGGTTGGACTACTGGGCTTATAAAGGGTTGCTTTATGATAGCTACTAGGAATACATCCATTAGGCTGTTAATTGGAACAAGAAGAGATGATCCTCTCTCTCCATTCCCTAAAAAAAAGTCAATTAGTAATCTACCTTTAGAATTCAAAGGGCTGGTTCTGGCCTGAAAAGCCCTAAAATGGTCTAGGACCAGGATATCTGAAGGCCTGTTTGCTCCCATGCACAAACTTGGCTGTCATTCAAATATTTGTCATCTCTGGGTCCTTGCTGGGGATACAGGCATTTTACTGGTGGCATATTCATTCAACTACCACCTATTTAATGGCTTTTAGGAACCAGGTAACACATTTTTGTTAGCCTACATACCTAATGGCTTCTAACTTGATTTGCTAACTACTTAAGTTGCACTGCTATTATTACGTCTGTTAGTATTTATTACTATTATTATTGTTCAGTTTTTACATGATGGTTTTATTTGTAATATACTGTTTTAATTATGTTGTAAGCCACATTGAGAACCATGTGGAAAGACAGGGTGAAATTACTATTATTTTAATAGATAAATAAAGCAACTGCCATTGCTGTAAGAATTTCCAGACCACAGCCTGAGAGACTAGAGGAAGCTGAACTGGAGATCTTTAGCACAAAATAATCTAGATGCCCTGCCAATTGCTAGAAGCACTTAAGGATTCTCTGAGGATCTGAACACTATAATCTCAAACTCAGAGGGGAAAATCCTCCAGATTTCAAGCACTGCATTAATACCACTCACACTTTACAAACATTCGTGAAGAGTGGAAATCATCTCCAACTCAGAAAGCATCATAAAAGAGAAGCATTTTGTATTCATAACCTGATCAGCACCAAGGTCAGTCAACAATACTTTTAAAATGTAAAGAAAACAGCAAGCTTTGACAAACAGTGCAGATAAACAAAAAGGCCCTGAAACAAGAAGGTAGATTTCTGCAAGCATCCACTCAGAACCGGCAGAAACAGAAACCGATTCACGCGATCGCAATTAAATGCTGCCAAGGATCCCTCTGACATAGATTCTGTTCCCAAGTGTGACACCCAGGTTGCGTTGGATGCAAAGCAGTTGTGAGTCTATGAACACACTCAAATGTGTCACAGAGTGCCACCGAAGTATCAGCTACCACAAGGTTGCAGAAGCCCTTAACCAATCAGAACAGCTCCTATGGACAACCAATGCAATGGTAGAGCATCCCATATTTATCATGACTATGGGGTTCTGAAGCGTTCCAACAAGACTGAACACCGAAATCCCCTAAAACCAATAGGGATGTGGAAGGGGGGGAACCTCAGCACTGTTTGTTCCTGCTTATGTTTCGTGTTTGAGGAATTTGCAGTAAAACAACAGTATCCTAATTAACATCTTCTCGATCCCCCCAGAGTGCAGGACACGGAATAACGGGCTCAAGTTAAAGGAAGCCAGATTCCAGCTGGATATCAGGAAAAACTTCCTTACTATTAGAGCAGTAGGACAATGGAATCAGTTACCTAGGGAGGTCGTGGGCTCTCCCACACTAGAGGCATTCAAGAGGCAGCTGGACAACCATCTGTCAGGGATGCTTTAGGGTGGATCCTGCATTGAGCAGGGGGTTGGACTCGATGGCTTTGTAGGCACCTTCCAACACTGCTATTCTATGATTCTATGATCTATAGAAAAGCAGTGGAGAGTGTTATGTGGGTTTGGGAGATTTTGCGTTGTTTTTTTAAACGGCAACTCCACTCACATTTTTGCCACGAATTTATAAGCAGGGAGTTCATTTTAGCCAAATAAACACCAAGATCTAAATAAGCAGACAGTGATTAAGCAGGACTGAGTACATAATTTCAAAAACAAAAATAACAGAAAAGCAAATACTGTAGGAGCTTGTGCACTATTAAGCCAATTAACATTATTTCAATGAGGTGCAACAGGGCTGTTCATATTTTCCAGTTTATTAGCCAATTGTGTATGGATTTCATTTTTAGCATGGTGTTAACAAAAGTGTGTGTGGGCTGGCATGGTTTGGCTCATTAGCAGCATAGCAACTATTTAAACATATCTCTCTCTCTCTCGCTCGCTATCTCTCTCACTCTCTCACACACACGAAGGGGAAAATAAAATGATCCTGGACCATGCTATATACAGTCTCTGAAAACATTCAGAAAAACAACAAGTCTCAGTTTCCAAATCCTCTTGGTCCTATTCTTATGATATGATACACTTTTATTGTTTCACCTGGTCTGCAGAGGAAACAGTCAAAAACACTTTTATAGCCAAAAATATTTCTTAAGCTGTTGAAACCAGATATAATGTATGTTTAGAGCTGTAATCTATAGAGGGAAGGCATGCTATTACATGGGCATCACAACTCCACTATAATCATCCTAGAAGTCCAGTTAGGAGTGTCTTCTTACAGAACACAGTAACTTGGTCGTACATACTTAATACATACTCTCTCCCTGTATATGCAACTGCAGCCACTAAGACCATCCTCAGAGTCTTTATGATGGGGGGAGGAAATGCAGCTCAATTTAGTTATCACAAGAAACAATGAGTAAGGAAGCTTAACTATGATTTACTGTGGTATTCAAATGGACAAGTCATAGCCTATAATCAAACCAGCAAACTTGAATCAGAGACCACAGTGTGAAGTAGATTTGCAAGCCATGGTTTGTGCTATTTATAATTTTCTGTGATACCTAAACTGGCAAACTAGAGTTATGACAGCTGCTCTACCTCCAGAGCCCTCTATGCCACAGGAGTGCTCAGCAGATGAAAAACAGAAGACAACTTCCCCTGTAACACATGGCTTCCCTCTAAGTCTGGAAGCTCAAATGATGAGTTTGGGTTCTAAAATATGGTTAGTGGAAACCATGACTTGGGTTGACCCATAGAGAGGAATCCTTTGTGGCTGTGTGTTAGGTATTTCTGCAAGGTTTACTCAGGAAGACATACCTTAGGTTTTGTACTGTTCACACCTATTTTAAGGCGGGAGTAGATCACACTGTTTTCCCTACTGAGTTTGCATTGAAATAGCCCACAGTTCACCATATCCATTTCCTCCTGTAGAGGTATCCATATTCATCATTGTAGTTGACAGAAAGAGAAGCTTCCAGGTTGGGTGGGCTTCCTCTGGGAGTCAATCCTTGTTCCTTCCTCCTCTATGGAACAGGTGGGCACTCAGACTTAGAAGGGGGGCTCCTTCCAGTCCAATCTACCCAATCAGCCCCTCCCCAATCAGGACCGTTAGACATTCACATGCTAGCTTTAGGAGAAAGCTTTAAGAAGTGTAGAATTTTATTGTCAGTACCAGTAGAAAAATAAAACCCAATTCTCCAGAATAATTCTTACACAGTACTTAATGCTGGTTCTTTTGAGCACAGCTTCAGTTGCGCAATTCCTTTCGTTAAACACAAGCATCTTCCGGTAGCCTTGCAGGGTGTTTCAACTTGAGCTGGCTTCGATCGTTTGACAATTAAGCAAGTACTGGACTGTTTCTGTCCACTTAATAATATTTTAGTCAAAAAGTCAAACTGACATGGCTAAAAACAGGCAAGCATACTCCGTCCCTTGATGCAGCTCAGCCTTGGTGCACTCTCTGTGCAACGACAGCATGGCTCTCCTTGTCTGCTACAACTAGGCGTTGATTGGGTAAGCCGTAGACCTTCCCATCTGAGGCTGTGCCAGTCTGTTCAGAGCAGCATTGTTGTTATTGCACATTTGCAGCCAAGAGATAAACATGACTAAGAGCCAGGCACAGTCTCCCTGGAATATCTGCTATGCCGGGTGCCCATGATTCAGCATTCATGAATGGCTTCTGAAGCACTGTACACTGCAGCGAGGGCAAAAACCCAAGCCATAACCTAATTAATAATGCCACAAGTATCAGTTACTTTAACTTCTGACCTGACCTTACAATGTTAAGAGGTATATATGGCTTTCCTTTTCTTAAGCTTTAGGGTTGTCAAGGTAGGCTGACCAAATAGATTAGATAACGAAGTAAGAATGCCCTGCAGCGATGCAGTGAAAGGGAGACCTTCACTCGAAACATACCAAAATTCTGTCCAAAGCAGAGGTGGGCGGCCTTCAGTCTTGCAGGATCTACTTTGTGGGTTTGTTTTACTAGAACACAAGATCCAACAAAGCTGAGCAAGGTACAAAAGACATACCTTCAGTCCAGCCCTGGTCTAAAGGAGGCAGCCAACTAGAGTTACAACTTCCCCCTGAGATGGTAACTGTGATTCGGCTGCACCACTTCAGAGTGTGGTGTGGTTCCCATGACTAAATGCTCCACATTTCAGAAACATTCCTTGTTCATAGAAATCTAGCATGCTAGGGAGAAAACTAGAATAGATCCTTTTGCCCTGGCATGCTAGTATTCTATGTACATGGAATGCTTTTGAAAGGAAGAGCATTCAATAGTTTGAAGTGGTGTAGTCCAGACACAGGTTTACCACCTAGGTAAGAACACACCTCAGGTATGGAAGACACAGACAGACTTGGGTTCAAATCTCTACTAAGCCATGAAGTTCAATTGATGGCCTTGGATTGGCCATGGTTTCTCAGCCTCACCTACTTCAAAGCATTGGCTACAATGGTATACCACCTTTTGCTTCTTGGGGGCTAAAATGTGATAAAGCATTAAGGTGATATCATATAACTTAAGTCCAAGCTGGGGATAGAAGAGCAAACATTATACAAAACACATAAACGTTAAGAGGACAAGCTGCAGATGAAACAAAGCTGAGAAAATCAGTTCTGAAAAACTTTGCTGAATTTTGAAACAACTCTGGTGTCACGTTTAAAAAAAATTGTTTGCGTAAATTCATCCACAAGAGTAAAAGTAATGTAAAATGTCAAACTTGCCAACTTCAGTCATTTTTAACACTTTTTCCTCAAAGTTATTCATAATGAGGAATGCTGAAAAACATTTCAAGATTTGGAATTCACCCACACACTCCTGGCATTAATCTCAGGTGAACAGTAGAACTAAAGAGTTGAGCAGCACAGTGTAGCTCTGAAGGGCAAAGGGAGCAGGTGTTAATAAGCTAGCTAATATCCGAAGAGATAAGGGAGACCAAAGTAGCTTGTTTTAAAGCAGTGCAGGTGTGGCTTCTTCTAATGCAGCAGCAGTGTTGCCAAAAAGTCTGCTTAGGAAGCTGACGTTGTTAACATGGTGGAAATAGCTGGGGGCAGTCTTAACAGGAAGAAACCGGCATCTCCTTCACAACACTAGCCAGCAGACCAAATTCACTAAAACTCTCCCCCCCACACACACACTGGATGTAAAGGAATGTGCTATTAGACTGGGCTGCAACAATTCAGACTGCAGGTTGGGGATGACTTTTTTAAAAAATGATGCCCTGTGTTAAAATTTAAACAGCAGCAGCTGCAACCGCAAATATCTACAAGCAAACAACTAGCACCGAAGAGAGATAAGGTTCTAAACCTGTCCTTTGCCTGTTCTGCTTGATTTCTGCCTGCAAAGAGCTTTTAAAGTAGGAAAGCAATCAAACATGTACCTCTACTTGCAGTCTGAAGTGGTGCAGTCCATTCCACCCACTTTATTCTGCTGCACTTCTAGTATTTATTCATTAAAAGTAAATTTAAACTACATTTTAGGGCTTTGCCCTCCCAAAGTGACATACAGAAGAAGTGAGAAACAAGCTGGAAATTACAGGTGATCACATCAGAAAAGATGACCAGAAACTGCTTATGAAGTTGTTCTGCCAACACGTGGAATCAATCAGAGGCAGTTTCCAAAAGGAAAGTTTTAAGGCCTTTGTAAAAGTTAGGCTTGAAAGGGCAAGGCATAGGTCAATTGGAAGGGAGTTCCAAAGACTCAGGGTTACCACCAAGAAGATCCTGTCTCTAGCGCGTGCCAACCTTACTGTTCTTAAAAGCAGACAGGAGGCAGATCTTAGCACTCAGACAGGATTGTATGGGTGAAGGTAGACCATCTTCAGTGGCAGTCCTGCATAAAGTGCATTGCAGCATGTTATTTTGGAGGTAACCAGAGAAAGATAACCATGACTGTTCTAGATAGGGTAAAAAGCAATCCTAGCCATTGCTGATGGCCACACCACAGCAACAAATCCACACTGGAACCAAGTCCAGACATATGTTTAAGACTTACATAGTCATCCTGGAATCTTTTGATGGAAAGTAGTGGCAGTGAAGCAAGACATCAGCATATTGATTACATCGAAGGCTGAACTTCCAGATGGCTACTCCCAATATTTCATATAGAATATGAAAAGCTTTGGGGTTAAGATGGAACCCC